>NC_047586.1:24110828-24745014 GCF_011004845.1 Esox lucius | reverse complement strand
GCCAAACAAATACACAAAAATGAAAGTAAAATATCATAATTTCAATAAAGGGCAAAAACTATAAATGTATAGACATTTTCATTAAAGGTTCAGCAGAGAAAAACTTATTTTACAGATTTTCCTAAATTATTACAATCAAACACCTTCAATAAAGGGGCAGCACTAAACGTTCTGCAGAGAAAAACGTTTATTTTACAGATTTCTTCATAATTATTACAAAAAACCACCTTCAATAGTGTTAACATGCTCAAGATTGTAAAATAATTTCAGAAGGAAAGTAAAACTGTACAAAATACATTAATACACTGTAAAAAACGGTCAAATGACTGGCAACTATGACTGCCAAACAAATACCCTAAAATTAAAGTAAAATATCCTAATTTAAATAAATAAATGTACATTTTCATAAAAGGTTTTGATGAGAAAACGTATTTTAGCAAATTGTAATAATTTAGGAGCAATCAAACACCTTCAATAAAGTGTTAATACATGCTTAAGATTGTAAAATAATTTGAAGACAAAATTTAAAATCATCTCAAACTTTAACTAGCTTTGATTGTGTTTAGATTTAATCTTTAAATGTCAAGTTATGTTAAAAATGTACAATCTAAAATATAATTACAGTAAAAACTTCAAATTAATTGAATATTTAAACTACTGTACTGGTCAATAGTACAGTAGGGAAAATTCTCAAAATATAAGCTTTAAGATTACTTTGAAATATCCTCAACTGAAAACATACTGAAGAAATGCAAAAGAAATTGATACATCTACATCTAAGTGTTTCACTGTGTCAATTAAAGTGCAATTGGAAACTTAATTACAAATAAAGTAAAATCAAAACATAGCACAAGAGGTCAATGAATCTGTACCAGAAATGACAGTGCAATGTAGCAGATATAGAACAATCCTCCTCCAAATTGCCAGTAATCAGCTGGATCCATCCCTGGTGTAGCTATGAGGAAAAACAGCAAATAAGGACACACTAAGATTCACTGAAAAGTCCTTAAAAAGTAGGATTTCATATTTTACAATTTCTTTAAACAAACGTAATGCATGTAAGCACTCCCGCCATAAAAATGTGAATCACCAAAAGGAGGAAGACGTGGATTCACAACAATGGACAATTATCACAGATGTATCATATCAAGGTAACAGAAAGCAGGCAAGCCAAGTTCAGCCGGCCAGCAATAAAAAGTGATGATCGTTGATGCACTTTCTGGATTCGAACCCAGGTGGGTTCCCACATACGAGACCGTGTATTCAACCACTACACCACAGAGCTACACATCTGCCGAGAGTTGGTATAGCATTTCAACATTACTGTAGATCATTAACATCATGCTGAGTTTCAATATGTCGCTAGACACCATATAGCATTGTGTTAAACTGAGTAACGTTTCTTATTAAGTTTACCTCCACCACTAATAGCATCTATGAAATGTATGACTTTTGCCACTGGCCGTTTTAAGAGCTTATTAGCCAGTAATATTTCACTAGACACCATTACGCATTGTGTTAAACTGACTTAATGCTTCTTATTAAGTTTACCCCCACCACAAATAGCATCTATGAACTGTATGGCTTTTGCCACTGGCCATTTTAACAGCTTATTAGCCATTCGTGAATGGGATTTATACAATAATTATCAATACAGGTGACGATAACTTTTTAGTCAAGTGAAAATATGAGGTCATTGTGTAGCCAGCGAAGTCTTTGTCTATCCTGAACAAATCCTAATATCTCAAGAATAGCATAGATGAGTAAAATATTGTCTGAAGGGTTTGCGCCAGACTGGTGCCTCTGTGCAGAGTTTGCATGTTTTGCCTCAGTGATCATGTTTCCTCCTACAAAAAGGTTATTGTCAATTCTTGAGAAAACTAATAAAATTAAAATGTACAGATGAACTGACAATAATATGGCCACTAGTGTACATGGTATCCATTCACTGTCTTTATGTTAGGATGACATAAATACTCACTGCATTTGAAGGTCTTGTGGCAGGAGACTTCTCATTCCCAGGAGAAAACACACACACACAAAAAAAATCTTAAAATTGTCTCCTTCACAATCACATTCATCCTCTTAGTCTTACTTTCCCCTCTGACAATCATCACATTGCCTTGGTGAGCACGTCTCTGTAATTAGAATTAGTATCAGTTAATGTATATATTCTGTATTTAAGTACATGGAACTTTGCATACATTTTGATTCATTACAACTTATAATATAGCTTGGTTCACATTTTGGATGGAAAGAACAGGTGTTGATGTAAAATAGATCATATCTGACCAAGCTGATCAAGCTAACTAGGATGGGATAGGCAGTGGCAAGTTCCTGCAGGAAGAAAATTTTACTCTGATACCCACTCACTATTAACCACCATATTTTGGTTTCTTTATGTGAAGAAGCTGTGAATATGTCCCAATCCCTGTCGTTTCATAATGGCTAGTTGTCATCCATAAACATGTTAGCAAGTAAAGTGCTACACTTTCCATAAACTTGAAGATGCTTACACATCCATAACCAACATCCATTAGTATAATATCCATGAAGTAAGGTAAATCAAAACTACAGCTATATTTCAAAATGATAATATGTAATTAGAACATGCATGTACTACAACAAAATATTAAGCAATCCAGCTAGTTAACTCCCTTAGCTAAATAGCCTAGCTAAGATAGCCTAGCTAAGATAAATGAGTGAATTGGCCAGCTAGTAGCTACAGCAGCCACCTCTTTTTCTACAGACAGTTTAAGGATAAAAGTATATATTTTTTTTTATCTGCCATAGAGTGACCAACAACTAATAAAAATAAATAAATACATAATAATAATAATAATAATAAAAACCAGCATCAACCAGTGACATAGGGCATTCAGTACAAAACAAAACCAAAATGAATGAAAAAGCTGCACACTCTAAATTCAAATGCATATCATTTTTTAATAAGACCAACATTTCGACAGACACGGTCACACATAGAACATAAATAGGGTCCCCAATTGGAGGCAACAATATATACCTGCCTCCAATTGAGAAGACCAAAAGGATTAGAGGTGGCTAAAAGGCACCACCTTCTGTCCTGTCCTGACTATGGCCCCAGCCCAGTGCAGAGATGGCTAGGGGCATTGCCAGGACGTGACAGTAATACGGTGAGACAACCAATATTAATATTTTTAGCATCAAAACATTCCAACTATAGAAAAAGATTACTTGTTTTAAAAGAAAGAAAATAATAGCATGTTTTAGTTTTATTTGTTTTCATTGTGGTGCATGAATAAAAATGTAAACGTTTTGTTAATACCAATAGGCACACAAACACACACTAAACACTATGTACTATATATATACTGGATGACAGTTATACTTGGTCTTAAAAATCTCCATACAGCGACCACTGCCACAAAACAGCTACAGATCAAACGTTGCATATGTATCTATATGACATTCTGTATGTAGGCCTACATGAAAAGCTAAGGCTGGATTGACATCTCAGTGATAGTTACATTCATGTAGCCCACAGAATGACCATCATGCATTTTAACAAACACTTGACGTTTCCTTTAGAACCACTCTTATGCCAAAATGCGGTTGCAGTTTTCCACCACTTGTTAGTTTAGGGTTAAGCCTCTGCCCAGAGCAAGTTAGAACATTTGTCCTCAGACTTTTATTTAACTGCATGGAGTGAGTCATTCCATTGCAAAGCCATTTCCCCCCAATACGTTTTTATTGTTCAGCATAGCTCTGGGCCAGCCAGGTCCAAGGAGCTGACCGCAGTGGTTAGGCCATTAACCATCCCTGATAAGGGACATTGTAAATTAAAATGTGGAACATCTCAATGTAGACAGTGACAATCTTAAATGGATTTTAGTTAGTGATGTAAGCAAAGACAACATTTGTTTGGATTGGCTCTAAGCCAGAACTCCAGAGTTCCGCCATGAACCCTGGCCTGGCTGACCAGAATGGTAAATTCAACAGCCACTGTCCAGTTTGACAATGCATGCATGATCATTCATTTCAACACTATGGTAATGTGGTACTTGAGTGGCCCATGTATTACTGCTTGCAGTGGCATGATGGCTCAGGTTAGCACCTCACCTCACAGCAAGTAGGACATGGGTTCAACTTCAACCCTGTTCCTTTCTGGGTGTTGCTTGCATGTTCTCATTGTGTTTCTTCCAGGGACTCTGATTTCCATAATATCAAGACACACAGATTTTGATGAATTAAGTGTGTTAGCTCCGTGATGCTGCTTTCCACCCAGTGCATACTGGGATACATTCCAGTACTTTCAAAACTTTTTCTCCATGTACTGCTTTTTCTAGTTTCAATAGTGTCAGTATGCCTCAGTGTGACTTGCCTCACTATATTTTTCTCTCACACACCCTTCCTCAGGGCACTGATATGAACATGAGATTACTATATACAGTGGGGAGAACAAGTATTTGATACACTGCCGATTTTGCAGGTATTCCCCCTTACAAAGCATGTAGAGGTCTGTAATTTTTTATCATAGGTACTCTTCAACTGTGAGTGACGGAATCTAATCTAATCCAGAAAATCACATTGTATGATTTTAAATAATTAATTAGCATTTTATTGCATGACTTACGTATTTGATTCATCAGAAAAGCAGAACTTAATATTTGGTACAGACACCTTTGTTTGCAATTACAGAGATCATTTGTTTCCTGTAGTTCTTGACCAGGTTTGCACACACTGCAGCAGGGATTTTGGCCCACTCCTCCATACAGACCTTCTCCAGATCCTTCAGGTTTTGGGGGCTGTCGCTGGGCAATATGGACTTTCAGCTCCCTCCAAAGATTTTCTATTGGGTTCAGGTCTGGAGACTGGCTAGGCCACTCCAGGACCTTAAGATGCTTCTTACGGAACCATCCCTTAGTTGCCCTGGCTGTGTGTTTCGGGTCATTGTCATGCTGGAAGACCCAGCCACGACCCATCTTCAATGCTCTTACTGAGGGAAGGAGGTTGTTGGCCAAGATCTCACGATACATGGCCCCATCCATCCTCCCCTCAATACGGTGCAGTCGTCCTGTCCCCTTTGCAGAAAAGCATCACCAAAGAATGATGTTTCCACCTCCATGCTTCACGGTTGGGATGGTGTTCTTGGGGTTGTACTCATCCTTCTTCTTCCTCCAAACACAGCGTGTAGAGTTTAGACCAAAAAGCTCTATTTGTGTCTCATCAGACCACATGACCTTCTCCCATTCCTCCTCTGGATCATCCAGATGGTCATTGGCAAACTTCAGATGGGCCTGAACATGCGCTGGCTTGAGCAGGGGGACCTTGCATGCGCTGCAGGATTTTAATCCATGACGGCTTATTGTGTTACTAATGGTTTTCTTTGAGCTTTTCTTTGAGGAACAGTTGTTGCCTTCTCACCAAGCTGCTTGCCTATTGTCCTATAGCCCATCCCAGCCTTGTGCAGGTCTACAATTTTATCCCTGATGTCCTTACACAGCTCTCTGGTCTTGGCCATTGTGGAGAGGTTGGAGTCTGTTTGATTGAGTGTGTGGACAGGTGTCTTTTATACAGGTAACGAGTTCAAACAGGTGCAGTTGATACAGGTAATGAATGGAGAACAGGAGGGCTTCTTAAAGAAAAACGAGAGCCGAAATTCTTACTGGTTGGTAGGTGATCAAATACTTATGTCATGCAATAAAATGCTAATTAATTATTTATAAATCAATGTGATTTTCTGGATTTTTGTTTTAGATTCCGTCTCTCACAGTTGAAGTGTACCTATGTAAAAATTACAGACCTCTACATGCTTTGTAAGTAGGAAAACCTGCAAAATCCGCAGTGTATCAAATACTTGTTCTCCCCACTGTACATAACACATTCACATTCTAGTCAGATAACATAATTACAAATACTTTAAGCTGTTAGTATGCCATATGAGTGCATGTGTAATGATGTGCTTTTCTCATCTCTGTTTACCATTTTCTCTGTAAAGCACTTTGGATAAACTGTGTTGTGTTTAAAGCTGCATTTAGTCAAAATATCAAAAGTATCATTAATATTCTTTACACTTTTTTTCCCCACTGGCGTGACAACTGTACATTATGTTTGATAATATTAGATAATAGGGAACCTGAGACAACAAATGATACAACATTTTCATAGTTATTTCATTTCTAACAAAAGGTATGTAAGACCCAATGCTCCTTTGTGGAAAAAGTAACCATTGCTTAGATTTTAATTGGTTACACCACGTTTAGCAGCAATGACTAGAGCCAAGTGTTTATTCATTACTCAGTCTCTCAGAGCACTTTGAAGGAATTTTGGCCCACTCCTCCATTTGAAACTGCTTTAACTCCGACATTTGAGTGGGGTTTTGAACATGAACTACATGTGGTTTCAAGTCCTGTTATAACAACTGCAGATCCCTGGATGTTTTCTATGGTTCTTTGGGATATCCTAGATTATTTTATGCCATGCCCTTGGAGAGATTTAGACAGGACAGCCCCTCCTGGAAAGATTCACCACTGTTCCAAAAAATCTCCATTTGGACAATATTGCTCTGACTGCAGTTCGGTGGCGCCCCAGATTCTTATAAACTCTTTCCAGACTGATTTTAATCAACATTTGTGGTGTTCAGGAATTTAATTTGATAGTAGTATGAATATGATTTTGGTACTTGTGTGGTGAAAATAAAGGTTATTCATTTGAAATCCTCACAGTCTCAACTAAACTTCAATGGCAGTGTTTATATTTCAACTCTTTCAACTCTGTCATGAGCTTTTGAAGAATGGCAACGAGTGGCAAAGAGAGGAATGTTATCCAATGACCACAAAGCACTTTAGGAACACACGTTTGAAAAAGTGTGAATCGGGCCCTCATTTTACCACTGCACTGACAGCAGCAGCCCGTGTCTCAGGCTGGCTGGAGGCCACTCTGTCTGTGTTCCCCATTAGCTAATGCCCAACTCAGGTCCTGTCATTCACACACAGCCCTCTTTACAAGATGATTGGGCAATCCAAAAACAGAGCCCGGCCCATCGAGAGGCCTCTTAAAGCAAAGCGACTGTGCTGGATGAGCAACGCCTCCATTGAAAAGTCCTGGCACTCACATCGTCTCTCTCTCTCTCTCTCCCTCTGTCATGCACAAAGATACTGACAGACACAGACGCCTCAATAACAGAGCCAGGAGATGAAGTATGTTATATTTTATGAATGGCTCCAGTACAAGGCTAGCGTATCAGGGGTGGAGAGGAGTATCACAGTGAATATGTGATTTATGACTTGCTTTCTTCCTTCCTGTCACCATTTGAATGAAAAATGCACCCAAAACCTTACCTCAGCATTTTACCTTCAACTAGGTCATGTTATAACCAAGTCTGGGTGCCTTCAGCTTCAAAGTGGATGACTTCTGTCTTTTATGAATGTCTGCTTCTAAAATGAGCGTGCGTGCATTTGTGTTTTCTAGGCACAAAGGAAAATCTCACTGTTTCCAAGACACTTCAGGAGTTGTGGGCCCGGGTGGAATTGGATGCAGAGAAACACGCTGTGTTTTTAATGAGGTAAATTATTTAGCATTTATCTCAGTGTCGCCTGCATACATACACACACACACACACACACACAGAGTATTGAACTTTTTTCTGATCCTGTCTCCATACAACAGACAGACTATTTACTGTACACTGCTGTGTCACTGCGTCAGCCACATTATGTTCGTTGTGTGGCGTGGAAAAACACATTTCCCTATCTTTCACACATGCCCACGGTCTCCCTGTCCTCAGAGTTGTATAGCCACACCGTCAACGGTGGCATTTTATTATCATCCTTTTTTTCCCTGCCACGTCGTGTTCCATCGTCTCCCGATGGTACCATCTGCTGTTTATCCTTTCCTCTGTCCAATCATCTCGTGGCGGCTGCTGAATGATCCGCCGCCCGGGGTGAGTGTGTGTCTGTGAGCATGTGCACTATACGCATGTGCATGCATTTGACACGCCTCCGTTTGTGTCTAAGTCAGATCTCACTGATCAGTGGAAGCCCCCCGGTGGAGCTGTTTCCACTCCCCTCGGCTCCAGATCCCAAAGACCAGCCAAAACGGTCACATTGTTATGAATGAGATTGCCAACATTAATTTGACATGATTGGAACCGACACATGTAGACACATCATAAGGGATCGATTAAGCTAACAACATATTATTTTGCGTTTTTTTCCATTGACATTTTTGTCATTCCACAGACGCAGTTATCCAGAGCGCCTTAGTTTTAGTGCATTCATCTTAAGATAGCTAGGTGGGATGATCACACGGTATGTTGGGATGCAGGTGTGGGGGGGTTCAACATGTCAACCTTGATAGAGAGATTTTGAATCAGCTCAGTCTTGTTGAGGTGGTGGGCTGACATCTAAGCAAATATGTCGGGTGTCAGAATGGGGGAAGGAAAACAAGTTGACATTAGCAACCCCTGATGGCTTGGGGAGAGGGGGCCCCAAATAAAATGTTGCATAGGGCCCCCAAAAGGCTTGTGCCGTCACTAACGTGATGGAGCAGAGTGACTTGGTTTATGAAGAGTCCTGGGGGACACCAGTAGTCTGTGCCTGTGGAGAAGACACAGATCATCTCCATGTCACCCAGTAGAAGCAGCTTGTCAGGTACGATGTAATGTCAGCGTGTGCCGAACTTGAGATGCCTAGGCCTGAGAGGGTGGAGAAGATCTGACGGTTCACGGTTTTAAAGGAAGCAAATAGATCTAGGAGAATATTGGAAAAATACATTTCTGGGAGAGATAACATGACAGTTGGTCAGAGACTGCATGCTGGAACGAAAACACAGAAGGTATACAGGTCTGTAGTGTTTTCAAGTGCAGTTAATTTTTTTATAGGGAACCAGCTGTGACGATTATGTGAGTTTAGTAGAATTTCTGAGTGTAATTCGGGCCATATTGATCTGCCTCACCTTCTGTTCAACTTCTATTTCTGCTCACTCTGCCTGTCCTTATTGAAGTTATTTCCAGTCGGTTGAGCTTCTGCCCGGTGAAAGTCTCCAGATATATGCTGTACAGTCTGGAGCCACCAGGTCACCTTGGTGCAATCAATAAACTTCTTTCCTGATGCCTGTTCACACCTTGTAGCTCTCACTCACCCAGAGACTCCTGTGTACAGTTGTCACCTAACGCAGACTGCCAATGCAAACTCCAAAGCCTTTGAGCATAGGCGACTAAGTGGGATTACAAAGTCGTCTCGTACTAAGTTAAAAGATATTCCCCCAAGGAATCTTGGGCCCATATGCGTCAAGAATGATGATTTAGGATCAGTTGGACCATTCTGACCACAATTAATAACAATGACATGGACAGTGAGGATCTTATCCTAGATAACAAGTCATGCAGCATTGCAGTGGGCCTTGTCCCCAAAGCATTTTCTTTTTATTATTTTTATTTAATTTTATTTTATTGTTCAGGTACATCTTCAGGAACGATGAGAAGACAGCCAGGCTGTACCCCTGTCACACAGATGAATGGACCAGAATCACTTTCACTGACTACTCTGTTCCCCTACCGGAGCTGGCTAACTGCTGGATACTCGTGTTCAGGTAGGAAGCACACGTAACACACATTTTATTATCCTTTTCATACAATATTTCCATTCAATTTCCTATTTGTCCGAACCTCTTAACTTATTACTAATCTTAACCACAAAAACCTAACCTTAACTGTAAACCTGGCCCTAAATGACATAACCCCTAAAACCTCATCTATTATAAAACCCTAATCCCAGATTACTCTTATTCTTAGGGCCAGTTTCGCAGACACTGATAAGGCCTAGTCTAGGACTAAAAAAATCTAGTTCATTAGAAAACTAAATTGAGCTTGTTAGACTAAGCTTAATCTGTTTCTGCAAAACCGACCCTTAATGTCTAAGCTATTAATAGCCTTTTTCGTCACTAATAAGCTGTCCCCAAAAAGTTCCTTATTTTAATAGATTCTCATGGGTTTTTGGTCCTCAACAAACTTGGGTATAAACCCACACAAACACCCATACATACTGTATATTGGTTTTACTGTGAGTACTATGAAAAGAAATCAAGACATGCTTAAAACTTTACAATTTACCTTCATTCTTAACAATATATTTTCATGTATTTTCTGATTTATATATTAGATCACATCCTGCATTGACATTATCAGTTACCTGGGAAAGAGTTTCTTTCCTGTTTTTCCTTTAATTTCCTAATAATGCAAGAGTCTCACGGCCGTGCTTTCAACCACAATTTCTGACCCTATTTACTGATGTCTTTCCCCGTAGATCTTAATACACATTTAACTCACTGACACACTAGCCAATTGAGCATTCTTTGTGACTGAAGCTCCTGCCATCCGTCTCCCAATAATGGACCTTCTTTCAAAGCAGCTAAGATCCTTTCCTCTCGCCCTCTTGTTCCTAACCCAAGATTGAAAATTCAACACTACTGTTGTTTGCTCCTTGGGGTTTAAGGCCGGGTGTCTCTGTAAAGCACTTTGTGACAACTGCTGTGGTAAAAAGGGCTTTATAAATCCATTTGATTGATTGATTGTCCTCTATTATTATTGTTCTGTGTGTGATAGTAAAGTTTGTGAGGTTATGTTTGTTTCAGAGAGGTGTTCTCAATGCCTAACGACATGCTGCTGGTGCCTAAGGTCTTCTCGCCAGTCCCCTCCTGTCTGCTCCATGTCATAGACAACGATACAGGAGAGGAGGTGCCCAGGGTTTTTCACAGAGTGGAGCCCCACATCTACAAACGAAACCAGGTCTCAACATGAAACGCGCAACTTAGAACCTCGCTAAAACCCCTGAATATGCGTACTGTTAGGACAGAAGAGAGGAATACTAACCCTAATGCCTCTTATTCAACTTGTAGAATGGCTACACCTTCGTTGCAGAGGCCCACACCCCTGACACGCCCCTTGTAGGGGCCAAGTGGAGGCTGCGTCTCATTGGCACTTGTGACCCACTTCCTTGTCTGGAACGAGAGGCCCCGTTGAGCAACTTTTCCGTTAAAGAATTCCGAGATTACTACATTCCTAGAGATAAGAACATCATCTGCAGGTAACATAATGAAAATAATGAAAAGGGAAAACACATACAGTTTGGTAAAAACATGCCTAATTTAATTAGAATCATCAATTGAATAATCAGGAATTCCTAGTGGCGTGTTCATGAGGTTTTATGCTGATTAGTATTAGGAATTGTTTTGTTTATGGTCAGACTGTTGGAAGGATATTGAAAATGTTTAAAGATAAACTCTTTTGTGACAGGTATTCTGTGAAAGTGAGCGCTGTCCATGTCAGTACCATCCAGTTCCAAACGTCTAAGAGGGATGTTCACATCCGCCTCTCCATCCTGGACTATGAAAGCGAGGTAGCGAGTAACAATGGGAAAGGCCACGTGGTCATTCCAGTCTTCTGCTTCCATCCTAACAACGGTGAGTCACATTCTTCAAGGTGAGTCAGAAGACAAACAGTGCTTCTCAGATGATTCATAGTATTTCCAAAATTCCTGTGTCACTTGCTATCATGACTGACAGGACATAACTTAACTATTTATTTAACCTACATTTTACTTAATGGGGCAAGTCCAATAAGAATAAATTAGGCACTAGGCCTGTGGGAATGGGGTTGTTGGGCATTGTATCTGACCAGGCGGAACACTGAACATGGCTGCCCATGGCAGCTTACCCAGCTGTTGCAACGCCAAATACGCAGGCTATATACTCATCCTGGCCGAGCTGACCGCCCAATATGAACCAGGCTAGGAACAGTGACAAAAAGGCAGTTGAATCTCACAGACGTGTGAAGTGATCCCAGGTCACATCAGGACAATAATAGCCACGGTCAACTATTTAAACAGTGCCCAATATGCCGCCACAGCTTTAAGTGAGTGGGCTTTAAATGTACATTAGTGCCGCATTTCCACTGGTGCTTTACCCCTTTAACAGGGCTACACAGGTGAATTATGCTAATGTTGTCTCTAGACTTTGCTGTTTCAACTATACATTTGGTACCAAGGACTTAAGTAGGGGCTTAGGTGGGGAGGGAGGAGTAAATTATCAATGCGATTTGATTTTCCGGTTACGAAAAATTAAAGGCAACACCATGCTCAGTTTGTTTATAATGTGGCGTTTGAACTTCCTCAAACTCCTGCGATCGGCTGCTTCTCCACCTACACTCATGACACTGCAACAGTAAGCCAGTGTATTCATTATTTAGTTTAAGTGTTTTGTTAATACTACAGTATCTACCTTTAATAGAAGGATTTAGGAGAATAATTAGGTAATTTTGTGTTGTTATAGGTCCATGTTGGAAGTATTTAGACTAGCCTGGATAGACAGTACACTACAATACCGAAAATCACTCACGTTTGCTTGATCAGCTTATTTCTCCAACCTGATTGAGGCGAACAAAAACAATCCAAAATTTCTCTTTGATACAGTTGCAAAGTTAACAAAAAAGCAAAGCTTAGCAAGTGAAGTGGGTCTACTTTGATGAAAAGTTTGTCACCATTAGAAAACATATAACTGAATTTTTTGATACCGTATCGCTCGACACATTTACAAAATTTGTAATGAGTTCTAAACCCACAAATTCTCAGCTAGACCCGATTCCAACAAAATTACTTAAGGAGCTATTTTCTGTGCTAGGTCAGCCAATGCTGAACATAATAAATTGCTCCCTTTCCTCCGGATGTGTACCAAACTCTTCTAAAAAAATCTAATCTGGATCCCGACATATTAAACAATTATAGGCCAATATCAAACCTCCCGTTCCTCTCAAAAAAATTTCCCAACAACTGAATGCCTTCCTAGAGACAAATAACATTTATGAAATACTCCAGTCCGGTTTCAGATCCCATCATAGTACTGAGACTGCACTCGTGAAGGTAACAAATGACCTTCTAATGGCCTCAGACAAAGGTTCCACATCCGTCCTGTTGCTTCTTGATCTTAGTGCTGCTTTTGACACTATTGATCACTCCCTTCTCTTAGAGAGAATGGAAACCCATATTGGGCTACGTGGACATGTTCTAGCCTGGTTTAAAGCTTATTTATCTGAAAGATATCAGTTTGTTAGTGTGGATGGCATATCCTCTGACAAATCAAAGGTATGCTTTGGAGTTCCTCAAGGCTCGGTTCTGGGCCCATTATTGTTCTCACTATATATGCTCCCTCTGGGCGATGTAATCCGAAATCACAATATTAACTTTCACTGTTATGCTGATAACACACAGTTATATATTTCAATGAAGCATGGAGAAGCCCCTAAATTAGCTATTTTGGAAGCATGCATTTCAGATATTAAGAAGTGGATGACAGAGAATTTCTTGCTCTTAAACTCAACTAAAACAGAAATGCTCGTTTTAGGACCCAAAAAACAAAGAGCATTGTTAGCAGATCTCACTGTGAACCTCGACGGCTGCATGGTCGTATCCCAAAAAACTGTAAAAAACCTTGGCGTTACCCTTGATCCTGACCTCTCCTTTGAAGAACATATAAAATATGTCTCAAGAGTTGCTTATTTTCATCTTTGAAACATTGCAAAAATTAGAAACTTTCTATCAAAAACTGATGCAGAAAAATTAATCCATGCTTTCGTTACTTCTAGACTAGATTACTGCAATGCTCTTCTTTCTGGTTATCCAGACAAATTAATAAATATACTTCAATTAGTGCTGCACATGGCTGCTAGAATCCTAACTAGAACAAAAAAATCTGAACACATTACTCCTGTCCTGGCGTCCTCATACTGGCTGCCTGTTAGGGTTAGGGCTGTCCATGTCAGTGTTTTACTCTTAACCTATAAATCAATACATGGACTTGCTCCTACTTACCTTGCTGAAATGATCCAGCCATACATACTTACACGTAACCTTAGATCGCAAGATGCAGGCCTTTTAATTGTACCTAGAATTTCTAAACAAACAGCCAGAGGCAGGGCCTTTTCTCATAGAGCTCCACTCCTGTGGAATGATTTGCCAATTAAGGTTAGAAATGCAAACTCAGTGCAAACTTTCAAGTGTCTACTAAAAACTCATCTCTACAGCACGGTTTATAATTAGGTGTAGCCTGGCCCGGGGGCGTGAAGGTGACCAGTAGGCTTGATACTGTCCACCCTTGCTGTCTTGCCAGGTGGGCTCTCGTCGCCACTGGGATGCCCTCCCTCCAATGCCTTTCGGGGGAAGAGTCACTGGCTTGTTGTTGACTCTCTGTTGCGCACTTGTGCATTTGGGTTGTACGCTGCTAGCAATACTCAGCCCTCATTCAGGGGGGTTGCGATTGGTGGGTGTCCCTTTGGTTGATGCCTGGCAATGTGGGTGGATTGATTTCCTGCCTGTTGGGCCCTGTCCGGGGCCTCCCCCGGGTAGGGCCACAGTGTCACCGGACCCCCCCGTCTCAGTTCCAAGGTGTTACGCTGCTATATTATTGTGCTGGGGGATATGAGGAATGCACTACTAACTTTTCTCAGTCTCCTCCAGTTTTACATTTTAGGAGGAGATGAGGTCCTGGTCCACACCTGCGGATTACCTGGTTTGGGGGGCCCGTTGCTGTCCCTGTCCTTGTCCACCTGGTCATACTTCTGACCTAGTCTAAAATCAAACAGACTCTGGATTTAGCCCAGAGAAATGTATTTATTATTCCAATTGGAGTCTTAATATCTCACCCGGCACAGCCAGAAGAGGACTGGTCACCCCTCTGATCCTGGGTCCTCTCTAGGTTTCTTCCTAAAATTCGACCTTCTTAGGGAGTTTTTCCTAGCCACTGAAATTCAACACTACTGTTGTTTGCTCCTTGGGGGGCTCCTTGTCACTTTGTGTACAACTGGTGTTGTAAAAAGGGCTTTATAAATAAATTTGATTGATTTGATTGATTGGTTCTTCTGTCTCGGACTCCATTTTTCTATTGAGTCAATGGCTTCGTACCAACTTCGGTCGTTCCAACTCTATTTCTTAATTGAGAGCCGGGCCACCCGGCTGGCGTTGGCCCGTGTCAATGGAGACAGCCCCACAAATAAAATACAACCTCCTGACCACACTGTCCAAGGACCAGGGGAATTGGGGAAACACATTAAGGATATTACGCGGCCATTAGGGCAGTTGTTCCATGTCGGAATGGAACGGCAGAAGGGAGGCCAGACTATAGTTTTTTATGTCAGAGTGGTCATGTTCCTCGTTTCTTGAGGAGGGGAGCAACTCTGGCCATCTTAAAGTAAGAGAGAAAGCAGCCTGTTGTCAGGGATGAGTTGATGAGTTGGAATGGGAGTTTACTAGAGATGTTCTACAGAAAGGAGGAGAATTGTGTCAAGGGGGCAGGTTGTAGAACGACCAGACTATGGTTGATGCAAGTTTGTTAGTCTGAGGGACCAGTGACGACAATAGGCTGTGTAATTTGAGGGGTAAATTATATCAACCTTCTATTAAAAGGTGTTTGATAAAGTAATCAACAAAGAGGTTAGATTGGGTGTAAACGGCGTCAAAGAGTTTCCTGGGGTTAGAAGAAGCTTTGAGTGATAGAAGGTTGCTTTAGGAGTGGATGGAGAGGAAGAGAAAGTAGCAATCAGAGGGAGAGAAGGATAGCATACACGGAAGTTTTGTTTTCTTCAGTTTTGTCTCAGCTGCCCAAAGCACTTTTCTGTGAGTTTGTAGTGAGTCACTTAGCCATGGAGCAGGAGGTGAGGGGAAGAGAGCTGACATTAACAGTCATATGAAGTGGAAGAGGGAGGATGGTAGGGTAAAGAGGTAGAATCACAAGACAACATGGGATAGGATTTAGCAGAGAGAGATCAAAGTATAGAAGTAGAAAGAGCTGTAGGGGAGAGAGAAGTTAGTTCACAACCGGTCATTATTAACTAGGTAGTGGCAGAGAGGGTAGGGTCAGTGGAGAGATAAATTAATTAGAGACCTGGGGGGGGGTTGCAGTGAGATTAGTCGACATCCATCCTGTAGTAAACAGTTCCAAACGTTGCCCAAGACCAGGTGTTCCACGTAGGTTGTGACGGCTGGACACATACTATTTCGAAGGGTTGTGATGGACAAAGATGGACAAAGGTTTACGTTGTTTATGCAGAACCTGCCGTGTAGGACTTCCTTCATGTTGGATTCCCCTGGGAACAGTAGACAGAAACATTTTGTGCAATCCAATAATGAGGCATTTATAGCAGTTATCCTTGAAAGGGTAGGGTTCTGGAATAGGTTGGGCCATATAGGCTGATTTCTTTCCACAATACAGATTGAAAGATAATACTCCACAATACAGACGATATTAGCCACCATCAAGGCAAAATGGGAGGAGGAACTAGGCTATGATATTTCCTGGGAGGATAGGTTGGAATGTATTTATACAGTCTGCTGTTGGTATGTATGTTTCACCGGTATCGAGTGTAGTTGGTGGGCAGATGAAAATATCAACGGCCAAAATGTCTGGTGGGAAAAATGCCTAATGATTAAATAGATAAAGCAATATCATATTAAATAGCCTAATATGGTGTTACCTATATAATCTGTTGCCAAGAAAACAGCGAGCCTCTGCTCGCTCTTACAGTAAGACATTTCTGAGCCTAATCCTAGGACCGGAAAATGTATCACTACTTGTTCTCAAGCTTGTTATGTTATGCTGAAACTGAATCCCTCGCGCACCTTGCCTCTGATAACTGCAGTTAATCTCATGGGGTGAGTACCTCACGTTTGTGCACTTGCTGAACTGCAGTTTGTCTCGGATGATCAACTCTCGAGCTTGTCATATATTTTACCTCACACTTAAGTTGTACTGCACTTCTGATAGCCAGCTAACCGAACATAGCCAGTATGCTGGATACAACTCGCAAAGAAGCAATGCCGGGAAAATGCTCTTTCAACAACGCCTAGCTACACATGCCACAATATTCGTTGTAGATAGGCTAAGGTCCAAACCCAGGTTGTGCAAGGTATGTGTTAAAGAGTTAGATGTATCAAATATAGGTAAGGCTGCGTTATCATGCCGTATGAGAGTGAAAAAACACATCAGCTGCTTGGCAGCTGAAGCGACCATCACCCTGATCACATGCATAATAATACCTGTTATGTACATTTTGGGGCGATTTCCCAAACAGGGATTAAGCCTAGTGGTAGCCTAAAATCTGAATCAGAAAGAGTTTTATTGCCAAGTAAGTTTTGCAACAAACAGGGACGTCACTAGAAAATCATGGATGGGGGGGCGAAGCCTCGTTTTGTGGGGTCTGGGCATGCTCCCCAGAAAATATTTTCATAATGTATTTTTAGAGTAACAACAGGTGTAAAATCTGTCAAAATAGTGTAATTATTTTAAGGTTGGCTAAAAGTATACCTGTCTCATGGTTTGTGTTAGACACTGACCTAATATGACATAAATTAAATCTAAATAAAGAAATTAAAGTCCACTATGTAGCCAAATAATTTTTCCAGCTATAGTTTATAGTAAATGAACAGTATATTCTGTTTTAAGCAAGATTTCTCAATATCATTCTGAATTATTTCAAAAACAGATTTAGTCATTAGCCCATTAATCTCCGAATAAAGTCATACAATTTTTTATCATGATTAAAGAAATAAACATTTAACAACTGGATATCCCTTCCTCTGAACAGAATACGTTGCAATATGTTAACTTTAAACCCAAACAAACATGAATCTGTGAAACACGCACAGTTTTGCAAATGTGTTCCTGATGATTATTAGTGACATACAAATGTTAGCTAGCATGTAATTAATGGGAAATTAATATTTTCAGTAGTTCGTTAGTGTTGTTGCTAAAAAATACAACCCCTTATTATCGGCCAGTGTCCCCCAATTATTGACCACCTTATTATTTTGTTGAATTACATTATAATTTATTTTTATTTGTATTACAAATGACAGACTTAGTCTTCTCTGAAGTATCTACAAAATGTTGTAGCTAGCCTTCTGGTAAAGAAAAAAAAAGATTGATCACTTTGATATTACATGACGTCTGGTCTGTCACGGAAGTGGAATTTCATGAGCTGCAACTTATGAATGTCTAAACAATTTCCATACATGACATTTTTACGTTCTCAAATAAATATTTTAACCTCCATACATCTCTATAAAAAATGGCGGTGGGCTAACTGAAAGGTTATATTGATTAGCAAAACCTACCGTTGCTTTCCAGTGCATTTACATTTTGAACTTGAGAGGATTACTTCTCTGACCACTAGAAACGTTAGCTACTATTTACAGAAGAGAGCTAGCTTCAGATGAGCGAGTTACGTTCAAAGCATCAAACTCTACTGAACATGCTGCCAAATGAAAACATTTCTTGACAATTTCTATACATTTTGTAAGAACTTCATATGTGATGGAAAGGTTGAAGGAAAAAAAGAAATCCCAGAGAGAATATATTGACTGATATATTGATTTATTTAGGGGGGGCTATTAGCCCTGGCAACAAACAAGGAATTTTTTCAGGCCTGTTAGTGCAACAATTTATACAAAAGAAATAGAAAAGAAATAAAAACAAATGAGAACAGTGGACTGAGCATAAAACCAAAAAAAAAGTATACTGCTATTGTAGCATTTTTCTATCTAACATCTATTAATAAATCAACCTGTTTGTGTAATTCCTCAGTTATTAATTACGTTTGCAATAGTGTTTTTTTTATGTATATCTAAATGCCACAAATTATTTATCATGGACATTTTGCCAAAAGTCATGGAATTCCATTTGGCAAAATGTGTATGAACCCTGAAATAAGCAACTGATTTGTTTATTAAATAACAATGGTTGCAAAAGTATGCTTCATTACGGTGAATTGAAAAATTATTCTAAACTAGATTTAAACATACTGAAATTTAGAAGCAAACAAGTTTCAGGAATGATCTGCCCCTACTGTATAAATTTCCGCAGAGCTGTCAAATAATGTGACATTCTTTGGAAACTGACATAATTCACATGGTAGGCTATTTGTTGAGACGTTTCTAACTTTGCCCTCAAAATCCCATATTCAGATTGGAAACATGATTTTGGAATCAAAATATTGTACAAAAAGATTGTTGTCTATAAAAATTATTGAAATCTGTCTCTAATTATTTAGATTATGCAATTATGTAGCCTTATAATTACAACAGCCCTAATTGTAGCCTATATACTCGGTTTACAAAGACTGTGAAGAGTTCATTCTGCTGGCTAATTTAAATAAAGAATTTGTTGGATCCAGTGCATGTGAGCTGAGTGGAGTGGGAGCGAGCGGAGAGCGTGAGCGGGCAGATTTTGGACCGAGTGCAGAGTGCAGACTGAGCTTCGCCCTATGTCCCACTCCAATTTCTTCACTGCACGCAAAGGCCCAACCATAACAAGGGAGAGAAAAAGAGAGCTGGATGTAGCATTTTTTTAAATGATTTACATGGACTATGAACCGCTGAGTAAAGGCGAACCCAAAGGGATGCAACACTTCGCCAGCGCAGCTCAACCGGGCTACACCCCCCCATGCTACAACACCGTACGGGACACGCTCATGCCACATGCCCTGGAAGAGATGGAAGCCAAACTACAAGACCTACTGCAAAATGGTGATGGGCTTGCAAGAGCTCCCTGAACACAGAGGAAACCGACCAATTAGGTGTCCACCCCACAAATGTCTGCGCCACTCAATGGAGCAGGCATCCATCGATGATTCAGTCGGTCATCCTGTTGTTCCAAAAATGCCCGTTATGGCAAAACAAACTCAAGTCTAATGTTGCTAACATCACCCTGAATCAAGTACGGCAGCTGACCACAGAAATCAAATCCCTGCTCATCGATGACACTTACGCTACACTTCCAATGGGCATTGCTGCTTTTGCAGAAACATTGGCAAACAACGTGTCAACTCGCTATGGAATATACTATACTGATAAACATCTAATTTTAGCATCAGTGTTAGATCTCCATTTCAAGACAGAATGGATAATCCGAGATGAGTCTGTATGCACAGACTCAGGGAGATCCGCAATCTCCTCATAAAAGAAGCTGAGGAAATGACCGCTCCCAGCGGGACACCCGAGACCGACACCCCACCTGCTGCTGACCTGAATCCCGAGCCTGAACCAAAAAGAGCTTGCCTGTTCAGGTCATACGTCAGCAAGCAGCAACGCATAACCAGAGACGCCAAAGGTGAAGTCGGAAATTACCTCTCATCCCCGAGAGAGAACCCGGACCCACATCTTTTCCCCGTCTGGCTAAAGTAGCTTGCATTGTGTTCAGCATCCCAAGCGGGTCTGCGAGCGCAGAAAGGGTTTTATCTGCTGCTGGCCTGCTGTCAAGAAACCACCGCATGAGTCTGAAGCCTTAGACATTGGCCAAACTTGTGTTCTTGAAGGTAAACTCAAAATAACTGTAGATAAGGAAAGCACGCTGCGCATAAGTTCAGTTATCAGAATTTTGGACTAATAGTTAATTGTCAGAACTCTCTCCGCCTTTAATGTGACCTATAACGTGAACAATTCAATTGAAAAACAAATTAAAATCTTTGAGGGGGAAAAATAAAACATAAAAAACTCACAATAACCTGGTTGCACAAGTGTGCACCCCCTTAAACTAATACTTTGTTGAAGCACCTTTTGATTTTATTACAGCATTAAGTCTTTTTGGGTAGGAGTCTATTAGCATGGCACATATTGACGTGGAAATATTTCACCACTCTTCTTTGCAAAAGCGCTTCAAATCTGTCAGATTGCGAGGACATTTCCTGTGCAAATCCCTCTTCAGATCACCCCACAGATGTTCAATTGGATTCAGGTCTGGGCTCTGGCTGGGCCATTCCAAACCGTTAATCTTCTTCTGGTGAAGCTATGCTTTTGTGGATTTGGATTTGTGCTTTGGGTTGTTGTCATGCTGAAAGGTGAACTTCATCTTCAACTTTCTAACGGACGCCTGAAGGTTTTGTGCCGAAATTGCCTGGAATTTGGAACTGTTCATAATTCACTCCACCTTGACTAAGGCACCGGTTCCAGCTGAAGAAAAACAGCCCCAAAGCATGATGCTGCCACCACCATGCTTCACTGTGGGTATGGTTTTCTTTGGGTGATGTGCAGGGTTGTTTTTGCACCAAACATACCTTTCGGGATTATGGCTGAAAAATTCAGCCTTGGTTTCATCAGCACATAACACTTTTTCCCACGTGCTTTTGGGGGACTTGATGTTTGTAACAAATGATTTATTATTGCAAACTTCAGCCAGGCTTGTTTTTTTTTTTTGTTGTAAGAAAAGGCTTCTGTCTTGCCACCCTACCCCATAGCCCATTCATATGAAGAATACGGGAGATTGTTGTCAACATGTTCTGTTGAAAGTATGTGACAAATGTAAGTCAAGATACCTCACAAGAATTTGGACTACTTTTAATTGTCATTGTCAGACTAGTCTATTGTCATTGTCGCTAAACTACACTGGCACACTTCAATAATTGTTGCTCTGAATGTTTTAAAGCACTTTACTGACACATTTTTTTCAATTGTTTTTATATTTGTCTGATGGGCAATCTATATTTGTGTGTTTTCTGTCAAAGCCGCCTCCCACGGATCCCCCAAAGCAGATGAGAAGCAGGATCAGGAAAGGACCACGGTGACAGGCTCTACCCAGGGAGTAGGAGCCCAGAAGGGCATGACCGTGATGTCTCCCCCCATGACCGACCAGACTCAGAACCAGACCCAGTCACCAATTGAGAAAGGGGTATTACTGCTGACAGCTCGCCAATATCACCAATATTATAAATGCTGCTGTCACGCGCACACACAGACCCACACACAAACACGTATGTGAGTGGTCTCAATCTACAGTACAGGCCAAAAGTTTGGACACACCTTCTCATTCAATGCGTTTTCTTTATTTTCATGACTATTTACATTGTAGATTCTCACTGAAGGCATCAAAACTATGAATGAACACATGTGGAATTATATACTACAAAATAACTGAGAAATAACTGAAAACATGTCTTATATTTTAGATTCCTCAAAGTAGCCAACCTTTGCTTTTTTGTTTGCGCTGCAAACCCTTGGTGTTCTCTCAATGAGCTTCATGAGGTAGTCACCTGAAATAGTTTTCACTTCACAGGTGTGCCTTGTCAGGGTTAATTAGTGGATTTCTTTCCCGTATTAATGGGGTTGGGACCATCAGTTGTGTTGTGCAGAAGTCAGATTGATACACAGCCGACAGCCCTATTGGACAACTGTTAAAATTCATATTATGGCAAGAACCAATCAGCTAAGTAAAGAGAAATGAGTGACCATCATTACTTTAACAAATGAAGGTCAGTTAGTCCGGAAAATTGCGAAAACTTTGAATGTGTACCCAGGTGCAGTTGCAAAAACCATCAAGCGCTACAACGAAACTGGCTCACATGAGGACCGCCCCAGGAAAGGAAGACCAAGAGTCACCTCTGCTGCTGAGGATAAGTTCATCCGAGTCACCAGCCACAGAAATCGCAGGTTAACAGCAGCTCAGATTAGAGTCCAGCTGAATGCCACACAGAGTTCTAGCAGCAGACACATCTCTAGAACAACTGTTTAGAGGAGACTGCTAGGAAACCACTGCTAAGGAGAGGCAACAAGCAGAAGAGATTTGTTTGGGCCAAGAAACACAAGGAATGGACATTAGCCCAGTGGAAATCTGTGCTTTGGTCTGATGAGTCCAAATTTTAGGTCTTTGGTTCCAACCGCTGTGTCTTTGTGCGACGCAGAAAAGGTGAACGGATGGATTCTACATGCCTGGTTCCCACCGTGAAGCATGGAGAAGGAGGTTTGATGGTGTGGGGGTGCTTTGCTGGTGACACTGTTGGGGATTCATTCAAAATTGAAGGCATACTAAACCAGCATGGCTACCACAGCATCCTGCAGCGACATGCCATCCCATCCGGTTTGCGTTTAGTTGGACCATCCTTTATTTTTCAACAGGACAATGACCCCAAACTCACCTCTAGGCTGTGTTAGGGCTATTTGACTAAGAAGGAGAGTGATGGAGTGCTGCGGCAGATGACCTGGCCTCCACAGTCACTGGACCTGAACCCAATCGAGATGGTTTGGGGTGAGCTGGACCGCAGAGTGAAGGCAAAAGGGCTAACAAGTGCTAAGCATCTCTGGGAACTCCTTCAAGACTCATCAAGAGAATGCCAAGAGTGTGCAAAGCAGTAATCAGAGCAAAGGGTGGCTACTTTGAAGAAACTAGAATATAAGACATGTTTTTAGTTATTTCACACTTTTTTGTTAAGTACATAATTCCACATGTGTTCATTCATAGTTTTGATGCCTTCAGTGAGAATCAACAATGTAAATAGTCATGAAAATAAAGGAAACGCATTGAATGAGAAGGTGTGTCCAAACTTTTTGCCTGTACTGTATGAAGGAACACATTAGATTATTTCCATTCAAAACCCTACTTTCCCAAAACCCTGAACTGTAACCTTAAGCATAGGTCAAATTGTCCTTGTAAGTAAAACATGACCACACACACATGCACCAAACACAGGTAAAAACATGTACTAAGGAGTAGGAGATATCTGATGTGAAGGAGGGGAGTCTATATTCTCACAAAGTTAGACATTTTGGCTATTGTGTCAGTAATTGTAGTTTTGCATACTACTGTCAGTTTCCTCCCTACCACAACATAGTCCTAGAATGTAATTGTAACGACTTTCACATCCAAACCAGATGCCCTGAATGCTGGTTTTCAATCAACTCCGAATTGACAACCTTAATTCGTCTTACGTTGACAGCTAGGCCTAGTTTGAGTGACATTGAGAAAATTCCTATTAGATTTGAGTGTTGTTGTGTTGCTGTCCCCAAAACCAGTCTTCTGAGGCAGAATGTCTAGCATTTTCTCAACTCATGTTTCATAACAACAACTTAACAAACAGCTATTGTAATCAGCAACTTTCTGTCCCAATGTTACGGAATGACAGATCAGAACGAAAAGGTATCAAGTGGCTTGGTGTTTGTTAGGGCCTCAGTCTTAGTGATCATTGATAACCACCTAATAATCTACTGTTAGAATCAGAGATTAGCAACTTCAGTCTTTCGGGATGTTATAGTTTTTTTCACTTTTGCCCAAGCTCCTTCTAGAACACTTGACTTTTAATCATCTGGGTTTTTGTAAGGAGGGGGGAAAGGTTAGTACCCTACGGGTCCAGATGGAAAGGAGATGATCTGCAAGAAATTACTGTGTAAACTTTGTATTTACTGTTTTAGCATCTCTGTGTTTTATTCAGGTTTTCTATACCCTTACTTGACCGAGATGACTGTAAACACATTCTTATTTAAAGCAACAACCTGGGTTTAATTAGAGTTAACGGGCATGCTCATGGACAGAGTGACAGGCCTTTCACCTCGCCGGCTCATGAATTCAAGCTTTTTCCTCTAGTTCTCCAGGAATTGAATCAAGCGTATTGTTGACTGAATCCCTTGTATTTGAAGGTCATTTGTTTAGGGCAGAGCAAGCAGATGTGTTTGTTTGTTTGTTTGTTGTTGATATTATCTCTGTCTCTCTGTCCCCCAGGACCATAAGTACATAGTGCAGGCGGAGGTGTTACATAAGAGCTGGGCTCTGGATGACTCTCAGTTGGCCTTCGTCCATACGCTCAGGGACCTGGAAAGGAATGAGATGAAAAGTACTCGCACAAGCCAACCACAGACGCACAATCCTCTTTAGCTGGCGTGCCAGTGAACACACCTGCCAATCACAGATGCACAATCTCCCTTCAGACACTCCTTAAGGGAAAAAATTGCCTTTTACCTTTTAGCCAATCCACTAGAGTCAACACCAGCCAATCACAGACACACATAACAAACACTAACCAATCACAGATGCACATTCTCTTTACACTTTAGGTGCCCACTAGAGAAAACAGCCAACACCCCCTTGATAATGCATCAGCTGATTACAAAGCCACATTTGTTTACTGCTGCCCCTAAATAATGTTTTAGCCAATAACTGAGCCTCATTACCCCAAATCCTACCCCTATGAAAGCACAACAGTCTATGGGAGGCTCAGAATAATCATATTATTTTTTGTACAGACATTCAGAAAGGCCATCTGCTGATTCACAAGTCCCAAATGACTGTTTGTTTTCTGCAGGAGCGCAATTACAAGTGCAATATGGCCAGCACTGAATATAAAAATTTCCGTTTAGAAAGTTAGAACACTATTTATAATTTGACACAACATTTTTTTTTCTCATTATACATTGAGTTACAAGTCAAATTAAAATGAAATATTCCAAATATTACTTTTTTCCCACTATTCACTTAGTATTTCTATTCAGCTAGATGCACCCAGTACAGTATTCATCTGGTTACAAATCACATTTCCATATTGCATTTGAGTTGCCATCAATTCTCTGAATACCGATTAGATGTTGCATCTTGAATGTGACGCTGTGTTTGTTTCCGGAGCATATTGTTTTGGATGTTGATTCCGAAATGTGCCAGATATTCAGCAAGCAGGCGGGTATCTTTGTGTTCTTCCTGTGACAAAGCCACAAGGCTGTAATCATATCTCTAATGAAAGGCAAATGAATACAGCTGCTTTAGCAGAACACTGAATGTGACTTGAGAGGCCACGTTGCCCCTCTGAATAAGGCAATAACCCAGTGTCGTTGTCGCAGCCTCCCAGACGCCTTTGGAAGTTGTGTAAATTAGACAGGCAAGAGGGGAAAAACAAGAGCTTTGAAATGGATTAAAACTGAAAAGATGAGGGGTATATTAATTGAGGGATGAATATTGACAGGGTTGAGAGCAGTCCAATTTGGAAGATTGGCTGAGAGTTCGGCCTGCCTGGTAATATAAACATTATCTTTTGTCGCCTAAGTCTTGCACTGTTCAGGTAGATGATCGAAAATCCAAAGAGAGGCTCACACTGTACTCTGTATGTGATTGTATCAGTTGTGCCATTGAGACAGACTTGAACTTTCACTCTTATTGTTGTGTGTATTGATTATTTAGGAAAATATAGTCTATGTGTTTGTGGTTGTGTTTGTGTACTCGTGCATGAGGATAAGTGTGTACATTTGTGTGTGTGTGCGTGTGTGTGTCTGCCACACATCAGGCCCTCTTCTAGTTTTCCAATAAGCCTACGAAATTGGGTCAATATGAAGTCAAATGGAGTTGGCTTCTTGCCCCTCTGTTGCCCTGGGAAATAACTTGGTAACAGGAAAGAGAATTAATTTAGCCCAGTTTAACTCTGTGTATCAGTGCTGTGGGAACAGCCTTGATCATGCTCTTCAAATACTCACAGTTACGACATACTGACAATTTAGCACACTGCTGCCACTTTCCTTTGAAGCCTTGAATGCAAGCCCTCTGTATATTGTGAAGCATAGCAGGTTCTCAGGTATTCAGGGTATTCAATTTCTCCATATTTTATTGTTTTAGACTGAATTTATGATTGATTGAATTCCTTTTTTGCCATCCATCTACACACAAAATGGTGAAGCAAAATGTGTTTTTAGACATTTGTGCTAATTTATTTAAAATAACAGGAATATCTAATGTACATAAGTATTCAGACCCTTTAGTTAGTACCTTTGGCAGCAATCACAGCTTCACGTCTTGGGTATGCCTCTACCAGCTCCTGAATTTCTGCAGTTTTTCTCCCATTCTTTTCTGCAGGTACTCTCTGTATCTGTCAGATTGTATGGGGATCGTCAGTGAACTGCGATTCCCATACCATGATGCTCCCACCACTATGCTTAACATTTTAGCCATTACAGTATGATGAGTGGTGTATTGTTTTTGCCAAACATAGTCTTGTCAGTCCGGGCAATATTTTTCTTTATGCTCTCATTGTCCTTAATGCAGCATGTCATATGCCTTTAACTCCGTCTCCGCAGAGAAACTTTGAAGCTTGTTAGAGTAACACTGGGTTCTTGGTCACCTCCATGACCAAGGCCCTTCTTTCCTGGTTGCTTAGTTTGGCCTGTTCTCAAGACATCTCAAGGATGATCAAAAGAAGGATGAATTTCATCTCAATTTGGAATGTCATGGGAAATGGTCTGAGATTTTAGTTTAAAAATTTCAAATAATTGGCATACAGTTCTGGGAAATTTTGAGGGACAGCCTTTTTTTGGCAATTTTCTTGATGGTGAGTTCTAGGTTCCACTTTCTGATTATTTATCAAACTGTGCACACTGGGATATCCAAACACCTTTCTAATCTATGCATATGTACTGGTTTATATCAAACCTTCATATCATTATCTTTGATCTGTATTTTCACAGCCAGTCCAGTGACCCTTCAACTGTGTTTTTTATAGACAATTTGTTAGCAACTTTAATAGTTCACAGGTGGAAGCCTTTATTAATATAATTGTGTCATTGTTAGGGCAGTGCCAGAGCAAATGAGTTGAATACTTATGCAGTTAACAAATGTCCGTCTTTTAATTTTCTTAAAAATATTTCCTGACATAAAGCCAATGTCACTTTACAATAATTGGCTTTGAGTTCCAAAGAAAAAATAATTACATTTCAAATTACCATTTGTAATTCAATAATATGACATACTTGGCCAGGGCTTCGAATACTTTTGCAAGGCACTTTAGGTCACTCTGGCTTAGTGTGTATCCTGAGCAACTATGATGTGGTTCTGTGTTGCAGAGACGTACCCAAACTAGGTCTCTGGTGCAGCACTGCTAGCCATTGGCATGGTTTCCCGTCCTATATGATATGATACGTGGTGACTTTTATTAGATGTGAAAAGTTTTTTTGGGGGGACAAGGATGTTAATAATAGTTGTGAACCAGAATGGCTGGAAGAGGTGAGCATCATGCTCCTTAGTTATCGATCCCTTTGCTACATATGACAGGTTGTCAGTTAAAATGATGGATTATAAAACATTTTTATTAGAGAAGTGGGACTTGGGGAAAATGGCAATAGTAGCCTCTCATTAATTCACACAGTACAACAGTGCCCTCTAGCCCATGTTCTGTCTGCTGCATCCACTTTGCTGGTGTGCAAAATGCTTAATCTCTACTCAATAGAGCGTAAACTGACTAATAAGAACGACTCATTTGCTCGTAAAACGTTTCGATTAAAAACACAGTTTCATGTGATTTTTTTCACGTTAGGGGAATTGATTGTAATTTACTTGCTTTTTCAAGCAGTAATGGAAATTCACATTATAATTTTTTTTTTTATGGGCCGATGACACTGCATGAACAGCATTCCCTTGTGGAAATGTTGTTTTTAATGGCTTTGTAATTGCTGCATGTAAACAGCGAGTAAACAGTGAGTCTGCATGTAAACCATGACAGGTATATAGACCTAAATGAGTGAGATACACGATGTGCAAAGTGCACTTACAGAATACCACAGGACTGAATACACTCATTGAAAATGTTGAGTGTAAGACTTAAAGGTTATTGACATACCAATGTGTAAACGGCAGGTTGCTCTTTATTTATTCCATAATCCGTGTTTGAAGGAAGAGCTTGACGGAAAAGATAGTGCTCACTGTGTTCACCTGTCGTGCTATAGACCATTTGAACGTTGACCTCGGAAAACTTTGGCCCTTGTTCCTAGTGCACTACGAGAAGCAAGAAAGCCAGAAGTCATTCACCTCCAAGGGCAACTGCAAAGGCAAAGTGGACAAGGACAAAGACAAATCCCCTGCCAAGCTAGGCTCTAGGATGGAAAAAGTGGGTAACACTATACACTGACTGGACAATAATACAGTATATCGTATGTGGTTTTTTATAGATATTTTCGCAGACATATACAGTGGGAGAACAAGTATTTGATACACTGCCGATTTTGCAGGTTTTCCTCGTTACATAGCATGTAGAGGTCTGTAATTTTTATCTTAACTTCAACTGCAGACTCACATAATTATTTTAGCACCTGCCAACCAGTAAGAATTCCGGCTCTCATAGACCTGTTGCAATAAAATGCAAATTAATTACTAAAAAATCATGTGATTTTCTGGATTTTTGTTTTAGATTCCGTCACTCACAATTGACGTGTACCTATGATAAAAAAAAATTACAGACCTCTACATGCTTTGTAAGTGGTAAACATGCAAAATCGGCAGTGTATCAAATACTTGTTCTCCCCAATGCATTGCTTGGTTACTGTTTCTATAGGCTTTTAAAAAGTTTATTTGGGCTTCAAAGTAGTGTTTCTTCATGCTTCGTAAAAGTGTTTCTTTGGGCTTCAGAGTCCAGTTGGGTGTACATTAATGTTATATTAAACCTCTGACTAGCCTAATTAGTCAATTGCATTATCTTATGACAAAGTAGACCGGTGATCCTGTAATTGCTGGATGGTTCTAAATGGATCTACAGTAACTGGAGCAGTAAAGCTAAACAATCTCGGCTCTAATAGTTTTTCGGTTTCCACTGCTGCTGTCGCAAACACTGAAGACAGTGCCATTTGAAAGTGAGATTTCTCTAAAAGCACTCTCATTGAATCCATTTTCATTTAGGTGATTCCTGTGTTATGGTGCACCGTTAATGCAGCGCAAATTGAGAGAGAGAAGCTATGATCTGTGAATAAATTTGCTGAGAAATTATTCTTTATATATATATGCCTGGATGAGACATACAGGTAAATTGTTATAATACAGGCTGCCTATGGCTCCATAATTTCAGTTCAGAAAGGAAATGTCATGTTTAAGTTGAACCATTATTGAGGAAAATGAATATCAAGTCTAATATGATCTGCTCCTTCAGGGTAGCTCACTGCCTAAACAAAGCATCCATTTAAAATAAACTATGGCAGTAGGCTTGGGTAAGCGAAACCAAATAGTAAGAAAAATGGAGTAAACAAGTGGAGGCTGGTCAGAGCAAAAGGAAACGCATGCTGGCAGGAACAGCAGTTGGTGACAGAATGTGTGAGCTTATCTGGTCCGCTTACATAGACCGCTTAATGAAGGGTTTATACCAACATCTGATTGCTCTCAGCTGATGCCGCAGCTAGAAAAACTCACTTAGGTTCCCCTTCCTAACTGCCATCGCCTAATGTATTTGGAGAGACCTGTGAATGTTTTAAAGGAAAAGTGAGTTTCTGTTCACATCTTTGACTGTACATCCCTCTGTGTGCATGCGTGCAGAGCCTGGACCAGTCAAAGCCTAACTGGACGTTGCGTGTGGTGAGTGACCAGTGCAACGCGGAGGCCATTGAGTTGAAGAAAGACACTGAGAGACTGGACGAGATCAGAGCTATTCAACAGTCCTGGGAGACCGCTGAACCCGGCAGATTTGCCAAGGTATGAAACACTTCATCCCTCTTAGCCTTTTCTAGAACTTGACCTTCAGGGTTATTGGTATCCTTGGTGTGGACTTGTTGAATGTATGTGTATGTTATGATTATGAACTAAAATCTAAATATTGTAGACACATTACAAGCTGTTTGTTGCCCCAACATTCTGTCTGACAATATTCTAAAGATAATGGACTCTCCCAGCTACTATTTGGATTTCCAGTTGTCTCAATGTGTCTATAGTACTGATCAGCTGAGGCAGCTCGGGAAATGATTGTTGAATTTGTGTATCATTCGTTCTTTTCCAAAAAGTCCAAAATCTGAAAATTAAAAAAAAAAAAAATGTGACACCAAAACACAAATAAAGGTTTATTTTTCTTACTTTTGATTTTATGCTCAGATCAAAAATAGGAAATAAAAAATGGGTCACAAACTTGATTTTGATGTTTAATTGTTAGATTTTTGTGACCCGGAAGTTACTCTCCCGTTAGCTTGATGAAGTGTATTTTCTTTGACTACATTTTGAAAAAGCGCTTGAGTCTGATTATGCTTGTACCAATTATGTAAAATTAAATGGTATTTTCCAATACCATTTAATTGTATTTTGTTTCAGGATTTACAACTGAAATATATTAATTTGAAGACTGAAGTGCCCCTAAAAAAAGTTTTTCATGTTTTGGTAACAGTCAAGAATAAGACACTAGTGGTTTAGAAAGCTGCTGAGTGCAGTTATAATACAGACACATGCATACATACACATGCACAGTCATACTCACTATGCCTGCCATGTTCAGTTTTTCTTTGAGTAGCCATTGCTTGGTTATATGTAATACAGTAGAGGGCCATCATTAGGAGGTTGATGGTTTAGAATGCTGCTTATTGCAGTTACAATAAAGTTGATCTGAGCTCTACATGTTACAAAGTAAAACAGGCCACCCTTTCGCACAAGTTTATACAGGATTACCATTTATGAATTTTCCATAGATCACACAAATGTGAAAATGCTGTGTAAGGTACATTGTGCAGTGGACCTGTGAGCATGAACTTCAGTGTCAGCTAAACTGTTCTGAAGGTCCTTTGCCAAGACCTGTAGGTTCTTCTGTGTAGATCTGACCAGTTTTCAGACAAATCATTGTAATGGTTTCTCCTTCCTTTGACTTGGTTATGGTCTTAAAACATTGTTTGGAGGAAAAGTGTTACATATCTTGGAATTGATTGAGATCTAATTTAACCCTTATCCTAAAAAAATGTTTTATTCATTAACATAAATTACAATTAGAACAGGTCCAAAAGAGCACAACAGACATTACTGAAAGTCAATTAATGTAGTCCATGACCTAAAAATACAAAATTAAATGATATGCCAGTTAGACAATTAAACATTTAATCACCCGATCAAATATTGAAAACATTACATTCCAACACTGACAAAACTAAACTGTTTCTTTATGTACTGTGTATTCCGCTTTGCCCAGATTCTGTAGGCTTTGGTTTCATCCTATCATGTTGTATGGCCAAGGTGAACACTTCCAAAACACTGTCCGGTTTACTCTTGCTAAACAACTCTTTGTCTTGTCAAACAATATTGTGTTTTCTGGATCTTATCATTTTTGTTGTGTGGAAACCAACATTAGCTGATGGTTTAAAGACAGCTAATCGGTATCCTCATCATCAAAAATAATTAACAGAGAAGTTCAAAATGATCACTCCTCTTTTGTCTATTTCATCCATGAATGCTTCAGTGTCTTCAAAATTATTAAACAAAAACATGAATGGGTAGAGAGCTTCTTGTTCTTCCTCTAGAGTTGAGGCCTCTCTGTGCATCTGCACAGCACCCTGTATTTCCTTATCATTCAGGGGTGAGGACTTGTACCCGGTCACAGAAGAGGCCCATGTTGGCATTTACCCAGGCAGCAGCATCCCCCAGGTCAATAACGAATATTGGCAACTGAAATGAAAGATCACAACAATCACATAGAAGTAGAGGTGTAGAACGTACAAAGTAAAAGTACTCAACTGGGTTTGGCTGTGTTAACCACTTTAGGGAAGTATCTAATTAAGATCTAAGTAACCAGGTAAAGGGAGTTCAAAACAAACCAGTGATCAATAAAATAAAAAGGAAGAGTGTAAATGATCGATTAAGGTAATTGGTTAGTTATGAACTGTTTAGGTAATTTAGCTCATCCTTAGCCACTTCCCAAAACTGGTGAACACAGCCAAATACTTCTACTTTTTACCCCACTGCATAGAAGATGGCCATGACAAATTATTATTTTGTTTACATTTCTAAATAAAGACAACATTGTGTATATGAAGCTAAAAAAAATGTATGGATCTTGCCTGCTTGCATATAGTTACAGGTGCATCATGCATCTTTAGCTAGTTATAATGTACCCTAATTCACTAAAGCTGGTTAACAAGTAGTCTACCTCGTCGCATAGCTTGCTATCTTAAAACATAACTGTAAGGGTTGTCATGTTTTCTGGGTTCTGTCACTGGCAAGGTATTTGAATCTCAGATTCAAAGAATTTAGTAAATAAGTGATCTTACTGAACACGTTACAGTTTTTTTCAGTCGCTAACAAGCGTTTGTCCAAACAGTAGTCACATTTTCAAAACTCTAAACACAATTAGCACAGCATCGGTCTTTTGTGGCCATACCATTCACACATTTAATGTCGTTTTCACACAATATGCAGTCAGTGAACACATTTCCACAATGCTTACATTTTCTTAACAGACAAGCTATACCTCCCAACAAAATTATGGATTGTTTTTGTAGTATTTACAAATGTTAACACACAACATCCCACAATAGCAAAAACAATATTCCAAACCTTAAATACAGTATAAAAACCTCTGCTTCTGAAATGATATCAGTTCAAAAACAAAATATATCAAAAATATATCTCAGCTGATAATAAACAAACAATTGAATAATTGACACAGCTGATTTATGTTTGGTGAATTGGGCCAACCACAGCTGATTCCAGTCTGGCTTAGACTCAGTGGCAGGGGCTTATTTTTTCTATTACTATAAAAGGAGGACTTTAAGGAGTGATGTTTTTGGAAACAGTAACAGAAAAAGACAAACATTGTAATGTCTGGACGAGGAAGAGGAAGAGCAAGGGGCCCAGGGAGAAGACCAGGTCCAGTGAGAGATGCAGAAGGAGGTGCAGTGAGAGGTGGAGGTGCAGTAAGAGGTGCAGTGAGAGGAGCAGTAAGAGGTGCAGTGAGAGGAGCAGTAAGAGGTGCAGTGAGAGGAGCAGTAAGAGGTGCAGTGAGAGGTGGAGGTGCAGTGAGAGGAGCAGTAAGAGGTGCAGTGAGAGGTGGAGGTACAGTGAGAGGAGCAGTAAGAGGTGCAGTGAGAGGAGCAGTGAGAGGAGCAGTGAGAGGTGCAGGTGCAGGCCCAAGGAGAGGGCAAGGTAGAGGTGTAAGAATGCGTGGTGGTGGCATTCCAAGGGCTGCAAGAACAGTAGTCAGTGATGAAATCCGTGCCACTATCATTGACCATGTAATCAACCACGGTCTCTCACTAAGAGAGGCTGGTGAAAGAGTCCAACCCAATTTGAGTCGGTCAACGGTTGCCTCCATTATTCGCATCTTTCAACAAACCAACAGGTAAGTATTGCATTTTACATGGTTTGTTTCTATTCTCATTTGACATGTCAATAAGGTCATACAGTAATGCATATGTTGATATTTTTATTTTTCTCTACAGAATGCAACGTCTTCCACCCTCTGGGGGAAGAGGAAAGCTCCTCAATAATGATCAAGAGCTTGCCATTGTAGAAATGGTTGTTGCAAATAATGCAATTAAACTGCATGAAATCAAAACTAGAATTGTGGAGGACCATGAGATATTTGCCAATATAGAAAGCATCAGCCTCACAACCATTACGCGGACATTGTCCAAACACCGAGTGCGGATGAAGCAGCTCTACACTGTTCCCTTTGAAAGGAACAGTGAGAGAGTCAAGGAGCTACGACGACAATATGTCCAGGTATAGTGTATATTCAATTCAATGTCCAATTATATAAACTTTGCACTTTGCAAGTAGGTTACCTACACAGTAATAGGTTACAGTACAGTATGGTAGACACAGTAATGACATGACTTAAACTTTGTTTCAGAGAGTTTGGAATTGGAAGCCAACCAGGCCCCTCATGAATTAAATTACATCGATGAGGCAGGATTCAATCTGTCCAAAAGGCGTCGACGTGGACGAAATATAATTGGAAAAAGGGCCACAGTTGATGTGCCAGGACAGAGAGGGGCAAACATTACTATGTGTGCAGCAATGGCAAATACAGGATTACTCCTTCACAGATGCCAGGTTGGACCTTATAATACTGAGCGCCTCCTTGCGTTTCTTAATGATCTCCACCAGCGCCTGGTACCAGAGCAGGGTCAGGAGGGTGAAAACATGAGGACCTTTGTAATTACCTGGGACAATGTTGCTTTCCATCATTCACAAGCAATAACAGCATGGTTTGAAGTCCACCCAGTATTGGTGAGTCTCTTCCTTCCACCCTATTCACCTTTCCTCAACCCCATAGAGGAGTTCTTTTCTGCATGGAGGTGGAAGGTTTATGACCATCAGCCACATGACCAGATGTCCCTACTTGAAGCCATGGATGCTGGATGCAGGGATATCACAGTTCAAGATTGCCAAGGGTGGATCCGACATACCAAGCGGTTTTATCCCAGGTGCATCGCCTTAGATGATATCAGATGTGATGTTGACGAAAACATGTGGCCTAACCCTGAAGATCGCAGGGATTAGATACATACATTTTGTGCCATTTTTAGTTCCCCCCCTTTTTATTTGGGCTTTTTGCTGTTTTTTTTTGGTCAGAATGCTCTTGTGTTTCATGGATATTTTGTAAATAAACCTTGAAAATAAAATAAACCATGTCTGTTCTACTGTACCTTCTTTGGTAAACAGTTACTGTAAGAAATAACTGATTTGCTTTTTACTGGAATGCGTTTGAATGTGAACATTACTGTACATGTGCACATACAGTTCCAAACCAATAAATTTAGTGTAAACGGTGGATTGCATGTTACCTTAAACATAAAAATCTATGCAGTTTTTATAATTTTAACAATAGCCAGAATTTTGAAACCTGGTGTACTTCGTTTGACTGCATGTACCTTGTGAAGTGAAAACAAATGTTACTCTTTGACAGAATTATTTCATTTTGAGTCAGATTTCCAGTGTTTTGGTAAAGTTAGTGTGTGTAGAGAAAAACATGTTCTGTTTTGAAATTAAGAGTTAGTATATATTTAACAAAATGTGTTTTTGAGAAGAAAATGAACAATTTGGCCAATTGTGTTTTGTAGGTGTGAGTCTGTGTTAAGAGTTTAGAAAAATTATCTAAAGTATGGGCAAGCGCTTGTTAGCGATTGAAAAAAAACTGTAATAATCCCTAAATATATAGGTTGTCATATTGAAGCACTTACCAAAATCTTTGTCATTGACCCTGTAATTCTTCCTTCATAAACGCATGCACTAAATCAAAAACACCACACTAATGCTTTTCAGGAATTCTTTAACTGTTGGTGAAATTGCTGCAAACGTATCAAATGCAAGTGCAACACAACTTCCGGTTCACACAAATCGATCAAATTAATATCAAAAATCATGTTCGGCCGTGGCCCTTTTTTTTATTCCCTATATTTGATCTGAACATAAAATCTAAAGTACAAAAAATAAGCCGTTATTCTTTTTTTTAATTTTCAGATTTTAGACACTGAATTGAATATGAAAAGATTAATGATACACAGAAATGGTCTTTGTATCATTCCGAGTAGGGATAGATAATTGCATCAAGTCATTGGATACTTTTTAAAGTGTCCCAACATTTCTGGAAATGTGATTGTATTATAAGTTTACTAAAGTAGGAAATAAGTAGTTCCTTATTAAGAGACTTTAGTATACTTTTTACTGTGTAAATAGTATTTAAATATTATGTTAATTCTATTTGGTGTACAATCTAAATTTTTTAGAAGCAGTTTTAAAATAATAACATTTTATTGTATATTTAATTCTTTGCCTCTAAATTACAGTTTGAAACAATTACCATCAGGCATCATCCCCGACATAGATATATAAAAAATCTACACACCTCTGTTAAAATGCCAGGTTCTTGTGATGTAAAAGAATGAGACAAAGATAAGTCATGTCAGAACTTTTTCCACCTTTAATGTGACCTATAATGTGAACAATTCAATTGAAAAACAAACTGAAATCTTTGAGGGGGAAAAATAAAAAACTCACAATAACCTGGTTGCATAAGTGTGCATACCCTACTTATACTTTGTTGAAGCACCTTTTGATTGTATTACAGCACTCAGTCTTTTTGGGCAGGAATCTATTAGCATGGCACATCTTGACATGGCAATATTTGCCATTCTTCTTTGCAAAAGCACTCCAAATCTGTCAGATTGCAAGGACATCTCCTGTGCACAGCCCTCTTCAGATCACCCCACAGATGTTCAAATGGATTCTGTTCCAAAACATTAATCTTCTTCTGGTGAAGCCATGCTTTTGTGGACTTGGATTTGTGCTTTGGGTCGTTGTCGTGCTGAAAGGTGAACTTCCTCTTCATCTTCAGGTTTCTAACAGATACCTGAAGATTTTGTGCCAAAATTGCCAGAAATTCCTGCAGTTCCTTTAATGTTGCGGTAGGCCTCTTGGAAGCCTCCCTGACCAGTTTTCTTCTCGTCTTTTCATACATTTTGGAGGGACGTCCATATCTCTGTTGTGCTATGTTTTTTCCACTTGATGATGACTGTCTTCACTGTGTTCCATGGTATATCTAATGCTTTGGAAATTATTTTGTACCCTTCTCCCGACTGATATCTTTCAACAATGAGATCCCTCTGATGCTTTGGAAACTCTCTGCGGACCATGGCTTTTGCTCTGAGATGCAACTAAGAAAATGTCAGTAAAATCGTACTAAAAACAGTGGAACTTTATTTGTGATTAATCAGAGTCACTTTAAATGATGGCAGGTGTGTAATGACAAACACAAGAGGTTGTGCACACTTTTTATTTTTATTTTTTTTCCTCAAAGATTTCAGTTTGTTTTTCAATTGAATTATTAACAATATAGGTCACATTAAAAGTGGAAAAAGTTCTGACATGATTTCTCTTTTTCTCATTCTTTTACATCACAAGAACCTGGCATTTAACACTTTTGAACAGGAGTGTAGACTACTTATATCCACTGTGTATATATATATTCAGTTGTGCACAAAATAATTGGTAATATATGTACCATTTGTAAAGAAAACATGAGTGATCAGGCAAAACACATGTCTTTTATTTCTTATGGGATTCACATTCAACTGTAGGTCATAACAGAATGGCATAATCATAAAACAAAACATGGCAACAAAGAAAAAAATGAACTGACCCCTGTTCAAAAGTCTGCATACCCTTAGTTCTTAATACTGTGCATTGCCCCCTTTAGCATCAATGACAGCGTGCAGTCTTTTGTAATAGTTGTCTATGAGGCCCCAAATTCTTGCAGGTGGTATAGCTGCCCATTCGTCTTGGCAAAATGCCTCCAGGTCATGCAAAGTGACTCTGGGGAGATCACGTTTGAGATCTCCCCAGAGTGTCTCGATGATATTAAGGTCAGGAGACTGTGATGGCCACTCCAGAACCTTCACCTTTTTCTACTGTAACCACTGGAGGGTCAACTTGGCCTTGTGCTTAGGGTCATTGTCATGCTGGAAAGTCCAAGATGCACAGCTTTCATGCAGAAGAATGCAGATTGTCTGCCTGTATTTTCTGGTAACATGATTTTTTGTGGCATTGGCACAGTAAAGGCTTCTTTCTGGCTACTCGACCATGCAGCTAATTTTTTTCAAGTATCGTCATGTTGTGCTCTTTGAAACAACCGTATTTTTCCAGAGCAGCCTGTATTTCTCCTGAGGTTACCTGTGGGTTTTTCTTTGTATCCCCAGTAATTCTTCTGGCAGTTTTGGCAGAAATCTTTCTTGGTCTACCTGACCTTGGCTTGGTATCAAGAGATCGCCAGATTTTCCACTTAATAAGTGATTGAACAGTACTGACTGGCATTTGCAAAGTTTCTGATATCTTTTATATCCTTTTCCACCTTTATAAAGTTCCATTACCTTGTTACGCAGGTCTTTTGACAGTTATTTTCTGCTCCCCATGGCTCAGTATCTAGCCTGCTCAGTGCATCCACGTGAGTGCTAACACACTCATTGATTATTTATACACAGACACTAATTGCAATTTAAAAAGCCACAGGTGTGGGAAATTCAACTTTAATTGCCATTTTCATCTGTGTGTGTGTCACCCGGTGTGTCTGTTACAAGGCCAAACATTTAAGGGTATGTAAACTTTTGATCAGGGCCATTTGGGTGATTTCTGTTATCATTATGATTTAAAAAGGAGCCAAAAAACTATATGATAATAAATGGCTTCATATGATCACTATCCTTAAATAAGATACATGTTTTTTGCATGATCAGTCATATTTTCAAAATCGAATGCAAACCTACGATTACAACTGTATAGTTATTTTGTACCTAAAACTTTTGCACTGTACTGTACATGCCTTAATTATTGGCATCCCTTCATGTGTTACTTTGTGCACCCTCTTCTGAGACATCTATGTTTGATTATGTTGGAAAACACATAAGAAAAGATGAGACTATTCCTCCACACAGAAACTCCAGATTCTTCCTTTCTTTGTCCTTGCTTGAAGACCCTTCTCGTCAGCTCACCTCTGTAAATTGTAATGGCCATTACAAAAGCTTGATTCTTGGGTCACTGAACAATATTCATGTAGATTTTGATGTATTATATCATTGTTCATTTGGAAGCTCCAACAATTACTCCGTTTTAGTCTCCTGGCAGAGGCTGACTGGTTTTGACCATGGCTTTTCATGTCAAACCCACATCTGTTTTTTGTACTCAAAAAGCTACATTTTAGTCTAATCAAAACCATAGAACCTGGTGCCAATCAAAGTTCCAATGAAATTGAGCAAACCTACATTTGTGGTTTGGTGACAGAAGGGGCTGTATTTTCTGGCATGCCTTCCAAATTACATTTTGGCATTGAGGTGGCTTCTAATTACTGTTTTTGAGACTTTGTGGCTTAATTTCTGTAATTCCGAACTGTGATCCTTGGAGATTTTTCCCCACTTCTCACTTTGTAAGAGACTTCCTCTTCCTGGCTGCTACATCACAGCTACAGTTGTTTTACATTTCTTAGTTATTGCCCTAATTGTGAAGATAGGTATTTTCAAGTGTATAGCTATCTTTTTCAAACCACTGCTGAATTTGTGAAGGTCAACAACCTTTTTTTGACTAAGGACGTTTAGCTTGTGTGCCACCTCATATTTATACCCCAGGGAAACAGGATGTCATTGGATGATAAAACTTAATGTCCAAAAGACTCAAATTATTAATCCGTTTTTCATAAGATTTTAATGTGCCAATAATTGTGACTTGCATGTTTTTGATAATTTTTTTATTGAAGCAAAAGATCATTTTCACTCAAAGATTAGATTCATATTTGAAGTAGTGGCTTCTGTCTAGAACTATAAAGGCCTTATTAATGGAGTGCTAACGAGATGATTGTCCTTCTGGCAGGAGATTCAGTGTTGAAATATCACTGTACCACTTGTAATTCAGTAATTTGAGAGTATTGGTAAGGTGACTGAATACTTTTGCAAGGCACTATTATTTACATTTTATATTAAATCTGTCACTTGATCGTTATGGGTAATGTAGGCAGTTTAACATTGGAGTGAATAGTCTATCCTACCGGCTGTACTCTACTCAGAAGCATGGTCCTATTAAAAGTAAAGCCTTATTGTGAATATAAGGAAACCATATTGGTGTTGTGATATCTTTTCAGGCCTTTCAATCCAGATTACAGTTCCTTAACACACTAAGCGGGGCCACTGCTATGACAGACACTGGAGAAGCAGGTACCGCACTCGGCAATGCCACCCACTCATAGAGACACAAGTACTTTATTTTCTACAGCATATGTATTTTTTAGAACAATGGATGAATGGAATGTTCAACTGTTTGGAAAAATATGCTAAGTGACCATTTTCCAATTGGTTCCCTTTACAGCAACCCAGGTCCAGTCTCCTGATGCCCCTGTGAGTCCGTCCAATCAGGAGCAGGCTCTTCTCAACCAGCCAATTCCCTCCTATCCCCACTTACCTATGGACTACACCCAATTCATCAGGTCTGTCACTCTCTTCTCACCCCTCAACCTTCTTTCTCTTGCTCCTCTATGTTATTGCTTTTACTGATAAGAGTTCTTCCAGTTTCGGAGAGAGCGGTGTCCCTGGCACATCCACTCTCTGTGGTCTGCCAATTAACCACCTGTCCAGCCCTCCCCTGCCCTGGTTTCCTTTCTCTCTAACCCAGAGTAAAGGGATGTCACCTCACCACCCCAGCAGTCCAGGCTTATGGGTTCCTTTCTGCTGGGTCTGGAATTGATATACAGCCTTGTCTGGCTCATTTCGCTGCTGTCACAAGACAAGCTATTTTTATCTGCTGCACAGCTCACAACCTCACATTCGATCCTTTGTCAACAAAGGTGGTCGTATTTTAATCCCTTGATTATTATTTTTTCCACACAGCTGGTCAGTCTACCGTGTCGCGTATAAAGAAAGTCATTTCACAGAGTCACAAGGGCAGGTGGGGTGGAGGGGTGTGGGTTCCAATCTGAAGCTGAGCCCAGGACACTATTGCCTTTTGGGTTTGTTGAAGACAGTTTCATTTTTCTCTGCTTATGAAAGGAATAGTAGATGGACCATGCTGGAATCCCACCGTGTGTATGTGTGTGTGTGTGTGTATTTGTGTATGTATGTGTGTACAGGCTGTCTAAATGACCCCAAACTTTTGAACAGTAGTGTATATAATTATTTGTATTCACATAATTGCATCAGCAATTGTGGGTTTGATTTTCAGGCTTAAATGGCCAGAAACAAAGAACTTTGTTCTGAAACTCTGAGAAATGGAGACTATTCAATGCAAGAAATTGCCAAGTAACTGAAGGTCTCGTACAATGCTATGTACTACTGCCTTCACAGAACAGTGCAAACTGTCTCTAACCGGAATAGTAGGAGGAGTGGGAGGCCCCGGTGCACAACTGAACAAGAGGACAAATATATTCTAGTGTCTAGTTGTAGAAACAGATGCCTCACAGGTCCTGAACTGGCAGCTTCATTCAAAAGTACCCACAAAATATCATCAGCATCTACAGTGAAGAGATGACTCTGGGATGATGGCCTTTCAGAGTTGCAAAGAAAAATCTCTGACTGGCCAATAAAAGGAAAAAATTAAGATGGGCAAAAGAACTCAGACACTGGACAGAGGAAAATGGTTAAACATTTTTCTGGCCAGACAAATCTAAGTCTGAGGTGTTTCAGATCTCAAAGAGCAACTTTTGTGAGACTTTTGTGAGACACGAACCAAATGAAAAGATGCTGGAGGAGTGCTTGAGGAGTGCCATCTGTCTGGGGGTGTTTTGGTGGTGGTAAAGTGGGAGTTCAGTACAGAGTAAAAGGGATCTTAAAGAAGGAAGGCTATCACTCCATTTTGCAATGCCATGCCACACCCTGTGCCATACTCTGTGCTTGATTGGAGCCAATTTCCTCCTACAACACGACAGTGAGCCAAAGCACAGCTACAAACCATGCAAGAACTATTTAGGGAAGAAGCCAGCTGGTATTCTGTCTGTAATGGTGTGACCAGCACAGTCACTGGATCTCAACCATGTTCAGTGGGATGCAGGGTGATATGGTCTGACCATTATCTGAAAGCCTATCTGACCTGTGGCATTAAATGTTACTACACAAGAGCTACTCCTTTCTTATAGTTCTGAACTTTTTTCTCTTCCTGACTGGTTCTCTTAACTTCTTCTTAACCGCCTCTCATCCTGACCTCTCTTCTTAACCGCTTTTTCAAAAATGTGCTTCCTAACCCCTCTATTGGCCCATCATGATACATACAGTGAGAGATATTTTTTTTTGATCCCCTGCTGATTTTGTACGTTTGCCCACTGACAAAGACATTAGCAGTCTATAATTTTAATGGTAGGTTTATTTGTACAGAGAGAAATCCAGAAAAACGCATGTAATAATGTTTATAAATTGATTTGCATTTTAATGAGTGAAATAAGTATTTAACCCCTCTGCAAAATATGACTTAATACTTGGTGGCAAAATCCTTGTTGGCAATCACAAAGGTCAGACATTTCTTGTAGTTGGCCAACAGGTTTGCACACATCTCAGGAGGGATTTTGTCCCACTCCTTTTTGCAGATCTACTCCAAGTCATTAAAGTTTTGAGGCTGATGTTTGGCAACTCAGATTTTCCATGGGATTAAGGTCTGGAGACTGGCTAAGCCACTCCAGGACCTTAATGTGCTTCTTTTTGAGCAACTCAAGAAGTTGCTTTGGCTGTGTGTTTTGGGTCATTGTCATGCTGGAATACCCATCCATGCCCTGGCTGAGGGAAGGGGTTTCTCACCCAAGATTAGATGGTACATGGCCCCTTCCATCGTCCACTTGATGCGGTGAAGTTGTCCTGTCCCCTTAGCAGAAAAACACAACATAATGTTTCCACATCCATGCTTGATGGTGGGAATGGTGTTCTCGGAGTCATAGGCAGCATTCCTCCTCCTCCAAACACGGCGAGTTGAGTTGATGCCAAAGAGCTCGATTTTGATCTCATCTGACCACAACACTTTCACCCAGTTCTCCTCTGAATCATTGAGATGTTCATTGGCCAACTTCAAACGGGCCTGTACATGTGCTTCTTGAGCAGGGGGACTTTGCAGGCGCTGCAGGATTTCAGTCCTTCATGGCATAGTGTGTTACCAATTGTTTTCTTGGTTACTATGTTCCCAGCTGCCTTGAGATCATTCACATGATCCTCCCATGTATTTCTGGGCTGATTCTTCACCGTTCTCATGATCATTGTAACTCCACAAATTGAGATCTTGCATGGAGCCCCAGACCGAGGGAGATTGACAGTTATTTTGTGTTTCTTCCATTTTCTTCCAACTGTTGTCACCTTCTCACCAAGCCGCTTGGTGATGGTCTTGTAGCCCATTCCAGCCTTTTGTAGGTCTACAATCTTGTCCCTGATATCCTTGGATAGCTCTTTGGTCTTGGCCATGGTGGAGAGTTTGGAATCTGATTGATTGCTTCTATGGACAGGTATCTTTTATACAGGTAACAAGATGAGATTAGGAGCACTCCCTTCAAGAGTGTGCTTTTAATCTCAGCTCGTTACCTGTATAAAAGACACCTGGAAGCCAGAAATCTTACTGATTGAGAGGGGATCAAATACTTATTTCATTCATTAATGCATTTCATTAATGCTAATCAATTTATAGAACATTTTACATGCGTTTTTCTGGATTTTTTTGTTATTCTATCTCTAACTGTTGAAATAAACCTACAATTAATATTATAGACTCTTTGAAAATCAGCAGGGGATCAAATCTTTTTTTCCCCTCACTGTAGTAGGGTTTTTATGTCTATTAATCAGGGAGCTATTTTGATGGTCTGAGGAGTTAGCCACTCCTGTGAGACGTGCCCCTGTTTTCACCCCTGTTTGGCCCACCCATTCTGACCCTGGGTGCGTGTGTGCCACTGTCTGCTCCCTCAGTTAATGGCTGCCGACATCCGGCACTGCCCTTGGGATGAGAAGAGAGGAGCAGTCTATTACTGAAGTCTGATTAGTCTGCAATGATTCACACTCACACACACTCGAGTTTGTGCGTACACACACACACACACATGTACACCGTAAGACACAGAGGGATGGGAGGGCAATGTTCATTAACCATCCTATCTCTATTCGCTCACTCATACCCCAACCTTTAATCAGGGCCAGTGTTTGGGAAATGGGCAGCCATAAATAGCCTTTTCTAATCTTTACCTTAACAAGACCTCACCATCCTCACCCCTGCTCCAACCCTTTGTCTTTAAGTGGAAGGTTTTTCAAGTCTTTATTTGGGAAACCATTGAAATTAGTACTTTAAAATACACATTATCTCTTTATTTTTTTTAAAAGCTTTAAGGGGTTCCCCCACTGTTTCAGTAAAGAATCCCTGTAGCATCCTCCAAGAACCTTTTGTTTTTCTTGTTGTGTATGCAGAAGAATGTCCTGTCACCCAGTATCATTTTAACCATTGTTCAACTACCCTTTCTTCTACTTGCATTACTATTCACAAATACTGGGTTGTGGGGTTGTTTTTTCTAGAATTAATGGGGAGTGCTTTTGGTGAGCCGGCTATTGTGGCTCAGATAACCTAAAAGAGACGTCTTGTTTGACTTTTTTATTTAAAATGTTTAAAAAAATTAACAGATTGAACAGTTAAGTGCAAATATTTGATATAAATGTGAAAACACAGAATGTAGTTATATTAGTATCTGAAATACACTTGAAATGTGTTGCATCTATTTGTCCTAAATTGCCTGCTGTTTTTTTCAACTAAGAATGTTTCCCTGTATGCTAATATTAAGAATATACCATTAAGCTTGGCATGTTTCCCTATGTCACCTCACAGATAGCTTGAAATGGTACTGATAGGGCTTATGTCAACTCTTACCCTGCAAGGTCAAGAGTCTACTGGTTGTCTGTTGTCACCCTGTGTCCCAGGTCTAAATACGTTCCTAGTTAAAGAGTTGCAATTAAATTATAGCTGGCTTGAGGTTCAGAATTTTATTTGAGGGGGCTATAAAATGTACATTATGTATGGCTTATTGCCTTGTATGCTATGCTAACTAACTTAGCATGTTCCCATCTGTGACAATTTAGCATGTTGCCCTGTGTGCTAACTAACTCAGCCGGTTTCCCCGTATGCTAACTAACTTAGCATATTGCCTTGTGTGCTAACTAACTTAGCATATTGCCTTGTGTGCTAACTAACTTAGCATATTGCCTTGTGTGCTAACTAACTTAGCATATTGCCATGTGCAGGAGGCAGCTTGAGGTTCCAGTGGTAAAGACTCAGGAGATAGAAGAGACACAGCGTAGGGAGCGCGTTGAGCAGATCCAGAGCTGGAAATTGGAAAGGGAGATGGTTCTGGAACAACGGCAGCTGGAGAAGGTAAACAGGAAAGACCTGATGAGACGCCAGCTAGAGATGTACGACGGCATGCAGGTCAGTATGACTTTGATTAAGTTGTGTGCAATGTTTAATAATGATAATGATAATGTTAGGAATTTAATAGGCAAAGGGATATTCATTTACCATCTCCCTTTGTTCTTTCCTCCTTTCCACCTAATTTCTTTGTCCAGGTGGAACGGAGAGCACGGCGTCAGAAGATGCTGGTGGCCCGGGAGGAGGTAGTGTACCAGCAACTGGCAGAGCTTTGTCGTCAGGAGGAGGATGCAGGATAGTGATAAGAAAATATTTGTTGTTGAAAATATGGCTTTATTAAATACAGTTTACATTCCCAATTAAGGTATGCTGTGATGTTGTCAGTACTTTCCTGTACCCTTGGATTATCTGAGCCACGTAGTCACTGGCATTCTCCAGATGTCAGCTATCTGGAGAACTCAATGCTTGAGTTGCATATGTTGAGTCCATACAATTAATAATATTGCCTGTTGGAGACATCACCATGACTGAATTGGCAAATGCAATCGTTCTCTCAAATATTGATCACTGCACTCTTGAGAATGCCAGTTTTGACTTTTATATTAATCTTTTCATTTTGAAGGTCACAGTATTGACCGGATCACCAGAGGCCACAAGTGTTAGACGCAATCAAACCTCAATGGGTTGATTGACTTGCTGATTGATTGGTTGGTTAAGACAGCCCTGGGATAAATTGCATTACTGCTTGGTTTAGTTTATTTCTAAAGAGAGCACCTTTCTTATCAGTCGGTACAGATGTTTATGGCTGGCAAGCATGGGGTATATTCACTCAGCGAAACACAAAAGTCTTATTTGTGAAGTTTCACAAACCAGAAGCAAGGAAAAAAAAACAAGAAGTTATAATTCCAGTTAAGTTTATTCAGTGACTTCCCTACGCATACTTGTGGGTAGACATCCTGTTTTGATTTCCTCCTTTTTTAACTTACTTGCTTCCTCGCTATCACTGCCGGTCCACCGATTATGTTGATTTTGTAGGGGACAGCATTCTATTTATTTCTGTTTCTAAGAGTTGTCTAGCCAAAAATGAATTGCCAGTTTCATCAACTTTTTGGGCTTCTCAACTTGTCCTCCACGTTATGTCTCAAAGTCAAAGACTTTGTGGCAAGGATTGGAATGTTTACCCAGGCTAGTCAAAGCCTGTTTCAACATTCTTGCGACACCTATGGCACAACTTGCAGATAAACCATGGCCCTGGTTGAATACTTCTGAGACGTTTCCTTCGTTGTTCGTCCGTGATCAGCACAGATCTAGGAAATTACTTGATATGTAAAAGCTAATTACTGCCTTATTGCCCCCTAACTAACCAACATAGATTCAGGATTGGACATGGAATGCCAGAAGGAAGGATGCATTTCTAAAGGTTTCAAAAAGTCTTTAAGGGGAGCCTTAAAGGAGCTGTCCTTATAAGGTGACTGTTGAGGAATGGGAAGTAAAATTGAAATTGAAGGCACAAGGATGCCATCTAGTGGTGTTAAAGCTTTATAAATTATCATCATTGCTGTAATCTAATGTTATGTAATCTAGTGCCAATGAATGCACTTAACAGCGCGTGTGTCTGTGCTGAACAGGTTGAGTCAGCAATGTAAGGTGATATAAACGTATTCCATTGTTTGGTTGTCAATAGCTCACCTCTCAAGTCATTCTGGAATAGTCTTCAAGAGTTGAGAGAAACTTCAGTCAGGGTCCATAATTGATGTCTCCCTTATCCCCCAGCTAACACACCCGACTCCAATAATCATCATTATGTAGTAATCATCATTAGTTTACAACATCAGTCACTTAATCAGCTGTATCTCCTAACGATGTGGTGGAAAGTGGCCACCAATAAATGGGGTTGCCCATCCCTACCCCCAGAACGTGGGACATGCTGGAATTGTTCATAGTGAAGTGATTTATCTGCAACCAAACAATCTTTGTCGGGGTAACTATGTCAACATGGCAGACAGTTGCGACAGGTGTCTACGTTGCGTGGCGAGTTGTAGCGCTGTTAGTATGTGTCATGCGAGTCGTTGTGTGTTTGCTACCTAGCGTTAGAACCTAGCGTTAGACTTAATAGTACCAAGCCTTGTGCTGTTCTGTGTGTGTGTGTGTGTGTGTGTTCAGCCTGGCTGTCAGGATGCATCCAGCCTACAGAACCCTTATTTTTTCCTATTGCCGCATGACAGAGCTAATCCACTAAGTCCTGTTCCAGGCACAGAGCATTCCTCTCACCCCCTCCGTCTGCTCTGCCCCTTGCTTTTCCTTTCTATATCGTCATTGTTATTTTCACTTTTTCTGTTCTCGTTGTTTTTTGGAATGCCTTCTGCTGGGGTGAAGCAGGCCTGGTGTGCTTGGCAGACCCCCGAATGTGGAGAGTGTTTTTTTCAGATTCAGTACCATGTCTACTTCCACTTTCAGTTAAAAACACGATGGCAAACCTGTCCTTAGCATGAAATGACCGACTGGTGTAACCGTATTAATTGCATAGCCGCCCTGTTAATCGGCAGCTATAGTGTTCATGGTTTGACAAGTATATTGTAGGTAAGTCTGGAACAAACTTGAACGGAAGGAATGTTCGGTTGTATGTGCTGGTTTCGGTGTTTAATAAGAGAGTCTGTGTACGACTTCATTGGAGGTATCGACATAGAGGATGATGAAATCAAGTGAAACGGAAACAATCTACACATTAGCCATCCGTAAATGAAGTGTGCTTCAGGAACCCCTTTCTCTACCTTCGGAGCACCATGAGAAATAGAGAAAACGTCTAGTCATCTGTCTGCATGTGGAACAACATGGATTGGCCTGTCCAAAGGTATTCTCTTTAATACTTTATTTTGTAGTCTTTGACAAGGCGAGGAAAGGAAGAACCAGAGGGTGATTCATTCACCTGCCAATCAGTCCATCCTCTCTGACTCTATACTCCTTGGCACATTTAGACATTCATTGAGTCACATACTCACTGCTGCGATTATGTAAAGAGCTTTTAACAAGGTCTCGCAGGCACTTCACATTGTTTTATATAATACTTGTTTCGGTCGGTTGGCGCGCTCACACGAAGACTTCTGTGGACTCAGTGAGGTGAGAGAGGTCCATTTGGATCACTGGCTCCACATTGTGATGCCGCACAGACCTCTGAGGAATGAAGTCCTCCGGGGAGTACGGTCTTAGAGGGGGACCAAGGGAGACCGGAGGGAGCGAGCGCAGCTTCTAAGTTCTGTTTGATGAGGGCCAGGCTGGGTGCCAGGGCCTTGATGTTGATGGAACGATCGCACCAGAACACAAAAGGTAGCCTTCCGGGATTGAGCCCAAGGTTTTACTGCAGTAATCCGACACCTCCAAACACACTTTCTCACACACGCTCCCCCTCCCCCTGGTTTGCTCAGTCCAGTTCACCTTGGCCAAGATGATGAAAGCTGGACAGCACCCCAGACTAGCAAGAAAGAAATGCTGACCTGGTTTGCCGTTTCCCCTTCTAACCCTCTCCGCGCTCTCCCTCCACTTTCCACTCCCCTTCTCATCTTCCCATGAGCCGGACTCCTCCATCCCTCATCCGCAACGCTCAGCTCTAGGTGCAGAGTGCAGGACACACAGGAGCGATAGAACAGCAAGATGTCAAATAAATGAGTGGCGAAACAAAAGGGAAAGAAGAAACAGCTGAACGTCCAAATTGCAGGGGGTGAGCAACAACAAAGTCACTGCTGGCAAAAAGAACGAAAAGTGACGCAGTGATGGAGTAGACTAACACATTCTCATCGGATCAATGCATGAAACTTGTGTTTTGACTTTTCACCTCAGGTAGTGCTTTGACAAACGCTGAATGGTCTTTCCAGACATATTGGAGAGTGGTCACACAGACACAATCATTTGAAAGTTTACTATTGAAGTATAGTACTTTTTGTTGACTTTTAGAGTATTCTATTTTAAATAAATTAATTTGTAGTACATTTGTATACTATACTTCACACTCTGTTTTACCTCAACATATGCCTACACTCTGTCTCATTCTGTGATATACTGGAGGTATCATACTGGTCCCCTGAACACACCAACCAGTTACCAACAAACCATTGAACCTCCATATCTCCCTTAACAGTGACTTGCTACATAGAGGGCTGGACCCAATGTCAACCAACCAAGTGTGTAGCTAAAAGTTTAGATTGGATACACGCAGTGGTCATTACCTAGGTTCTGTACATCCGTCTTATAGCTGCTTCTTTGGTTGAAAGGGGGATGGGATTGACAGCTGTCCATCACTCAGTAGATCAAACAGGACTTATGGGACTATGTTTGTGTGTGCGTGTTCCACTCATCTTCAGTCTGTCCAGTCCGCTGGTGAATATTATTGACAATATGCTGATGCCCACTGCCTTCTGGGTAAGAGTAGGCCGGTCAAGGTAAATAAAACTTGAAAAACATAACGCCTTGGACATTCAATGGATGAGATTTCTGTGTATATTTTAGGGACGTTTCTGGCTAGACTGCTGGGTCAGATGTGGTTTACAGCATGCTGATGTGTGTGACGTGCGTGCAAGCGTGTTCACTTCATAGCGAACTTCTAAAGATAAATGGACACACAGATAATGGACATGTCTTTCTAGGAATTACTTCAGAGTGGCATGCGCTTTATATCATAGCTTAATTGCTTCTCGTTAGCAGTGATTGCGTTTGACTGATGACTGGCAGGTTTACGCTATGAGTGTGGAGGTGTCAGGCTGCCAATAAAGGGTTACGAGACTGAGTTGCCCCTTCGAGGGCCAGAGGAGCCGTAATGAAAAGCCATCACTGGATACAATTAAGCCCCTCATTTAACACTAGAGGCGTGGATAGTCACTATATAGATACAGACATGCCCTTGGTAATAAGATATCTTCCTTTCAGGACACCCTCTCCATCTCTGGGGAGGGTTGTTTTAATATTGTTGGGTAGACAATTAGACAATTTAAAATACTGGATGTCTTTATCTGTGGAATGTTACTTATCTTCACCAGGAATATTGGAGTTTTATCAGGAAGTATTTAAGCAGGCAGCTAAATGATCTGGGGAGTATTCTTGAAAGCAAGATAATGAGTTAATGAGATTTGTCAAACCAGAATTTTAACTGAATTTCCAATACCAGAAAGGGAGCACAGAAACCCAAGAAATGAAGCAACCCTGCTACCTACAGTGGGGAGAACAAAAATCCAGAAAATCACATTGTATGATTTTTAAATAATTAATTAGCATTTTATTGCATGACATAAGTATTTGATACCAACCAATAAGAATTCCGGCTCTCACAGACCTGTTCGTTTTTCTTTTAAAAGCCCTCCGGTTCTCCACTCATTACCTGTATTAACTGGACCTGTTTGAAATAGTTACCTGTATAAAAGACACCTGTCGACCTGTGAACACCATACCAACCATGAAGCATGGAGGTGGAAACATCATTCTTTGGGGATGCTTTTCTGCAAAGGGGACAGGACGACTGCACTGTATTGAGGGGAGGATGGATGGGGCCATGTATCGAGAGATCTTGGCCAACAACCTCCTTCCCTCAGTAAGAGCATTGAAGATGGGTCGTGGCTGGGTCTTCCAGCATGACAACGACCCGAAACACACAGCCAGGGCAACTAAGGAGTGGCTCCATAAGAAGCATCTCAAGGTCCTGGAGTGGCCTAGCCAGTCTCCAGACCTGAACCCAATAGAAAATCTTTGGAGGGAACTGAATGTCCGTATTGCCCAGCGACAGCCCCGAAACCTGAAGGATCTGTAGAAGGTCTGTATGGAGTTGTGGACCAAAATCCCTACTGCAGTGTGTGCAAACCTGGTCAAGAACTACAGGAACGTATGATCTCTGTAATTGCAAACAAAGGTTTCTGCACCTAATATTAAGTTCTGCTTTTCTGATGTATCAAATACTTATGTCATGCAATAAAATGCTAATTAATTACTTAAAAATCATACAATGTGATTTTCTGGATTTTTGTTTTAGATTCCATCACTCACAGTTGAAGAGTACCTATGATAAAAATTAAAGACTTGTACATGCTTTGTAAGTGGGAATACCTGCAAAATCGGCAGTGTATCAAATACTTGTGCTCCCCACTATATAACCATTGAAGACTTTTACAGAATTGCATGTATGCTAGGCTGCTGTTCCATTCGTTACTAACTTCATAATAATAAGCTGAGTTAAAATAATTTAAAACAAGATACCAGGCAAGCCTAGTTCAGCCGGTCCACAATAGAAAACTTTCATACCTCGAGTTCCGAACCCAGGGCGCCCACATGAAGGCCGTGTGGTTAACCACCACATTTACATTAGTATCTACAAACTTCCTAGGAATAATCATAAGAATTGAGCTGTTTCTAGTGAGACTGAAGATTAACTATTCCATGCCAGAAACAGTCACAATGTAATCGTATACAGTTTCAAGCAGCAAAATTCAGCTGAAACTCTTATTTACAGCAAAATGCATACATTATTCATTACATACATTTAGTACCTATAATACTGTTGCTATAATCGGGGGAGGAGAGGGGTTGACTGAGCCAAATGGAAGTGGGGGATTATTAAGTGGTCATGATGATGAGTTGGGGGTTAATACTCTTACGATAAGTGCCATGGGATGATAAAGTGACCACACTAAGTCATCCAAAGGATGATACCCTATGCACAGCAATGTCCCCAGCCTTGGGCATTGGGATCAAATCTTTAAGCCAGAGGCAAGATCACACCCTACTGGCCCACCAGCACCCATTCCATTAGAATCGCATTTACCACTTGGACACTGACCAGGACCTACCCTGCGTGGGATGTAGTATGCTATGCTAACATTATCCATGACTGAGCTTCCAGGCTCCACAACCTACCGTAAAGAATCACGAGAGTGCCAAGAGGCAAGGCAACCTCAAACAACACCAACCCTGGACTAGGCATTTTTTATATGCCTAACCCATGATTTGCCCCCTGATCTTGCTCCGGGTGGAGGAGGCGCTTTAACGGATCTCTTGATTCAACAAGAGCAAGAATCAAGATGACTTTTGGAATCCTCAAGGCTCGGTTCCAGTGTCTGCGTGGGCTCAGGGTCACTGCAGAAAGAGCGTGTGACATAACGGTTGAATGCATGGTACCACGCAACATTAACACCATCAGATGGTTGAGACTCCCGTACCTCCGCCTGTTACCCCACCAGGCAAGGATGAGGACCTGTTCGGGTAAGGGTAAGGTTGTGGGGGATGATATTTCTAAATGCTACTACTGGACAAGCTAAATAAATACATACTATTTCTCCTAATGTGAAATGAGAGTTGTAAAGCTGCTTTTGGTAACCCAGTCACTGAAATAAAAAGGTGGAAAAACATAAACATAAATTCCTCTCACCAATAAAGAGATGAAGAATAGTATGTGGATAGATAATGGAATTTGTTAAAGCATTTTCCTGGAATAGACCTATGATCTTTTTTGGGCCAAACACCATCTTACACTTTTTTTTTTAGAACTAATCTGATTGGTCAGAAGACCAGACAATATAAAAAGGATCAAAATTGGACTGCCTTATTGACAAATTATGGCATTACGCTAGTGTGAAGAACAAGATTTGGATTCTGTATGTACCTTATATATTGAAGGGAGCGTGGAATACTTTCTAACCTGTTTTGTGAAGTAATTACATTTACATGGAATAATGAGGTGGTTTCTGTTATTTGAATGTGTTCATTTTAAGCCTATCTGCTAAACAACTTGAATATAATCCTTTTTTTTTCAAATACATTTTTTAGTGGGTAGATGAGCTTAACCATTGCAATTATAACACTTTTTGAATAATTTTCAATCCTCTTATATTTGTTTTTTCTTGCTTTCTCGCCTCCTTCACCTTTTCTTTTTAATACCCATCCCCATTCTTCTCAATCTTCCTCAGATACTTTACAAACTAGAAATCCTTGTCATTTGAAATTCACTTCTATAAATCATATTGGGAAAATCCAAATTTGCAATTATTTCCACGTGTTTATTACTTGTTCCAGTTGCGACACCCACAGGTTTTGCTCATGTCTCGGAACACTCTGATTTGGTTGCTGTCAAAGACAGATGAAGTTACGCATTGATCTACGCTTTTGAGTTGCGTGGGGACACACGTGTTTCCCAAGGGATTTGATGGTCGAGTTGCCAAACTGTCAAGTTGGCGTTATTGGTAATCATTATCAACATCCAGGGACAGAGGTACCAAGCGCCAATGAGCCGTGCGAATAGCATAGTCCCCTACATATCTTTCATATGCCTGCTGCATGTACCACTGGGACAGAAATCTGATCCTGTAGATTTATCAACAAAGACTTGACGGTCAGTGTCCAGTGACATTGCTAATTTCTGTCAATTCGATCAAAACCGCAAGCGGCATTCAATCGAGGCAATTCAATTCCAGTTAATGTGCCCTACTGTCTAGAGATAACCATGTAATGGAACGCCCATTTGTCTGCATTCGTGGTCTAAGAAGGATGACGCCGGGGCCTGTCTCGGAGACGACTCGTTGGCACGCGCCGAGGCAACGCTACGCTCGTCCCTCGTCCCTAGCATTGTGGCCGTTCTTCGCCACAGTCTGACATTCGACTGCGTTTCGTTTTTTTGTTTCCCTGAGGATGCTCCTCCATGTTGGCTCCTTCGACTCACAGTTTCTCGGCGAGACTGGAGCTCGGTTGGCGGCCCAGCATGGCTGCGTTAGTGACATTGCCAGTGCCCTTTAGTTTAATCACTGTGTCCACCTCCTCTCAGTGAGCCTCTTGATTGGAGTCTTATCGTCTCGGCTGATTATTGGCAGTGATACCAGCCACGCCGCTCCGTGTGTAAAGCAAACTAGCCAGCCGGTGTCGGGTCACGTCCATCCCCACTGAGTCTAAACACTCCGCTGCACACAACAACACGTGCACGCGCGCACACACATTTTATACTCACGCAGACACATTCACACACACACAAACACAGACACACACATAGAAGCTCTCACACACACAATCCTAACCCTAGCTTCACATGCCAAACACATTGGTTTCAGTCTCTCTGTCATGCATGCCATCTCCAGATCACCATTGTAATTAGATTTTTTTTGTATTCATCAAGCCGGGTTACAAGGTCAACGTCAAAGAATTGTCTCACTCAGTGTGTCCCGTCTCATCGATGTAGGTAATGACCCGATCCCAAGTTGACCTCTTAAGATCCAGCAGGATTATGAGATCAACCATTATTTGATCAGAAGAATAATATGTTGAATCTTAGACCTAGCCTATCCGAGGGCAAGGTGGAGCTGTTACCAGATTCCTTATACCTCTCAGACCCACTCAGATCTCCATTACCGCTTAGGGCTCCAAATGTTATTTCTCCTCTACTTTCCTCCTCCTTTCCCTGTCAGTGAAACTTCAAACAGGACTCATTATCATGCAAGTTGTTAGGGCTTTGTTTGTCATTCAAAGTGCCATGGTTTTAATGAAGTCTTTATGATGTTTTAATATCTATGCCTCCATCCATTAATCTCTCATTAATATTTATGAGGTTCTGTGTGATAGCAGGGCATCTCATTTAAACCGATTTCCCCTCATTCAGCGCACATACTATATCCACACACATTTACACACATCCTACATCCACACATACTACATCCACACACATTTACACACATACTACATCCACACACATTTACACAGACTACATCCACACACATTTACACACATCCTACATCCACACACATTTACGCACAGACTACATCCACACACATTTACGCACAGACTACATCCACACACATTTACACACATCCTACATCCACACATATTTAGAAACTGTATTTTATTTTAAGGATAGTGATCATATGAAGCCATTTATTATCACATAGTTGTTTGGCTCCTTTTTAAATCATAATGATAACAGAAATCACCCAAATGGCCCTGATCAAAAGTGTACATACCTTTAAATATTTGGCCTTGTTACAGAAACACAAGGTGACACACACACAGATTAAATTGGCAATTAAAGGTGAATTTCCCACACCTGTGGCTTTTAAATTGCAATTAGAGTCTGTGTATAAATAATCAATGAGTTTGTTAGCTCTCACGTGAATGCACTGAGCAGGCTAGATACTGAGCCATGGGGAGCAGAAAAGAACTGTCAAAAGACCTGCGTAACAAGGTAATGGAACTTTATAAAGATGGAAAAGGATATAAAAAGATATTCAAACCCTTGCAAATGCCAGTCAGTACTGTTCAATCACTTACTAAGAAGTGGAAAATTCAGGGATCTCTTGATACCAAGCCAAGGTCAGGTAGACCAAGATTTCAGCAATTTCTTTATTGTCACAACCATTAGCGCTATGCTTGTAGAGGTGGTCAACAAGGCCTATAGTGAACAGAATACCATCCCCACTGTGAAGCATGGTGGTGGCTCACTGATGTTTTGGGGGGGGGGGGGGGTTATCTCTAAAGGCACAGGGAATCTTGTGAAAATTGATGGCAAGATGAATGCAGCATGTTATCAGAAAATACTGGCAGAAAATATGCATTCTTCTGCACAAAAGCTGTGCATGGGACGCTTTTGGACTTTCCAGCATGACAATGACCATAAGCACAAGGCCAATTTGACCCTCCAGTAGTTACATCAGAATAAAAGAGATGGTTCTGAAGTGGCCATCGCAGTCTCCTGACCTTAATATCATCGAGTCACTCTGGGGAAATCTCAAACGTGCAGTTCATGCAAGACGACCAAAGACTTTGCATGACATAGTGGCATTTTGCCAAGATGAATGAGCAGCTACACCACCTGCAAGAATTCGGGGCCTCATAGACACCTATTACAAATGACTGCACTGATGATAAAGGGGGCAATACACAGTATTAAGAACTAAGGGTATGCAGACTTTTGAACAGGGGTCAGTTCATTTCTTTCTTTGTTGCTTTTTTCTGTTTTATGATTGTGCCATTCTGTTATGACCTACAGATGAATGTGAATCCCATAAGAAATAAATGTTTTCTTTACAAATGGTACATGTAGTGATGACCATTCAAGGCTTCATTAGCATTATTGCAGCAGCAGGATATTATACTGGCAGCACTCAGATTTTCTTTATCACAATAAAAGCCATCATTGAAATGTATAAGGCAATATAGTTAGCAATCTAGTCTGTGAAAAAGAACAGACAAGAATAACATTGGAACGCACATTAAACATAAAATGTACAGACTAGATTGTTAACTATTTTGCCTTATATATTTCAATGATGGCTTTTATTTTGAAAAAGAAAATCTGAGTTAGCTGCAAGCTTAATATCCTGCTGCTAGAACAACGGTAATGAAGCACATACTGAATATTACCAATTCTCCAAGGGTATGCAAACCTTTGAGCACAATTGTACACACACACACACACTATATCCATACTACATCCATACACATTTACACACGCACCTATGGACACACATTTACACACAAACACATCAGCACACCTTCAAACACAGGCCTGTATATCAGAGCACAAGTGACATTGAAGACATCCCCCTATTTGACCATTAAGCAGACAATTAGGCGATCCAACAAGGACGGCAAATCATTAACCTGCAACGCCCTTGGGGCCCGGGTGGGGGTGCGAGTGACATGTGCCCTCCCTTGTTAGGACCCGCTGCTGTGCATTGTGGGATGGTGGCAGTGTGCCTTTGGGATGGTCAGGTCATAAGCCTCTACTCCAGAGAGCTGTAATCAGTTAGATTAAGTACACCTGTCACTTAAGGTAGAGAGGTCGTTCCCACAGACGCCCCCTGTTTTCCTGTTTCCCAGTCAAACCTGTCTCCGCTCTGAACCGGTGTTGGCCCAGGTTGAACACACACTGACACTCATGTTCCCTCTCTCTTATGTGTTCTGCTGACCTGTCACGGACCCTTTTTCAGCACCACGGACCCTTTTTCTGTCTCTCTCAAACACACACACACACACACACATCCCACTGAACCTGTCATTGTACCAGTGGTTCCATGTTAGTCATCAATTAGACACCATAGTCCTGCTACTGGTCTGGGTGAAATAGGACTGCCTGGGTCTGAAACACACACACAAACACACACACATGCACTGCTCCGGGCCACACATTCTCTGGTCACAACAAAAACTGAAAGGGTAATGAGACTGTGTGTGTTTTAATTTTACAGACCATATTTGTACCAAATGTTCTAAAAATGTTATTGATGTTAGGGTTAGGATTAGGCTGAGGAAACTTTTTTGTTTGGTTTTCTGGTCCCTACAAGGAAATAAATACAAGAATGTATATATCTGTTTTCGAGTGTGTGTGGAGGTTAAATAGACGTTATCACCCAAAAAGTGCCTGGGAAATATTCCACCTGAAGTGTTTTTCTGTTTGTGCTCTTGAATGTGCTCCCGTGTGTGTGTGTGTGTGTGTGTGTTTCGTTGAGTATGAGCATATGTGCCCTACGTCCTTGTGTGTATGAATATTCATGTGTTTATTTCTATGCCCATGTAATGTGTGCAAATGTACAGGCGTAGGTGTAAGCTGTCTTTGTCCTTGTGGCTACATGCTAGTATATGGTGGATTTACTGAAGCCCAATGTGTTTTCCCTAGGATAATCTATGTCCACCCGGAACTAAAAGCTCATGTAATTGGTCAGATTAGATTACATTAGATTAGATTCAACTTTATTGTCATTGAACAATACACGTACAGAACAATGAAATGCAGTTAGCATCTAACCAGAAGTGCAAATAGAAGAGGGCAGAAAATGTGCAAGTATTTACAAGTAATAATGATATGTATAGATGGGCATTGAAGGCAAATGCAGTACAAATGGCAATAATAAATGTGCAATTAAGGCAAATAGAGGAGGGCAGAAAATTTACAACTATTGAGTATAGTGTATGTTACAAGTGGGATAATAGTCTAAATAGCATTCTAGATGTGCAATTGAGGTAAATTGAAGGAGTAACGTAGCATGTGCAACCGGGATGCAGAGATGGCAGCAATGAGGTTCCCCAAATAGACATGCATATGTAACTATAAAAATGCAAGCATGGGGGCCGTTCTAAATGTGCAAAGAGGCAAATTGAAGGTGAAAGGTAGCATGTGCAACTGAAATGCAGGGATAGCAGCAGTGTGGTTCCCGAGTTAGACACATACCTGTAACAACTGAAAACGTCCATTATCAGACTTCGCAAGGCAGTGTCTGAGTCCAGTAGTACAAAGGAAGTAGTGCAATAAGATCCCTGAGAGGTGGCGGTTATGTTTAGTGATGGTTCATAAAGTTCACAGTGTTCTCTGGGTCACAGAGTTAAGCAGGGTTACAATAGATGGAAAGAAACTGTTCCTGAGCCTGCTGGTGCGGGAAGGACGTATGCTGTACCGCCTGTCTTGTGGGAGGAGGGCAAACAGTTTGTGGAATGGATGTGAAGGGTCTCTGATGATCCTGCGCAGACACTGCTTGTGCTGGAGGTCTACGATGGCAGGAAGCTGGGCACCAGTGATACTCAATTAGGTTCTCGGCCTAGGTGGGAAAATAAAGGACCAGAATAGGAAGCAACTCCCCGATGGGTAACTCAATGGACCACGTTCCCTCCTCTTCCAAAATCTGAGAAGAAATTGCAAAATGGGGATATTATTCTTATGGTCGACCTAAGACATAGTTTCAGACAACCTATAGAATATCTATAGACCATACATACACACAACAAACTATCTACATGCATATCCGCAGTCCCATCAGATCTCAGTGGATTTGCACATTAACCAGGGTTACTCAGCTAACTGATTATGGATGACCGCCTGGGGTTGCTCCAGGCCCGGGCTGATGTATTGAGATGTGATTGGTCCATATGCTCCTGCGATGTCGTAAACGTCATCCCTTGGGTTTAATCATGGCTAGCCAATCAGATTGAGGACGTGATGAATCGCTTAGTTTTATGAGAGACTCACATTAATCAGCTAAATCTGGAAACATGCAAGCTTCTGTGCGCACACACACAAAACATACTTGACTATTAAACTGCAAAAGGACTAATAGTTACAGTAGAGGAGATTAGACAATAACCATAATATGGATTGAAGTTCGAAAAAGGTCCTTTTGACTAAAAACTGAATTTACATGTCAAGTTTCCCCATTTGTCTTTCTCTATTTCTCTCACTCTCTTTTCTGATCTCTATGTTCTCTTGTTTCTTTCTCTTTGCACTTAGCCCCTCGTTCAAGAGAACAATGCAAAGCTGCCTCAATGGAAGGCCTTATCAAAGCATACAAACACAGCAGTCTGATTCTAAACACAGCATTAACCAGATGAATGGGCAGGCCACGACACAATGCTGGTAAATTAAATCACTGATGTCAGAGTAGCTAAGGGTCTTCCAGTCCCATGCTGTGTGTCTCTGTGAGGGTGGAAGGGAAGTATCATGTAATACCCAAACACACACATATACAGAGATAACCTAATAAGGGTACTTTTTCACATCTCTATAGATGTGTTGTTTATTAGAAGAATATTATTAGCCTGAATTAGGCGCTGTGTGGTTTACGAGTTAATTATGCAAATATTCAGTAAAATCCCTTCAACGCCTACATAGAAAATCTATATATAATTGCGGTAAATGTTCTCTTTGTTTCGCATTCAAAACTGTCTTCTAATGATCAAACTATAATGCTAATAGTGGAATTATTGGTGGATTTTATGGAGCAGTGATTTCTATCCAATACGGAACTCAACTCACACCTTTATAGAGAATAATCTCTTAAACACACAGTCGTATTAGTTCTACACATTTACTGTTACTCACCTCACACGTCTCACATTCACCTGGCATGTTCACCATTAGACATACCCATGCACACAGCCAAATCAGACATCTGGAACTATAAATAGCTCAAATGACGTTGCACTCCCTGTAATGATGATGTATCTGGTGCTTGGGAAGGCTGAACCCAAAAACCATGATGGGAGAAAAGGAATGGGGAAAATCGGAGAGAAACGGCAGAGGGAACAAGGTAGAAGACCAAATGGGAAAAAGCTTTCACTCAGCTTCAACGTTTTTTGTGTTTTTTTTGTGTCGTAAATGTATGAGGTCCATATAGTTGTAATTGATGTTTGTTAAAGTACCTCCTAACAACTGTACCTCTGGTGGGGGATGGGGGGGGGGGGTGAAATAGACCGACTAGGACTGTTTAAAACCCTTTATCAACAGAGCCGAAGGCAGTGTTTTACTCCCACGATACATAACCGCCAATCACCACAGTGAACGCCACTAGCCTGATGTAAAAGTGGCACTCCTCTACGGGACCTAGGCATGAGCAGCAACGCAGGAGCTGAAATAAGCAAGATGCAAGACTTCACTTTCACAGTAACACACAGAATTTGCGCAGGTGCATCTCTTCAAGCTGTTACAGCGCTTCAGCCACTGGACCAAAACAGAAGTGAAGCTGCCCATCATGGTTCATCGCTCTTAGTTGTTATAACTGACCCATTGTGCTGTTTACATTCAGCATCCACGTCATGTCTCTGAGGCGCCCTTGAAATAGTCGTTTTTAAAGATTTTTTACTACCACAGCCTAAACCTTAACCAGGCAGAATTAATGTCTAAACTATTATTTAGCTGATACCACCCAAAGCAATGTGGATGCAATTTTCTGCTGAAATTTGTCTGTGAACATTTTAAGAGTACAAGTTATAATAATGAATAAATGCATGGGGGCTGTGTAGTAGTCAGCTGGGTAGTCAGCACAGTTGCAGCTGGAATCGTCAGGTATCGTCTTGATCTGCAACACAACCAGGAGGACAGGGACAGCAATGAGTCTTTTGAGCCTGGTACTCCGGAGGACCTCATGTCCTCCTAAGTTTAAACAGCGCAGGAGACAAAGAAAATTTAGAGAGCACATTCCTTAGATTTACTAGGATTTACAGTGGAGAAGGGGAATTAACCCTACTCCCCCGGCACAATAATATAGCAGCGTAAAACCTTGGGACTGAGACTGTGGATGATGACGCTTGTTTAAGAATATCAAAATGAATATCAATATCACCATATCACATTTTGTCAATATCGTGCAACCGTACCACCCACATTGCGAAGCATAAACCAAAGGGACAGCCACCAACCACAACCATTCTGAAATGAGGGCTAAGTATTGCCAGCAGAGTTCATTACAATTGCACGATGGGCACAATGGAGACAACAACAAGCCAGTGACTCTGCTCCCAAATGCCACTGGAATGAGGGCATCGCCACTGGACAGTATCAAGCCTTTCTGTTCACCTTCACTCCCCTGCGCCCGACTGCACTAGAACTACATTTTTTTTAGTTCTAGTTAAGATTCTAGCAGTCGTAATCAGCACTAATTAAAGTTTATTTATTGGGATAACCAGAGAGAAGAGCATTACATTAATCTAATCTAGAAGTTACAAAAGCATGGATTAGTTTTTCAGCATCAGTTTTTGTCACGCGCTTCGCATCCACCTCCTCCAAGTCCGAGCCAGACGTTCTCTTTCTCCTGTCTGTCCGTGTATGTGGGTCTTTCCCCCACTGCCCCTTAAGTCCCCACACCTGCTATTCATTCCCTCATCAGCCAGCCTATATATACCCTGGTTTTCGTCTGTCCGGCGCTAGATCGTTGTTATTCTCTACTATGTAGAAACGCTCACGGCCGCGCCAAACCATAGTTTGAGTATTCATAGTAGTTTTTCCTTCCTGCCGACCCTGTCTATCGTCGTTCCCAAGATTCCACCTTACCCAGCCTCCAAAAACCTCCACCTGCTCGCCTGCCCTGCCCGCCTGCCAGCCACCTGCTCTACCTAGCCACTGTCCTGTCTACCTCGCCCTACCTACCTGCCTAGCCCCCAGCCCTCCGGCTTGGCCTCAGTCCTTCCATTCCAACCACTGTTACAATACCCTGTTCTTTTCCCTATTGTGTCTGGTGTCATGCGCTTGGGCCCACACGTAACAGTTTTTGATAAATGGTTTCAGATTTTTGCAATGTTCCCGAAATATGGAAAAAAGCAGCTCTTGAGATATATTTCATATGTTCATCAAAGGAGAGGTCAGAGTCAAGGTTAACGCTGACGTTTCTCACAGTTCTTTGGGATACAACCATACAAACGTTGAGGTTCACTGGGAAATCTGCCAACAAAACAATTTTTCTCTTGGGTCCTAAAATGAGCATTTCTGTTTTTCCTGAGTTTAAAAGCAAAATGTTATCCGTCATCCACTTTCTTAATGCTAATTATCTGAAACGCATGCTTCCAAAGTAGCTAATTTTGGGGCTTCTTCATGTTTCATCGAAATATACACTGTGTGTCATCAGGATAACAGTAAAAATTGACACTGTGATTCTGGATCACCCAGAGGCAGCATATAAAGTGAAAACAATAATGGGCCCAAAACCGAGCCTTGAAGAACACCAAAACAAACGCTTGATTTGCCAGAGGACATGCAATCCACACATATGAACTGATACCTTTCATGTAAATACAATTTAAACCAGGCTAGAACGGTGTCCATGTAACCCAAAATGGGTTCCCAGTCTCTGGGAGGAACAGGATGTTCAATATTGGCATATAATTGTTTAATATATCTGGATCCAGATTAGATATTTTCAGAAGAGGCTTAATTTCCGCTATTTTTAGTGAGTTTGGTACACATCCGGAGGATAGGGAGCAATTCATTATGTTCAACATTGGCGGACCTAGCACAGGAAATAGCTCCTTAAGTAGTTTTGTTGGAATCAGGTCTAGTTGAAAATTTGGGGGTTTAGAACTCATTACTAATTTAGTGAACAAAGTGTCCCTGTTGACACCAGGTCAGGGAGGTTCAGGACATTCTCAGGACAACTGAGATTTGAGGACCATAACTATTTAAGGAGGAGTCAGATATTTGTTTTCTAATGGTGATGATCTTTTCATCAAAGAAGTGCATGTATTCATTACTGCTGAAGTGAAGACCCACTTCACTTGTTGAGCATTGCTTTTTTGTTAACTTTGCAACTGTATCAAATACATTTTGGATTGTTTTTGTTCACGTCAATCAGGTTGGAGAAATAAGCTGATTGAGCAAATGTGAGTTATTTTCAGTACTGAGTAGGGCTGCAAAATATATTGTTTCAGCATCGTCATTGCGATGTACGCATCCCCAATAGTCACATCGCAGAACGTGGGATTTAGTAAGGTAAACATATATCAGTCTACAATAAAAAAAAAAAATTCAAATGGAAAACTACCATTATATCTGTCTGATATAAGGTAATTTACTCTGATTTATGGGTTATTGGATACACAGTTTATTATTATTATTTTTAACATGGAGTTTGTTGCTGCACTTGATTGACATGCAGGCTCTGCTTGCGCGTGACAAAATCATGAGCGAGGAACAAGCAAAAAAGACAGAAATTCAGAATTTGGTAGCAAAAAGAAATGCATCGTCAATTATATGGAAATATTTTGGCTACAGACAAGATGTTGACCAAAAACAGGTACTTTGTTCGAGAGTGCCTTGGAATTGTTGACACAACACGACGCAACACGACCAATTTGTATGATCATTTAAGGCGGCACCACAAATCTTTGTATGACGAGTGCAAAGCATCTCAATGCCGTCCAAAGCAAAAATCGATTTTGGATGCATTTAACAGTATTACACCATACGAGAAAGGTTCCAAACGGCAGAGAGAAATCACAGATTCAATAACATTTCATGTCGCCAAAGAAATGGTACCAATTAACACGGTTACCAAAGAGGGTTTTAAAAACATGATCTGGTCGCTTGATAAGCGATATGTAATGCCATCACACAACTATTTTTCTCAAGTTGCCATCCCAGGAGCTGTACGAGAAATGCTAGACACAATTTTTTTATATAAGTTTCATAAATTTAAATTGTAGAGGATGAGGATTGGGAAGAATGAAGGATACATACTGTCAGGTTGATAGCCAAAGCTCTTTCTGAAGACTTTTCTCATATCGCAAAATATATCGTAGAAAAACGAAATATCGCAATGTCAGTTATTTCCAATATCGTGCAACCCTAGTACTGAGTGTACTGTCTATCTAGGCTAGTCAAAATACTTTCAACTTGGTGGAGTGCCAGTTTCACTCCAATTTCCTTATACACCAATAGGAATTTTGTTACAGCCTGGTATGAAAGCGATCTCTCACAATTTGTCTTACAGACACCACAAGGAGCCGCCAGAGTGCAGTCAGGCAAGGCAATCATACTCAACACTAATCCCTCAAACGAACGATGCAGGCCAATGGCGCTGCATCGCCACGGGAAACTTATAGGCTAATCCATGAGCAGGATGCAAACTCTGGCCTCGCAATGACATCACTAAGTGTGACGCAGACTTTGCCAATGCTTCATTCAGTGGCCCAAAGGGTGTTATTTTTGTTGCGGAAAGAGCAGTGGGCTGGATTTGACCGCCGGAGCACCCTGGGACACTTAAGTGTCACGTTTTGAAACCGTAAGATATGTTGAGCAGAGATAGACATGGATCTCCCAAGCGTAGAGCAGAACAGACCAGGAGGGATCAGGTGGAGATCTGTAAACAACCATTACTTCCGCTTCAGCGTTTCGGTTTGTCTGCTACCCACCATTCACTGTCTACCTCCGGTGAGTGTGTGCGAGTGTTTATGTGTGTGCGCCACCTGGTGTGAGTGTGCCAACAGACAGTTCACAGGTGCCCACGTCACTCCTGCATAAAAGACAGCCCCACCCCCCAAAGCTTATGAGGATCATCCTTTATTGACTACTTGTACTAATGAAGTGAAAACAAATCTGTCCGGGTGTCCCTGAGCAAGGCAGATAACCCAAATTGCTCCACAGGTCGCTGCTTTGAATGGGAATGTGTTCCCAGTCAATCTACTCTGGATAAATAAAAATATAAAAAAATAAAATAAATGTCAAGCAGTGAAAATGAATTAAGAATTTTGGATTGCATCTGCTTCCCATAGTCAAGCATGGTGCAAATCAAATCAACAGTGATCACAATCAGTGGCATTGGACCAGGGGAAAGGGGTACTAATTAAGCATATAGGGCCATAAAGTGTAGAGGGGCCCTCGAAAATGTTCAAAAATTAATCTTGAATAAAGAGGGGCCCTCAGAAACCACAGGGCTCAGAATTTTGTGCTACACCCTTGATCACAACGGATAATGGATGAAACGTTGGGTGGGGTGTTTGAATATTAATGTGCTGTGTGGGCAACAACGGGAACAAGGTTACATGGCTGGCAGGCATTCTGCCAGTCTCACGGTGCCTGTCCTGATGCTACAGCTGCATTTTATCACCAGGTGCTGTTCACCCTGCCCTCGCTGTGTGCGCGCGTCCGTCTCATACAACGTGAGACGGGTGCGTGTGAGACGGGTGAGTGAGATGGAACGAGGGATCCTGTGATACAGGTGGGACAGAAAATAAGGCAAAAAGACATCCCCTCCAAAAAAAAAGCAGAGAGGTGGATTGAACGAGAGATTAAGAGATCTTGCCTCTGTGGCAGGCGCAGAGGAGCGGTATAATGACAGTCCGCGGTGACGCTTCAATGAAATATCCGGGTGCTGAAATGCGCAGAAGCACCGCTGCAACTGCGTTTCCGCGTTGACTGAATAGAAAAAGGGGAGGGGAGGAAGAACGGAGAGCGAGCAGCGGAGACGCAGTGGGACACGGAGTCCGAGAAAATTACACCGACGCACCACAGCCACACAATAAATAGAGAATTGACTCAAAAATTGCGCGTCAACGAGCCCGACCCAAACGGGGCACGGCTGAAACCCTTTTTACCATGGAGACAGCTGTGAAAACACAATTTAAAATGTGAAATTTACGGAGGAAACCTCAATAGAGCGAGAGAGTGGCTTTACCCCATTATCTTGAGCGGGTGATCTCAGTTGGTTGGTCCGTCGTCATTGCAGTGTTTCTGGGGTAAAATGAAGAAGTTTAACATCAGGAAGGTGCTAGACGGCCTAAAGGAGCAGGCGTCTTCCTCGGCTTCGTCTGTCCAGTCGGGCGCCCCGGAGAACAATTTGATGCAGGAGACCCTCCAATCCGAGAATTTTCAGCTCTGCAAGGTGGGCGAGTCATATCAATTGAATTTAATTATGCAGCTTTATACAACATACGTCTTTAAATTAGGTGTTGTGGCGTGTGTGGACAGTTTTTTTCCCTCATCGCATTTTGGCTGTCCTTTCTCTCAATATTGATGCAGGACCAAGTTAACGCGCGGCCAACTGTTATCGATAGCGTAGCCTCCAGTGTTACAGTTATCTGATGAACGTTTACCCACTGCATTGGCCAGGTCTTTTTCGTTAAGATCTGTTTTGACCATTTAATGTTGGTTCATATGCTTTACTCTTTCTATTCCCATGGTTTGGTACCACAGCCTGCAAAATGCGCATATGGCGAATGCGCTTTAGAGGTGCCAAAATATAATATAGACTTCCAGTCATGGTTTTACGTTTTTTTCGACCAGGCCTATGTGTATCCCAGTATTTGCTATACATTTATTACAATAAATAAAATCAAAGCCTACACGATATAGCCTGTCCCTGTGGCTAAAATGTACTGCTTAAATCGGCTCCTGGACTTCGCCTAAACTGTCACACGAAGAGGTTGGGCTATAACAACCAGTTTCTTGCATAATCTTCTCAATTTGTATTTGCTTGTCAATCGCTGGGTGCCTGGCCTGTTGATACATTATTAAGAATCTGCCTCCTTTAAACAAACTCCTTTTAGTTCACACACCCGAAAGTGGTGTGAAAGTAGTTACTGACTCACCTTCCTCATTGGCCGAAGAATGCATACACACTCAAATTTGATTCACACGCATTTTCCTATAAAACGGACCAACCATTTAGGCCGTGGGATGGCAAAGCAACATTATTTCATAGTTTATACTAACTTTATAGTGAAATTGATAACTATTAAATTGTCGCCGATTTCTTGCTTTTTAGTTCTGCACACGCGTGAGCTCGAATGTTAGTATAATTAAATTGTCATGTTTGGGCCAGGCTACGATGCCCTTAACGCGAGATTAAATTCAACAGGCGTATAGGCTATTTTATTACACGTGGTAATGTAATTCTTATGCAGCCACAGCGTCAAGTTCACAATACGTTAGCCCCTTCACATGTCAGATGACACAGCCTATGGTTGTTGCGTCTTTTATGGCAATGGCACTTTGGGGATAGCGTACTGTAGGTTTTTACGTGGCACCGTGTAACGCGCTTTAACATTAGTGAATGCTCTTGGGCAAGCTTAATATAATTTGAGCTATCATTTATACAAATATTAGCAGCCTATACGCCAACGTTTTTATTTGTAACGCGTTCTCATTGTTTAATTTAAATATATATTTTAGACGCTCTTTATCAAAAGCAAATTACCGTGAGCGCATGCATTTTTCGTTTCAACATTTGCGCGTAGTTAGACCTGTGTCATAGTTGGAATGGTTGGATAGAACCACAACGTAAAATACAATATGCTGCATGTCTCCAATAATTTCGGTGAAAATACGTCTTGCAGGTTTGATCGAGCCAGGTCCTTGGGTGTCATAATTTGTTTGGCCTTCCAGGCGCATTTGGTCAAAATAAATTATCCAAAAGGTGTCAGGGCAGGTGTCAGCTATAGTTGAGCGGGTCTTACATAATTTGCTTTAGCCCTCTGCTCTTCCTTAAAGCAAACTGTCGTCGACTGACTGATACAATACGCTCCTTATTGCAGCTTATTGTGGTTGACTTCTCATGCGCCAAAGTGATGGCTTTTATTGCGGCGTTTTATTACTGTGTTTTATTTCTACAGTAGCATGTAATCACGACTAACTGCTATGTAGGAGGCGCAATCTAACGAGATGGTGTTGTTGCTAGAGTCTGAAAACGGGCTCATGCACACCCTTTGTATGATTGAACTCAACCGTTTTGATAGTCTGTGTCTGTGGGCTGTGGAGGACCAGCATTGGACAACCTGCCTCCATGTACAGGTGCCGCATGGGTTCAAATTAGGCGCAATGTTCTTTTAGCAGAAACACACTCTTCTCACTTTCTCAGTCCAGGCAAGCACTACAATGTCTTAAAGATGTTTACAAAATGAACATCCCAAAGTTACTATTTCCAGCGCAAATGCCATTGCACTCATTGTCCTATATAATTTATTTATTATGCATGTCATTTAAAATTATTCTCCATTATTCTCATTATTTTCCATTATTCTCCACGCTTTAAGTAAGTATTGTGATAGCTAATACTTATGCAGACACAAAACTACTCTATTGTGAGAAGATGAAAATTCCTTCTAACCCTGATTCTTACCTCATTTCCTGACTGCCCTACTCTGATGCCCTCTCATTGGATGTCCAGACTGTCCGTCATGGCTTCCCCTACCAGCCGTCGGCAATGGCCCATGACCCTGTCCAGAAGATCCTGGCCATTGGAACCCAGAGCGGGGCCCTCCGACTGTATCCTTTCTGCTGTGTTCAGTTCATTGATCTGTTGTTGTTTTCCTGGGAGAGGCTCTGGATGGGGTAGCTCTCAGGCCTGAACAGCAGCAGGTAGGTGGATGAATGGATGTATATGGACTGACAGCTGGATGTGTTTGGATACATGGAAAGATGGATGGAAATACTGCTGCACGGAAGAGCGGTGACGATTCTGTGATTATTTATGTCCGTTCTATCCATGCGTAATAACATGTGTTACAGTATAATTGCATGTTCTATTGTAAACTCCCCCCAAAAAAGGCTTGTTTGGTCTCATTCTCTGATAAGGAGCTAGCAGGCTGTTTACAGGGACAACAGCTTGCTGTGCTTCACAACACAGACCATTGGAATGGCACCACAGGGAGCCATAGCTACAGAGAGCATCCACCCGCTAGCTCGCCTCTCGCATGCCTGCATCAAGCCCCTTTACTGTTCCAATGGGTCTTCTCCTGGAGAAGCAGCTAATTATGGAGGGACCAAGGTGGGGGCGGCAACATCGCTCTGTCTTTCTGGTCATCACTCTCTCTGTCTTCTGTCCCTCCCTTCCTGTCCTATGTCTGTCTGTGTCTGTCTGCCAGTCTGTACCTCCCTGCTTTCTGTCTGTCTCTCCCTGCCTTCTCTCTGTCTGTCCCTCCCTACTGCCTGTCTGTCTCTCCCTGCCTTCTGTCTGTCTGTCTGTCTCTTCCTGCCTTCTGTCTGTCTGTCCCTCCCTGCTATCTGTATTTATGTCTCACCCAGCTGTCTGTCTTACTGTCTATCCCTACTGTCTTTCTTCCTGTCTTTCCCTGCTGTCTGTCTTTTTGTCTATCCATACTGTCTGTCTTTTTGTCTATCCATACTGTCTGTCATTCTGTCCATCCCTAATGTCTGTCTTCTTGTTTATCCATACTGTCTGTCTTCCTGTAAATGCATGCTGTCTGTCTTTTTTCCCTGCCAGCTGTCTGTCCTGTTTGCCCTCCTTGGCCTTCTTATGGCCTCCTTCTATCTCTGTCCTTCTCCCTGCCTGCTGTCCAGCTGTCTGTCTGTATTTCCCTGATGTCTGTTTTCCACCTGTCTGAATGAAAAGCTGGGGCTGTAAATCTTGTCATTTCTGTAGGTGCAGGATGACAGTGCCCATATGATACGCATCCAAGGTCAGTGTTGCAAACTATTGATTAGATTGGTGTCAGTCATGATAGAATCATAGAGTTGTTGACCTGCGGGCTAACCTGGTCAATTTAAACTGATGTGTGCTTTATTTGACCACCTTCTATGAAGTTGAAGTGCCAGTGAACGGTTCAGGCTTTGGTCATTCTTCCTCCTCACAGACGTTGCCACAGCTTTGAGTTTGAGAAAGTATCAATTCATTCAGATTGTCTCTTTGCACGATCCCATGCAGATATGCTCTTATCTGTCAAGGTAAGTGGGGGACTGCTGTGCTTTTTCAGTCTCAAATCATTTCTTAAGGTGACAACTCGGCTTGCCTTTGCCTAATCTGTTGGCGAAGATGAGGAAGATTTTGTTTGGTGTCGTGTTATGGGCGTTTGTTGTAGCTGTTTTGTAGCCCTGTTTGCAGTGTGTCTGTAGTGTTCTCCTGTTGCAGTAGTTTTAGGCTCTGTGGCATCTAGCCTGGTTGGAACTCCTGATTTCATTCATCAAAGGTTCAGTGATTGGTTGACTGATTGAATTAGGTGTGCTAGTTTAGGGTTCAAACCAAAAGGTCAAATGTATAGGGGGCCCCAGCAGAGGTTTTGGAAAGCCTGCCTTAGCTCTAATTCTGTAGATATCTTTTTATGTATATCTCTGTAGATCTCTTTTTATGTCTCTCGTTTTATGTATGCAGCTCTACCTCTGTCATCTAGTTCTATGTATGTTATGTAGCTGCAGGCCGCTCTGTCTGTTCTGTAGCTCTATATCTGTCCATTAGTTTTACATTTGCAGATCTTTGTCTGTCCTGCAGTTCTATATCTGTCCTTTAGTTTTACATTTGCAGCTCTATGTCTGTCCTTTAGTTCTATGTTTATAGATCTATGTCTGTCTTGTAGTTCTGATTGTATTTCTATGTCTCTCCTGGAGCTCCATGTGGGTCGCTCAATGCCTCCTCTGTAGTTCTACGTTTTTGGAGCTCTATGTGTACCGTTTAGCTCTGTGTGTCGGTTGCTATCAGTCTGCCTTTGGCGAGGCTGCTGGCGGCGCTCTCCTCTCCTTTCCCCCCTCAGAGGATTACAGGATGTGGCAGATCAAGGGCCTTAGCCTGGCAGCGGGTGGAGCCCAGCGTGTTGCTGAACTACAGCCGGGGAAGAGGAGAGGACAGGAGAGGGTCCCCATGTCTGCCAGCCTAACTGAATGGCTGTGATCCTGAAAACTGTCCTGTGTGTCATGCCGGCCAGGGTTAGCATGCGCTGCCTACATTCCCTTTGGTGTTGTCCAAATGAACGAGTGGCTGTGGGATGACAGGGAGGGACACACACAGAGACAGACACGCGTAGACACACACACGGAAAGAAGCCTAGTTTTAACTTGGTGGACATATCTTGGGATATTTTCCTCATCCTAATTGTGCCTACATTGTGACCATAGCATTAAAATGTTTGTCCACTTTTCCTACATTTTGAACAGATATCTGAGCTCTTCACAATTTATTCCATGGACATCTTTCAAATAAATATGTATTCATTTACGTATTGATGCTTTGTTACTCGTCAACGATTTTAGCAGACAGGTTAGTGACATTTGATATGGTTTCAATGTGTCAATCTTTTGTAAGATATCCAGATGCAATGTGTGTCTACCTACATCACAATCATATCCCTACGTTTTCAAATTTTCTGCCCAATTTGGTCACATGTGGACCGGAAGGACAAAGGACTAAGAGAGAGAGAGAGAGAGAGAAAGAAAGCAAGAGAAGGATGGAGGAGGAAAGTACAACAGAGTGGGAGGTCTTCTGTCTTTCTGTTTGTTTGTCTGTCTGTTGATGTCATGCTCCACCTAGCTGCTCAGCTCGTGTTCATATTGATCTCTGTGTTGTAATGTGCTGAGGCAGATATGCCTTACTACACACACACACACACACCCACACACTCTGTTGTGTTTCAGTTGTTTGGGACAAACCTGCATAAGCATGGCTCTGCAGCAATATTTATTTGTTCTCAAAATACGTACCGAGCAATTGAAAGATGCCTCAGCAGTTTAGCTGTATTAAAAGGTCTTGCTCATTGGTGTGTGATAGGAAAACGATAGAGAGAAGGAACTATGTTCCTAATCCTGAAGGCAGAACGACCATATTACAGATGGGATGAGAGCTATAGCCTCACCTTGGGAACCCCTTTGAGCAGAGTTGTGTGATAACATTAGAAATCCATATTGCAATAAATGGCCTGGATCGCTACTATAACTATGAATAGAAGAATGCATTTTAACATCGGTATTCCCTAGTGTATTATCATTTCAACTACCACTATTTTTGATTGCTGTAGCTGTCAATTGGCTTGCCAGTAATCTCCCATATCAGCATACCTGTTTGAATTCGGTTGTCAGATTTCTCTAGTAGCATTGCTTTTTATAGTGAGAAAGGACATTACAAAATGCCTGTGAAAAGTGATCTTCCCAGCTCTACGAATGACCCACAAAATCTGATGCAAGCTAACACCTCACTGACAGTACCTCATGCTTTAACGTAATCACTGCTCAAGCATGACCGGGTCAATGAAATGTTTCCAGCGGCCTCTGTGCTTCCCATTCATCCGCACTAGATCCGAAATGGCACCATGAAGGAGAAATTTGTTTCAACAGTATCGAACCAAAGCCTGTTGTCTGTCAGCGTGTGTGTGTGTGTGTGTGTGGGTGTTTTGCGTGGCCTGTGGGTGTTCTTTTGCAGCAGTGCCTGGCGACACTAGAGAGATGACTCCTTCACAGCCAGGGCGGGCAAGCAGGGAAAATGGCAGCCCTATAACTCAGCGCTGCTCGCACACCTCTGATCTGCTCCAGCCGGCCAGACACGGATCAATGGATCAAATTGTTGCTCGGCACAACGACAGATTAGCTCATCGCCTGGGCAGAAGGTGTTGGGGGAAAATGCATGCAGGGTTAGGGTTAGGTGTGGGCATGGGTTAGGGTTAGGGTTAGGTGTGGGCATGGGTTAGGGTTAGGGTTAGGTGTGGGCATGGGTTAGGGTTAGGGTTAGGTGTGGGCATGGGTTAGGGTTAGGGTTAGGTGTGGGCATGGGTTAGGGTTAGGGTTAGGTGTGGGCATGGGTTAGGGTTAGGGTTAGGTGTGGGCATGGGTTAGGGTTAGGGTTAGGTGTGGGCATGGGTTAGGGTTAGGGTTAGGTGTGGGCATGGGTTAGGTGTGGGCATGGGCTGACACACACACACACACACACTGTCAGAGCGTACATGCCACATCTGTACACGCCAATGAATTGATTACACTTTGGCAGAGTTGATTGTTTAGCAAATGACCCGTCTGTAGTTTGACTATTACAATGCAAATAGTATCTCACAGTCCCTCCCTTGACCCCTTTCGGGGAAAGATCGGTTGTAAAGATCAGTCTGTAGATCTCTTAGAGAATACAGCAGCTCTGTTAGAGACACATGACACAGTTTACTTCACAGAGGAGAGAAGCAGCATTTTCCAGGTCAGAAGCCACTGCATTTATTTATTTATTCATTTGTTTATTCATTCTTGTTTTTGCAATCAGATTTTCTATGGCATCCCTCCCTGGCCAGCATCTCTGGTCTTCCCTGACCTGGCGTCTCTGGTTGAGAGCTAACCATTTTAGATGGCTCTTCACCATACAGAGCTGGCCTGGGGGTGGGTGTATGTGTTTGTGTGTGTGTTTGTTAGGACTTACGTAATGTGCTGTAGCTGCAGGGAAGGCAAGTCTGAATAAGACAGCGACAGTGTCATTAAAGTAGCCTTGCTGCTGCTGTTTGTGTTTTAGTTTGATGTGTGTGTGTGTTTGATGTGTAGGCCTATGCATATATTTGCAAGTCTTTTGTATGCGCAAGCATTATGTGCTTCTATGTATGTCAATGGTGAGCGATTGCTATAGTTTATCTGCTCTTTACGACATTCAATGATGCAGGTAAAGGCTTTTTGGTAGCTCTGTTAGCGACGGTGTCGATGACCTCCAGGTGATCCGGCCAAGTCCCCGAGGGAGAACGTTCTGGAAAGAGAACAGGCGTCTAAGGAACAGCAGTGGTACTTATTTTACTCTGTCAACTGGGACGTTAGAGATTCGGGAAGAGGGTGATTGGAAAATGAAAGCAGATTTGAGGCATGGGTTTTTGTGTTGACGCGTGTTCACGCACAGGTATCGGCATTGCGCGTTTGTGAGCGTCTGCCTGCGTTTCTGTTTGTGTGATGGTAGATGGCTTGTTTTAACCAGATGGCGTGTCTCGATGATTAACAGCGTTTCGGATAGGGAGAACGGTGGAGCTAAGGAGACGTGCCACGTAAGCCTAGATGCCAACTGCCATATACATTTGACTCAAGCCGGCCTGGCTACAGCCCAGCCCTTTGTCGTGTAGCCAGTGCAACATTAATGTGTTGTAGAATAGCTTAGGATTGTGAGCAATTTTCTTAAACGTTTCTGTTAATAACAGTCTTGGAAATCTGTTTCTGTTCATGTGTTTGAAAAAGGACAAATAAGCACTCCGTATTGATCATTTTTGGTTAACCCGAAGTCTCTTAGACATGAAACACTTGCGATGGCTTGTTAGAGTTAGGAAAGGTTGTCATAGAAATCCGAAGTGTGTGACGTCTTTCCAAATCCTATTAAATATTATACTGTACAGTTGCCTCTTGCTTTTACTCTCCTTGTTCGTGGTCCCCCCCCAAATGACTACTCCTTATCTCTCTGTTGCTAAGCCTCTGTCCTGCATGGAATCAGATGGGCAGTAATTATGTTAATGTATTTGAAATACATAGTTCAATTACCTTTGAGCAATTTCTCATTTGAATTTCATCTTCAGAAACCATAATTCAATGTCATTTTGTTACATGATTCGTTTGAGTAGTTGAGCAGTAATTTGTATTTTTATAATCATTTCTGTATCCTTGTTTTAAAACCGGTCAATGTTTTGTTGTTGCTTTACAGCCAAAATTAATTTCAAAAGTGATGCTTTGGCCAGCGTCTGGAAAATTAAGTGTCAATGTGAAAAAATGTCAGTCCTTTAAGGTAGATTTAAAACAAATGTGTAACTAAAACGTTTCTATTAATAGTAGACAGTGTTGTTATTGTTGTTAAATGGGGTATGGGTTCATGTATTTTTTTTTATCAATTTATTTTGACATGTTGGTCTTTGGGATATTTTTGTAGTGATTTGTCATAGTGTTATGTAATTGTACTCTATTTTCAAAATCTGTGTGTGTGCGTGTGTGCGTGTGTGCGTGTGTGCGTGTGTGCGTGTGTGCGTGCCATTCTTCACAGGTCAGGAGAAAGGGCACATGTGATTCACCGATTTCGCTAATGGAGAAGTTTTAGCCAGAGATGTAACATTGTGTTCACTCAGCAAATGCTGCCCCCCCCCCCCACCACCATCTCCTCATTCCTCATCAACTGTAAGCGAGTTGCCGCAATAAAAAGGCTAAGCGGTTTCTCTATAAACTTGGATACCACTGTTATTGGATGTAACACATCTTAACGCATCTAGATGGCCTAGTCAATGCCTAACAGGTGTTAAAGGAGTGGTGTATCATAATAGAAATGGTGGGGACAGTTTATCAGGCTGACAGTGTGGAAACTGTAAAATGGATCGATCCACAATTCAGGACTGGAGTGGCACACATTGGTCCTGCCGATCAGAGTCTGTGATCCAATCCAGGTTAAGTGTCCAGGATTGGAACTGAATCAAAATCCCAATGAGGAATTCCAGGTGTGATTAGCTAGGAGAAATTTAAATGGAGTTGACCCTACCGGATATTGATTTGCTGACCCTCCATCATGCAATACTGTCTTTCACTCCCTCTGCTAGCTTTCTCTCACTCGCTCTCTATCTCTGTCTCTCTGTCTCTCTGTCTCTCTCTCTTTGGTTCTGCCACTGCAGATGGTTGTGTTGGTTGTGTGTTTGCCAGATGAGGTTAGAGCCATGCTTTGCTGTGTCCCGGTACCAGCAGGGCCTCATAGACACAGAGAGAATAGAAATAAAGTAATAAAATACACACACACGTAGAAAACATGAAGGCTAGCAATGCAGACACATGTTGAACCTACCTACAGTGTACAAATAGGGACATCACAATTTATTGAAAAAAATAAAATCCTACACCTAATTTAACCTTAAGAGGGAGAGAAAACTTATTAATTTATTGCAGCTTTTTTTTATTTAAACATGCTTGTGTCTGTCCTCATTACAGTATGTAGTGGAACCTACACATTAGGTTTTTGTCATTTAGCAGACGAACATATCCAGTGGGACTAACACACGCACACCGACATACACCCCCCCCCCGTCGTTACATTAAGGGGGGACAAGCCAGCGGGATGTCTAAAGGCTGCAGAGCGGTTGACAGAGTGCCATTCAGTCAGTAGATCGTTCCATCAAAGGAGGTCTAGGGTCCATTGATCCAGCTCAACACCCGCACGCTTCAAAGAAAGCCCTCCAGTGATGCGTGCCGAGGTCGATGGATGCCCCCTAGCGAGGCACCCTTAGGGGGCACATATCTGAAGATGTCCCCCCTCTCTCCCACCAATTACCTCCTGGTCTCCATGATAGCCCGGGAATAGCTAATGCCGGAGATGGAAGGTGTGTCATTATACAGGCTAATATAAGCCTGATAAGTGAAAGCCACAGCCAGGTAAGACTTACTGCAGAAAAATGCACCAGTAGTTTTTCCTAGAAAGAGGTGTTTGGCTACATTTTGTTCAGGGGTTAATCAGCTTTCGGAGGCAACCATGTTACACCAGGGATTTGAACCAACAACCTTTTGGCTATTGTCTCTACCCTGTAAGGCCTTCTTCCTGCACTATGTGCCTGACTCATAGATAACAAACCCCCCAATGGCAGTTCTTAGCATTCATGGTAAACATTCTTAATCATCATGCCATAGTTGTGTTATATAAATGTCACATTGTAGCTAATGAATTATCCTAATGTCACAGTTTTACCATTAAAGAGAGCAAATAAGGAGTGGCAGTTAGAGGCTGGGGTCTGTTTAGATGCTAGTTCTATTTATTAGAATTTTCAGATTGTTTAGCTTTAGTGTAGTGGATGGTGAACACATGTTAACGCATATTAGCCAACTTTTCGTGCATTAATAGAGTTTCATAAATATTATGTATAGTAGTGGTTCTCAAATCTCTCCTCTGACCAGCTGACGTTTCACAGTTTTTTTACAGGACTAAACTAGCTCTTCTGAATCATCTAATTTAGGACCATTTTAATCAGGTGTCCTAACCCTAACCCAGCTCTGGAATAGATCAAATACAAAGAACAGCTTTTGGACCGCAGTGAGAGGTTTGAGAACCCCCCATTTTGCACCCCCACTCACCTTTTGCTAATCTTATCCTGTCATTTTGCAACTGTTAGCATTCACCCACATACTGACTCTTTTCAAACTTGACATCCCCACCTTTTTTCCTCCGTGAAAGCGTGATGACATGAGAGAGCGCTAACAAAAAGCTTTATACTAGGAGTCGAGTCATTTGATTTGGTGCTGATTTTGGTAGTGTTGGGTTCAGGTTAAGATAGCAACATGCAGGCTCCATCTCATCTCCCAAAGTAATGTGATGTTTCTTGGCTGTCCCAAAGAGCAACCCTTTGAAGGAACCTTTTTAGTTCCAGGTAGACCCCTTTTGGATTCAGTGTAAAACTCTTTACAAAAAAAATTCTATTTGGAACCAAAAATATGGTTATCCTCTGGGGACAGCTGATGAACCCTACAGTAACCTGTCTTTGTCTGACCCCATCGTTGGGTTCTGTGTAGGGATCGGCTCAGGGGATATGGTTGTTAATTACAGGGTTTTGTTCACTCACCTAATGCAATGACCTTGATCTGACCTCTGGCTCTTCATCCACCTTCAGCACTAATAGCATAGCTTTCTCCTACACGTTCACTGTGTGCGTGTGTATCTGTGCGTGTGTGTGGGCGTGTGTGTCATTTTCTGTCTGTCTCTCTCTCCTCTCCCTCTGCCACTCCAGTCGCCTCTCAATGCCCTTTCTCAATCACTTTATCTGTTTTATTGTTCTTCTCTCATTTCTCCTCCCACTCCTTTTCACATTCTTGCTCTCTTTTTTCCTCTTTCCCCCATCATTCTGTCCTTTTCTTTGGATTGCTGTAGAACGATCAAGACGTTGACACACCGAGGCGATGCATGCGTAAATGTGTGTGTGTGTGCGGGAGGGGGGTTGCAGCTTGAGCGCGTGATGCCAGCTCCCCCGCCCACACTGGTGCTCGCCAGCCTGCTGTTCCTGGAAAGCCAGCAGCCAGCCACTCGTGCCAACCGCTAACAGTACTGTAACGGTGTAGCGGACGAACGCTTGCATGCGCCACACAGCAAATCACTAAGCAAATCACATTGCACGTCCCCAGCACCGCCTCCCGGCCGTGATGTATAGTGTATTCTTGGAGTGCCCGCCTGCAGGGTGATAAGCTTCTTTTGGAAAACAGAGAGAACCACACGGGCAGCTATGCTGGGTAACATTAACTATAACTGGGTTCACAGCATGGGTAGGCCCATTGAAACAACAGCCATGGATTCGGACTCTGCAGACTACCAGCTTTTTATAGCTGTCAATTCTCCCCATTTTATGGTGTTAATATAACAGTCTTGTTGGGTAAATGAGTGCGCATTACTGTAGTGTTACGGGTACTATAATGTCGATTTATGGATTCACTGTCGCGGTAACCTTACCAATATGGCCGTCAATCTGTCATAAGGGGGTAATAGACATCCTTTTACATGCTTCTGTTACCCGACCCGATCAAAAGGCTGTCACTTTAACAGAGACGGGCTTTGGAGCTCTAAAGCTAATTGTCGTCGATGGCCGTTTGTTCTGCGAGCTAGCGTGGACACCTGAAGGACGGGGTATGTATATTAATGTCAAAGATGTGACCTCGCTCACTCTCTGTCTGCCAGGGGCCTTGGCTCGGGCTTTATGGATGACACATACACCCACACAAGCAACACAGGCAGACGGACGAACACACAAGCACACACCGGCCAAAGACCTTGTTACTTTTAAATGTGTTTCCAGACCTTGTCTGTCATACTAATGTGCCAGTGGTCTGTAGCCAGGTCTCTCTGCTACACTGCATCTGCCAATTCCCGGCTATATTCCTCTACTTGTAAAAGTAGAGGCTGTACTTTCAGCATTGCTAGGGATGCTTGTTTCTACGGATGGTACATTCGCTAAAGTAAGAGGTACAGCCTCTCAAGCAGAGTAGCTAGCACAACAATGGCCATTTACCGTTTCACCATTTCAAATCAGATTCAGTGTTAAAATTTGACAAAAATGCACAGCTATGACATACAGTTGGAAACATTCAGTTTTATACGAGCAATAAAAAAGAGTGTAAACACGGCTCTAAGACGAATCAATAAATGTTCCTTTTTTGTGGTTACCAGTTAAATGAGATTTTCACACATGGCTCAGTGTGAGTGATCCCAGATTTGGTAGGAAACTGGTGGAGATTCTCTACTCACCCTTGCTACACTGTGACCGGGAATTGTGATCACAATCGAAGCTTGGCGTCTGCTAGTCACATGGCGTCTTCCCCATTTGGTTGCATGGCACAGCTTTATCATTTGGCTTTCATCTTCAGTTCACTCTCTTTCAATAGCACGAAAATTGTTCCTGTTAGCTAGACAGGAGCTTTTATAGCCTGCTCTTTCTTAAGCTATACTGTTTTGGTGTAGCTGGGTTCGCCTTTTATATAACATCTTCTAAAAACACAACAGTTTATTAATAAAACATGTTCTCTTCCTTCTTACAGGCCCTAAATAGAAGTACAGTAGAAGTGAGAGTGTTGTTGATCCTGCCTTAATGTTCTAAAAAAACGATTCTTTCAAATTAAGCAAAAAGGCATAAACTATTTCAATGAATTGCTGTAATCAGCATTCTGCTATTGCAGTAAAAGCATGTTCCTGCAAACTTCATCGGGATGTCCCCGGGAAGGTCAGAGGGTTGCGCCATAGTTCCCTATGTGCTGAATTTCCTCGCTGCTTTGGTAGAAATATAGCCATGATGGGAATACCGGGTTTGAGCTCAATAGATTAAGACTTTCGTAAGGAGCAGAGATGAAACAGGTTTGATGTTCCATTGGACCAGGTTTAAAAAAGGTTAAGGTGTGTTTAAATATAGAACTCAAGGAAGTTTACGTTGTGTAGTGTGTTTGGATATAGGATTGAAGCAAGTTTAAGTTGTGTAGTGTGCTTGGATATAATATCTAAGTAAGGTCAAGGTGTGTAGTGAGTTTAGAATTAGAATCTATGCAAGGTTGAAGTGTGTGGTGAGTTTTGGATATAGGATCTGAGCATGGTTGAAGTGTGTAGTGAGTTTTGGATATAGGATCTAAGCACGGTTAAGTTGTGCAAGGCACTGAGATATAGAGTTCCATTGTAAGGAAAGTGTTTGGTCTGGATTTCCGAGTTTTTGGTAGATATGTTTTGATGTATGGCAGAACCTGCAATTCTTTCCTCCAGTGTTTGAAGCTGAGAAAGCTTCATGGTGCCTGTCCAATACTGGAAATACCAAATCGTTTTACATCCCCCCTTTATTATTCTTGGTATTTTCTCTCTTTCCTTTGGTATTACTTATTTTTCCCTTCTGTGTTAGCCCTGCTTAGATTTTTGGTTATCACTCTTTTCTTATCCTCCTCTTTCCATCTTTCTCTGATCGAGTTACTCCACTTGCACGTCTCTCATCCTTTGCGGATGATGAAGGATCCCTATCACTCTGACTGTGCTCCTCCAGTAACTCCATTTGATCCCCGGGATCTGCCAATCACATTGGCTGATGCTAAACTGTTCCGTAGCGCCTGTCTCCGTGACAGACTGTATGGCGGCATTAAGAAAAGGTTGGAATTTGCTCCGTCAGAAACCTCCAATCATCCTAATCTGTACCTCAACCCCAAGAGCATCGGCGTCAAAGGAACTGTTCCCTTCCAGATAATCAGCCTTTGTACGCTGAAACAGAAAACTGAAACGGAATACGTTGACTGCTGTTTTGTGAGGCCAAGGAATGAAACAGAGGTCGGTCCGCCATTGGCTGTTGAAGACGGTGTCATGCTGTCATTGGTGCCTAAGAGAAACACATGTTGGACACAATAATGGGATGATTCAGGCTTCAGTGTCTAAAGTCAGGGCCCGGGGATGTTTGTGCTTTCCGTTTGATTATGTTAGATTGAGCTAGGATGCAGATTATCTGAACGAGGGAGTGGCAAATAGAGACATGGCACAAGAGGACATTAAGGGAATACTAGTGTGTGCTTAGTAGCAGGGAGGGACGGAACAACTGGAGGTTTAAACAAATTGTTGTAAAACACAACAACTGGAATCAGAAAGACAGAAATACAGTGAATATGCAGTGTATTGTCACCCCTATTGCAATGACATCCAGTTGCACAGTTATGACCAGCGGCTTTAGGAGAGGCGAAGATAAACACGACACACCAAGCCATGCTTTACGATGTTGCTAGTTAACCCATACTAAGCTGAACCAATGAAAACCCTTTCCTACGAACAACCGGCTTGCAGGTGCCGTCAGATGGAGAAGAGTCCTGGCTTTCCAGAATACACACAATTGCAAATTACATAATTGATTTTGATTTGTTGCTAGCACTACTATTCTACAGCAGTAGAGGTGCTATGGGGGGGTCAAATGATCCAAGGGCAGTGAGATGACCACAGTCAACATAAAGCTAGAATTAACAGTAGGGATAACCAGTAGTAGTAGAAATTAACCAGGAGAATCTGAGACATGCTTGGTCTCGGTCCAGGCTTTGAGGTAGACTGTGGTTTGTATTGTCCTCTGTGAGCGTAGGACCACTCACCTGGCCAATTGGCAGGGGTGATTGTAGGATTACAAGACACTGGGTCTTATCCTGGACCTGGCGCAAACGAAGGTCTCGATGTCCAATGCTTAAGCCCCAGGAGGAAAGGCCTAGCAATCCCAGCGCTCGCGCTCCAATGCCCACACTCCTTAGCCCAGTTAAAAGGCTGAGCTTCCCCCCTTCTGTTTTGGGGCCTGGAATGAGGGGGAATGGAGGAAGAGGAGGAAAGCACAGAGAAGTGTCCCAGCGTGGAGAGCAGTTGGTGTCAGTCACAGTCACACCTTGGTGAGTCAGAGTCGTGGGCGGGGTTTCTGTCTTTTGGCTTTCCAAACTTCGCCCCCACCCAGTCCTCTATCAGCAGGGATGGAGGTACTTCTGGCCCTTGGGTGTAAGGGAGGGCGAGCACTAGCATTTACCTGTCTAAGAGTTCACCTCAGCAGGGCAGAGCGGCTCTCACACCTTCCCTCTCACCTTCCCTCCACCATATGCCAGATGCTGGAACTAAAGATAACTATGTGAAGGAAGGAACATTAACTATCTGAACAAATCCCACTTGACTGAAGCATTTCTCTCCCAATTTACAAGATTAGATTGAAAGATTATCTCATTTTCAAGTTATTATTAATAGGAAGGATTGGCACTGCACAGATTCTTTGAAAATAGGACATTTGCAATTTTTCATTTCAAGATTGGTGCCTTTTAACCACAATGCCAGCTAGGCCGGTCCAATTCTGATGACATTCATTAAAGTTCTAATCTCTCAGTGTGAGATAGGATCCTTATTCATCCGTATTATCCATGAAACATGCTGGTCAGTCTTCACACACGGGTGAAGGATGGACCCATGCTGTGAAAATGCTCAGCTAGCCATGCCACGAAGCTGCCATTATGGCTCATTTGGGGTATATTGCCCTGATTTCTCTTCCTGTCTTGCACTTGGCAACGCTTTTACTTTCACATTAGGAGAGGAGGCATTGATTGCTGATATGGAACATCCAGAAACATTGAACGCCACAAGCTGCACAGGACTACATGGTGCTGCCAGGCAGCTTACAATAATATTACCTCTTTCTTACCTCTTTCTTTCTACCTGGTTGAATGTATGAATGAATGAATACCCTTCGAGTATTGCCTGCTAGCTATAGGCTGCTATAGAGTGGGGGGGGATCTCATTTTCAAGGTCATCTGTTCTTAGAGCAGATAGTCTGCCCACTGTTGACGAGTTGCTGGGATCACAAAGGAGATGGGTCAAATACATTAACAATGAAAACAATCTTATTCATGTTTCTTTAGATGGAAACCCATAGCAGCGTATTTTAATGCTTTAGAAGACAGATTACATCAATAAGTTTATGTGAGGTAAATAAATTGACACGTGAGGTAAATATAGGTTTATGTGCCAGGTAAATGAGTTGACGGGGACGACTGCGGTCTCTCTCTTTTAAATGAAGGATTTTTGTCTCTTAGCGGGTAGTCCTCTGTGGAGCGATCAATGGCTGGGCTCTGGTGCTCACTTTCAAAAACTGTTGCTGCAGTGCAATGCATATTTAATGGGGGATGCCATTGTAATGCGCGGTGTGTGTGTGCGTATATGAAGGTGTGTGTGCATAGATAATGTTTTCCTTAATGCAGATAGCCCTCTCTAGAATAGATCGGTGTGTGTTTATTTAATATTTTGGAACTGCGTATTTGGTGGCAACAGTATCTGTGTATTTGAGGGGAGAAGCCAACTGATAAGAACTCTCTCTCTCTGTCTTTCACTGTGTGAGGAGGATTCTGCGCTCTCCTGCTACACGGCCATCTGTGTCGTTTGTTTACCTGGCCCTGTCGGTACTCCTCACCACCTGGCGGGAACGTGGCCCTGGGAGTATACACGTGTTTGTGTGTGCGCGTGTGCAGTGTTTCACCATGTGTGACCCAACCACCCTGCGTGCTCCGACATATGATTCCACAACCTACTGTGTTGATATATGTGACATGATGTGTGCGTGTACGCGAGTACAACAATTCCTATCAAAGTGAGGGCCGATTTGTTAACTCCATTTTAGTGAGGACCTTCTGGGGAAGTGAGGAGTTTTTGGCCAGTCTTCAGTCATAAAAGACATTTTTCTTTTAGGCTTGGGGCTAAGGTTAGGGTAAGGTTTAGAGTTAGGGTAAGGTTTTTGGGGCTAGGTTAGGATAATTGTTAGTGTTATGGTTGGCGGTCTTCACTTAGGAAAACTTTTTTTGTGTCTGTGCATTTTAATTCAAATGTATTTATATGTATTTCTCACATGCTTAACTAACAAATGGTTTAGACTAACAGTGAAATGCCTTTTCAAAAATGCAGTTTGGAATGCATGAAATCATTGTTCTTTTGCCCAATTTCTGTGAAATCTAAATTTGTGATTAAAGCCCTACCTCATTGCCACAACTCCCTGTGTACTCCAAAGCACATTCAAAGCCGTTCTGATGGTATCATGCTGCTTGCTCAATCTGGAAGTTTAATCCGTAATCTTTATACTCCAGAGGGAACACAGTCATCAGTCTTCTACCTTGACTGAGCTCACAGGTGCCCAAATGCCAGAGTCTATAGAGTGTTACAAGGCAAAGCAACCATATTTGAGTCCAAACCCCCAAACACAGATGGTGCTGGGCTAATCCTGGAACACAATGTCACAGCTAACTGGCAGGCTGTGACTTTACTCCTGCCCCATTCAGGAGTCCAAATAAAGATAATATTAATGTTGTTACTACGTAACCGTGTAACACAAGGTTGTGATTGAATTATATCATTGCAACACCTCAATCTAGTGCTGACCTGGCTCCATGTGAAATCAACCTGTTTAAAGTTAGCCAAAATAGTGGAATTATCATTTGACCTTTAAAATAAAAGCCCACCAATGGAAGTTGTGCAAACAATTATAAACAGCGCATCATGAAACATTTGGGACTAGATAATGTTTAACAAGATAGTCAGAAAACAATAGAAATGTGGAATGATTACACTCTTAAATTTTTTTAAAATCTTCCACTGTTTGAATTTTAATTTGAAGGCCTGGAGAGCTACAGTGAGGAGAACAAGTATTTGATACACTGCCGATTTTGCAGGTTTTCCTACTTACAAACCATGTAGAAGTCTATAATTTTTATCAGAGGTACTCTTCAACTGTGAGTGACGGAATTTAGAACAAAAATCCAGAAAATCACATTGTATGATTTTTAAGTAATTAATTTGCATTTTATTACAGTGTCCTGTAAGTGAGGAGGCCCATACATCTTTTCAGTAGGCCTATGATTCCTAGTGATGGCCCTCTTTGGAGAAATTCTCGACCTTAAACCACACCTCCAAGACAGAGTTTGCTGCTGCATTGAACAAACTCTACAACACACTAAATCAGACACAACCCATCGAACATATTCACAGTGACACAATGAATATTTACGTAATAATATACAACCCTGTTTCCAAAACAGTTGGGATGCTGCATAACATTTTTATAAAAACAGAATGCAATGATGTGATTCTCATTTAAACCCTGTATTCAATAGAAAAAGACAACATGTAAAATGTTGAAACTGTGACATTTTATTGTTTCTTGGAAAATATATGCCCACTTTCTGTGTAATGCTAAAAAACGAAACCTGGTGGAATATTACACAACTAATTAGGTCAATTGGCAACTGGTCAGTAACTTGATTGGGTGTTTACAAGATCAATCCAGAGATGATGGATCAGTCAGAATTGAGGATGGGGAGGGGTTCACCAATCTATGAAAGACTGCGCCGGCAAATATTGCAATAAATTAAGAATAATGTTTCTCAATGTAAAATTGCAAAGAGTTTGGGGATCTCATCATCTACGGTACATAATATCATTAAAAGATTCAGAGAATTCAGAGTAGTCTCTGTATGCAAGGGACAAGGCCGAAACCCAATACATGATGGCCATGATCTTTGGGCCCTCAGACGGCACTGCATTAAAAACAAACACGATTCTGTAGTGGACATAACTGCATGGGCTCATGAACATTTTCGAAAATCATTGTCTGTGAACACAGTATGTCGCTGCATTCACAATGCATGTTAAAAGACTACCATACAAAGAAGAAACCATATATAAACCAAGTTATGCAGTCTGATTATTTTTAGGAATCATGGACGCTGTGTTCTCTGGAATAAAAAGCAGAGGGACCATCCGGCTTCTTATGAGCGCACAGTTCAATAACCAGCATTCGTGATGGTATGGGGGTGCATTAGTGCACATGGCATGGTTGACTTGCACATCTGTGAAGGAACCATTAATGCTTAACAATACATACAGGTTTTGGAGCAACATATGCATATGCTTGGAGCAACAATGTCTTTTTCAGGGAAGTTCTTGCTTATTTTAGCAAGACAATGCCAAACCACATTCTATTAAAACAGTATGGCTCCGTAGTTACAAAGTCTGGGTGCAAAATTGTCCTGCTTACAGTCCAGACCTATCACCAGTTGAAAACATTCGGGTGCGTTATGAAATTGAAATGAAATTGTTGAGCAGCCGAAATCGTACATCAAGCAAAAATGAAAAATTTTGAAAATTTGAAATGGGCTTGTATTTTTCCAAAAGCAACATTTCTCAGTTTCAACATTTGATATGTTGTCTTTGTATTATTTTCAATTAAATATAGGGATAAATTATTTGCATATTATCCCAATTTACTGGAAAGAAACGGGGTTATACAACATACACCGATCAGCCATAACATTATGACCACCTGCCTATTATTGTGTAGGTCCCCCTTTTGCCACCAAAACAGCCCTGATCTGTCGAGGCATGGACTCCACTAGACCTCTGAAGGTGTGCTGTGCTATCGGGCATCACAACGTTATCAGCAGATCCTGTAAGTCCTGTAAGTCGTGAGCTGGGGCCTCCATGGATTGGACCTGTTTGTCCAGCACATCCCACAGATGCTCAATTGGTATGATATCTGGAGAATTTGGAGGCCAATTCAACACATTGAACTCATTGTTGTGAAAGATTTTTGCTTTGGGGCAGGGCGCATTACACTGCTGAAAGAGGCCAATGCCATCACGATATGCCGTTGCCATGAAAGGGTGCACATGGTCTGCAACAATGCTCAGGTAGGTGGTACGTGTCAAAGAAACATCCACATAAATGGCAGGACCCAAGGTTTCCCAGCAGAACATTGCCCAAAGCATCACACTGCCTCCGCTGGCTTGCCTCCTTCCCATAGTGCATCCTGGTGCCATGTGCAACGCACACAGACCCAGCCATCTACATGATGTAAAAGGAAGCATGATTCATCAGACCAGGCCACTTTCTTCCATTGCTCTGTGGTCCAATTCATTTTTATATTCTCACATGCCCATTCTAGGTGATTTCTGCAGTGCACAGGGGTCAGCATGAGCACACTGACTGGTCTGCGGCTACACAGCCTAATATGCAACAAACTTTGATGCACTGTGTGTTCTGACACCTTTCTATCAGTACCAGCATTAACCATTTCAGCAGTTTGACCTACAGTAGAATCGGAACAACGGGCCAGCCTTCGCTCCCCATGTGCATCGATGAGCCTTGGTCACTCATGACCTTGTCACCGGTTCTCAGTTTTTCCTTCCTTTGACTACTTTTGATAGGTACTGAGCACTGCAGACTGGGAACACCCCACAAGCGCTGTAGTTTTGGAGATGCTCTGACCCAGTCGTCTAGCCATCACAATTTGGCTCTTGTCAGAGGCACTCAGATCCTTACCCTTGTCCATGTTTCCGCCTTCTGACACATCAACTTTGAGGAGAGAATGTTCACTTGCTACCTAATATATACTACCCACTGACAGGTGCTATGATAATGAGATTATCAATGGTATTCACTTCACCTATCAGTGGTCTTAATGTTATGGCTAACTGGTGTATGTGTCTTTAATGCTTGGATGCTAAACCATCAATGATCCAATGTGATTCATCTACACGGTTTGACACCATGGGAGCAGCAGTGTAATAATTAGAGCATCTAACCAGTAACCAAAAACTTTCTAATTCAAATCCCTTAGCCAGCAAGGTAAAAGATAAGTTGTTCTGTTCCAGAGCAAGGTAATTAACCGTAAATTCTCTAAGGACGGTTGGGGAAGGGTCGGGAAGGGTTGGGATTAAATGAGGAACAGAAATCTCAGTTGGAACATGTGTGTGAACTGACAAATATCCCCTTTTCCTTTTGGGATGTTGTCTGTTCTTGTTACATCATTTGTGTAAGCGACGTGGAAGTGAACAAGTCGTTTGTGTTTGGACTTTTCCCTCAGACCACTTCCTGGTCCCTGGTGTGGAGTACACATCCGCACCCCCTGCCTACTGCTCTGGTTACACTGATGTGAGGGTTGATGTGATGTGACGGCTTGGGCAGTGGACACACTGTGAGTCATGTAGAATAAGCTGCCAGCTCTAGGCTACTCCCCACCCCCACCCGTGGTCCTCTAAGTTCATGAGCGAACAGCAAAGTGGCAGGTTTTGCCCTCCCCCTTCACTCGGTCTCCCCCCCAGGACAGCAAGCCAATCGAACTGTCAGGACAGAGTTTTCTTTTTGCCAGGCCAGGGTATGAGGAAGGGGCATTCTGGGAATTTTGTTGGGCTTGGGGGAATGCAGGGTGTAGGGCCCGGGCACACACTCGGACCGATACCGTATGCATGCATTCACACGCACTCAAACACACACACTCACAGATTAGGAGAAAATCCTGGTGGCAGTATTGACTTTAAAAGAACTGTTAACACTATGAAAGAGTTAGATGGCTGACAAAACAGTAGCCATAGAGGCAAAGAGAGAGGGTGGAGGAAAAGGTAAGGAGAGGAAAGGGATGTTTTTTTTTAACATTTGTACTTCTTATAATGTTCACTGGCCACCCCTCAGAGCCTGGGTCCTCTCTAGGTTTTTTCCTGGGTTTTGACCCTTTTAGGAATGTTTTTCCCAGCCACTGTGCATCAACCCTGTTGTTGCTTGCTCAATGGGGTTTCAGGCTGGATGTTTTGTAAAAGCACTTTGTGAAAACTGCTGATGTAAAATGGGCTTTATAAAATAAATTTTGATTGATTGATTGAAGGAGAGGGGGAGAGCTAGGTAAAGGGAAGTGTGTGTGAGTGTGTATAACAGTCAGCCAGAGTGAAAGAAAGATGAGTGGAAGAGAGAAAGTGACTTTGTGCATGTAAAAGAGAGAGAGGGATTACTAGCAGACAGAGCTAGAGGGGGTTTGGTCTCTGTGCTCTAGACTGGCCTGTCAGAGCTGACCACATTTACCCATGACTTATAGGCTCTTCTCACATCATACACACAGACACAAACAAACAAACAAAAACCAAACAGAGACACATACAAACACACACAAGGCAAGTGCAATCCTCTTGTCTAGTGTAACCACAGTGAAGGATATGCTACATGTGCTTACTTCACCTCCAGATGATTGGCTGTGGCAGGAAGGGGCGGGTCATATCTTTGTTGGCGTGTGTGTAATGTCTAAGGCCTCTTTTATACTCCCCATGGTGCTCAAACATCGCTGTTAGCGCCGCACGGTAGTGACAATGGAGAATGGCGTAACAAAAGTCCCGCAAAGTACATCTGTCCAGAAAAGCACTGGGGGTTGAACGCAGTCCTTTGGTTCCTAAGCCAGACATCTAACCCTAATTGCTATCAAGTCATTGCCATAAGTAAGAATGTGTTCTTGGTATACTTGCCTGGTAAAATACAAAAAAAACAACATGGAAATCAATAAAATCAATAAAAGCTAATTTTGTCTTAGAAGTTTGTGAGATTAGTAGCTTGCTAACAGATTAGTCATCTTTTCTTTGCAGGAGCTGTTTGCTTTACGAACTGTGTTTTCCCCAGCAATTGTATTTGAAACATTTTTAATAGCCTGAATAAGTGGCATGCCATTCTGGCTAAAAGGAAATGTATAAAGTGGCAACAATGTTGCGTAGCCTTCAGGCCCAACCAATAGCCTAACAAGTGTGAGGTAAACATTTACGTTTCCCTATGTTTTCACATTACATTTTCTAAGTGAAATTTTAAGTGAAATTCAATTTTTTTGGTAGTGCTAGTGGGGTAAATAGTTTTTCATGCCATGAGAGGATCTGTCTGAAATATACTGGCAGCTAGAATGTGCAAATGCTAATTAGCAATGGTATCCACAAGTTCATCTGACTGGATTTAGATAAAGGCCCTCATTCGCAAAATCCTGAACTATCCTCTCAATGACACTGTATCTTCAATTCAACATCATCTAATGTCTCTCTTGTAGCACCTCAGTAAACTCACACACATTTACACACATGCATGTGGAGGAGCGTCGTGGAAACGTGTGAGGTGTTTTGACCATGCAAGGGTGTGTCGTTTAATTGTATCAATGTTTTTATGCGTGTGTGTTTCTAATTGTGTGCTCTCTATTAAAGCCCTATATAGGCAGTAGGACTTCCTCTCCAGGGTATTTAGAGTACTGATTATTGTCTCACTTAATCCATTCTAATGGATCACCTGAGTTAATCCACACACACACACACGTGCACACACACACGCGCAAACACACAATTCCTTTCTCTCTTCCTCTTTCTTTGTGGTTCTTAGAATCTGTTGTGCTAACATCAGAACCCCTGGTATATACAGCCTAAACAAATGAAACATTAATAAAAAAGCAGATAAATCCCATCATTCATAGGATCATGTATAAAATGCTGGGCAGGACAGTTACTCATTATTTTGGCTACTATGGCTAGAAGAGATCTCAGTGATTTTGAAAACATGGTCACAGGCGGTGTTTAAGTCATGTCATGATAGGAAGCAAAACATGAGGAAACATGCACCAATCTTTGACGGTCCTGCACTTGCTTCGGAGTTTCTGCGATGAGATAAGGCTGAAGTCTAGAATTGGAGATCATGATATTGGGAGAGGAGAAAAACAAGGTAAACAATTGGGTATAAAATAATTTGAAATTAGATGAGAATGTGGGGTGATTGTTTCTGCATTTTTAGCAGGAGCTATACTGACAAATACTGCTCACCTTTATGATATTTCAGAATATGCCAAAATTGTCACAAGATCTCACTGACATTGACCACTTGAGGTTTCTGGTGTTTTTATACCGCCATCAAAACACCAACTAATGTAATGCTGTCGCATCACTCCAGTAAAGTTCTGGATGCTTCTAGTGTCCATGCTAAAGCTCTTCTGGCAGCTTGGTTTTTGTGCTTATCTTTGGAATGCTGGATTTCTGAGAGTTGCTTTCCTGATGAGCAACATTGGTTCTTCTTTGTTGTTGTGTTTGTTTGCGCGCGTGTGTGTGTGTGTGTGTGTGTGTGTGTGGGGGGGGGGGGGGGGGGGCAGAGCGGGCTCAGTTGTGATTGTTGGCTGACGGATGCTTTCTACAAGCCCTTCTGTCTGTTCCAAACAAATGGGTTTCAAGGTGCACTTGTCTGATAAAACCAAATCCATCCCTCCCCCACAAAAAACCCTTGTCTCTACAGCTGTCTACCACTAAACAGTGATACTAGTCACTATTTCAAATGGCTGACCAGTATCACATTTTAGTGGTAAACCACTGTTGTCTTCATATACCGTGTTTGTCTTTGTCGGATACTTGTGTAAGGTTACAAGCTGACTTACAGGAGGGGAATAGGATATCATTTCTGAATCATTTTTATATAGTATTCACACTGTTAGTAGAACGGTTTTGAAGTGTTTCTCGCCTCATCGTAGTGGGTTGTTGTGGGAGCAGGTCTAGCACCAGTCATAGCTGAGTCATCCAGCCTGCCTAGCTTTTTCCTCTCTCTCTTTAGCTCTCTCTGTCTGTCCTTGAAACATGCCTTATGTTGTGTCGGAAGGGAGCGCTGAAAGGGATTATGGGTCAGCGGCCGCCCCCCTCCTGTGGCGCTACCTGTGGAAGAAAGTGTTTGATGCCAGGGCTAGGGAGACGAAAGGAAAGGAGAGGGAGAAAAAGACGGGGGGTGGGGGGAGAAGGAGAGGGGGATTTAGCAGAGGACACAGACCTGCTGTCTGCTGTCTGCGCTGTACAAGATTACTCTGTATGCCGGCAACCTTCATCTGTTACTTTGATTCTTACTGTTCCTGGGGAAAAGCACATGATACGGCGTCGTGGTGTATGGACAGTGTACAGGGCTGGGGGTAGTAAATGATGCAATGTGGGGGGGGGATTGGAGCTAGAGGGTCTCGTCACAAATAGTCCTAGTCCTCCTTTCACTTGACATGACTTAGTTCATGCGTTCCACAATGTGCAGCCGTGGACATGCTGTACATGTGGGGAAACCTTTCAGATGAGCTTTATTTGGTTTTAGGTTACTTAGTTCTTTTGTTTCCAGTTTGGCTTGTTTGTAGAAGCATATCTACAGATGCCCGAAAAATGGGACCCAAAAAACTATTATATCTCGAAAAACAAAGGGTTATACTTGGAAACAAATCAAGTTCCCCATTGGGAGTTTTTGTGAAAACTTTTGGAACTCTGGGTTTTTTTCAAGTGTCTGATATGCTGGATAACCTAGGCAAGTGGATGCAGGAATATGCAGTATGGCTGCTTTGTCTCCCCTGTACTAATAAAAGGCTCTGCTCCTTCTCTTCCTGTCCTTCTCTTTTGCCTTCTCCTCCCTATCTTATTCTGCTCCTACTCATGATATTTCTGCCCCTGCACCTCCTCTTCATCCTGCCTGTCCTCCAGTTGAATAGAGTTAAATATTAACCCAGTTAAATGCATGTGCTGGCTGCCCGTTTGCTACATGCATTATTTAGCATCCAGGCAGAGAGCCAGTCACATTCATTTAGTCAAACTGAGTCCTGTGTCTCTCTATCCCTCCATTGCTTTCTTTTTTCACCCCACCCTTCTCTATTTTGTTCTGTCATTTTTTGGTGTTCTTTTGCCTTTCTTTGTCTCCTTTTCCCCTCCTGACTGACTCTCTTGTTTTTCCGGTGAGCCTTCGCTTCCTTTTTTCTTTCTCGCTCGGGCGCACGGTGTGAAAACAGACGAGGATATAAAAGGGTTGTCTGGGATAAGATGTGTGCATAATTGAACAGCACCTCCGCACAGTAAGCGTTTCATCGGGACGGTATTTACACTCGTCTCCTCGCTGCTAGTCGTCGATCCATAACGGCATGCCTTCGTGTTTAAATATTGCGATCGATCCAATGTTCAGACGAGTTCGTCGCTCACTCCTTCTCCGCTACAGTTAGTCCCTTCAGGCTTTAGCGCTGGGCAGGCAGGTATTATCACATTGCTCCATTCTATCCGAAGGCTGGGCCCGGTCGGGTTTTTGATTGATTGCATTTATTTGCTGCAAGTGAGTTCATTCGATATGGGAAATCCAACAGGCGCTGCAGAGGGAGGAGGTGGGAAAGTCTCTTAATAACTAAGAGACTTTGTTGAGCTTCACAATACATTTCAAATACTTTTGGATGATTTGGATATGATGCTTGAGAAATGCTAACATGCAGCTCTGGTAAAAATTTAGAGACCACTGCACCTTTTTCTTTCCAAAAAATTTGAAAAGGAAAGTTTTGAGTGAGGAACAGAAGTGTTCAATTTGCAGTGGTCTCTTAATTTTAACCCTTCTGTTCCTCACTCAAAACCTTCCTTTTCGACTTTTTTGGGAAGGAAAGAAAAAGGTGCAGTGGTCTCATAATTTTTTCCGATGGAGCATTACATTATTTGAGTAAACTATCTTTTACATGGTAGAAAAAATATATTGCTTTTTTGCAAAAAAAGCTATTTCCCAAGCAAGAATGTTTATAGGACCTTCTGGGGGTAGACTGACAGGATGAAAAAACTGAAATCTAACAGCTAATAGCTGAGAGGAGTGAAACTTGTTTTTTATTGGTCTATGAACTTTAGTGTCCATTCAACTGAAAATGTACCTATGCAAAATCCTGCTGAACAGAACTACTGATGAAGAATGTAGGTTACTGCAACCAGTAACTAATATTAAGGGCTAAGAGTGCATTTTTTCACACTTGATGTTTATTTGATCTGCAGGTGCAAAACACATGCCCTTTAATAGATCACAGCAAAACCTTCGCGTAAATCTAGTGGGACCAACTTCATAGTGGGTGTCAGCTGTTGATGTGTTGGAGGATTGCATGTTATAGGCTGAGCATTCTACTGTTGTTCCTGGGAAATCTAGTGAAGTGTACTGTGACATGCACAGTTTGAGGTGAACGCGAGATGTTGCTTTGTTGCACAGGTTAGACTGCGTCTAAAGCAAAGCTGGTCGTGTGTTCAAGATGTTACTGAGGCAGGAAGAAAAAGCCAGCGACCAGCGCTGTACCATACTATCTACCGTTACGGTGCCGAGATTCCAATTACTTGCCCGCATTATAAATCACATGTGTCAGTGGAGGTTATGTATACAGCTACCGTATGAACACCACTCTCTGTGTGTATTCGTGACCTTGCTCTGACTGACCATTGTGACCAACGCATACACATTTTGTGTGTGCTTGAGTTTGTGCGCACAAGCGCATGGGCGTGTATATATAATGTTTGTGTTCGATGTTAAAGAGGGCATTATGAGTGCCATAGTGATTATTGTCTTTTCTCACATGGGATCAGGTTAAGAAGCTTTTCTCTCAGATAGAGGGAGACCAGGAGTTCACTGCTGCAGTAGATCAGGACTATTTAACTATCTTCTTGAGGGGCCAGATTCTTCAAATATTTATTTACAGGAGTTCTAGGTATCTTCTGCGTGGGATTGCTCTTCCTGTAACCGGTTTAAGAAGAAAACACAAACATTTTATTGTTATTAAACAGCTTTATAAAATGCCTAGAAGTGACTCATATTTTCAAGTGGTTAAAAAGAAATTCAGTGTATCAACAGTAATAGCGTATCTTAGAACTCAGACAACACAGGACTCTTCTATAGTAATGATGACTGACTATATTGGAATTGTTCAATGTAGGGACATTTAGGTTTCACTTTGGGCTCAATCAGAGAAGAAAATTACCAATTTATTTTCGGAAAGCAGTCCGTTTTGGAATAATGACAATAGTTTTTTAATCCCATCCTCTTAATCAATAAAGAGATTTAAAATGTCAGTCAAAAAACAAACCTCTGCTATGAACTCACTTCATTTTTTGGCTTTCTTTGGGTTTGTTATCTTGTCAACTATTGGTATCTAATGCACATACATTGAACTAAAATAGTATTTTGAGAATGGTTTTGTTGGCTCGGTATTCCAGCACTTTAAATGTGAAATGATACAATGACTGGTGGTAAAGGGCAGCGTTTCAGCTTTAATTTCAGGGCATTTTCATTCATATTGGATAAACCATTAAGAAATGACAGCACCTTTTGTACATATTCTCTCCATTTTAAGAAACTTTAAGTATTTAGAGAGAGATTAACATTATGTACAATAAAGTAGTCGTTTTAAATAATCAGTTACATAACCTTTCATTTCTGGAAGTCTGCGATTCATAGACATTCATGCAGGTTAATCTTTGTCTCAACTGTCCATAAGGCTGTTCCAGAACTCTGCAGGGACTTTTAGGTCTTTAAGGCTTTCAAGTGGGTTGGATCTTTTGGTGTTCCCTCTGAGGTTCGGCCCGTGTACTCTTCTACATATGGTAGTCTTTGACACATCTATGCCTACTTCTTGTAGATCCTGATCTAATGCACTGTTATGTTATTTTCTTCACCATTGGAAGTATTCTTTGGTCATACACTATGGGCTAATGGAGATTTCCATTGAGTTTGCTATTTCTTGTATTCTAGGACTCGGCTTAATCTGGGTCTGTGAAACTGGCCCTGTATTGTTTGCCATTACTCACCAGATCCTTAATGTTTTGGCTGTGTCTCTGATTAATCCAGGTTTACCTGCCTTGACATGCATTGAGATTTCTTTAATCCTTATGTTATCAGGCACCAGCAACAGACTGCAAAAGCAAGAGTAGAATCAAGACCAGACATTGACATATTTTTTGTTGCTCTAACGATGCCAACAGCACAGTCTGCCCTTTAACTCCATAGTCATTGTATAGTTTCAAATCATCAAGTGCTGGAATACAGAGCAAAAAAAAAAAAACTCAATGTGTGGATATTATAATTTTTGGGAATTCACTACAGGCTGATCTCTTGCGAGCATTATCCTTGCTTAGCCACCAAAGATCATGTAAACATAGATCATGATTCTCAGTGGAAATGGCTTGTATCAGGCTACAAAACAAATTAAATATTGATCTGATTTATAATAATCATAACTGAGGGCATAGTCAAAAAACATGTTTCTTATATCTGGTGAACCAATAGGTGGGCAGACAGACAGACCCTGTCCATTTTAGCAGCTCAGATTGACTGTAACTAAACATTAAGTGATTTTGATTAACAGCATTAAAAATCTTTATCACCTTTAGTCACTTAGTATATATAACACAACCAGAATTATAGTTAATATATATACACATAACCAGAATGATACTTAGTATATATATATGCATAACCAGCATTATTCTTAGTATATATAATACATAACCAGCATTATACTTTATATACACATAACCAGAATTATACTAAGTATACATACACATAACCAGAATTATTCTTAGTATATATACGAATAACCAGAATTATACTTAGTATATATAACACATAACCAGAATTATACTTAGTATAAATACGAATAACCAGAATTATACTTAGTATATATACACATAACCAGAATTATACTTAGTATATATACGAATAACCAGGATTATACTTAGTATATATACACATAACCAGAATTATACTTAGTATATATAACACATAACCAGCATTATACTTAGTATATATACACATAACCAGAATTATACTTAGTATATATAACACATAACCAGAATTATACTTAGTATATATACACATAACTAGCATTATACTTAGTATATATACGCATAACCAGAATTATACTTAGTATATATACACATAACCAGCATTATACTTCGTATATATACACATAACCAGAATTATACTTAGTATATATACACATAACCAGCATTATACTTAGTATATATATATAATACATAACCAGAATTATACTTAGTATATATACACATAACCAGCTTTACTTGGTGTAAAGGTGCTGCTTGTAGTAAGATTGCACCCTGGGACTTACATCTATGCAAAGTTGACATACAATTGTAGACAATTGGCAGTGGGCATACAGACAAATTAAGTACTCCCTCTGTAAAGTTTCCATTTTCTTTGACATTTTTGGAAATATGGATATGTCATCTTCATTTCTACACCTGATAGATAAAGATAATGTAATATAACAAATTAAAAGATTATACTTTGCAATAAAAAATCAACAGAAATGCAATTTCATAGTGTGATGAATAAATGAACACCACTAGCTTTAAAAGCTGGTGTTGCCCCCTTAACTTCTTGTAGACAACTCTTGTAACTGTCTGTCAGTCTTTAATATCGACTTGGAATTATGTTGGGCCACTTTTCTCAACAGAACTGCTTTAACTGTATCATATTCAAGAGCTTTATTGGTCCACTTCAAGTCCTCTTATTCTGATAGTATTGAGATCTAGGCTTTCACTTTGCCATCATTTATCCAACTTTTTTTAAGCATTCTGTTGTAGCTTTTCTTGTATGTTTTGGATTATTGTTCTACTGAAATATCCATGTTTGGTTCAGCTTCAGCTTTCTGCCAGATGGCCTCACATTGTCACATTTTTTTTTTTATGCATGCATTTACAGATGTACAGGTCCTAAATATGCAATGCTATCTAGATGCAATGAGATGGGCAGAGTTTTGAGTGTGAGACAGTGCAGCTAGCTACGTTTGGAGGTGGCTTGAGCATAGCCTTCTGAGACAGATGGCTGGTTGATAGGAACATCAATGGAAAATAAACTGGTCAGGTGGCAGGATTTTTTGGTCATGATTGACCTGTACTGGCTGCCTGCCTCCTTCTGCTGGCATCACAGGATGACAGATTCTCCCATTGGGGAATATTGAACAAGGACACTTTTTGGCATCAACAGTTCCATTTTTCAACTGCCTCCCTTCATCACTCTCTTTGTCTCCTCGCTCTCTGTTTCTGTCCTCTCTCTGTCTGCCTCCCTCGCTCCTTCTTCATACTTTACTTCCTATTGCACTCTCTCACTTAGTCCTTGGCTCTGTAATTCTTGACCAGCCTTCCTCCCATCCTCTCTCTCTCATCACTGGGACATGTGTCTGACTCTCCCTGGCAGAGTGACGTTTGACTGAACATGTTTGACGTCAGTCCTGGACCAGCGTCAGACCTCCACGCTCACAGCCTCGCTTTCTCATTCTTACATTGCCCTCTCCCTCACAATCTTTTTCTGTCTTTCTCTCTCATTCCCTCTTGTTCTTTCCCTCTCTGGCTGTCATTATCCTACTCAGTTCTCTCTGGCTGATTTTTTTATTTTCATCTAGATATATAGATATTTTTTTTCGGTTGTCTGCATTTTTTCCCTCACTCTTGTTCCCTCTCTTCCTGTGCTCCATCTCTCTCTAAAATGTTCTCTCTAACCACTGGCTTAAACGCACACACCTATGCATTGATGACCTCACACACACACACTCTGTCTCTTTCTCTCTCACACACCCACACACGCACACACCTATGCATTGATGACCTCACACACACACACTCTGTCTCTCTCTCTCTCACACACACACACACACACATACACTCACATGCACACACATTCACTCCTCCATAGGGTGGTATATTTCTGAAACAAACAAACCATCTGGAAAATGCATCTTACTTCGTAAATAAAAGCCTGCTCGCAATTTGATTACATCCACTGGGGCCAACCCTGTCCTGTCCTTTGGTTTGTATTGACAGGGAGTGACCACGACTTGTCCCCAGGTTGGCATAGTCTCTGCAAGCGGGGCCGAGTTCCAGCTCTCCTGACAAGTTCACTTGGTTTGATGTACTATGCATGTGCTTGGGCCTTCATAAGAGTCCCTTCTGGCTAGCAACACTTAAATGTGGGGGACTATGTGGAACCATGGAAAAGTAGATCTGTTTACTTTAAGGGGCCAAAATTGCTTTTTAAAGTTTCATTGGACATGACAAGATGAGGCGTTGACCCAGTTTTTCTTCCTTCCCACTTTGCCTCTATCCATCTCTCTCTACCTCCATCTTGCTCGCTCTTTCTCTCTCACTCCTTCTATTTCTTTTTCTCCCTCCCTCTTTCTTTCCTGCAGCCAGTCGGTCTATCATGTAAATGATGGTGACAAGGACAGTGTCAAACTGTGGAAAGATAACACAAAGAAGCATGTGCCTGGATTTTGGGTTCAACCTCAGGTTTTGCAGTGGTCATCCTAGGTTAAACAATATGACTTTTATCCCTAACCAGAGTGGATCCCCTGATCGCTTGAGGCAATTGTACAATTCATATTGATTTTAATAGACAATGATCTGATGATGCAACACCATGTATGTTTAGCTTTGTTATCGTTTTCTGACCAAACCTCTCTATGGTAAATCTGAGGGAATGCTTTCAGGGGAAAACCCTTAATCCTCCATTTAACCAATGTTAAATGTCCAATATTCCCAGAAGGACCTGTATCTAATATATACGCATTATGAATAAGCATGTATGCCAAAGGTTTCTGTATACCATATTATTATAAACCAAGTGTATGAATCACCCTTAGCCGTGGTTTATTGGTCATATGACACCCCGCCTTATTGGTCATTTTATAATACATATAGTACTATTTCCTTTCTTTAACCAGGATTTGATGTTGTACAGCAAATCCATGCAGCAGTTTGTCTGTTTATGGATAATATTATTGTGGGGCACATGCCTACCTTTAAAGATCATAGCAAAGAAGTTGAAGAAGACCAGACTTACATACTGCTTTTTCTTTTAGGCCTGGAAGATTGCGAAACAACCTCTGAATCTTTGTTCCATTTGAATCACTTCCGGTTCCTGTCCGAGACTAAGACATGCATATCTTTTCACTCTACAAGGCAGGGGTCACTCTATCTCTCTGTCTCCCTCAGTCTCCTCCCATTTTCCATCCTTCTCTCAAGTTTTTTTGAGAAAGTCCATATGAGAGGGAAAAGTGTGGATATGGTAATCTTGTATGTCCTTTGTGCACGTATGATTTAGGCCTAAATGATTGTTAATAGTGAACCAGATAGATAATGCGTGCCCACGTGTGTGTTTGTGCACGTATGATTTAGGCCTAAATGATTGTTAATAGTGAACCAGATAGATAATGCGTGCCCACGTGTGTGTTTGTGCACGCTCATATGATGTTCTATTGCATGCTGTTTTTTATAGTCCTGATCAGTCTATACAATTCTATTCTTGTCCCTAGGAGCCAAAAGGAAGATCATAGCAGGCTATTTTTGCAGCAGGCATTAGCAGCTCTGTTTGCTTGGTTCTCTCTTCTCTCACTCAAAGGACGAGGAATGGCGTCATCTCTCTTGCTGTCGTGAGTTACGGCTAACTGATTCCCCCATGAAAGGTTCCATCCCAGCATCTCATCTCTTCCCATCTTCCTCTCTTTCATTTGGTCGACACCCGTCCCACTCTGTCCCTCTCTCTCTTTCTCCCTCTCTCTCTCTGTCTCTTTCCATCTCTGTGTATCTGTTTGGCCGTCTCATTCCCTGTCTTTGTCTCCCTCTCTGTCTCTTTCCGTTTCCTGTCGCTCTGTCTCACTCTTTCACTCTCTACTGCCATGACCTCAGTTTAAGGTCATAAGAAGATGTTGTTCTGTTGTGTTGTTTGTTTTCTCTACAGCTCTAGATTATCTTCCTGTGCCATTAATTCAAATGTTTATATTAATAAACCGAGGATTTCAGCCCTGAATGCTAATTGACTAAAATCAGTGGGATACAACGTGAGGCCGTAAACCACAGGTATGAATACTATTCACTTTTCTAATTGCCTTGATAACATATTTAAAATGGCAATACGGTGCCTAGGGTGTTAGGTGTTGCATGGGCATAAGAACATCCCTTTATACCACACCTCCTTTGGCCTTATAGCATAAATACCGTATATTCTTTTTTTTATTGTGCCATATCTCCATGTTCCCCATAACCACATCATATTACCTAAAAGCAACTCTTAGAGGGTAGAAAAGTAGCGTATTATATTATGAAGTATGAATTAACTCCAAAAGTTATTAAAGATTAAGAGACCACTGCACCTTTTTCTTTCCTTTCCAAAATAGTCTGTTATTGAAATTTTGATCTAAGGTCCATTTGAGAAATGTCTGTCTTTCTATTGCCTGGTATGTAAAATCTTTACTTTGATTGTGACACACATGTCTGTATAATATCAGAGGATTATTGGGTACTCTGACCATGTTCCTCTGCCTAGACCAAGAAGGGTATCAGTCCTTTGCTCCTTAGGAGAGGGAGATCTGGTATTTGCCTAGGGGGCATCATTGACTGGTATCGACAGATTATAAGGTTACTCATTAATCTCTGCATCTGTATAACTCATCAGGGCATCTATCGTCTGTCCGGATTCTGTTAGACCTCTTAGTTGAAGAAGTTACCCATGTGGGGAAGGACAGCCTGCCCCTTGTGTGAAGGCTAGGTATTGACAGATCAAAGGTAATGTGTTTTATTGACAAGAAAGATGGGCAGCATCTTACTACACCCCTTTTTCCACAAAAGTACTGATGATTGGTCATGTATTAAGTTAGAGACTCCTCATATGATTATTCGGTAAGCATTTGACGCGTCCCTCTATTTGCAAAAAAACTATTAAATTGTGGAAGAGAATTTTGTCTCTGTCCTTACTCCTTCTAGAGCTGTATATATATGTGTGTGTGTGTAGGTATTTATTTTTGTCTTGCCTTCCACTAGAATTGAAATAATGGTGACAGCTTTAATTTCAGGATTTGTCCATTTATACAGTACATTTTGAACCTTATTTTAGGATGCCTAAATAAATTCAAACAAATGTACAGTAAAGTAGTCCTCTTTAATAGTTGGTTGTGTATCTGTTGTATGAGATATTTTCCTGAATTCTGTGACCCATAGACATCCCATAGACATCCCATAGACATCAGCAGCCACTGGGTATTTGTTCTGGTGATGCTCTGCCAAGCCTTTGCTGCAGTCATATTCAGTTTCTGCCATTTTTGGGCTCTTTGGGACTTTTTTGTCATCAGTCTTCTGCATGTGAAATGCATTCTAAATTGGATTCAGATGTGGTGATTGACTTGGCAAGTCAAGACCTTTTCACTTTTTGGCCCTGAAAAACGTCTTGGTGGCTTTTGCAGTGTGTTTGGGGTTATCAGCCTACTGCACGATGAAGCACTGTCAAATGAATTTGGAGGCATTTGGTTGTATCTGAGCAAAGAATATGTCTTGGTACTCAAATGTATCTTGCTAATGCCATAAACAGTAATTTCATCAATATGTGAGTGAGTCAGTTTCAGTATATTGTAGATGGAACCATCTGACATCTCCATACCTACTGTATCTCCTGATTACATTTTTACCGTTATTTGATGCTAAGAACAGATTTTTATTTAGTGACCTGGGTGCAATTAGAATTAACGGTCAAGCTCAACATTGGTACGCATAATGTTGGCTGTCTCTGATGTAATTATTGCGCCTCATAATTGCCAGCTTGACTTGCAGTCAACACACTTCTTTGGTCTTCATCTTGTCAGAGACCAGTGAAAGATTGTAAATGCAAATGCAAAGCCTAGACATTGACATGCACTGAGGATGCAAACAAATACACCTGCCTGATCAGAAGCCAATTGTGAAAATACATTTGGTACCCTTGCATTTACTGTGTACCAAACCTTGCTGTACAGTAGTTAATAAATGGTTCAATTAACATGGATGAAAATACCCTCAAATTCAAGCTAGCAGTGTCTTAAAGTCTTTCACTCGGATGCTTTTAGAGTTAACTGTATTTTTAAGGGGAAACAATTATTTCTCCTCATTCCAGTGTTTGTAAATGACAGAAATGAAAAGCCAAACGCATGTTGTTCTGTTCGCTATTAGTTGATCTAATGACTGAAACAGGTGCATAGTGTCTTAAGTGTCTCTGCACAGCAGGAAATGTAAAAAAAAAATTTAGTTATCCCCTCCCACCTCCATCTCCATTGGTTGATTCCTTGACGGGGGCCTATCAGGTTTGGTCGTCCAGGTGTGGAGTGCTACTGCCAACATGAGAGCGGAGCCGCGGTGATCTCTCTACAGTTCCTCATAAACGAGGTGAGTGATAAGGATGGGAGCACACATCTCACCCACCACCAGAACTCCTCCAATGATACCATGCCTCACTTGCCCTTTACCCATCTAAACCTCTGTCGATGTACCTCCCTGTCCACCCATCCAAAACCTCTCACCGTGGTTTCTATAGATGACAATGCTATTACAAACACGTGTGTGCATTCTCTTGCCTACATTCGCTGCCTACTGTGTAAAAACATTGTTTTCACCTTCCCTACCACAGGGGGCGCTGGTGAGTGCTTTGGCTGATGACAGCGTGCACCTGTGGAACCTGAGGCAGAAGCGGCCCGCCATCCTCCACTCACTGAAATTCAACAGAGAGAGGTGAGGTTTATAGCCTTCTTATTTTTTTCTGCGTTTAGTGCAGCATGCAGCAGTTTATAACTGTGAGAGACAGTTTGTTTATTTGGTTTCTTTATTTGGATCCCCATTACATCCTGCCGGAGAAGATTTTCTTGTTGAGGGTTATTCCAAAAAGCCGGATTAGTAAGTTAGCGATGTCTGTCAAAGCAGAATACAATAACAACTCTGGATGTCTGGTTCTAGAAAAATAACTTGACATTTAGCATGGTAAAAAAAACTGAGGAACAAACGCTCATAATCAAAGCTACTTCCTACTAGGTTCTCAACTCAAACATATTCTGTCCGGGGTAATGACAGGGCTCCTCTGCCAATCAGAGTCTTGTCCACCGCTGTCATGTGCATTGGTGGAAAATTCCATCCATTGACATCAAACTTTAAATAGTTTGGATTATTTAAAAAAGGACATTTTTTAAATGTAAATTTTTCTGTACAGTCAGTTTTCTTTGTTGGCAGTTTACCCAAAGTGGTTTACCAATGACAACGCCTCTGTTACTAAATAAACTGGACGTTGCAAGTTCATTGTACTGCAGGCCATGCTGATTCTGTGTTTGGAAAGGCCACCATGGACAGAGAGGTAGGAAGAGTCTGTCTCACGTTCAAGAGATTGAATATCTTTTGTGACATTTTCTGGTCATCAAGCTGTGACAGAATTGAAGGGACAGTCGGCTGCGGTCAGTTGAATGCCAGATTTGCTAGTGTCAAATTTATAAACCTTGGCAGAATGTGAATTATGATAAATAGCCAAAATCATGTTGCAGATATTCCAAACGTCATGAGGGATGTGTAGACGGGACACATCTCCCCCTTCTTAGACTATCAAGAACAATAGAAGACAACTACAGGTGAAAAGAAAACATTTTCACCTTGCGAACATAGTTTGTTTTTGAATACGGTTTCAAAACCAAAACATTTTCTAAACTCTATGATCAGTAGCCAGGGGAAACCGTTGGTTACAGTTTGTGCTAGTCCAGGGGCTACTTGCTGGGCCAGGAGCTATCTAGTTACCATCAAATCTACCTAACTAAGAACTGAATGCCCATACCCACAGCAGTTTCTTGAAGTTCTTGATGTGCTTGATTTGGATTCAGTCTGCAGCCAAGGTTCATTCTGCTCTTATGGGCTCTCTACTATAAAACATACTGTGGCTCTTGTCATAAAAAGCACTAAATGAATGAAATAAATTATTGTTTGTGCGGAACGGAACACAACTTGGAACACAGCTTGTGTTCAGTTATAGCCCTGATCCATAACATTACCGTTGTTGCAGTAAATGTGCTCTATAATGTGACAACATTGACACTAATCACCCCTCTGTGTCTGCTAGACCTATCAGATGAATTGGAATAGTGTCATTTCATGCATTTTACCAGTTCATTCATTACTTTTGCAGTAATTGGCTGTGTTACTTTGGTGAATACAGTATGTGTTTGCTCAAAGATTGGGGTCACAGCCAGGGATAAACAAATAATGACAACGACCTCTGACCTGTATGGGTAAGGTGCCTTGCTCAAGGGCACGCCGATATGTTTGATCCAGCAACCTTTCGGAATCTTTCCCAAACACTAACCACTAGGCATGCAGTCGCCATTCAAGGGGGGAACTCATTTTGCAATTTAAAATATTTAGGACAATTACAATTTCCACATGTTTTCTGTCTAGTTGTAGACGTTTGGCACCTGCCAAATCGGCCCCACCTGGAGTATTTGGAAAGAGAATGGTCTGATGGATATTGAAGGCGCATCATAATGGTTTATGTATAAAGGGTATCTGTCAGCTGTTATCCGCCCCAGGGTAAAGGAAGTGACACATACACCTGCGGTCCATCCTTCATCCTCTTTCCATCAATTCTTACCCTGTACCTTCTTTCCAACCCATTGACTAGATTATTCCGGTCAATTGCTCGCTGATTTCCAGCCCTAACTGGGGTGTAGATGTGACCACACACAAGCACACCCACAGACTCATGCCATTAGGTGAAACAATGCCAAAAATACATATTCCTATTATGGTTGATTCATTCCATTATTAGAAAGCATTTAGACTCAAGTCAAGTGGTAAATTGATGGAGTGCAACCTCATCTCAAGTGAGTGGGTTCTACTGTCTGCTCCAATGATGGAAGCAGGGCTTACCCCTCAGAGCCAATAACGGTGTTCTTTCTATGATTCATCCAACTGATAAGCGAAGGGGTTAACCGTCAGAGCCAATCAGAAACATTGCAGCTGATGTGAAGGACAGGTGGCCGGTGGCATCTTCAGTCTGTGACCGTGTGTGACATTTAGCGAACCCTGACCCCTAGCACTGACCCCGGGAGACAACAAAACAATGTCGCACAGAACCAAGGGGAGGAATATTTCAAATGACAATAAAACTCCAAGTATCTTCCTTTTCACAGGTACAGCTTCTAACGTAGCTTACCATGAATGTGTCTCCCAGGTGTGTAGGCAGGATGAACAATGCCAATGAGTGTACTGCAGGTCAAGATGGAGACAGCGAACATGATTATCCGCGCCTTCCCTCCCTTCCTGCTTCCCTCAGTTTGTCTTCCCACAGCGTTTCCTGTTAAATACAGCAACACTTTTGCCTCGCTGTGTGAAGACAGGGTGGCCATTTTAACTGTCAACAAAACTGAGAAAGATCTCACCAGGATTGTCACAACATTCTAGAACACTCTGAACAGGCTGTGAGACCAAACCAAACCAATTCCTTATTTACTCCTGCAACTCTCTTGGTCACCAAAACTGTGAAGGAACTGTTTGATATTCTGTGCGACTGAAAGGCTTGGGATGTTGTTGAAAAGGTGCAGCTGAGTCCATTTAGAGCACCTCCAAGTGCTACAATTTTGGCAGAGATTTTATTTTCTGTTATATTCATTTGAAACATATTGCTACAGTCTATTGTATTTGGTGACAAAAGATATTAAAAGATTTGTGATTTGTATTTTTAAATACTTCAAATGTTTCTATAGTGGCATACAATTTTGTAGTAAGAAAATCTAATTGAGAAAGTACAAAATGACTTCATGCAGTTACAATACTTGATTTTGTATTTCAGTTTGATATCTTGTAACACATTTTATCTTTTGTCAATCTGTGGTTGTAGCAATGCCTGAAAACACAGAAGACAGTCTATGGTTACAGTATTACCATAATCAAAATGTAGCTGGCTCCAAGAACAGAGCATCCAATGTATGAGATATGTTGGAGCCCTTGATGTCTTTCTTCTCTGCAGTAAATTTGGTATTGATTACCCCAAAGACTTTTTCTAGATTGCCATAAAAGATCTAACTGTGCTGAAATCAGTGGGTTGGGCCAAATTTCATTTCAAAATATTCATGTTTGACATTATAATATTATTGGTTCAAGATTATACAATAATATTTTTTGTACATCCCTTATTGTGATGTCACCACAAACAACTCCAATGATAACAGTCTCAGACTGAATGTATGTAGCAAAGGCGATAAGGCAGGGCGATAGGGCAGGGCGATAGGGCAGTGCAATAGGGCAGTGCAATAGGGCAGGGCGATAGGGCAGTGCAATAGGGCAGGGCAATAGGGCAGTCCGATAGGGCAGGGCGATAGGGCAGGGCGATAAGGCAGTGCTATAGGGCAGTGCTATAGGGCAGGGCTATAGGGCAGGGCGATATGGCAGTCCGATAGTGCACGGCGATAGGGCAGTGAAAGATTTCAATTAAAAGAATCAGCCAAGTAGGTTGGTGCCTGCTCAGCTAAGGTACAAAGTCCGATAGTTATTGTGTGTTAGCCTCACCCGATTTTATAATGCAAGAAATGGACAATGTCCCCCAAGCTCTTAAGCATATGCTCACCACCTCTTTCCTCGTATCCTTTCAGCGCTGATCAGAAAGCAGTAGATGTGTTGCAGCAGAAGCGACTGAGTCAGTGTGTTGAGGAGAGGGGGCTAGAAGAGGGGAGATGAGATGAGAAATATTGCCAAGTCACTGTGGCTTGGGGGGACTCTGTCGCCTCCTAGCTGCAGATACAGGCTTTCCTTTTTTATGCATTTCTTTTATTTTTTTTACTTTCCCAGTTAGGTAATGACAATGTGATGCCCACACAGACATACACACCCACAAACACATCCCCAACTAGAAGATGTACTGTATATTGGAGGAAAGATTAATGTGTAACTAAAATGTGGTTGCCCACATATGTTTGGCTTCTGGGTCAATTTCCTACCTGGAACTGTCATTTATGTCTCATATTATGACTCAATTAGCCCACATCTCAGGGAGCGGCTTATTATTAATTCATCCTTCACCTGCAAGTGTGCGCGCACGCACAAACACATGCGCGCACACACACACACACACACACCTCTGTATGGGAATGTATATGTGTGTGCTTGTGTGGTGCACTTTCACAAAAAATTTAACTTCAACTGGATGTCTGCCAAGTGGCTATCATGTTTCCTCTAATTTCCTTTGCTGTTTTTTCATTCTTTCTTTCATGGGAGGAAATGAAGTGGGGGACACTGAGATTGAATGACTTATTTCAAAGGAGGACAGGGGCAATTCTTTTTGATTTGTGTTCCCCTTTTCCAGACTTAATTCCCTACTGTTGTTTCATCACAGGAAATGATATCACACAGTTGGTAACCAGTGACACGTGAATACACAGAAAGTGCAGTGGGTGCATGTTTCATTTATTCTCTCTCATTCAGTTAATTAAATATCAACCCGTTTGCCACAGTAAGATATTTGATCAATGCTGAGGAAATGTGTTCAGCCTGAGGCCTTGATGCTTGTCACATGAGCAGTGACCAATTAAAAAAGGAGTAGCGATTTTAATTTGTTGAAGGTATTCCTGGAAAAGCGACTTCTGTTGAAGATATGATGGTTCCGGTGAGGTGTGAAAGAACTCATGTCCAATTATTTTTGTACTTTTCCTTGTCTAACCTAACCTCTTACCGTGAGTTGTTCTCATGTCAAGCGTGTGCCGTTGAAACACTTGATTAGTTGTCATACTTGCACTTACATATGCACGCACACACACACACATACAAACAAATAAGCACATCTGTTAATCCAGATGGGTCTATGGCATAACACATTAAATCAATTACCTCCTAGCTACAAGCTATTTGATAATGCTACTAGCTGTCAGAACTAAATATGCATGTATGTGTCTGTGGTCTGCAGTGTGTGTTTATTAACGTGTGTGTGGGTGTTACCAAGTGTGTATGGATGACTGGACGTTTGGGTTTCGGTATGTGTATTGGGTGAATGCGATGGTTTGCATGCTTTATGATTGTAGTTTTTGTGTGTTTTTGTGCGCGCGCTCGTGTGATGCATGTCAAACAGCCTGACTGACGCCTCTTCTGAAAGCCATGAATAAATGGATGATACTGCAGAGCAGCGGAGCGGACACAGGAACCAGCTCTATCCAGGTGTGTGTGTGTGAGCGTGGGTAGTGTTAGACAGTATCCCTTGCTTCTCTGTACAGCCCTGTAGCCAGAGAGGTATGACAGGGGAGAGAGAAAGAGAGGTAGAGGGAGAACAACATAAAGAGAGATGGAATGGGGGGCAGAGATGGAGGAGCCAATCCCCCTTGGGGAACAAGTAAAAAAGAAATCTGAAAGATAGACATGAGAGAGACAGAGTGAGCGGAAGATTGGAGAAGAGGAAAATGAGAGAGAGAGAGAGATGTGTGTACAGCAGGGCAACATGACCGTGTTTGTGCGTGGGTGTATGTATGCGTCTCTGTGTGTCCAGTCCAACAGAACCAGATGAAAAATGATGTGTTCTTGAGCTGTGTGTCATGCGTCACCAGGGAACGACAGGGATGAGCAGATCCTATGGGACAGGAGCGCTTTAGGGGCTCTTAGACCCAGCTCTGAAGCCAACAGAGCAGAACGAGACTGTGCCTGACAGTGAGGGGAGAGACGGAGCGAGAGATGGGGGGAGGGAGTGTGAGGGAGAGAGAGAGAGAGAGAGAGAGAGAGAGAGAAAGCAACAGGAGCGAGAAGGAGAAAGAAAGAGAGGGAGACAGAGAGAATGGGAGGGAGGGATGAGGGGTGACGTGGAAGATGCGGGACATGGATGATGATGGATGATCCAGGCATGACCGGATGAGCCATGCATGCAGCTCCTGGTTCTCATGTAGAAACCGGCTGAAGGGGGCATTTTTGAAGGGCACTTTTTGATCCGATCTAGGCTTGAATCCTAAACAGCGGTTAACCATCCCTGGTCCCCAGGCTGTTGGGGACAGCTCATATAAGCCCTGGATATCAGCCATTCAACGGTGGCCTTAAAGGGAAGGGCGACTTAGCTGGAGTGACCATTCTATGGGTGTGACCTTACTGAGGAAAGTATTTATCATCCCTCAATTTGAGCGACTCACATGACCGCAAGGCTGGACTTCCAATCGAGACAGAGCAGTGAGGCGTCAAGGTAGCCTACAGGTTAGAACATCTGACCAGTAAGAGAAGGGTCACTCCTCCCAGTCTTAATTTCTTGCAAACAAAAGCCACGTATGACTCAGGGGTTAACTAAGTCTTTAAGTCTCACCACGAGACACCGGACCACAAGCTTACTCTACAGCGATGCTTAGTTCCCCTCCCTGCTCCCCTCTCTCCTCCTCCCCTCTCCCCTCCTCCCCTCTCTCCTCCTCCCCTTTCACCTCCTCCCCTCTCTCCTCCTCCCCTCTCTCCTCCTCCCCTCTCTCCCTTCTTCCCTGAGGGAGCGCGGTTCTGGTCGGATGACCAGTTCGACCTACGTTGGCCTATGTTTTATTCATGAAGCACCATTAGGACTTGAGAAGGGCTTGTTTTAAAAGATAGTGCTGATTCCAGATAAAACATTTATAGTGAGGTTGGAGGAGGGTCAGGCCACAGGTAGAGACTGATGTAGGTTTCAAAAGGCTTTTGACCATTCATTAAACTTCCTCCAGAGAGACGGATGGCTGGCTAAAGGACAAGTGGAATGACTGGACAAATTGATGAAGGAAGTAAGCAGAAACTGATTGTTTAAACAAGGGGGAAAGGAAGAGCACTATTGTCCTTTTCTCAAAACCAGAATGACCTTTAATCTCTAAATTAATGAACACATACTTTGAATTTCTCTTTGTATAATGATGTTGTTAATGGATATAAGGTCAGAATCAAAAAATCTATGCAGTTGACTTGCGGTTATACTTTGTTTACAATGGGTGAAGGACATAAGATAATTTGATGCACATTTAAAGTACCTGTATATTATATTTTAAAGATATTTTACTCTATGATCTATTGATGGACAGGGGTAAGTACAGCAGTCTTTTTTTGGGCTGAAAGAGCAGTGTGCTGGATTCAAACCCATGCTGCTGCACTACATGTGCGCCAGAGGGGGCGGCTTAGACCGCTGCACCCCCCCAGGCCACCAGTATCAGCAGATTGTATGTTCTGGCTGGGAGTTGAGTACAGTTTTGGAGGTGTCTTGATGTGGTGAGACTTAAGTAGTCTTATATTTCTCTATGGGACAGATGGCCAGTTGCTCAGGGCCACCGCATGAGAAAAGAAACTCTGTGGTATCAGTCCGGTAATTAGGAGCTCAATAAAGTTTAAAACACCTCCACTGTCCGTGTCTTAAGTCTGAGCTCAGCGTTATTGCGCTCACTATAGAAAACAATGGACTCTGAGGACAATTTTAAACTGCACAGTTGTAAAATGCTAATAGAATTTCACCACCAATTCTTTATTCTGTCTTTCTCGTATCCCTCTCTCTTCCTTCTCTTACTGGAACTACCTTTCTGTGTCTCTGTCTCTCCGTTTGGTGCCTTACCTCCCTCTACCCTCTCTCTGCATGTCTTGCAGGATTACATTTGTCCACCTGCCCTTCCAGAGTAAATGGCTGTACATCGGCACGGAGAAAGGAAACATCCACATCGTCAACGTGGAGTCCTTCACCCTCTCAGGCTATGTCATCATGTGGAACAAAGCCATCGAACTGTGAGTGCCACCACCACGCCCAACACACCCGGGCAACAGATTCGGGGACTGAGATAGAATATACCAACAATAAGAGTATTCCTCAAGATACTTACAAGAAATTACACTACAAGATAACTATCAAACAGAGTCTCAATCATTTCTAGGCTTTATTTTGTAAGGATCCCGTTAGCTATTGTACATGCAACAACTACTCATTTGAAATGATAAGCTGTACCAAGCTAAGCATGAACCATCCCGCTCAACTTTTAATAGCTTAACTTAATTAACATTATTATAATACCATGTAATTTGATTGAAAATACTATGGCAGTCATAATGGCACTGAAGCAGTCATAATCTCAGAGTTGCCGAGGTGAAAAAAAACGTGTTTTTCTCCCAGAAAAAGGCAGTTTACCCTAATAGACCTCCAGATATTCATGAGCAGCTCCCCCGCAAATGTTGTGAATAATCATTTTCAAATGTATGGTCACCAGTGTTTGTTATAAAAAAAAAAAATTCTGATTGTAATTCTGAGCAGAGGTCGAAATTATCATATCAGAACTAAAATTGAGAAGAGGGAAGGACAAGAGGGAATGAGAGGGGAGGTGAGAGTGGGGAGGAAGAAAGAGGGAGAGGGAGAGGGGTGTAAATAGGTGACAGTATGGGTCTCGGCGGGGTAGTCGTTTTTGAACTACTGCCATGGTCTTTTCTTACTAAAGTGACGTGTCAATGCCCATTATATACGCACCAGTGAACACAGAGTGCACTCCTCCGCTTCACTCATTTGTTCCATCTCCCATGTTCCCACTGCCTGAAAGCGAGCCGACTTCCAAATATCAGGCCCCTTAACCCATACGAAGAAGGACGTGTATGAGAGTTACCCACGTCAGTTTGTGATGACAACGGTTTATATTCACACAAAGGCTTTTTGAAATGGAAAGATCTGATGTTGCTTCGGATGGCACTTTCCTCTCTCTCCCTTCTGCCTCTCCTGTCTTATTGTGGGCTGCCGGTACCCCGGGAGATACCTCTTCTGCCTTTATCGCTTGTTTGATGCTGTCATCAGAGGGGGACAGTAAGTGGGCGGCTCGTAGAACAATGGGGACGACACTCTGTATTTTGCCCTTTTAGTGTTGCACTGCATAGAGAGAAATTCACCAGAGTGCGGAGATTTACTGAGTGGAACTGAAGACTGTCAAGCCGGTTACTTGGAAATACTGTAACACAGTATTGGAGCTGCAAAAGTGCATTCCAGTTCTGATGTAGTAATATGGGGAGCAGGGATTTAATTTACCTTCCCAGTGTTTCAATGTTTCTATCAAACAGGACTTAGAAATATTTACTCTGGGGATGTCGTTTTAAAATGCTTGATAATTTTTTATTCAGTTTGTTGAGAAGCAGCAATATTCTAACACATTCTTCTGTGATAGAGAAGTTCTGGGCATTGCCCAACAACTGAGTAGTTTTGCGAATACTACTCATTTCCACTAGAGTTGTCTTCTGAATTAAGGCGAAGAATACCGCCACCAGTTTACTACATTAAGGGTTTGTGACGTACCTGCCAGCATATGAATGTTGCATTTGATTACCACTGATCTCATCCCCAGACTACTGCAGAGTGCATATTAGCCTGGGGCATCCACCATTCAATGTTGGCCTTAGAGAAGTAGCCTTATCATTCCATTTGGAGTAAACATACTAAATATTTCTCATCTCTGGCTTTTAGCAAATCAGGATACTGTGTTTCCATACGGAGTGGTATTTCTGATGTTTGGTTGTAGTTAACAAACACTTGTCCTTGACATCCATTAACAGTATTAGTAAGGCACATGTAACAGAAGAGAAGCCAAAAGCAATTTAGCCTACAGTATCTAATCCAGTTGTCCTTCATTTAGCTAAAATCCCAATTTCAATGACTCGTTGACTACCTTGTTCAGCCCAGAGTTAGTGGACTGTGAAGTCAGCCCTACTGAAAGAGGCTATGATATTGTGCTAGAGTATGGCAAAAAGGCCATGTTTCACACATTGTCCATCTAGGCATTTATGTAGTGTCTTTGTCTGGGAACTTCCATTATCTAGAGAAGAGACTGGCTGCAGATGAGCTCTGTGAAGCCCGATGCACTGTGAAGCCCGGGGAACTCTGAGGCCTTGGGCACTGGGAAGCCTGAGGAACTGTGAAGACTGGGGAACTGTGAGGCCTTGGGCACTGTGAAGCCTGGGGCACTGTGGGTGTGATTCATAACTTCTAGTGATTTCTTTGACTCTTTCTCTGTTTCTGAAAGGTTATAAGTTTAAAAAATTAACACAGCGATATGGGTTTCCCAACCAACACAGAAATGTAATTAGTTTGCAATCTCTGATGAAAGAAGAACCTACATACATTTGTTTGGGGTTTATTGACGACAATAATAATACTATACGCTCTTCCTCCGTCTGTATTAAGTATTCCGTGAATTGATTAATAAGATCACATGCTAGGAATCTAGGCTCTTCTTCCCCGTAATTATTTGTCTTCATTGAATTAAGGATGGTGATCCCCGACAGAGGATGAGTTTACGTATATTTGATTTGATTTAAAGCTACTCATAATAATAGTTGAAGTCATTGCATATTCAAGTGAAAAATTAACAAAAACATCTCAAATTCATTCAAATGAAAACCGTAAAATACCTTTTTGGTAGGTGAACACCCACCTTAGAATTGCAATTGCAAACTAGCTGAGGTATAACCAACAATTTTCCATATGACAAATCAAGCAACTTCAATCTGTGATCAACTGTAGAGACTTTGATTTGTTCAGTATAAAGGCAGCTGTTCATTGAGGACTCCTCTGCTTAGTTGTACAATTCAATGCAAAGAATCCACTATAGGCCACAGTGTACTTTCAAAAGATCTACGAGTTTAAGTTGTGGCGTTAAACTCAGTTAAGACCATTATTAAGATGTGGAAGGCGTATGGCCCCCCCAGACCTTGTGGGGGTGTTTGTGTTCAGTGGGGACTGAAGGATTGAAGGGAAAATGGACAGTGCAAATTAATGTCCGATTCTTGAGGAGAACCTGCAGCCCTCTGCCAGGAAGTTGAAAATGGGAAGATGGCTCTTGTTTCAACATGGCAATGACCCAAAGTACACCGCCAAAGCAACCGTATAGTGGCTAAAGGACAAGAAGGGGAATGTCCTTGAGTGGCTTAGTCAGAGCCATGAAATTACTATCAAACGGTGTTAGTCAATAGCAGATATCTATTAGCTCTTTTTCTTTTTCTTACTCTCTTTCTCCCCCTCTATCCCTTTCCCTCTCAGTCTGTTTCTCCCCCTCTCCCTCTCTCAGTCTATTTCTCCCCCTCTCCCTCTCAGTCTGTTTCTCCCACTCTCCCTCTCAGTCTGTTTCTCCCACTCTCCCTCTCAGTCTGTTTCTCCCACTCTCCCTCTCAGTCTGTTTCTCCCACTCTCCCTCTCAGTCTGTTTCTCCCACTCTCCCTCTCAGTCTGTTTCTCCCCCTCTCCCTCTCTGTCTGTTTCTCCCACTCTCCCTCTCTCAGTCTGTTTCTCCCCCTCTCCCTCTCAGTCTGTTTCTCCCCCTCTCCCTCTCTCAGTCTATTTCTCCCCCTCTCCCTCTCAGTCTGTTTCTCCCCCTCTCCCTCTCTCAGTCTATTTCTCCCACTCTCCCTCTCTCAGTCTGTTTCTCCCACTCTCCCTCTCAGTCTGTTTCTCCCACTCTCCCTCTCAGTCTGTTTCTCCCCCTCTCCCTCTCTGTCTGTTTCTCCCCCTCTCCCTCTCTGTCTGTTTCTCCCCCTCTCCCTCTCAGTCTGTTTCTCCCACTCTCCCTCTCAGTCTGTTTCTCCCCCTCTCCCTCTCAGTCTGTTTCTCCCACTCTCTCTCTCTGTCTGTTTCTCCCACTCTCCCTCTCTGTCTGTTTCTCCCACTCTCCCTCTCAGTCTGTTTCTCCCCCTCTCCCTCTCAGTCTGTTTCTCCCACTCTCTCTCTCTGTCTGTTTCTCCCACTCTCCCTCTCTGTCTGTTTCTCCCACTCTCCCTCTCAGTCTGTTTCTCCCACTCTCCCTCTCTGTCTGTTTCTCCCACTCTCCCTCTCTGTCTGTTTCTCCCCCTCTCCCTCTCAGTCTGTTTCTCCCACTCTCTCTCTCTGTCTGTTTCTCCCACTCTCCCTCTCAGTCTGTTTCTCCCACTCTCCCTCTCAGTCTGTTTCTCCCACTCTCTCTCTCTGTCTGTTTCTCCCACTCTCCCTCTCAGTCTGTTTCTCCCACTCTCCCTCTCAGTCTGTTTCTCCCACTCTCTCTCTCTGTCTGTTTCTCCCACTCTCCCTCTCAGTCTGTTTCTCCCCCTCTCCCTCTCAGTCTGTTTCTCCCCCTCTCCCTCTCAGTCTGTTTCTCCCACTCTCTCTCTCTGTCTGTTTCTCCCACTCTCCCTCTCTGTCTGTTTCTCCCACTCTCCCTCTCAGTCTGTTTCTCCCCCTCTCCCTCTCAGTCTGTTTCTCCCCCTCTCCCTCTCAGTCTGTTTCTCCCACTCTCCCTCTCAGTCTGTTTCTCCCCCTCTCCCTCTCTGTCTATTTCTCCCACTCTCCCTCTCAGTCTGTTTCTCCCACTCTCCCTCTCTGTCTGTTTCTCCCACTCTCCCTCTCTGTCTGTTTCTCCCACTCTCCCTCTCTGTCTGTTTCTCCCACTCTCCCTCTCTCAGTCTGTTTCTCCCACTCTCCCTCTCCGTCTGTTTCTCCCCCTCTCCCTCTCAGTCTGTTTCTCCCACTCTCTCTCTCTGTCTGTTTCTCCCACTCTCCCTCTCTGTCTGTTTCTCCCACTCTCCCTCTCAGTCTGTTTCTCCCCCTCTCCCTCTCAGTCTGTTTCTCCCACTCTCTCTCTCTGTCTGTTTCTCCCACTCTCCCTCTCTGTCTGTTTCTCCCACTCTCCCTCTCAGTCTGTTTCTCCCCCTCTCCCTCTCAGTCTGTTTCTCCCCCTCTCCCTCTCTGTCTATTTCTCCCCCTCTCCCTCTCAGTCTGTTTCTCCCACTCTCTCTCTCTGTCTGTTTCTCCCACTCTCCCTCTCTGTCTGTTTCTCCCACTCTCCCTCTCAGTCTGTTTCTCCCCCTCTCCCTCTCAGTCTGTTTCTCCCACTCTCTCTCTCTGTCTGTTTCTCCCACTCTCCCTCTCTGTCTGTTTCTCCCACTCTCCCTCTCAGTCTGTTTCTCCCCCTCTCCCTCTCAGTCTGTTTCTCCCCCTCTCCCTCTCTGTCTATTTCTCCCACTCTCCCTCTCAGTCTGTTTCTCCCACTCTCCCTCAAAAGTACGGCATCCCAGCTAGGTTGTGGTAAATTGGGTATAGTAAACATCCCTAGGGAAGACTTCTGCTATTTAAAGTCTTTAGTAACAGTACCTCTAGCTCTGGGCCTAGCTTAAAACTACACTGTGTGTTTGTGTGTGTGTGTGAGAGAGAGACTCTTCCCTGTGCTGAGCTACTGTCTTCCAGAAACATTCCTTTCACACAAACACACAGCACTATTACTGTACGTATCACCAAAAGCACAATGGCCAGGTCATGTGTAAATTCAGTGAAGGTGTTTGTGTGTGTGTGTATGAGTCATGGATGTGGTCAGGGAGAAGTGGAATAGAAGCCAGGGACCAGCCTAAGGCCCACTATGTCATGGAGATCCCGTTAACACTGGAGGGTCTCTCTCTCTCTCTCTCTACACAACCTCCACTTTATTTCTCTCTCTTGCTCTTTCTGTGGCCTTTGTTTATCAGCCAGTCTCTTCTCTAAACTTGTGGGGGTCTTCAATCCAAATCTAATGTCTTCACAGGGATAAAAAAAAAAAAACATGGAGCGTTTGCCCTAACGGACATTTTGAAGTACCCCAAAGGCTATTTTAGGCATAGGTGTTTGGGTAAATGGTGAGGTTTACAATTAGGGTTATGCTTTTGGTTAAGATTAAGGATGGGGTTTGGGGGTTTAGGTACATTTTTGGGTGGAGGCTTGGGTAATCTGTTCAGAATCTCTGACACTCCTAGGATCAGCAGGTTCGATAGAAAGTCCCAGAGGATAAAGTAAAGTTAAACGCAATGCCTTCTGGGAGTGCAGGACTATAAAAGGTAAAATAGAGCTTGCATGTTCATATGTTCCACCAAAGTATCTTTATTAACAAGAAACCAGTTCACCCGGCTCATGATTAGAAGGAATGAATGTTGTTGCTCTGGCTAAAATATATTAAACTTTGTAAAACTGAAACAAGGATTGTGGTGATGCCTATAATTGTGTGAAATGTATGATGCAAATCGGCTAGCAATTTCGCCAGTCAAATATCAAGAAATATTGCAGCAGTTTGTCTTTCGAATACACATGAGAAATCCGCAATGGGACTGAGCGCAAAATAGCTTCAGTGACTTCTGATAGTACAGACCGCTGTCAGTCAAAAGGAGATGCAGTTTGACAGATCGTCAGATCCTCCAATCATCACACGGAAGCCCGGAGTCCGGGCCAGTCCACTCCTCATTCAGAGACGCTGAGCGTCCGTGGGCGGGACATAATCGCAGCATTTATCCAATCACCATCTACTTTCGGAGCACTGAAACAAACTGTTCTTAGCAGCCCCATGAAGTCAATGGACGCTCGGCTTCAACAGGGAAGTGACGCTGCAGGATTGTATGAGAAGAAAATCGAGTCAACCGACCTGTAGCTGATTCTGGTTTTAGAGATGAACGTGTTTTAACACATTTTTTGTCAATAAAATGTTTACACAATAGTACATATTTGACCATAATTTTTTTTTACATTAAAAGGGAAGCCGAGCTTCCCTTGAAGTTTTAAAGATATCCACACTGGTATAGATGTGGTGTACCACTTACGAATTGGCTATAAGCTACATACTTTCAGCATACACTTGTGCTCAAAGGTTTGCATACCCTTGGATAATTGGTAATATACAGGTGCTGGTCATAAAATTAGAATATCATCAAAAAGTTTATTTATTTCAGTAATTCCATTCAAAATGTGAAACTTGTATAATTTATACATTCATTCCACACAGACTGATATATTTCAAGTGTTTATTTCTTTTAATTTTGATGATTATACCTGACAACTAATGAAAACCCCAAATTCAGTATTTCAGAAAATTAGAATATTGTGAAAAGGTTCAATATTGAAGACACCTGGTGCCACACTCTAATCAGCTAATTAACCCAAAACACCTGCAAAGGCCTTTAAATGGTCTCTCAGTCTAGTTCTGTAGGCAACACAATCATGGGGAACACTGTTGACCTGACAGCTGTCCAAAAGACAACCATTGACACCTTGCACTAGGAGGGCAAGACACAAAAGGTCATAGCTAAAGAGGCTGGCTGTTCACAGAGCTATGTGTCCAAGCACATTAATAGAGAGGCGAAGGGAAGGAAAAGATGTGGTAGAAAAAAGTATACAAGCAATAGGGATAACCGCACCCTGGAGAGGATGGTCAAACAAAACCCATTCAAAAATGTGGGGGAGATTCACAAAGAGTGGACTGCAGCTGGAGTCAGTGGTTCAAGAACCACCACGCACAGACGTATGCAAGACATGGGTTTCAGCTGTCGCATTCCTTGTGTCAAGCCACTCTTGAACAAGAGAAGCGTCTCGCCTGGGCAAAAGACAAAAAGGACTGGACTGCTGCTGAGTTATGTTCAGAATCCACGTTGCTTGAAGTCCAGTGTAAAGTTTCCACAGTCAGTGATGGTTTGGGGTGCCATGTCATCTGCTGGTGTTGGTCCACAGTGCTTTTTGAGGTCCAAGGTCAACGCAGCCATCTACCAGGACGTTTTGGAGCACTTCATGCTTCCTGCTGCTGACCAACTTTATGGAGATGCAGATTTCCTTTTCCAACAGCACTTGGTACCTGCACACAGTGCCAAAGCTACCAGTACCTGTTTTAAGGACCATGGTATGCCTGTTTTTAACTGGCCAGCAAACTCACCTGACCTTAACCCTATAGAAAATCTATGGAGTATTGTGAAGAGGAAGATGCGATACGCCAGACCCAACAATGCAGAAGAGCTGAAGGCCACTATCAGAGCAACCTGGGCTCTCATAACACCTGAGCAGTGCCACAGACTGATCGACTCCATTCCACGCCGCATTGCTGCAGTAATTCAGGCAAAAGGAGCCCCAACTAAGTATTGAATGCTGTACATGCTCATACTTTCATGTTCATACTTTTCAGTTGGCCAACATTTCTAGAAATCCTTTTTTTGTATTGGTCTTAAGTAATATTCAAATTTTCAGAGATACTGAATTTGGGATTTTCATTAATTGTTAGTTATAATCAACACAATTGAAAGAAATATATATAACATTTGAAATATATCAGTCTGTGTGTAATGAATGAATATAATATACAGCTTTCACATTTTGAATGGAATTACTCAAATAAATAAACTTTTTGATGATATTCTAATTTTATGACCAGCACCTGTATGTACCATTTGTAAAGAAAACATGAGTGAGCAGGCAAAACACCTTTTATTTCTTATGGGACTCATATTCAACTGTAGTTCATAACAGAATGGCACAATCATATAACAAAACAAGGCAACAAAGAAAAACATTGACTGACCCCTGTTCAAAAGTCTGCATACCCTTAGTTTTTATTACAGTGTATTGCCCCCTTTAGCATCAATGACAGCGTGCAGTCTTTTGTAATAGTTGTCTATGAGGCCCCAAACTCTTGCAGGTGGTATAGCTGCCCATTTGTCTTGGCAAAATGCCTCCAGGTCATGCAAAGTCCTTGGTTGTCTTGTATGAACCGCACGTTTGAGATCTCCCCAGAGTGGCTCGATGATATTAAGGTCAGGAGGCCTGTGATGGTCACTCCAGAACCTTCACCTTTTTCTGCTGTAACCTCTGGAGGGTCAACTTGGCTTTGTGCTTAGGGTCATTGTCGTGCTGGAAAGTCTAAGAGCATCCCATGCACATCTTTGTGCAAAATAATGCAAATTGCCAGTATTTTCTGATAACATGCTGCATTCATCTTGCCATTAATTTTGACAATGCTTCACAAGGGGGATGGTATTCTGTTCACTATAGGCCTTGTTGACCCCTCTCCAAATATAGCGCTTACGGTTGTGACCATAAAGCTCTATTTTGGTTTCGTCACTCTAAATTACAGTGTGCCAGAAGCTGTGAGGCATGTCAAGGTGTTGTCAGGCATATTGTAACTAGGTTTTTTGTGGCACTGGCACCATAAAGGCTTCTTTCTGGCAACTCGACCATGCAGCTCATTTTTGTTCAACTATTGTCGTATCGTGCTCCTTGACTTTTTCCAGAGAAGCCTGTATTTCTCCTAAGGTTACCTGTAGGTTTTTCTTTGTATCCCGAATAATTCTTATGGCACTTTTGGCTGGCACTTGGTCTACCTGACCTTGGCTTGGAATCAAGAGATCCCTGAATGTTCCACTTCTTAATAAGTGATGGAACAGAACTGACTGGCATTTGCAATGTTTTGGATGTCTTTTTATATTCCATCTTAATAAAGTTCTATTACCTTGTTGCGCAGGTCTTTTGACAGTTATGTTCTGCTCCCCATGGCTCAGTATCTAGCCTGCTCAGTGCATCCACTTGAGAGTTAACAAACTCATTGATTTTTTATACAAAGACACTAATTGAAATTTAAAAAGCCACAGGTGTGGTAAATTCACCTTTCATTGCCATTTTCACCTGTGTGTCAACTTGTGTGGCCAACCATTCAAATGTAAACTTTTGATCAGGGCCATTTGGGTGATTTCTGTTGTCATTAAGATTTAAAAAGAAGCCAAACAACTATGTAATAATACATGTCTTCATATGATCACTATCCTTAAAAACAATTAAAAAATGTTGTATGATCAGTCATATTTTCAAAATCAATGCCAAAATGTCCCAATTTCTGCCAGAGTATGCAAACGTATGGGCACAACTGTACATAGTAAGTTGCATACTGTTTTTCTGAAGGGTGGAACCAAACACATTACTTAATTGTCTCCGAAGTTACGAAGTGCGCATCCCCCCACGAAATCCCACAGAGCAATATTCAGTGGAAGCCCAGCTGTCATCGGTGGCCTGCTGTGCAGCGTCAGTTAACTTACAAATCTGAAGATATCGATGGGAGGACTATGGTGTGGTACCATGGCCAGTCCTTCAGTATATATTCTTTCTCACGATCTGAAGAGACCAGCCTCTGCTGACAAATCAATATTATGTGAATCCTGGCAGGGTAGAGAAGTATTGGATCGCAATCCAAAGTTGTCAAATCTGTCCATAACTTGATGAAACGCAGTCTACCCTTTGGCCATCTCAGGAGAGAAATCCTCAAAATAGATTTGCTGTGGCTGCAAAACCTTCAGGGAACCTCCAGAATGTGGCACCCAGAGGCCCAGCACGCTGTTTGGAGGTCATAAAAACAGGTTAGGAAGGGCCCCAGAATCTGAGCTTGGACGGATCCCAGAGTAGCAGCGACTATATGGGTGCATTTGAGACGTGGCGTGTACATTATTAGCCAGGACCTCCACAGAGAGACTGGAGATGAAAGTCGTGAGGTGACAGTCATTATATAATGCTACTGGTATGGGTATAACTTTTAGTCTTAAGTCTCGGGGGGCCCTCCAGGTCCAAACCCGTTAGCATCCCACTGTTCCTGCACTTTTACTCTGATATTTGGACTGAACTGAAGTGTACTCAGGCATCTTTTGAATGTCTGCATTTTGCTTGCTACTTGGATAAGATGTATGATTGATTTATTTTAGTGTTTAGCCCAGCAATATCAGTCTTGAATCTGTCAGTAAATAGAGGCATGAGAATGAATAGGATAATTTAAGTTAATAAAGAATATGGTTAAGGTGAAGGTTATTGTTAGGTTTTTCATCCCAATACATTTTTTCATTCAAGATGTGTGTGCGCATGTACGCCCAATATTTCTACCTTTGTGGAATACTGTTCATTTCGTAAACGTGTGTGTGCCCAACTTGGGGCTTTCCAACATGCCCCCCAGCTCAGGTGGAGCCAAGCTCCATCTGACACCAGCAGACTGTCAAGTAGAAAAACAGACAGACAGAATCCCAGAGACAGGTCTACCGATCCCCATCCATAACTCCCAAATACCAGCTCTCTGGAGACTTTGTTCACATCCAGCCTCAAACCTCACTGGGACTACAGATTAAACACCAGGCCTCTTCCTGCACCGTCCAGACCTACGGGCCTGTATGGAGTTGCGCTCTAGGGATCGGCCCAGCTCTGTTACCTGTCCCATCTGTCCGGTGGGGCCCAGCTGTCTAATGAGCCACTTCTCAGAGGGACAGAGGGCTGTGGCAGAACCGACCCACTACTCCACTGTAGGTTTACAGTTGCAGGCATAAAGAAAGAAGCAAAGCATTTGGATGAATGATTATATTGCTCTATCTTTCTCTCCCTCGTCATCTTCCTCTGAGTCCTGCTCTTCTGTTTGTGGGTTGTGATTACCATGCATAACTATCAGGGACTACCCAGCTTGGAACTACCCAGTAACTCAAGCCTGCCAGGCAAGCTAAATGCATTCTATGTTTGCTTTGAGTCAAATAACACCAAACCATGCTCAAGAACACCTACTTTTCTGGACAATGTGGTCTCACTCTCAGTAGCTGATGTAAGACTTCTTTATACAGGTAACTTTTTGTGAGGCCGCAATGCCAGATGGAGTCACAGGACACGTACTACGAACACACCTATACCAGCTGGAAGTTGTCCTCAAGGACATCTTCAACCTCAGTTTCACCCTGTCCGTAATATCGACTTGCTTTAGTGCATGTGACCAAGAATGCTGAGGATACTTGCCTGGATGACTATCGTCCAGTAGCGTTCATATCTGTAGCTGTGAAATGCTTTGAAAAGCTGGTTACGGCTCACCACAGTAACATCACTCGGACACTCTGAACCACTCCAATTCTCACGCAGCACCAACAGAGCTACAGATGACGCAATCTATGTGAGAATGTTGTTCATCGACTACAGGTTGGCTTTCAACACCCTAGCTGTGCCCTCCAAGCTCATATCTATGTTCAGTACCCTGGGACCGATCACCTCACCCTCTGCAACAGGACCCTGGACCTACTGACGGGCCGCTTCGTCCATAGAGAGCATCTTCACAGGAAGCATCTGCACAGCCCTTTATTGTAGATGCTTCAGAAGGTGTCGCGAACTGTGGAGTTCATCGCCAGTGCCAAGCTCCCTGTCATCAAGATCTCTAACATAAGTCTATGACTCCAGCCGGCCAAGCCACGGACTGTTCTGTATACTACTGCATGGTACACAGCACAGCACCTGAAATCTGTAACTTACAGGGCCCTGTCCTGCTTCTACCCCCAAGACGTAACTGGTAAACATGACTGGCAAACTAGTTTCAAATGGCTACAGGGGTTCCAACATTTCACTCCCTCTTGGCACTATCCTTTTAATGTGGACTATACATATGAACACACGCTAGACTCTAACCACACACATGCTTTTTTATGCCACACGAACATAAACTTCACACATAGCTGATGCATCTTATTATTATTTATCCCCTGCTACCCCTGAGTACATGCACATTAACCTAAATTACGTCTTCCTTCCACACTCAGACCCAGTACTTGTTTAACGCACTTTAAATAGCCTATTTCTTATTATTCACGTCATTCTATATTTGTTTTTTCCTATTGTTATTAATTTCACTGTGAACGTCTTGTGTTATTGCTTTCAGTTTTAGCAATTTCTATTTTACGTCTATCTATTTTCATAAATATCCTGCAAAGGGAACGTACATAAGCTTTACGCTGTTATTCTTCAGTACACTAGTTATTAACAAAACGTGTGACATGTGATTTGACTGCTGTTGGGAAGGGGGCTTTGGCTAGGTAAGCAAAGCCTATTTGTTACAACACCCTGCTTGAGTCAGCCATGGAAATCCATTCCTATTCCTAATGATCTGGTTTCTTCAAAGGGAAACACAATTCATGCGGCAGAGCTAATGGACTGAACCACATGAATCTCCAAACACCCTGTCCTCCATCCGTGGTCAGTTCTACTTCCCTAAAGAAGTCATGATATGATGGCGGTTATATTACTTTCATGGAGATCTTCATTCATAACTGGCAGTTAGACATTTGTTTGATTGGTCCCCCAAATCGGAAAGTAATAAATCAAAATAATTTGCTTTGATACTCTGGTTCATGCCGATCCAATCGCCAACTGGGTACAACAGCTCCTTAGTCACCTTAACGACTGCAGTGGCGGAGTCCCAAATATGTTGCAAGTGGTAGTGCAGTGGATCATTTCAGTTTGTGTCGTCAGGCAAGCAATGCAATACGATGCGAGCTGAAGTGAAAACCATCCATATGAAAGTCAGATTCCAATGCAGGGGCTATCCATTATGGCAGGAACATGGGGTGTGGAATGCAGGCCTCTTGCACAGGAACATGTAGCTTGTTTACGCAGATACACAAATCCACACACGCAGGCACAAACACTCTTATATCTCAAACTTTTATATCACCTGCTCTGCACAATCTGGCTATTGTCTACTATTGTCTATACAATGACACTGCATTTCGGAGAGATGGAGACGGTGAAAAGTGTGTGCGCGCTGCGTGTTTTTTCGGGAGGCTGTCTGCACTCGGCCCATCCTGCCTCTGTTGCCATGGTGACTCTTTCTCCAAAACCTGGCTGTCTCCTGTTTACTGGGCTTGCATTTGTGTGTGCACAATCGGTATGTGTGTGTGGATGTGTATGAGCTGGTTTGGTAACAGCGAGACAAAGGCGAGTTAGATTAGATAAATAAACAACTCCAGCTGCAGTACCATGGAGGTAAATAACATTCTGGTTAGGTCTACTAACTATAGAGCATTATAGCCATGGACTACTACAGGTTTTCCTCTCTTCTACCCTCCTTTTCTCTCCTCTTCTCTCACCTTTTCTTTTCTCTCATCTCCTCCTACACTCCGTTTCTCTCCTATCTTCTCCTCCTCTCCTTTTCTTCATCCGTATCCTCACTAAAGGTGTCATTGCAGTTTTTGACCTAGGAGTGAACAAGGTTAGAATGACAGGTGTTAATGTCGTTGCCATGGGCATAGGCAGAGTAGAAATTTAGGTGATGAGAGAGCTCTAAATCTGTACTTGAGAAAGGGATGATGGACTGGGGGGAGACAGGGACATAGAGGAATAGAGACAGTAAGACACATTAAATTACACTCTCACATGGGACTGACAGCCATCCATCTTTCTCCTCAGTCTTTCGAAGAGGACTTCTAAGGTCTTGAGCAGTTGGCCCTATCTGTCCCACGGTTCTGTTTCAAAGGAAATACGTTATTTTAGATGCTCTAAGCTCAGGGTTCATCCTCGGTTCTCACCATAAACCAAAGCTCTCTGTCCTATTTCTGCACACATGTAATATTACTGTACCTTACATGTTGAATTCCTCTAGTAATGCTACCTCATATTTGGATTTGTCTTTGTAGAACAACCTCACTTTAGATTCATCTTGGTAATACTACCTCATTTGGATTCATCTTAGTAATACTACCTAATTTGGATTTCTCTTGATAATACTACCTCATTTGGATTTCTCTTGGTAATGCTAACTCATTTGGATTTATCTTGGTAATGCTACCTCATTTGCATTTATCTTAGTAATACAACTTAATGTCGTAATTCACAGCCCGAACCCCACACAACCCAGGCTTGCATGACAGTAAACATTTAAAAAAAGACATCTATAAAGAATAATATCTACTGGTGCTCTCTCCGTTAGCTGCAAGGATGGCGTGCATTTAGAGCAGCCAGAATTCCCAACAGTGTCCCTGTGGTGTTGAAGGTGCTGCTATTCAGTCACATAAATGTTTACTTTATTGAGTTTCCATGCTATTTTTCATGTGACATTTGCATGCAACAAGAAACTAAACAATCCCAGGTGCACCGGCCTCGAAAGAAACGGTTCTTCTGTTATGTTGTATTAGTATTTGTTGTAGTATTTGTTGACCTTAGATGACTCAAGACTGTGCCAAACAGGTGATACAATAGTTTGTTTCTGAATTAAATCAGGCTAATAATCCTCACAATACTAAATAAAACCAACAATTCATTTTGATCATACAACCCTGTTTCCAAAAAATGTGTGAAGCTGCGTAAAATGCAAATCAAAAGAGAATTCAATGAAGTGCAAATCATTTATCCCTATATTTAATTAAAAATAGTACAAAGGTAACATATCAAATGTTGAAAGAAATTGTATTCTTTTTGGAGAAATATGTGCCCATTTTGAATTTGATGCCAGCAACATGTTTCAGAAAAGTTGGGACAGAGGCCTGTTTATCTGTGTTGCATCCTCCTCTTTTAACAAGACTCTGTAAGCATTTGGGAACTGAGGAGACCAATTGCTGTAGTTTTGAAAGTGAAATGTTTTGCCATTCAGATGGTCCATCTCCTCTAGTCTGGAGGACACGGTGTCCATGATTCCCAAAATTAATTTCACATTTTGATTTGTCAGACTGCAGAACAGTTTTTCATTTCACCTCAGTCCATCTTAAGTGAGCTCGGACCCAGAGAAGGTGGTGGCGGTTCTGGATCTTGTTTATACAGTATATGGTCTTTTCTTTGCATGGTAGATATTTATAACATACTGTGTTCACAGACAATGGTTTTCAGAAGTGTTCCTGAGCCCATGCAGTGATTTCCACTACAGAATCATGTCTGTTTTTAATGCAGTGCCCCAAGATCACGGCCATCCAATATTGGTTTTCGGCCTTGTCCCTTGCAGATTATCTGAATCTTTTAATGATATTATATTCCATAGATTATGAGATCTCCAAACTCTTTGCAATTTTACATTGAGAAATGTTCTTCTTATTGTTGAACTATTGGTCTTTCGCAGAGTGATGAAGCTCTCCCCATCTTCACTTCTGACAGACCCATCCTCTCTGGAATGATCTTTATATACCCAATCATGTTACTGACCTGTTGCCAATTGTCCTAATTAGTTGTGTGGTGTTTCATCGGGTAAACATTTTTAGCATTGCACAACTTTTCCAGTCTTTTGTTGCCTCTGTCCCAACTTTTCTGAATTATGTTGCTGGCATCAAAATTCAAAGTGGGCATATATTTTTCAAGAAACAATTTAATTGTCTCAGTTTCAACATTGGATATGTTGTCTTTGTACTATTTTCTATATTGAACATAAGGTTTAAATGTTTTGCACATCATTGCATTCTGTTTTTATTTACATTTTGCACAGCATCCCAACTTTTTTGAAAACAGGGTTTTACTTGGAAATTATATCATGTACTACTGCAGTTTTAGAAAGGTAGGAAGATATACAGTTGTGCTCAAAAGTTTGCATACCCGTGGATAATTTATAATATATGTACTGTTTGTAAATGTGTAAAGAAAACATGAGTGAGCAGGCAAAACACTTATTTCTTATGGGAGTCACATGTAGGTCATAACAGAATGACACAATCATAAAACAAAACATGGCAACAAGAAAAAAATTAACTGACCCCTGTTCAAAATCTGCATACCCTTAGATCTTAATACTGTGTATTGCCCCCTTTAGCATCAATGACAGCGTGCAGTCTTTTGTAATAGTTGTCTACGAGGCCCTGAATTCTTGCAGGTGGTATAGCTGCCCATTCATCTTGGCAAAATGCCTCCAGGTCATGCAAAGTCTTTGGTCATCTTGCATGAAATGCATATTTGAGATCTCCCCAGAGTGGCTCGATGATATTAAGGTCCGGAGACTGTGATGGCCACTCCAGAACCTTCACCTTTTTCTGCTGTGTGCCAGAAGCTGTGAGGCGTGTCAAGGTGTTGTCGGGCATATTGTAACCAGGCTTTTTTGTGGCATTAGCACAGTAAAGGCTTCTTTCTAGCAACACATTTTTGTCCAAATATCATCGTATTGTGCTCCTTAAAACAACCACACCATCTTTTTCCAGAGAAGCCTATGTTTCTCCTGAGGTTGCCTGTGGGTTTTTCTTTGTATCCCGAACAATTCTTCTGGCAGTTTTGACTGAAATCTTTCTTGGTCTACCTGATCTTGACTTGGTGTCAAGAGATCCCTGAATTTTCCAGTTCCTAATAAGTGATTGAACAGTACTGACTGGCATTGGCAAGGCTTTGGATATCTTTTTATATCCTTTTCCGTCTTTATATACTTCCATTACCTTGTTTTACGCAGGTCCTTTGACAGTTCTTTTCTGCTCCCCATGGCCCAGTATCTAGCCTGCTCAGTGCATCCACGTGAGAACTAACAAACTCATTGACTGTTTATACTCAGACACTAATTGCAATTTAAAAAGCCACAGGTGTGGGAAATTCACCTTCAATTGCAAGTTTCACCTGTGTGTGTCACCTTGTGTGTCAGTAACAAGGCCAAGACAAAATTCAAGGGTATGTAAACTTTAGATCAGGGCCATTTGGGTGATTTCTGTTATCATTATGATTTAAAAAGGAGCCAAACAACTATGCAATAATACATGGCTTTATATGATCACTATCCTAAAATAAAAGACAGTCATTTTCTCAAAATCAATGCCAAAATTTCTGCCAGGGTATGCAAACTTCTGACCACAACTGTAAATAAAGAAAAAAGGGAGTATTATGTTCAACACTGACCAAACCAGCTCTTTATTTTTTTGTCAATTCCATTCAGCGTTGTGGTGTCATGTCCATGAACTATTACACGACAGTTCACCAGGAACAATGCACAAACTAAAGACAGACCATTGACCCAAAATTATGTGTGTGAGTTTCAATAAATAAATTCATAATTATTTACATTTTACAAAAAATTATTTACACAATTATAAAGCCTGGCATATGTAACAGTTTTAGTTTTGTTATTTGTAATTTCCCGGTTTCCACCATTGCTGTCTCATTGTGTTCAACACAAGTGTAAATTGTTAACTTTGACCTCGGACCGGATTTGGGGTCTGGCCTCATCTGAGCTGGCTTGGATCGGGCCGGGCTCGAATTTTCAGGCCAGACCTCACATGTCAGATTTATCTTGGTGATAACACCTCACATTGTTGGATTTCTCTTTGTAACGCTATTTCACACCCAATTTGATCATACACTTTCTTTGTTATCTCTCTTTGTCTCCCACTCTTTCTCAGGTCCTCCAAGGCTCACCCAGGTCCTGTGGTCCACATAAGTGACAACCCAATGGATGAGGGGAAGGTATGATGTGTCCATTACACGTCAATCTTTCTTTGTTAGTTAATGTTGAAGACACATTTCCCCCCACACACACACCTCAAAGACAGATTGACAAGCACTCAGGCAGAGTGACAGACATGACAGGAATATGGGAAGAAGGCAGGCAGGCAGGCAGGCAGGCAGGCAAGCAGGCAGGCAGGCACGCATATCTCAGCCGAAATTGTTGTTTATTTTTGTACAAACCCTCTCATAGTTTTATCATGTCGTTGATAAATACAAAGCAAATGTGAATTCATGTTGCAAAATCTGTTTTTGTTGTCTTGGGCAAGGCAAATAACCCTAATTGCTCTGGGTAGGAAATCTGCTAAATAACCTGCATGTCATTCGAAAATACAGTCCATTCAGATATATTCCTTTGCTCCAGACGTCACATTACTTCCTCTGTCCTCTTTCTCTGGTGTCACTGATAAAAATAATGAAAATGGATGAACTCACTGCTGGAAGTGGCTCTGGATAACAGCAGTGATGTAGTGGGAGCTGTATCCAGGTATACACTACATACCCACTTTTAGTGGAGCTTTTATATGTAGCTATATGTTGTATCCATTAATAAGGTTCATGAAACATACCAGAATATTTAGCTTACAGTGTTAATACATGTTTATCCACATTTTAAAAGCAGCTGTGTGCACAGTGGTTGAGATACATCCAAATGTTATAAATGTATTATTAGCTGATATGCATGCTGCACATGGGAGAGGTATCATGCAAGCTGTTTCTAGACCATGATTTGGATAAAGTCTTTTGCTACTATCATTTTAGATAACATAATTTTGAAAACCAAGGAGAGCACATGTGAGAACATTTTTGTAAGATATTTCCCAGCTTTTCCCCAGAAATCAAGTGGTCTTTTGACATGGTACACCTTGGGGAACATCAATGGTTTTATAACAAAAGTGTGACTGAACCTAAAACCTATTCAATTCTAAATGTACACCTTAATTTATCTATTCCAATTAGTACGCCCTCATTATTTAAACACTTTAGCTAAGGTGCCAAGAAGAGCTTAGTTCCAGAGAATAAATATTAGACAATTATGATTTTCAATTAGATTTTCAACAAAATCCTCATAACAAGGTTTAAAGGAAGCGTAATCTGTGGTTCATGGTGGTCCAGCATTCTAGACCAATGCCTCTGGTTCACATGTCCTACTGCAACATGGGGCTGCTCTATCAGCAAACACATTTGAAAGTCCTTTTAGCAGTGACTTTGCTAATAGCTGTTTCAGTGAGTTAAGAAAACCCTTTTCTGTTGTGTGTGTGTGGTTTTCCCAAATAATCCCTACTATTTTAAGATAAATATGCTAACAGTTCCTCTAGATATTTACAGTTTAGTCATTTTGCAGACCAGCTTATACTAAGTAACTCACAGTTAATGAGTACCTTTTAAGAGGCTAGGTGTAGTAACCATAAAACTTAGTAGTACATAGTAGTACTCAATAGTTGATACATTCTACACAACAAAGTAGCAATTCTGCAAAGTTTGTGCTAGAAGGAAGAAAATACGTTTAAACATTGCAAGCATTTGTTTACAAAGGCAACGGAAGGGGTGACTCTGGAGCGATTTTAGATACTCTGAAAAGGTAGACCTTTAGATGTTATCTGAAAATGGGCAGAGGCTCTGCTATCATAGCTTCAAAGGAAAGCCGGTTCCATCCTTGCGGTGCCAGGACATAGAAGGGCTTTGACTGGGCATATTGGGAACTGTCTTCCCTTAGGAATGAGCCCACCATGAGATTAGAGATGGCTGAACGAAGAGCCCGGGTAGGGATGTAGGGTTTGAGCGTTGCCTGAAGATAGGGAGGGGCTGTTCCTCCCGCTGCTCTGTAGGCAAGTACTATGGTCTTGTCATGAATGTGAGCCTCAACTGGATAAGAACATCTGCTACGTTTAAAAACCAGAAAATTGTGTGTCCTGTTTGCCACTTCCCGCCTGCCGTGTGAATGTTATATAAATATTTTTAGCGTATAATTATTTCTACAACGTGGGCCTTTTGTATCTAGCCCTCTGTCATCTTCTCACTGGGCCAGATCTTACTGTCTGCCTGTCGGTTTTCCCTTTCAGCTTATAATTGGATATGAGTCTGGGATCGTGGTCCTGTGGGATCTGAAATCAAAGAAGGCAGACTCCCGCTACACTTACGACGAGGTAGGAAGCATCTCCCACTATGTGGGTGTACTGTATGTGTGTGTGCATGCTTGTGCTAGTTTTATGTTTACTGGATACGCCTGGTTATGGGTACTGTGTGACTCTCCAACTGCCATATACATTGTTTGCCTTTTTGAGAATGAATTTGGAGTCTTTTTGAGAATGGGTTTGGAGTCTTCTTTGGATGAGATCTTTAGTTGACATGGGTTATGTGTTAACCCTACACCTACACTCTGATACACCACACCAGCACACAACACATTTCTTTTAAAAATCATATACCCACTAACCTCTAGACCTAACCTTCACCCATAAAAAACAAATCCATGTTTATGTTAGGTTTATTTATTTTGATATATTTCACAGGATTTCACCCTTTCGATTTTGCAGTCTGCAGTTCATCATTACTTGCATGTTTTTTTTACCCCAAAGCACATCTTGCCAAGTCTTTCTGATTGTTGTCACAGTGCTCACGGAACCAGGACATTTTTGCTAGGACCAACCTGCTAGAGGTGAACAGGAGGTGAACACATTCACCAACCAACAATCTCCACAGAGTTCAAAGGCATCCGACCAATTGCAAGGAGTCACTAGCCCTTTCCAATGGTTTGTGAAGAGCCTATTTGCTGGACCTCTGGGCATTGAACACCTAACCGCAGATATACTGTGAGACAGTGACTTAGGATAATGTCCCTCAGGGACCCTAAACCTTAACTTACCCGAGCCGAAAATAACCTTTCATGAGTACTGGTGAAAAGACGCGCATAAAGCTCAAAACAAGAATCATGGGAAACAGGAGCTGCAAATGGAACAATGATATCAGAAGTCCTTGAGCTGCACATTCTTCCCAGGCCTAGGCATAACCTGTCTTCCTGTTTGCTACGTGGGAATCGAACATGTGAAATTGTCTCGTCGAGCAGGTGTTATTGACGAAATCCTCATGAGAGGAAAGTCTTACTGGATATATTACAACTCTGTCTCTTAGAGGTCTAAATTAGGAACTTTATTAAACCCTTTTTGTAGTATTTATTTTACTTCACAGGGGATTTCTGTTTTACCTGTTTCCTGGTATATTTTATATTGATTAGAGCTTTTGTTTCATTCTCATATCTGACTAGGCATGCATAACATAACATCGATGAAGAAATGCATTTCATTGTTGTTTCCCTTATGTCAGTATTTGATGGGAAGTACAATCATTGACTCATTTGCATGTGATTGAATGTAGTCATGGATATCGTGCTCATGCTTTACAGAGGTGTGTGGTTTACAGCGGAGTATAATCGGACGAAGATCCAATTTAGATCAGAAATGTGTCAGTCCTTGTGCTTTATATTAAATCCACTGAGGGAACACACCAGAGTTACAGACGTCCATCTTCGCTTTGACCAGCCACTTGTCCCCACAAGGTCATATTTTCCTTGCTTTACTATCCTTAAGGAGAGCTCTTGTTCTGAAAAGTGTATTAAATCCTGCACACTCACTCGCTCTCACTGACACACAGACACCCAAATTGGCCCCTTCATGTTGTGACAAGTTCATCTGTGGTCTGAACCAGACACTGCTGGAGAGGAGAGTCTGTGGGAACGCGCCGCATGTCTCAACACAGGAAATCGAATAGGTCTCAGCATCACTGCGGGATAAACAACAGGGATTTTCTGCACAATGTGTAGACCAAGTGTCAATCTGTAGGAGGGGTTGTAGTGTAATGTTGGGTTTTGTCAGATGAAAACAGCATTGTTATGTGTTTGCTTTGTACCTGTATCCACACTAGGCAAGGATACACACCCTGTGTAATCTCTTTTGGAACCACAGACTTCCCACTGTACTGTAAAATTTCAGCCATTTTCAACCAGAATTTACAGTTAGTAAATCATTACTTGCATGTTTCTCCAAGGCAACGCCCTTTTCCAGCTAATGTTGAACATAATGTATTTGTCGTATCTTAGCCTCAAGCGTCAGAAACCCCGAAGCCCGAAATTTGCCAGAGAAGTTAAAGCGGATTGAGTGGCTTCACAAAGACACACAGAGGCAGAGTCAGGCTTACAGTAATGAGTTTATGTTAATGCCTGTGTCACTATTCACCTCGTTTACAGTGTCGTGGCACAGTAAGCCCCCTGTGATACAAAGACTCCACGAGGACAGCACGACCCTGTGTTCACTGTACCTTAGGAATAGAATGCTCCCACCTTTCTTTTTCTTTTTCTCTCTTCTCTCTCTTTCAGCTGTTCTCTCTTTTCTCTGTCCCTTTAAGTTGTTCTGTCAGTCTCTTTTTATCTTTTGCTCCCTCTTTCATTTGTTGTTTTGTTCTCAGCTTTTCCCTCACTAACTTGTTCCGTTGCCCTGTCTCTCTCTCCTCCCTCTCCCCTGGGTGAAATTATATCTCTTTTCTTGTCTTATTGGTGCTAATGCTTAGGAATCTCCTTGACAGCCGTGTTGTTTTACTCCGGGGAGCAGTTGTCTCTCTGTCCTCTCCAACCCACCAGTAACACCTCCCCAGAGCCCTGTAGTCCTCCAACTGCTGTTTCCGTACTCTGGGGTTCATTACCTCCAGGGGAAACCTCTTGTATTCACATCCCTGGAATTACAGCGCTAATGACGGATTCAGGGTCAGATGTCTTCCTTTGGCCTGAACCGTATAAAAAAGAGTTTTGAGCGCATAGGCTGTAGAATAGATGGTGTTAATCAGGGATTCTAGAGCAGCTACAGATTTTTCGGTCATATTTTATCCGTGAGAAAGTGAACATTATAGCTGTCCCTGGTTTCAAAGGGTGCAGATTACGATTGGATTTTGTACTATGGTGTCATAGCGAGTTGTGTAGTAACGACTTTATTGGTTGTCGAATGGTAATGATGCGTTCAAGGATGGATTCTATTCTATTTAATGTGTCTGGCCAACACATTAAACCAAATAACATTTGGTATGGTTAAAGTACAATTAAGACAGAGTCTTTGGTGTCCACGAGGTATTTTATTGGAGTAACAGTGTTGACTCAGTGACCACAGCATGTGTGTATAAATAATTAACAGATTTAATTCCTAGAGATTGAGGTACAGGCTTCTTAGAAGGCATAGCAAGTTCATTGAACCCGGCAAGTAAACTAGAACCACGGTACATTTGATGTTTTATCAATTTTTTTGATGTTTTATCCATTGCAACTTACACAAGCAAGTAGGGTTAACTACCTTGCTCGAAGACAGAAGACAGCTGTGGTTTGATGCTGTTACAACTAGGCTATGGTACTGCTACAGCTGTGGTTTGATGCTGTTACAACTAGGCTATGGTACTGCTACAGCTGTGGTTTGATGCTGTTACAACAAGGCTATGGTACTACTACAGCTGTGGTTTGATGCTGTTACCACTAGGCTATGGTACTACTACAGCTGTGGTTTGATGCTGTTACAACTAGGCTATGGTACTGCTACAGCTGTGGTTTGATGCTGTTACAACTAGGCTATGGTACTGCTACAGCTGTGGTTTGATGCTCTTACAACGAGGCTATGGTACTACTACAGCTGTGGTTTGATGCTGTTACAACTAGGCTATGGTACTACTACAGCTGTGGTTTGATGCTGTTACAACTAGGCTATGGTACTACTACAGCTGTGGTTTGATGCTGTTACAACTAGGCTATGGTACTACTACAGCTGTGGTTTGATGCTGTTACAACTAGTCAATGGTACTACTACAGCTGTGGTTTGATGCTGTTACAACTAAGCTATGGTACTGCTACAGCTGTGGTTTGATGCATTGACATTTAAGTGTTTGTCGAGGTGTCATCTCAAGAACTGTTCCTTGGAAATAATCTGCTTGTCCAAAGTTAATTCACTGATCTACAGACATATTTGCCACCAAATAATGTTTTGCGCTGTTAGGAATATCCAGGCTCAGACTGCCAAACACACAACCCAACAGTGCTTAATTGATTAATGATAAAGATTGGGTCAATTACAGAATATTGCCTAGAGTTGTGTAACAAAAACAATGGTCCTAAGTATTGGAGATTTGGATTGGAGAATACAACACAGGTAAATAATATAGTAGACAAGGGAATAGATGAGTTAAGGACATTTTCTGATTGGCTGGCGATTTCAAGTGATGTTATTCTGCACAAAACCCTTTTTTCTGTCATCACCTAAACAACTTAAATCAAAGAGGAATCCGGTAGTGCAGCAGGAGATTTGAGTTGGAGTTGTCAGGTAAATAATTGGATGTAGCCCAGTGGCTTCTCTAATCGTGTAGTAAACCTGACTAATTAAGGGAAACGGGCCCTGTCTTGGTCACCCCGAACCCGGCGCGTCTGCAGGGGAATTCTAACACCCTCGAAACGCTGAGTGAGCACTCTTGCTTCCCTCGCGTGTCTCCTCCACTGCTTCGGCTGGTCATGGCTCAGCGCTATCTCTGCAGGTGCCATGACTGTGGGCCCGAGAGGAGGCGGAGACGGAGAGCGCATCAGTCACCTCAGCCCTGCTCTGTCTGACTAAACGCATCAGCCTGATGAATAGCCTGCCTACGCTCGGAGCCTGCCTCCGATTTCTATATCCCTCCCTTTCTCTCAGCCTGCCCTCCATCTATTCCGCTCCTCTTATTCTCCTGCATGCTCTCCTCCCTCCCTCCCCCCACTCTTTGTCTTTGCCATGTCTCATTCCTTCTCCTCCCTTTCTGTCTTCCATTCCATCCCTCTCTTTCTCCCTATCGCTTCTTCCCTTAATTCCTCTCCCTCCTTCCTTCCCTCTGCCATGATTCCCTCCATCCCTCTTTCTCATTCATTCTACCTCCCTCCTTCCCAGTGAGTCAGATGGATAGGACCTTGGTTCCTAAGGAGACTAGGTAGCAGGGTGGGCAGAGCAGTCAGTAGGATATCTCTCCCCATCTGCCTGCTGCTGGCTGCGCTCGTTTGTTTTTCCTCGCACTCCATCCGTCATCCCTCGCTACTCTGCTTGCTGAATAAATATGAGCAGGGCGAGGAGTAAAACGCGCCCACTTGCTCAGCTTTTTCAGCAGTGGGATTGGAATGATCACAGCAGCAATAGAGATTATTGGTTTTTTGGGTGTGTGTAAATAAACGGTGCTGCCCGGTGCATGTGGACAGGGTTGGAAATGAACGCCTACTACCTGCAAAATACGCATAGATTTGGCGCATAGATTTGGCAAAACTATCTTCAAAAAATTCCTCCCAAAACTTGTTAATCCTACAAAATGCAAATCAACTCCAATTAATCAGTCCATATTCTCCCTGACTCTCATGGATTGGACATTCAAACCTGTAGGCCAATGAATTGGCTTGGTTGGCAAAAGTGTAGGCTCTAAATATATCAGTGCGTTGCAAAACAAGTGGTGTTGCGGCGAGCGGTTATAGCTACACACAGATGGAGATAAACATTTGACTTTCTTTCTAGCTAGCTTGATGGCAGTCTCTGTCAAAGCAAAGAAGAAACTTTTGTTTTCTGGTAAGTGGCGACAGGATGGCAAAGGAAATGTGTGGGATTGGCTAGTGTATGATGAACAAACAGAGCAAATGTAGCCTACTGGTCGCACTGTCAGCATTCACGTGTGTGTGTGTGTACATACTGGCCCTCATTTATCAAAAGTGCGTACACCAAATTTCCAGCGTACACCTGGCATACACCCAAAACCACGGTGACTTTGAGATTTATCAATATGGACGTTGGCGTACGGCACTCTCAAATCCTACGCCAGCTCAGGAGGTGGTGTACGCACGTTTTGAGTTAGTGTGGAAATGCGCAGAAAAAAAAATCCTAACGCACTGACAAACTAAAAGATATGATATATTATGACCCACTGTAAAAATAAACTTCAGTGTTTAGTTTTGTGCAACATGGACTTCAATGTTTAATTTGTGTGACTTTACCAAAGCATTTGATTTATATGTATTCCTTCAGATGCGAGCCTGTGCACTTTACATGACGTTTCAGGGTTAGGCCCGGCAGTTGCGCACGGACTGGGTTCAGTAATAAGGCTTTTAATGACTAAAATATAATTCAGACTAACAAAATAATAAAAATGACATTCTTCTTCTTTTAAATAATAATAATAGAAATAATAATAATGACATTCTTCTTCTAAATAACAACAAACGTAATTAATAATAAATATCATAAAATAATAAGACGAATATTACAAATTGTCATGCAATTATTAATGTGAATGAATGGTACTCCACATCACATCATCATCTTTTATTCCGCTTTTTAAACTGCCAAATGAAACAATTTTATTTATTTCTACCTCCCTGGTGATCATCTCAATCTCCACGTCAGAGAAGTTTCTCTTTTTTGCCGTCTTCCGTGTGTCCATGGCGTAACATGAGGGCGTGGGGGAAGTGGAGACTTGACTATATAGGGGCGTGTTATTCTAATGACGGTCGTTTTCAGCCGCGGCATTTATCAAGGGCAGGTATTGCGTACACCTGGATTTTAAAGGTACTCACAGCTTCATAAATCAGGCGGTGAGAGGAGTGTAAGCAAAATCTTACGCCAACATATACACCCGTTTCTACGCAAGAATGATAAATGAGGGCCACTGTGTGTATATAAGGCCTATGCATAAAATCTTTCCGATGAATGCTGACCATAGTGCTAATATATATAAAAGAATGTGTCATTTTTGTTGTCCTTTGAAATACATGTTCAATATATACAAAGACAAAATTATACCCAATTCATATTTCTCAGATTGAAAGGAATACACTGGGGCATCTAAAGAGCATAGACTATTTCAGGCTGGTCTTAGGGGAGACTAAAATGGTACATCTTGATAACCAGATTTGTAAGATATATTAGGTTTACTTAGGGTATGTGACAACCAATTCATAATACTGTTACTTTACTTTAAGGTGCAGACTAGCCACTAGGGCGCGTGGTGAGGGTATAAATAAAGTGGCTCTTTGGAAGGCTGTTATGGTCGAAGACAGTGTACATTTGGACATTTCTAATCCATGGAGAAGCCTTTTTGTTGTCGTTTTCTTCTAACCTTAATCCCAACCTGTGATGCTTAACCCTAACCGACCTTTTTTCATTATCTTCTCTTAACTCTAACCCTACCCTTAACATCAATACCATGATACCTAGCCTTAAATGTAATTTGTAATATATGGTATTAGTATTGTATATTTTTATAATATGATGTTTTCATTTGTAACATAACATTTTTATTTGGGGAAAATTTGCTAATTATTATTTTTTAATAGCGCTTTGTAACTTACTTAACAATGTAACATGTCATTTGATTTTTTTCCATCACAGATTTACACATATTAAGTTATGTAATAGCTTGAGACCAAATTTCATTTTCAATTAGCTCAACAATTTATTTGGTTAATGGGATACTTGACTGTTTTCCTTTCGCGATATGTTAGGTCAAGTAACTAACTGTACTGTCTATTCAGTGGAATGCGATGAGTTGTTTGAAGACCTTTCCAGATGAGGAGCAGTGTTGACAGACTGATGTCGGTCATATTCTTTCCCAGCTAGCAGATATTCTTCCTGCCGACATCTGCCTGAAAATGGGAGATCGTATTTCATTTCGAACGTTGAGTGGAGGTCAGCTGTGCTTGTCAGGGATTGAATGGAATGTTCTCTGTCATGACAGTGGCAGTGGACGGAAGGAATCTTGTAATGCAATGTGAGCTCTGTCCTCTTCTCATCAGAATTATTTCAGCGGCTGACAATTTATGGTTGATTGACAGCGCGTGGTAACATGATGCCTAATTTACTCTCCGCTCGCTATAGTTTGTCATTCAGCTGGCCCCATGGGAGATGTGTGTGTGTGTGTGTGTGTGTGTGTGTGCATGTGTGTGCCTATGGCTTTACTGCAAACACATCTCTCGTGCACACACACTTAAGGTTTGGACAGGTCCTGCCACTTTGTGTTTCGTTCTTCAGCCCTCTGCTTGCCTATTTAACTGGGCAGTGACCTTCACAGGAAGAGGATGACTGGTTCAACATGGCAGGTCCTTCTCTCAGTGCTAGGGCAAGAGTCTCACAAGAGAGCTCCTGAAGCGGTCTCTCGAGCCGGATGGCTACTTCCAATATCTTTGAATGGTTATCGTTGGGATGTCAGTACAAATTCGCATGATAGCATTAAGCAGGAAATTGAAACACATGGCAGTCATTAAAATGGGTTATATCAGACCATATGCTATGGCTTTGACAAAAAATAACTTAAAGTTCTAATTGGTTACCAGTTTCTAACAGAGATGGAGTCAAGACCACAACCCGGAAGACCCAGATCAAGACCCAAACCTTGGAGACCAAGACCCAGCGGGTCAAGACCGTTACAAGACCAAGACCACTTTGAACACAAAAAAACAAGACCGAGACCTTAGACTGTCGAATGTTTCCCAAACATAAAACAAATAGAAAATAATATACGGAAATAAAATATATTTTTTGTAGGTCACAGCATAGCATTGTTTTATAGAAGTAAACATACAATACTAGATGAAACTTCTTTACTGATTATAACAGAAATTATTAGGTTGAAATTAGTTTACTAAGGCTGAAATAAGAAAAAAAAGCTATGTGATTGACACATCCATATATGTTATAGCTTATTTTTACACTGCTGTGCTTAGCTAGCTAGCAAACATGTTAACTAACTGGCTAGGTAGTTAACTAGATGGCTAACATTAACTGCTCAGTCAGGTTTGTTCTGGATACCCATAGTATTGACATCCATAGCTGTGGGTCCTTGTCATGTACTGTAAAGTTTCTGGCCACAATGAAAAGTTTCGTGTCCATCACATCACAATGTTAACGTTGGCCAAATTAGCTAGTATAGCTACCAAGCCTAGTTAACCAAGCCTTTAGCTTGGTAATATATATATGAATATTATATTGAGTTATGTCAGAATTATAACTGAACAAATCATGAACGAATCATGTTTGGTGCCAGTTCACATGCAGTTCAACAACGCATGATAGAATGTGCCAATACAGTACTACAGGTGCGCAAAGTGACAAGCTAGCCTATATGAAAAATCAGTCTCGTTATACAGAGGTGACCAAGACCAAGACCCTAACACTGGAGAACGAGACCAAGACCCAAACCCTGGAGACTCAGACCAAGACCACGTCAATGTGGTCTCGAGCGGTCTCGAGTCCAAGACCGCAAGACCGAGGCTATGTCTCTGGTTTCTAATAGCAATAAGGCTTCCTTTGGTCGGTTTTGGTAATATTCCATGGATAAAGGTTATATCTGGTGGTGCATTGGGCCAAAGATCAAACCTTAACGTGGTATGTGTATATGGGCCACAAAGTCTATACCATACCCCTGTAGACTAAAGCCCTCAGTCTCACTAGGAAAATACACATTGATTTGTTCATCGAGTACACCAATAAAAGAATCCCAATGCTAATTCTCCTGCCAACTCATCACTTCAGTAACTGATTGCCTAGTTTTCTAATGATTAATAGTTTCAAAATGGCACTTCTATTGCCAAATATCTTATTTGAACTTTTTTTTGCTTAGAATGTGATATGATGGTATATTGATCAGGAATATAGTTTTAAAATATAATTTACCACTTTTGTGAAGTCTAATCTGTGACTATGACTCATTGTAAAAACTACACAGTAGGTTCGGGAGACTTGAAGATGGAGATGTGCCCTCAGATGCATGTCTCCCCAAACTGTTGTGCTTCTTCTCCGAATGCTTGCTCAACCAGGAAGTATTTACCAATACATATGCATTGGAAGAGATTACATTCCACATCCATAATTGAGCTTTCAGGCTTTTTAATATACTGCAAGAAGTGGCTATAGTGTGACGGGAAAAGGCAACTCTGTCCAATAATTGTGTTGTTTTGAAAGTGTATATCTGATTGGCTTGAACATCGTTCTAGAGGTGTTATTATTTTAGCATGAGGGACGTTTGGGGTGTATACCAGTGAATGACGCAATCCTGGATACGGTCGTTAGCCAAGGTATTTGGGCCATACTCTACAAAACCCCAGATGTGACTTATTGCTGCTAAACCACAGAATTATAATATTAAACAATGAAAATGTGTTGCCATGCGTGTGGTATAATGTCTCAGCCAATCAGCATTCAGGGTTTAAACCACCTGGTTAATTAATCCTGACAACGCAGAGTATATCAGAAGGCTACAATTTCATGGCTATGAAGTTCATTCTTTCAGCTGCTGTTTAAAATTAGTTCTTTGGTAAAGAATGCAACTCCACGGAAGGTTAGTTCCATTCAACGCACCATGGAACAATCACTCCTTGCCTTACGTCATTTCCCAAAGAACCAAGCCCCTCACTGATTATCCCTTTCCTAATACACTTAATAATAGGCTTAGAAGAGAGCTCTGCTTGTCAATATTGTTCCCATTGAAGGAGGATGTATCTACTGATACATTCCGAATGTAGGATACATGTCCTGTGTTGTCCATAGTTTAACATATTTCCATATCAAAGCAATACATTTTCCCAGAAAGATAATAGATTCAAAATATTGATTCGGACATAGATTTGTTTTTCCCTTCGAAGCCTGCTAATTAGTTTGTTTGTGTACATGTCATTTGGCTGGGCTTTAGTGAGAGCGAAGGAGTGTGACTAAGGATGTCTGGGACGACGTCACACAGCTGTCATTAGGGAAATGCCAGGTCCGTCTCACTGTCTCAGTGTTTACACCGTAATGCATGAAATGCAAATGCGAAGGAGTGTGTTCATACAGTCAGCCCAAATTATATTTTATTGGCAAAAGATCAGATCTAACTGGTCAAAAAACCAATAATTGGTCAAATTCTTTGAGTTGGGCTTCCTCTGTACACTGCTTAATTGGACCGACTGTGTGTGAGTCTCTTTTTTATGTTTGTTTGTTTTATATGTACTATATTTGTGAGTACCTAAAACGCCTTACAAGTGTAGTAAACCCATGGGACATTTAGCAAAGTAAGGAATATTGTCCAGTCCTCTCAAACCAAAAAGACTGCTGTTAGAGTTAATATTAAGGTAAATTGTTAGGGGTTAAGGTTTGGGGTTAAAGTCAGATTTAGGTTTTTTGGTTTTTGTGTAAAGGGATTTTAATTTTTACGGTAATACATTTTTGATCTTTACAAATATAGTAATAACAACATGTGGTTCTGTGTTTGTATGTCTGTGTGTACAACCCTGTTTTCAAAAATGTTGGGACTCTGTGTAAAATCTAAAGAAAAACAGAAAGCAATGATATGCAAATAATTTAAACCCTATATTTAATAGAAAATAGTATGAAGACAACATATTAAATGTTGAAACTCAGAAATGTTATTGTTTCTAAAGCGGAGAAGAACCATCTGACTTGTTAACAGGGCACAGTTCAAAAGCCAGCATCATTGATGGTATGGGGGTTCATTAGTGTACATGGCATGGGTGACTTGCACATCTGTGAAGGCACCATTAATGCTGAACAAATAAATACAGGTTTTGGAACAACATATGCTACCATCCAGAAAATTTATTTTTCAGGGAAGGCCTTGCTTATTTAAGCAAGAAAATGCCAAACCACATTCTGCATGAATTACAACAACATGGCTCCATAGTAAAAGAGTCTGGGTGCTAAACTGGCCTGCCTGCAGTCCAGACCTGTCACCCATTGGAAATATTTGGCGCATTATGAAACGAAAAATACTACAAAGGAGACCCTGAACCGTCAAGCAGCTGAAATCCTATGTATATCAAGCAAGAATGGGAAAACATTTCCTTTTCAAAACTACAGTCTCCACAATTCCCAAATGCTATTGTTAAGGAAAGAGGTGATGCAACACAGTGGTAAACCCAAAATAAGAATCAGAAAGAGTTTTATTGTCAAGTAAGTTTCACAACAAAGAAGGAATTTGTTCTGGCTGTTGGTGCACCAATTTATACAAAAGGAAATAAAAACAAATGAGAACAGTGGACTGAGCATAAAAATAGTAGACTGTGTATTAATTAATTACTAAGAAATAACTAAAAAGTATATGTAAGATGCAAGATTTTGTCCAGTTGAGGGTTGTGTGTGTATATGGGGAGGGGTAATAGATTTTCCAGTTTCGAGTTGTGTTGGGTCATAAGGCCTACTGCAGTAGGAAATAAACTGTTCTTGTGGCAAGATGTTTTAGTCCTTATAGACCTAAGCCTTCTACCAGAGGGTAGAGCACTGAATAGTCAATTTCCAGGGTGAGAAGGTATTAGCCCCAATCATTGCTGATCACCTCTGGGTCCTGGAGATGTGTAGGTCGTGTAGAGATGACCTATTGCAGCCAATCACCCTCTCTGCAGAGCGGATGTTGCACTGCAACCTGTCTGTGTCTTTGGCAGTGGCTGCTGCGTACCAGACAGTGATGGACAAGGTCAAGATGGACTATGATGGCAGTGTAGAAATACACAATGATAGTCATTGGCAGTTTGAACTCCTGCTGCAGGAAGTACATCCTCTGCTGAGCTTTCTTTGTAAGAGAGGTGATGTTTAGCTCCCACTTGAGGTCCTGGGCGATGGTGGTACCCAGAAAGCGAATGGACTCCACATAGTTTACTGGGGAGCCACCCAGGGTGATGGGGGAAGGCCAGCGTGGCTTCTCCTGACGTCTACTATCATCTCCACTGACTTTAGGGTGTTGAGCTCCAAGATGTTCTGACTGCACCAGGACACCAGATGGTCAATTTCCCACCTGTAAGCAGACTCCTCTCCATCAGAAACAAGTTTGATGAGGGTGGTGTCATCCGAAAACCTCAGGATCTTGACAGAGTGATGACTGACGGTGCAGCTGTTGGTGTACAGGGAGAAGAGTGGGGGGACTGGACACTGCCTTGAGGGGAGCCGGTGCTGATGTCTGACATGTGCTTCCACAGCCTCGCATGGTGCCTCCTGTTGGACAAAAAGGCTGTGATCCACCTGCATGTGGACGCGGGCACTCCCAGTTAGGATAGGTTGTCTTGAAACAAAGCAGGAATTATGGTGTTGAATGCAGAACTGAAGTCCACAAACAGGATTCTGGCGTAGGTTCCAGCGGAGTCCAGATGCTTGAGGATCTTCTCACGAACTGCATTGTGGGATTGTTGAGATTGCGAGATTGTTGACGTGCTGTACACTGCTTGCTGTAACCTACCTGGCTACCTGTCAAACTTTTTTCAAATTTACTCTATATAAACTAATTGGTCAAAATTATATTTTAAGAGTTTTACCAACGCAATATTTTTATCTGTTGACCTCTTACCCAACTTTACTACACCGGGACTCTTTTTGGACATAATTAACGGAACTACTCACCCCTGAACACCTGAGGCTAAGTATCATTAAAATGCCTTATCACTGTAATTGTTGTAGCAACAACACAGAAGAGAACTATCGTCTTCAGTTAAAGATTTTTTTGGTGATTTCAATATTCATATGGAAAAGTCCAATGATCCTCTTCAAAAAGCCTTTGAAGCCATAATTGACTCAATGGGTTTTATCCAACATGTCCAACACTTTGCCACAATCACACCTTAGATTTAGTCCTGTCACGAGAAATAGATATTGTAGATCTAATAACTTCCCCCCAAAATCCTGGATTATCGGATCACTGTCTTATTACATTTATCATTAAAACAAGAAATCCACTTGCTCCGCAAACAATGAGTTTCAAAAGCCGTACTATAAATTCTCAGACTACAAATAAATTCCTTGATATTCTTACAGGTTCGCTCATTAACGACGGAGTAAATAAATCTGTAAACGATCAAATCGAGGATCTAAACTCAACACTGCGAAATACATTAGACACAGTTGCACCACAAAAAACTAAAGAAATACGCAACAAGAAACTCCCTGGTACACAGACAATACTAGAGCACTTAAGCAAGCCTCCAGGAAATTGGAGCGAAAGTGGCGCTCCACCAAGTTGGAAGTATTTAGACTAGCCTGAATAGACAGTACACTACAATACCGAAAATCACTCACGTCTGCTCGATCAGCTTATTTCTCCAACCTGATTGAGGTGAACAAAAACAATCCAAAATGTATCTTTGATACAGTTGCAAAGTTAACAAAAAAGCAAAGCTTAGCAAGTGAAGTGGGTCTTCACTTTAGTTGTAATGAATACATGAACTACTTTGATGAAAAGATCATCACCATTAGAAAACAAATAACTGACTCCTCCTTAAATAGTTATGGTCCTCAAAATCTCAGTTGTCCTAAAAATGTCCTGAACCTCCCTGACCAGGTGTCAATGGGGACACTTGAATTTTTTGATACCGTATCGCTCGACACATTTACTACACTTGTAATGAGTTCTAAACCCACAAACTCTCAGCTAGACCCGATTCCAACAAAATTACTTAAGGAGCTATTTCCTGTGGTAGGTCAGCCAATGCTGAACATAATAAATTGCTCCCTTTCCTCCGGATGTGAACCAAACTCACTAAAAATAGCAGAAATTAAGCCTCTTCTAAGAAAATCTAATCTGGATCCCGACATATTAAACAATTATAGGCCAATATCGAACCTCCCGTTCCTCTCAAAAAACTTAGAAAAATGTGTTTCCCAACAACTGAATGTCTTCCTAAAGACAAATAACATTTATGAATTACTCCAGTCCGGTTTCAGATCCCATCATAGTACCGAGACTGCACTCGTGAAGGTAACAAATGACCTTCTAATTGCCTCAGACAAAGGTTCCGCATCCGTCCTGTTGCTTCTTGATCTTAGTGCTGCTTTTGACACTATTGATCACTCCCTTCTCTTAGAGAGACTGGAAACCCATATTGGGCTACGTGAACATTTTCTAGCCTGGTTTAAATCTCATTTATCTGAAAGATATCAGTTTGTTAGTGTGGATGGCATATCCTATGACAAGTCAAAGGTATGCTTTGGTGTTCCTCAAGGCTCGGTTCTGGGCCCATTATTGTTCTCACTATATATGCTCCCTCTGGGCGATGTAATCCAAAATCACAATGTAAACTTTCACTGTTACGCTGATGACACACAGTTATATATTTCAATGAAGCATGGAGAAGCCCCTAAATTAGCTACTTTGGAAGCATGCGTTTCAGATATTAGGAAGTGGATGACAGATCATTTCTTGCTCTTCAACTCTAGGAAAACAGAAATGCTCGTTTTAGGACCCACGAAACAAAGAGCATTGTTAGCAGATCTCACTGTGAACCTCGACGGCTGCATGGTCGTATCCCAAAAAACTGTATAAAACCTTGGCGTTACCCTTGACCCTGACCTCTCCTTTGAAGAACATATAAAATATGTCTCAAGAGTTGCTTATTTTCATCTTCGAAACATTGCAAAAATTTGAAACTTTCTATCAAAAACTGATGCAGAAAAATGTATCCATGCTTTCGCTACTTCTAGGCTAGATTACTGCAATGCTTTTCTCTCTGGTTATCCAGACAAATTAATAAATAAACTTCAATTAGTGCTGCACACGGCTGCTAGAATCCTTACTAGAACAAAAAAATTTGAACACATTACTCCTGTCCTAGCGTCCTTACACTGGCTGCCTGTTAGGGTTAGGGCTGATTTTTAACCTATAAATCAATACATGGACTTGCTCCTACTTACCTTGCTGAAATGATCCAGCCATACATACCTACACGTAACCTACGATCGCAAGATGCAGGCCTTTTAATTGTACCTTGAATTTCTAAACAAACAGCTGGCGGCAGGGCCTTTTCTCAAAGAGCTCCACTACTGTGGAACAATTAAGGTTAGAAATGCAAACTCAGTGCAAACTTTCAAGTGTCTACTAAAAACTAATCTCTAGAGCACGGTTTATAATTAGGTGTAGCCTGGCCCGGGGGCGTGAAGGTGACCAGTAGGCTTGATAATGTCCACCCTTGCTGTCTTGCCAGGTGGGCTCTCGTCACCACTGGGATGCCCTCCCTCCAATGCCTTTCGGGGGAAGAGTCACTGGCTTGTTGTTGACTCTCTGTTGCGCACTTGTGCAATTGGGCTGTACGCTGCTGGCAATACTCGGCCCTCATTCCGGGGGGGTGCGGTTGGTGGGTGTCCCTTTGGTTGATGCCTGGCAATGTGGGTGGATTGATTTCCTGCCTGTTGGGCCCTGTCCGGGGCCTCCCCGGATATATTTGATTGATTGATTGATTGAGGATGAAGTGAAGAGCCATGCTGACCCTGTCGTCCACAGACCTGTTGGCTCTGTAGGCAAACTGCAATGGGTTTAGTAAAGGGTCGGTGATGGTCTTGAGGTGGGACATTACAAGGTACTCAAATGACTTCATAACCACAGAGGTTAGGGCGACGGATCTGTATTTGTTAAGTCCTGTAATCCTTGACTTCTTTGGGACTGGGATGATAATGGAGGATTTAAAGCAGGCCGAAATGCAACGTCTCCAGTGAGGTGTTAAAGATGTCAGTAAACGCAGCAGAAAGCTGATTTGCACAGTGCATTTGGGTGGATGGGGAGACACCATCAGGCCCTGCTGCTTTTCAGGGGTTCTGTCTCTTGAATAGTCTGTTAACATCCCCATCCAGGATTGAAAGTTCCATTGTAGTGGCAGAGGTGGAGATTATTGAAATGGGCAATTGTGAATGGGCCCTGATGGTGGGGGGCTGATGTTGATGGCTGGACACAGGGAGAAGGTATGTTAACACAGGGAGAAGGTATGTTGTCAGGAATGTCCTTTTGTCTTTCAGATATACGGTAGAACTCATTCAGTTCATTGGCAAGTTGCAGGTCATTAATGGAGTGGGGGGATTTAGGTGTGTATTTAATAATCTGTTGGAGGCCTCTCCAAACAGAAGCAGAGTTGATGGATGAGAACTGATGTTTTAATTTCTCTCCATACAGGTGCTTGGCTTCCTTCACTGCTTTACCAAACAGGCTCTCTCTGTACCTGTCTCTGTCCTGGCTCCTGAACGCCTCCTCCTTTTCCAAATGCAACTGTCTGAGTTTAGCTGTGAACCAGGGTTTTTCATTGTTTTAACTCAGCCTAGTCAATCAATCAATCAATCAATCAAAATTTATTTATAAAGCGCTTTTTACAACAGCAGTTGTCACAAAGTGCTTTACAGAGACACCCGGCCTTAAACCCCAAGGAGCAAACAACAGTAGTGTTGAATTTCAGTGGCTAGGAAAAACTCCCTAAGAAGGTCGAATTTTAGGAAGAAACCTAGAGAGGACCCAGGCTCAGAGGGGTGACCAGTCCTCTTCTGGCTGTGCCGGGTGAGATATTAAGAGTCCAATTGGAATAATAAATAAATTTCTCTTGGCTAAATCCAGAGTATATTTGATTTTAGACTAGGTCAGAAGTATGACCAGGTGGACAAGGACAGGAACAGCAACTCTTGAGACATATTTTATATGTTCTTCAAAGGAGAGGTCAGGGTCAAGGGTAATGCCAAGGTTTTTTTACAGTTTTTTGGGATACGACCATGCAGCCGTCGAGGTTCACAGTGAGATCTGCTAACAACGCTATTTGTTTTTTGGGTCCTAAAAGGAGCATTTCTGTTTTATTTGAGTTTAAGAGCAAGAAATTCTCTGTCATCCACTTCCTAATATCTGAAACGCATGCTTCCAAAATAGCTAATTTAGGGGCTTCTCCATGCTTCATTGAAATATATAACTGTGTGTCATCAGCATAACAGTGAAAGTTAATATTGTGATTTCGGATTACATCGCCCAGAGGGAGCATGTATAGTGAGAAAAGTAATGGGCCCAGAACCGAGCCTTGAGGAACTCCAAAGCATACCTTTGACTTGTCAGAGGATATGCCATCCACACTAACGAACTGATATCTTTCAGATAAATAAGATTTAAACCAGGCTAGAACATGTCCACGTAGCCCAATATTGGTTTCCAGTCTCTCTAAGAGAAGGGAGTGATCAATAGTGTCAAAAGCAGCACTAAGATCAAGAAGCAACAGGACGGATGCGGAACCTTTGTCTGAGGCCATTAGAAGGTCATTTGTACCTTCACGAGTGCAGTCTCAGTACTATGATGGGATCTAAAACCAGACTGGAATATTTCATAAATGTTTTTTGTCTTTAGGAAGGCATTCAGTTGTTGGGAAACACATTTTTCTAAGATTTTTGAGAGGAACGGGAGGTTCGATATTGGCCTATAATTGTTTAATATGTCGGGATCCAGATTAGATTTTTTTAGAAGAGGCTTAATTTCCGCTATTTTTTGTGAGTTTGGTACGCATCCGGAGGAAAGGGAGCAATTTATTATGTTCAGCATTGGCTGACCTAGCACAGGAAATAACTCCTTAAGTAATTTTGTAGGAATCGGGTCTAGCTGAGAGTTTGTGGGTTTAGAACTCATTACAAATTTTGTAAATGTGTCGAGCGATACGGTATCAAAAAACTCAAGTGTCCCCATTGACACCTGATCAGGGAGGCTCCGGAAATTTTCCGGACAACCGAGATTTTTAGGACCATAACTATTTAGGGATTCAGTTATTTGTTTTCTAATGGTGACGATCTTTTCATCAAAGTAGTTCATGTATTCATTACAACTAAAGTGAAGACCCACTTCACATGCTAAGCTTTGCTTTTTTGTTAACTTTGCAACTGTATCAAAGAGAAATTTTGGATTGTTTTTGTTCGCCTCAATCAGGTTGGAGAAATAAGCTGAGCGAGCAGACGTGAGTGATTTTCGGTATTGTACTGTACTGTCTATCCAGGCTAGTCTAAATACTTCCAACTTGGTGTAGCTCCACTTTCGCTCCAATTTTCTGGAGGCTTGCTTAAGTGCTCTAGTATTGTCTGTGTACCAAGGAGCAAGTTTCTTGTTGCGTATTTCTTTAGTTTTTAGTGGTGCAACTATGTCTAATGTATTTCGCAGTATTGAGTTTAGATCCTCGATTTGATCGTTTACAGATTTATTTACTCTGTCATTTAAGAGCGAACTAGTAAGAATATCAAGGAATTTATTTGTAATCCGAGAATTTATAGTACGGCTTTTGAAACTCATTGTTTGGGGGGCAAGTGAATTTCTTGTTTTAACGGTAAATGTAATTAGACAGTGATCCGATAATCCAGGATTTTGGGGGTAAATTATTAGATCTACAATATCTATTTCTCGTGACAGGACTAAATCTAAGGTATGATTGTGGCAATGTGTTGGACCTGAGACATGTTGGATGAAACCCATTGAGTCGATTATGGCTTGAAAGGCTTTTTGAAGAGGATCATGGGGGTTTTCCATATGGATATTGAAATCGCCAAAAATTAGAATACTATCTGCCATGACTACAAGGTTAGACAAGAATTCTGGAAACTCATTGAGGAACAATGTGTATGGCCCGGGGGGCCTATAAATAGTAGCTATGTAAAATGATTTATCGGCCTGGTTAACTTTCATGAGTAAAACTTCGAAAGAATGAAACTCTGTGATATGTTTGAGAGTAAGTTTATATTTACTGTCATAAATATTAGCGACACCCCCTCCTTTTCGGGATGCACGAGGGATATGATCACTAGTATAGCCAGGAGGAGAGGCCTCATTTAAGGCAGTGAATTCTTTAGGCTTTAGCCACGTTTCACATAAACCAATAGCATCTAGTTTATGATCAGAGATTAATTCATTTACCGCAACTGCCTTTGGAGCAAGAGATCTAATATTTAGGAGTCCCATTTTGAGATGCGAAGTGATACAATTATTTTTATTTTTGACCGAGGTGGAGGAAGGCTTTATCTTAATAAGGTTGTTTTTGTTAGCACTACCTTGTTTAACTTTTCTCAGCCTGGAACGAGTCACAGTGGCAATAGGTAAAGCTGTACTAACTACTCTGGCTATGCTATTGACAGACTCCACTATGCTAGCAGGCTGGCTAACAGCCTGCAGCCTGACCTGCACCCTATCTCATGTTAAAGCTATAGGAGTGAGACTCCTGTCAATGTTCCTAGACAAAAGAAGAGCACCACTCCAGCTAGGATGGAGTCCGTCGCTCCTCAGCAAATCAAGCCTGGCCCTATTTCTGGGAGAGTCCCAAAAAGAAGGCCAGTTATCTACAAACTCTACCTCCTGCGACGGGCAGAACTCCGTTTTCAGCCAGCGATTGAGTTGCGCAAGTCTGCTGTAGAGCTCGTCACCACCCCTAGCTGGGAGGGGGCCAGCGACAATTACTCGATGCCGACACATCTTTCTAGCTAATTTACACGCTGATGCTATGTTCTGCTTCGTAACCTCTGACTGTTTCATCCTAACATCGTTGGTGCCAACGTGGATAACAATATCTCTGTACTCTCTATACTTGCCAGTTTTAGACTTCGCTAGCACCAACCCCAGATTTGCGGCTACGTCGGTGGCTCTGCCCCCCGGTAAACAATGTACGATCGCCGGCTGATTCTTTAGTCTAATACTGCGTGTGATGGAATCGCCAATGACTAAAGTTTTCAGTTTTTCAAGTCCACCGGTAGAACATGCCTGCCGACCATTCCCCTCCGAAGACGGCTCGGGTCTTGACTCCGACTCCAGTGGGGAAAACCTGTTCAAAGTCTCAGTTGGTTTTAGCAACAATTCAGGTTTAACTGGTCGACGGCATTTCTTCCCAGTGACCAAGAGAAAGTTATTGCCCGGCTGCAGGAGCTGTGCCGGGGGGCTAACAAAACTATCGTTTCTACCTGGTGGCACTGACGCAGATTTTTCTATTTCTACACTAGCATAATCCTTGCCTGGCATTTGCGTCAGAAGCCGAGCCTCTAACTCTGCTATCTTTAACTTAAGACGAACATTCTCCTCCGTGTTGTTGCTACAACAATTACAGTGAAAAGGCATTGTAATGATACTTAGCCTCGGGAGTCCGAGTTGCTATGCAGCTTTCCTCACAAAAGCTGGTATATGATGTCACAGCATCAGTGTATACATCCAGACTATTAGTGGCAGACCTAAACATTTCCCAATCAGGGCATTCCAGACACGCAGGCAGATCTTCTTCTGCTTCACTGCTCCACATCTTTGATGGTTGCACAGCAGGCTTAGAAAGTTTTAGTTTTTGCCTGTATGTGGATGTTAGATGGACCATGACATGGTCTGAGAGTCCTTGTACAGAGCGGGGCACAGTGTGATAGGCATTGTTCATTGTAATGTAGCATTGATCCAAAGTGTTTGCCTCTCTGGTCGGGATTTTAATGAACTGTTTACATTTCGGGAGTTTGTGGCTCAGGTTACCTTTGTTGAAGTCGCCAAGAACAATAACTAAGGAGTCCGGGTATGACTGTTACGCCCGGGGAGAATCTGTTTGGCCAGCTGCCATTGTGTCTCATGCACGTTGGCTGATGGTGGAATGTAAACTCTGACCAGGATAAATTATGAGAATTCCCTCAAAGGAAGGTTTGCAGTTGATACAAAATTATTCCAGGTCAGGAGAACAGCACTGTAGCATGACTGTCACATCTTTGCAATCACAAACTTGCCCCTGTCCCAAATTCTTGAAACGTGTTGCTGGCATCAAATTCAAAATGGGCATGTTTTTTTCTCAAAATAATAATATTTCTCAGTTTCAACATTTGTTATGTTGTCTTTGTACTATTTGCAATGAAATGTAGGGATAAATTATTTGCACATTATTGCATTCTGTTTTTATTAGCATTTTACGCAGCGTCCCAACTTTTTTGGGAAACGGGGTTGTAGTAAATTTGTCATTGTTTGATATGATGACTGCCATGTGTTTCAATTACCTGCTTCATGCCTAATGAACAACAGCGTATGGTCTTCTTTGGGACTGTCAAGCTGAGAAATGCGCTGATATATTTCCACTGCCTGTGTGTTAAATGTTTCAGTATCGGTGTGTGACTCTGTGTGTTTTCTGTATTTTTGTGTACATTAGTTTTAATAATGAGCAATGAAACAGCCGTCAGCCAGTCTGGCCTTTCTGCAATGGTTTAATAATGATGTAGCAGCCATTTCATTGATTTGTTGTCGGACGCTAAATCACTACCCGCCTTCCCAAAATAGAAACAAAGTTGTTTGGATTATGCAAAGCAGAGAAAACACTCTTAATTACAAAATAATGAGACTGCAGTTGTAACTCACCATTATAATTTCACCCCATCTCCCTTAGCTTATCTCTGTAGAAAACCTTATCTTGTCTCTCAATCTCTTTTTCTCTCTTCTGTCTCTCAATTCCGTTAAATTCAAAGGGGCTTTATTGGCATGGAAAACGTTGTTTACAATGCCAAAGCACGTGTAAAATACAGTGAAATTAATACAAATGCAACTATATATAAGAGTAAACACTAGCATATATAACTAAACAGTAACTAATCACGCTGAGAAACATTTAAAAAGGACTGACATGTAGAAGTACTTCCTAGGGACAGTGTTGTAACTATTTGTTGTAACTTCGTCTAAAGATTCAGAGGAAAAAAAAGGTAGTTCATCTTCTCTAGCTACGCAAAATAAGGTGACTCAGTCCAAAATATGAATCAGCGCCATCTAGGGTAATGGAAGATCACAGCAATTACAATACTTTGGCCCTGTGCATCTTAGGTGGGCTACATATTAAGTATCTTTTTTTTTTCTCTGTCAATCTGTAACTCTATCCTTCTCACTTTTTTCTGTATCTCTGTATATTTCTCTTTCTACCAGAGAATCCTCTGTTCTTTCATGTATGAACAAAAAAAGCGTTTAAACATTTTAACATATTGTAGATTCTTCAAAGAAAACATGCTTCACCTTGATGACAGCTTTGCACCCTCTTTGCATTCTCTCAACCGGCTTCATGGGGTAGTCATTTGGAATGAATTTCAATGAACAGGTGTACATTGCTAAAAGTTAATTTGTGGAATTTCTGACCTTAATGTCTTTGAGCCAATCAGTTGCGTTGTGACAAGGTAGGGTTGGTGAACAGAAGACCAACATTCTGTCTGCAATGTTGTAGTCGATGTTATGGCAAAAACGTTTCTTCAAGTGCATTTGCAAAAACCATGAAGTGCCATGATGAAACTGGCTCATTAGGACAGGCACCAAAAAGGAAGTCCCGCTTACCTGTACCTCAGATTGCAGTCCAAATAAATGCTACATAGAGTTCAGTTAAAATGCACACCTCATCATTAACTGTTTAGAGGAGACTTCATAAATCAGGCTATTGAATTGCTGCAAAGAAACCGCTACAGAAGGACACCAATAAGTAGAAGAGACTTGCTTGGGCCAAGAAACATGAAAAATGATATTTGAACCGATGGAAATATGTCCTTCGGTTTAATGAGTCCAAATTCTGCGATTTTTGGTTCAACTATCATATTCTTCTGGAAGTACAGAGCGGGTAAACAGATGATCTCCGCATGTGTGGTTCCCACAGGTTTTCTGGTGACATCGTCTGTGATTTTAAATTCAAGGCAGACTCAACCAGCAAGATTACCACAGCATTCTGCAGCGATAAGTGATTTCATCTGGTTTGTGCTTAGTGGGATTATCCTTTGTTTTTCAACAGGACAAAGACCCCAAACATACCTCCAGCCGGCGTAATGGCTGTTTGACCAAGAAGGAGAGTGATGGAGGGATGTGTCAGATGTCCTGGCCTCCACAATCACCCAGCCTCAACCCAATTGAGATGGTTTGGGATGATTTGGAATGCAGAGTGAAGGAAAAGCAGCCAACAAGCGCTCAGCATATGTGGGAACTCCTTCAAGACTGTTGGAAATGCATTCCAGACAACAACCTCTTGAAGCTGGTTGAGAGAGTGTGAAAAGATGTCTTCAAGGCAAAGGGTGGCTACTTGGAAGAATCTAAAATATAAATGTGTATCGATTTGTTCAACAGTTTTATGGTGACTACGAAGACCATAGCATATGATTCACATAATTTTCATAATCATCAAACCATTCAATGACCCCATGTGCCCTGTGGATGTGGATTACTCTCATCCTGAAAGAGACCCAATAATGAACCCTCTTTCAATGTCACTTATATCCTTTCCTCTTGCCATCTTCACACAAAATCAAGGTCTACTGTTCAGCATTTTTATACATTCCACAGAAGAAATTAGGATGTTAGTTGCTTGACTGTATCATGCAGTACACCTTTATGGAAGCATCTGCATTTGATAAGTTCCTCAACTTGTTTAATCAGGTTTTTCCTTTAATTTGTCACCCGTTTGTATAGATACAGTATATATACAATATACGGTATGTATACTGGAACAGGGCACAGCAAGAATGTGGAAGAATGGGAGTGAATGTGCAGCCTGAGGGTGAATTATTCACCCACAAGCGAAAGGGAAAAACAAAGGAGAACGAAGCTGAAACTGACCAATGGTTAAGTAAACAAGAGAAAAATAGCACGATGTGATGACCTGGACAGGGGAACGGAGCTTGGCGGGCAGTGAGGCAAGGCGGCTCAGTTGGAATCTTCTGCAGAGAGTTAGTGGGTTCCAAATCTCCCCTTACCTCTCTCTTCCTCCATTTAAGAGCCGCCCGTTGGCCCTGAAGAGAAGCAGGTGTGGATGGGTGGTGCCTTGTCTTTCCCTCTGCCTCTAACTGCAGCAGCACAATACATCAATCAATCAATCAAATGTATTTATAAAGCCCTTTTTACATCAGCAGTTGTCAGAAAGTGCTTTTACAAAACAACCAGACTAAAACCCCAAGGGGCCAACAACAACAGTGTTGAATTTCAGTGGCTAGGAAAAACTCCCTTAGAAGGCCGAAATTTAGGAAGAAACCTAGAGAGGACCCAGGCTCAGAGGGGTGACCAGTCATCTTCTGACTGTGCTGGGTGAACATTAAGAGTACAAGTTATAATAATTAAATGTAGGCTGAGTCCAAAGTGTATTAAACCTTGTCCAGGTCAGAAGCATGACCAGATGGACAAGGACAGTGACAACTCGAGGGGTGTGGGTGGAGGGTCAGCAGAGTGTCAGCTGGAATCATCAGGTATCGTCTTGATCTGCAACACAACCAGGAGGAGTTTGGACACGGACAGCAATGAGTCTGTCAAGGTGTGGGCCAAGACCTCATGTCCTCCTAAGTTTAAACAGGGCAAGAGACTGGGAAAATGTTGTAAGTGCTTTCCTTAGATCTACCAGGATTTACAATGGAGAAGGAGAACTGAGTGGAGAAGCAGAACTGAACCTGCTCCCCCGGCACAATAATATAGCAGCGTAAAACCTTGGGGTTGAGACAGGGGGTCCAGTGACATTGCAGCCCTATCCTGGGGGAGGCCCTGGACAGGGCCCAACAGGCAGGAAGTCAATCCACCCACATTGCCAAGCACCAACCTAAGGGACACCCACCAACCGCAACCACCCTGAAATGAGGGCAGAATATTGCCAGTAAAGTTCAACCCAAGTTGCATGATGGGCGCAGCGGGGAGACAAGCCACTGACTCCGCCCCCAAATGGCATTGAAAATACTGTACACTACTTGACCAAAAGTATATGGACACCCCTATTAATTATTGAGTTCAGCTATTTCAACCACACCCATTGCTCACAGGTGCATAAAATCCATGAGAAAACCATGAAATCTCCATAGACAAACATTGGGAAGTACAATGGGTCGTAATGAATAGCTCAATGACTTTACACATGACACTGTTATAGAGTGCCACCTTTGCCACTATTCAATTTGTGAAATTTCTGCCCTGCTAGATCTTGCTAGACTCCTACTAGACCATGCAAACCCACAGAAAGGGTGCTGAAGTGTGAAGAACTTAAAAATTGCCTATCATCTGTTATCTGTATCATTCACCACAGCGTTCCAAATTGCCTCGGGAAGCAATATCAGCACAAGAACTGTATATCAGGAGCTTCACGAAATGGGTTTCTATGGACAAGCAGCTGTACGCAAGCCTCACATCAACACACACAATGCCAATCATCGGCTGGAGTGGTGTAAGGCACGCTGCTGGAATTTGTTCCCTGGAGTGATGAAACACGCTTTACTATCTGGCAGTCTGATGGATAAATCTGGGTGTGGCAGATGCCGGGAGAATGCTGCCTATCAGAATGCACAGTGCCTACTGTAAAGTTTGGTGTGGAGGGATAATGGTCTGTGGCTGTGTTTCAGGGTTTGGGCTTTGTTCCATTGAAGGGTCATCTTAATACTACAGGATACAAATACATTTTAGACAACTGGGTGCTTCCAACTTTGTGGCAACAGTTTGAGAAAGGCCCTTTCCTGTTCCAGCATGACTGTGGCCCTATGCACAAAGCATGGTCCATAAACACATGGTTCAACAAGGTCGGTGTGGAGGATCTCAAGTGGCCTACAAAGAGCCCTGACCTCAACCCCATTGAAAACCCTTGGGATGAATTGGAATGGCAATTGCGATTCAGGCCTTCTCGTCCAATATCAGTGGCTGGAATGGGATGTCCAACAAGCTCACATAGGTGTGATGATCAGATGTCCAAATACTTTTAGTCTTATAGTGTATATACACTGATAAGCCAAAACATTATGACCACTCACAGGTGAAGTGGATAACGTTGATCATATCCTAACAATGACAGTGGTCCTAGGAGAGACCAACCACAAACCAGCGACAGGGTATTGGGCACCCAAGGCTCATCGATGTGCGATCTACAATGGACACGCAAGCATCGGACCTGGACCTTGGAGCAGTGAAAGAAAGCCTGGTCCAATGAGTCCTGTTTTTTTTTTAACATTATTTGGATGGTGTGCACCGTTTACCTGGAGAGGTGATGGCACCAGGGTGCACTGTGGGATGACGACAAGCCAGTTGAGGGAGTGTTCTGCTGGGAAACCCCGGGTCTGGGCATTCATGTGGACGTCAATATAACACATGCCACATGCCTAAACATCAATGCAGTCCAGGAACACCCCTTTGTGGCATTGAAATTCCCTGATGGCAGCGGCCTCTTTTAACAGGATAATGTGCTCTGCCACACTGCACACATCGTTCAGGAAGGGTTTGAGGAAAATGATAAAGAGTTCACGGTGTTGCCCAGGCCTCCATATGTGGGATGTGCTCGACCAACAAGTCCGATTCACGGTGGCTCCACCTCACAACTTACAGGACTTGAAGCATATTAGACGTGGTCATAATGTTTCGTCTCATTAGTGTATATATCACAATAGAGCACCTTGACAGGTACAATTGCACATGCCATTAAAGACATTAGAGTAAGAACAACTACGTCACCCAGAGTCCTAATGAATGATGGCATTGGACTTTTTCTGCAGTGTTCTGTGTTGCCCTCAGTCTTGTCCTCACTCCAGGTCACAGAACTCTTGTAAATGGCAGCCGGCTGGATAATTCCTTTGGCCTCTGCAGCTTGAGAACACATTTTAGACAAAACTCCTCCCATCACTGCTGCTGTGGTTGCGGGGGTAGGTTTTTTGCCCTTAGGTGTACTGACACTCCATAGGAATCGAACACACAACCCTGATGTTGCACTTACAAGCATGAAATCTTGATGCCTGAAATGTTTCTACGCTTAGAAGGCACAGGGCTCTTTTTGAAGTAGCCGTTTAACACGTTAATTTTGACATGTTTCAATTCTATTTTGTGGGCCTCTTGTCAGTTCAGCTCACCTAGGTCACTTGGAAGTAAACTGGGTCCTTTGAGCATCCTAACCTCCAGCATGTTCAGTTCATCAGCAAACTTCCCCCTTTCCGCTTCAGCTGTCAGAGAGCAGCTATTTATCTTGCCTAGCAAGAGAATGGGACCAAGTGTCATCCTTTATGCCAGGCCAAAAGACAAAGCCTCCCACTCTGAAAAAGGTTAGGTGAAAACCTTACATACAATAATTCTGGAAGCAGCATACCCATGGGGGAAACAGGGGCTGTCTCCCTACTGTATCTTTAACACGTCAGAGACTGCAACCGTGTGGTGGACAAGCACTTCAGGACCCGACTGCTAGTGCCTCCAGGATCTGTCATCTCACGCATTCCGATAGATATTAATGAGACAATACATTTTAGGGCGACCTTCCTAACAAATGAACAGCTACACATGTGTCGTTGGCTTGATTTTGTTCGATAGGAAACGGTTGTGGCTTCCTTCCATTCCTCTGGGACAATGGTCGAGTCATGATGTCTGCAACCGGTGTGCTCAGTAGCTCAAAGAACAATTTATAATTCTCCTGCTGATATTGTTTGCTACATGACCTCGCTCAATTATGGAGTTTTTTTTACCCTTTGTATATATTATTTCCTGGTATATTGATTGAGGACACCTCATTTATAGCAACGACCGGAGGAGCTTTGCTCAAGGATAAAATTGCTTTTTCACCTCGCATACTCTTGGATTTGATCTAGAATCGTTTTTATTCCTGGTCAGAAACCCTAAATGCTCTCCAGGTTGTTGCTGCAAATAAGAACGTGTTGTTAGCATACCTACCCGGTGAATTCTTTTTTGGGGGGGAAGCACTGAAGCTGGTTTTTTGCAATGTTTATGCGTTTATACATTTAAAATCATTTTTGTGCTTTATAAATCTATTTTGTTCAGTATAACAGGTTGGCATTTGGACATGATCTATAATCAAAATATGTAATGTAACTCCAAAATGTGTCTTTTTTCATTTCAATGCATGGTAGAAAGTTCATTGACACAGATTGTTGCCACTTAGCTGGGGTAAATCCACCATGTATAAACTGTGAGCCTTGCAGCCTATCCTGTTATTCAACCATAACCATCTGCCAAGTATTGATATGGGCGTGGAAGCAGGGGAATTTTCATGTGAATTCATCGTATGTCCATAGGTGTGACCCTAAATGTGCACAGTATGTATGTACGTGAGAGGTACTGCAACAGTGGCCCTCACCGATTAAGTGTACCTCTGCTTCCTGTCCCTCACTTCCTGCTTCCTGTGATCTCCTAGGCAATCCACTCAGTTGCCTGGCACCACGAGGGCAAGCAATTCATCTGTAGTCACTCGGACGGAACGCTGACCATATGGAACATTAAGGGCCAGGGCAAGCCATTTCAGACAATCACCCCGCACGGTAGGACTGAACGCACATTCACATCATGCTGTCGCTTTTCACACACACTTTGCACACACACTTTTTTTTCAATTAGCATTTCAAAAAAAAAAAAAAATTGTTTGTTGCTTGTTTTTCAAACATAAAAAATCAGGGATCAAGGGTTTGATTTTCTCCCCACTTAAACATTTCCTTCTGTAGGCTGTCCCGAGGCACACACACTCATAGTCACACTGTTTTTACCAAGTCTGCTCTATGAGATATATACCTTCAGTTTTAATCCTTCGCTCTTTCCCACTCACTACTTTCAGCTTTTTACATTTTCTCTATCCTCAAAGAATTGTCTCAACAGAACAAAATAAAGCTGGAGACGAAAAGAATATAAAGAGAGGGATAGGAGAGTGGAAATCCAAGAGAAAGGGAGCAATAGAAAGCCTTTTGAACCCCTTTCTAAAAATGTTGTTGGGCAAAAAGGATTCTATTAGAGCTTGTTTCTCCAAATGCTGCATTCATAATTACTTCAGCTTTTAATGAACAATTATGAAAATGTATGACAGGCTTATGTGAAATTAAAAAATGCTGTAAATTATACAAGTTATGCTTTGATTCTTTCTTTTGTAGTTCATTCCTGTTTGACCAATCATTAGTTGTACTTCAGTTGGTCTTTGTGCATTTAACTAGCCTTTATATAGAAACATACTGTACGTCGCTTACGGTTTTTGAAGGAAAGATCTGAGTCAAAGTTTGACACACACACAAACATTCAAAAATGCATTTCTATTAAACATTTTCCATAACCCCTAAAACTAGAAACTAACCCGAGCCCTAAACTTAAGCCTCAGCCTAACCCCTAACCCTAAATGATAAAAAACACATTATAATCCTAAATGTAACCCCAAGCCTAAAACTCAATGTGAAAATACTGAAATTCCAATTGAATAAATAAAAATGAACATAATTTTTTGTGTATTTATTCTCAAGAAAGTTCCTAACATTCAAATATCATCCTGAATTAAGTGCCTTAAATTTGAGTTGAACTCCAGCCTGCTGGCTAATGCTGCAGCATCAGGAGACCAGGTTGCAGAGATGGGGACAAGTCACACATGGTCAAGTCCAATCAAGTCTCAAGTCTTAACCATCAAGTCTCGAGTCAAGTCTCAAGTCACAGTTCAGATAAATCAAGCAAGTCCAGTCAAGTCAAGGGTTCACCCTAAGCAAGTCAAGTCGAGTCCTTATAAGTTTCAAGTCAAGTCACAGTACTAAAGAGATGAACACACACACACACTGTCCTCTGTTTCTGACGTGCGCTCGGTGCGAAGCTCGATTTCAAAATCAAATATTTTTCTCCTCCGCGGTACAATTTTTTGGGGGGACGAAGCGGAGGGATCTTGAATCAGCCTGAAGGGGTTGTATTCGCTATAACAACCGCCTCGCTATACCTTATCTTTTTCATGGCAACGGTCTGTTATCAAGAAATAACACGCATTCTGCACTGGAATTCAGCCAATCCATGTAATAAGGGCTAATAATAACAACCTTATAAACTAATTATTGTGACTGAAAAACTGCCTAATATGTAATTACGCTGTAATTATTCTTGTCCGTATGAGTAAAAAAAAAAAAAACTCTTCGAAATGTTTAGGTGCTAGTAATCACATCGGCGCCTCCATGTTAGCCTTTCATGCAGTAAAGTTAACTGTTATGGTGTAAGCACAATGCTTTTTAGTTTCCACACGCAGTCCACAAACACTTGAAAAATAATACAGACATTATAGCCTACGTGTAATATACATGCCCGCTCATTTTAAGATGCCCATCCATTTACCAGACGTATTCAGTAATGAAAATGGTCACATTTCTAACAAGAAAAAAAAAAAAACATAATATGCAACCAAGGCCAAATTATGACAAACAAAAGATTAATTCATTACATTAGTAACTTAATCGTTATAGATCTTAGTGAAACTGAATATAAAGAGATTACTTTCTTACCTTTCCTTGTGGTTCTTAAAATAACGAATCAAATTTGACGTTGTTGCATATTTTGCATCTGGCAAATCTTTTTTTATTCACACGGTCCAGTTCAAAGTCCTTGTATCCAAACGATAATATTTGTGGAACTCGACTAACGTTACTGTCTGCCATGTTTGGCGCGGTTTGAATTGTGCAGCGTTAAAGGCACATACGCTGATTAGTGGTGCTGATGTCACAACATATAAAATAATTGTATTGCTGTTTGTTTATTATAAGTTCAAGTCATTGTCGAGTCTTCCACTTCAAGTCAAGTCAAGTCTCAAGTAACTTGTTCTCAAGTCAAAGTCAAGTCAAGTCATTTTCATACTTTAATCAAGCAAGTCACAAGTCCTGAGAATTGTGACTCGAGTCAGACTCGAGTCAAGTCATGTGACTCGAGTCCCCCACCTCTGCCAGGTTGACAGGAATGGGTGAAGGAGGGTGAAGAGGAAAGTAGAGAAAAAGAACAAGGGACTTGGGAAAACAGGAGTGACGTGACGGAAATGACGAAGGAAATCGCAAAGCTAAAGTGGTTTCTCTCTCTCTGTTTTCTATTCCAGGAAAACAGCCTAAGGATGGAAAGAAGCCAGAACCCTGTAAACCCATTCTAAAAGTGGAATACAAGACCACCAGACTGGGGTAAGAACACACACAGACGTCCAGAATAACCATCTCCAGAACCATCCACATGGACTTCCATGTGTTCAAATGTCTGTTCATGTATGTTTCTATGCGCTTGCCTGCGTGTGTGTATAGCGACCCCTTCATGATCCTGTCTGGTGGTCTGTCATATGACACGGTGGGACGGCGGCCATGTCTGACAGTGATGCACGGCAAAAGTACTGCTGTCCTGGAGATGGACTACCCCATCGTTGACTTCCTCACGCTTTGTGAGACGCCATATCCTAACGGTATGTTGCCCTCTGCGCACTAGTGTGTGTCTGTGTTATGTGTGTGTGTGTGTGTGTGTGCGTGAGCGTGCTATGGTATACTTATATAAAAATATCCCAGCAGGCTTCAGTTGGTTTATGGGTGGAATGCGTTTAATTAGCAACTTTGGTGACAAATTTGTTGTTCTGTTCTCAGTGGGTCTAATATAAATAGTATCCTAAGCCTTGAGCAATGTTGACTTTTGACCTTTCTGTTTCATTTTTAAATTAGGTGCTTGTGTGTATTTTCATGCTTGCTATATAATTATTTGTCTACACAAATCCCCATACACCTGTGTGTGTTTGTGTGGAAGCATTTTAATTCGCGACTACGTTGACAGCTTTGCTATTGGGTTCTTGGCCGGACTAATAATATTAAGATGTTTCTTAGTCTGTTTTAACATAAACATTTGACCTTTCTGTTTCATTTCTGTGCTCTAAACACGTAGTGTGTCTGTGTGTATGTATGCGAGAGAGTCAGAGTTTTTGTGTTTTGTTCATGTGTTGAATATGAAATGCTGAGGATTCATTAGACAGTCAAATGTTTCCACATGGTTGTCAGATCAGTTTGCATTATTACAATTATTACCTAACCTTTGTGATATGAAATCCCTTGTCAAAGGCCTTTCATTGAGGATGATGATAATGATAATGATGATGACATCAATAATGATTACTATGTTTTGGTCTAATTATGATTATGTAATAACAGGTGTTGAGGTTGTTTTGAAATTTTTTGGTTTGTTTCAGTTTTGTTTGCTAATGTGTGCTGGTTTCAGTAGAACTTCATTGAGGTGAGAATAGACCTGATTCAATAGGATGATGCTGTGTATCCATGTGTTTTACGTCGGTTAGTAGGAAAAGCTCAGCCCATTAAGTAGTGCATTCACTATCACACTGGAAATGGCTACCATGTCATCTCCAAAAAAACAATGATGCTGTAAATGACATTGTGGTTTGATGCTTGTCCGTTCGGTCTCACATTGATAGGTTGTGGCTGCAGTCGGTTGCTGGTTCGAGTGGTACAGTATTGGGTCTCTTGGGTTTTTAGGTGAGGTACTTGATCGAAGGCTGTGAAACACACTTCCTGTTAGTTGATAGATCATAAAAACGGTGTCAGTTCTGTTAAAAGCATAAAAGAATGACTTAATGATGAAATCTCAGTCCTGATGTAATTTACTCCTTAAAAAAATTAAATATTTTTCAGCAGCATTGCCATAAGCATGTTCAAATGGGTGTCGTGGAGATCTGCATCTCAGTCGCAGCAAATGGCGGGCTAAAGTGATGTGGATATGAAAAGTGCGTGCGCAGCTTGGAGTGTGTGTCTTCTTTGATGTTGGCGTGGGGGGCTTGAGGAAACAGATTAACAGACGATCTGACGATGGTTACATAATGGTGTCCATAGCGACCGACCTGATGTTGGGAAGCTTTGATACTATCTCGTTAAGGCGACCTAAGAGACCCTGAGTTACGCAACGCCCAGCCTGATTCCATAAGCACGGGCTCTGTCTTCTGTGTTTCTGTGAGGCAGTGAAAGAGAGGGTCGATGTTATTGAACATGATTATTTTAAATATTTTGTATTTCAGATAGGGCCAGACGTATTGGATGTTTCATGAGTTCAAGCAGTACACGCACTCCTTCAGAACCAAGAGAGAAAAAAAAAGTATTCCTCAAAAATAAGTTACAAAAAAACTTTCAATTAGAATTATGAAGTGAAAACATCTGCCAATGGCCAGAAAACATTTCACATTTTTCTGTCACAAGACTAATTCTGAAAACAAGTCAAATAAGTCTTATTCAGTTAACTTGATAAGTAAATATTCTTCAAATTAGACAATATGATTTCAAAGTAGACAAACAAGAATATCAAAGAATAGACAAACAAATACAACCCTGGCCTAATGATGGAAATTCTGTGAAGAGTTTGCAATGACATCATGGAGATCAAAGGCAGCAGAGACAATGAGACAGACAGACAGACAGAGAGTGAGACCGACAGAGGGAGACAGGCACGCTTGCAGGCAGCACAGACGGTAGGAAAACAGACAGGCGGTAAGACATATCGACAGACACTTCGAATCAGATCACTTAGTGTCTGAAACATTCCGACAGACAAAAGGAGATAGTGGGAGAAGACGGGGGAGTCGGAGGTAGAAAAAGCACAGGGGACGTTGACTGTGAAGGTCATGGCTGCCCTGGCAATGTGTTTCTATGGGGATGTACAGCCTGTGGCTGCACTGACTCAGAAGAGAAGACACTAAATGCATGTTGTGGGCTTCCAGCTCAGACAATGTTCTCTCTAGTCACCCACACACACACGTCGTCATCTCTCTAACTCAGACCAAAATGCCTATACACTGAATGCATCTCAGCTAGACAATAATGAAAGACCGCTGTGCTGTCTCTTTCTACCGCCTCCAAACTGCTGTTGTTTCTGTACTGCACCATACTGGTTGGCATTTCACGTCTGCTGTATTTTCTCCCCATTCCTCGCTTCGTGTTATTCTGAAGTTGTAAGGATTCGGTAATCAAACATGTCACTTTATCTTCAGTTACTTTAAATATGTTTCTACTGCTTATATATCCCAGAAACTCACAGATAAAAACAACTCACATGAGTTCCTCAGGTTTTATTTTGATTTGTTTTTATCTATGGATAGTTCAAGGAATCAATATCACTGCCCATTGTAGGACTTTCTGTGAATATGCCCTGCATACGATGTTGATGAATAACCATTGTCTTTCCCTTGGTTGTTTGTCTTTGCTACAGATTTTCAGGAACCTTATGCTGTAGTGGTCCTTCTTGAAAAGGATTTAGTGGTGATCGACCTTGCACAAAATGGGTAAGTGTGAACAAAGTAAACATGTTGTATTCATTTAAAAGATTGTGGCCAATGATTCATTCAGATGTCCTGGAAACTCCTGTTTTTTTTTTAAAGAATCACCAACTAGTAATGCTGAATACTGTTCTATAATGTCACAGACAGGTGGTTGTCATGGAAGATCATGCATGGATTCAGTACCTACATTCATTAACATTCTGTTGAATGGATCTTAAAATGTCTCATGCATGGCCCAGAATTATATAGACTATAAACCAAGAGTTAAAAGGGCACTAAATAAAACTCTTGGCTGAAATGTTCCCCTTCCAGTTACCCCATTTTTGAGAACCCCTATCCGTTAACGATCCATGAGTCTCCGGTGACCTGCTGCGAGTACATCGCCGACTGCCCTGTGGACCTCATCCCTGCACTTTACTCTGTTGGCTCCAGACAGAAACGACAGGGTTACAGTAAAAGGGTATGGATCACATTACACCTTTTTAGCTACCAGGCCTAATGTCATGGCAATCTTATCACTATACTGCATCCAGAATTCCGCTCATCTCCCTCATCTCCAGCCTGTTCAATATGCTATATGCTATATTTTGGTGTTTTTATTTCAAAATGACTCATTGTTTCTCCTCACTTCTCTGTTATGATATATTTTTTCTGTACCTTCTACTTTGCATCTTCTTTTCATTAAGTACCCCCCGCCACCGATGTTGGAAATGTCACCGTGTCCTGACCCCTGTCTTCTCTCTTGTCTTTTCCTGCTGTTTTTAAAGCAACGGGTAACGGTGGAAAGCGTTCTCTCTGAAAGATCAGCGTTGAGTCATTCCGCTGACCTTTTTATTTGCTATGGCATTTCACACAACCTAAAAAACAACAACATACATATGGCTCTTTAGCCGTGCGCGTACAACCAGGCGTTACTCATCCCTTCCCTCAGTCGCGTCCATCACAGCCGTAAGGTTTCCTCTTTCTCTCAGACTAATGACGTCCTGTAAGCCCGGTGAGAAGCCGATTGACATGATGTCGTCCCATGTCATGCTGTTTGGTGCAACGTGTGAGATACTGTAGCCGGAGTCTATCTGTACACGATCTTATCAGTGATTTCCGGGTGTATCAATCTCAATGACGACCATATCTTGTTCTGTCTTGTCTGTGTATGTGTTTTTCAGGAGTGGCCCATCAGTGGTGGTAACTGGGGCCTCGGCACGCAGAGCTACCCAGAAATCATCATCACCGGGTAAGAAAACAACTCCATTTAAAGAGATTGTTAGAGATTTTGGCAATGAGGCCCTTTATCTACATCCCCAATTTGATAAACTTGTGGATACCAATTTTGTTCATCTGAAAGAAGCGACAGACTGTGTTGCTAGCCAGTGGTAACTAATGTCAGAGCAGTGATTCTGAAAATGTTATATTTTCTTCGAAATGCCCGTAGAGACACAGATATGGTATCCACAGTTGTATAGAACTCTAATAAGATAACAGCCTCATTGCCAACATCCTGAATTATCAGAATGAAACAAATTGCTTAGCTGTGATGGGAGGAATACAACTCTGAGATAAAAATACAAAAGATACTTGAACTTTTGCAAAGTGACATCAAAGCAGGGACTTGGCAAGAGGGGTCTCTTTGGAGTCAACTCCTAGACACCTGGGTCCCGATTTCTTTCTTTCTCTCTGAAGCTCCAGCATAGAAAAGCATATTTCCCTCCCTCTCTTTCTGGGTGTATCTCTCATTGCTTTTCTCCTCTCTCTCATTCTCTCTCTCTGTCTATTGGTTTCTCCGCTTTACTCTCTTCCAGAGATATAAAAAGTACTAAAAAACAAGAGAGGAGTTGGACAAAGTGGTGTCTCAGAGTACGCATTATACAGGACAATCCCAGAATGCCTTGTACCATTGAGACACCGGGGTTAAGGTCTCTCTGTACAGTTGTGTAGAGCTGAATGTGGGATATCGCCAGAGGCGGATTTGAACTGAATTATTACCGACGAGAGAGTGCGTGTCTGCAGAAAAAGTCCTAATTATTTTCTCTCTGTTTCTCTTCCACCTCTTTCCTGCCTTCGCTTGTCTTCCCTTTGTGATTCACAGGCATGCTGACGGGACCGTAAAGTTCTGGGACGCTTCCGCAAGTAAGCGCCTTCAAACTTCCTCCTCTGTAATATCTCTTTAAAAAGTTATTTACCGTCAACGCGGAGCCAACGCGGATCTCAGTTTCACAACGCTGTGTCTCCGGCATGTAACTCGCCTGTCTGCTCCTAGTCATGCTCCAGGTGCTGTACAAGCTCAAGACAGCCAAGGTGTTCGAGAAGAGCCGGAACAATAAGGAGGACAAGCAGAACACTGAGATTGTGGACGAGGACCCGTTCGCCATTCAGATCATGGCCTGGTGTCCTGAGAGCAGGATTCTTTGCCTGGCTGGCGTGTCGGCCAACGTCATCATCTACCGCTTCAGCAAGCAGGACATCACCACCGAGGTCGTGCAGGTGGGTGATGGCGTGCCTGTCTTGGTGTTGCGGCCCGGCAGAACGGAGGATACGACGACCTACGTGCGGTGTAGCGTGAAAGCTATTTCCTCTAATATCTGTTTTGCACAATTCTGATCGTTAACCGGGTGGTTTCGAAACCCTGAATGCTGATCGGCTGAAAGATGTGACAAATGAGACTGTATGTTATGGGTGTGACATGACATTGCTCTAATTGCACTGGTAACCGGGTTATAACAGCAATATGGTACCACAGCTGAAGGCTGGAACTCTGCACGCCATATATCCCTGTGAATTATGACTTAAATATAGTCTGCTTTAGACAACTCCTGTCTCCCTTACTGAGTGGGGAGTCATTAATGGTTAAAGTATGCTTACTGTGTCCAGAAGGCTGTTTCCAGAGACAGCACATTGTTTACGCCTTCACTCTAGACGCCTCCCAATGCCTCATTAGACAGGTCTCCAGCCAGTAAAAACACAAGATGGTTCCCAGGACAACCAGCGCGCAGTAAACAACCTAGTCAGGCCATTATTTGTTGTGGCAGTGATGCAATGAGAGGTGAAGGGATGAGAGTCGCTGGAATGCAGATAATGACGTGAAGCTAATGCAGCCTTAGGTCAGCAGGCGTGTGTTTGTTCGGCTCTGATGCAATGGGTCTGGTACGTGCCTGGTCCAGATCAGAGATGTGTCCTTTGGGGAGATTTGCAAGCAGAGTTGTGAATCTCTTAATTGCAAGTGGAGCTTCTTTTCTTATGGGGTGGGTCTTCACCCCTAACCACAGACAGACAGAGAGAAACAGACAGAGAGAGAGACAAAGACTGAGAAAAAGATTGAGACATACAGAAACAGAGAGAAGAGAGACATTGAGAAACAGACTGAGACAGACAGACGAGGAGACAAAGAAATAGAGAGAGAGAGGATTACATGCACAGGGCAATAGTGGTAATTCCATTCCCATCATGCACTGCTTTGACGATTGGTGCCGTGTGTGGGTGGGTCAGAGTCGGGGTTGGGGCACAGTCAAGTAGCCTGAAGCGGGACTTAGAAGAAACCCTGGGATATCTCAGCTTCAGAACAACTCCTTGACCCTCCAAATACCCACCCACGTATGCACACTCAAAACACACACTCTCACCAGAAGGCAAAGCCACTCCATTGGCACACCGAGACCATCGTTCTCGCTAACGAGTCTCTCGCTCCCTAAGATTCGCTGTTTCAATAGATGGAAAGAAAACCTATTTGTTCTGCTCAGAAGCCGCTTTAGTCATACTGAAATAATAGTGTCTACTTTCATAATTGAATTGGAGCTTGTGGGTGTGTTTCCCAGCTACTGGAGGTGCGTCTGCAGTACGAGGTGAATGACGTGGAGTCCCCACTAGATGGGGGAGGGGGGGATCGGGATCCGCCCACCCCCGGAGCAGCTTCACCCAGCCCCCAGACCGCTGGGCCACCGACACACCCCTCCACCAGCAGCAACTCCTCCGACGGGGTGCGAGACAACGTGCCCTGCCTCAAGTATGCAACGTTAACCCCCACCCCCCAACCTCCCGTCAGGTCACATTTACATACGTCTAGCACGCACTCGAACGCATTCAGTGTACTCTTAAGGTCCCCTGAATGCAACCTGAGGTAACCAGAGCTGTCTGTTACTCTCATCACATAATCCCTAATCTGGCTCCCTCTCTCGCTCTCCACAGGGTGCGTAGTACACCTCTGAAGCAATCCCCAGGTTACCAAGTAGAGTTGGTGGTTCAGCTCGTGTGGGTGAGCGGAGAGCCTCCTCAACAGATCACCAGCCTAGCCCTCAACTCCGCTTACGGCCTGTGAGTACAAGGCGGTGAACACTGAAACTCGGAAGAGATCGTGTTTTTAACGATTCTCAATTAATTGCAAAGAAAGATGCTGTCTTTCGGAAACATATGAAATGCTGACAAAGTTGATTTATGAATTTAGTGCCTTCATTTTGAATTGACTTTGAACCTGGTGCAAACCAAGCGAGGACAGCGTAAAAGTAAAATCTGTTTCAGGAGTGCTTTAAGTTGAACTCCTCAATACTCCTCCATTCAATGTCTCAAACGTATGGTTGTAAGCTCTGGGTTTTGGCCTGTGATATGATATGATTTCCAGCCGAGCTGGAATGGTTTCAAGCCGTGTCAACACGATTTATGTCCACTGGGAAATTCTGGCTGAGACTTCTCCTGCCTTGCTTTCTATCAGAACTACCTATACCTAATCTTAACCCAAACTAATCTCATCTCCCTTTTCATATCACCCTTTTCCTCTTGCTCGCATCTCCTTTCGTTCTCTCTCTCTTTTTCTCTTTCTTTGCTTCCACACACTCTCTTCTCCCTCCTCTTTCCAACAGGATTGTGTTTGGAAACAGCAATGGTTTGGCGGTTGTGGACTACCTCCAGAAGACAGTGTTGTTGAACCTGGGGACAGTGGAGCTATATGGGTCTAACGATCCCTACCAGAGACAGCCTCGCTCTCCACGAAAGACACGTCAGCCATCTGGAGGTAATGGTAGGTTTGGTGGAAACTTCACCGATGTTACCACCAAACAAGTTGACGTAGGCTCGTACTACTGCTATATGGCATTTTGTGGTTTAATTAAGCCTAAAGTCACGAGGTGGTGTGACCTATGCACAAAATACCACGGCTAAGACTGTTCCAAGATACGACACAATGCATGTGAACGCCATGAAATTATAAATGGTTTAACAACATAATAAGAAAATGTATGTTTTGTCATACCCATTTTATACAACTTTCAGCCAATCACCATTCAGATCTTGAAACACCTGGTTTATAATCATTTACAGTACATGGCTTATTTCAGGGGTATCAAACATACGCCTTGCAGGGAGGAGACTGGCATAAAGTTAATACAATTAAAAATAGGCAGGTAACCTAGCAATTAGAGCATCTGACCAGTAACCAAAAGGTTGCTAGATCAAATTCCTGGGCCACAAGGGGATTTATCTGTCGTTCTGTCCCTGAGCAAGGCAGTTAAAACGTATTGCTCCCCATGTCATTTCTGTAAATGGGAACGTTTTCTCATTTATTTTCAGGCAATATAGCGGCACAAAACTTCCAAACACAAATCAACAACTCAGACTATGAGTAGAGAAAGAAGAGAAAGATGTAACACATTCTGACACCAAACATTTTTCAGTGTGTCCCTTAGACCTTGTGAAAGGGCAAATGCATCCCAAGGTGCTAAACTAATCTGACACCCCTGGTTTATGTAATCTTAATTAAAAACTGGGTAGTTAAGATGATAGTTAAGGGTAGCTAAAAGTTTATTATTTAAGACAATATACAGTACCATGGTGATGACACAGTTACTTATTCAGGGTCCCATCTTGTATATCATGCCAGGGTTGTGGGTTTGATTCCCAAAGGGAATTGTTTATGGCACATTTCCAAAATATGGTACCCTGGCTATCAGCTGTTCACCACACCACATCTGGCGTTATTGGTTAATTTATTAACAGCACTTATAGGCACAGCTTTATGTTGTTTTTTACAGGTTAAGGGGGTGGATTTCATCCTGTATCATACGTGTGAACATGCAGGCAGTCCAAGAATAGCAGTGGTGATGACAAGATTCTATGAGCTTCACTGTCTCCATTTCTCTGTCGCTGTTTGTTTGTAAATGCCTAATAGGATTCTGGATAATATGTAGACTGTTCTTTTGATAACACTGAATGCCTACATCATGTTTGTTCTGGGGTGGCTGTTTTAAAATCCAGAGACTAGGAAGCATTAATTTCTGATATCAATGTTGGGTTCTTCTGGCATAGACAGACAACTTGTGAGGCAGACGTGCTAGAATTTCCCAATAGAAAAGCACGGTGTTAAAGCATAGTATAATTCACATTTCTGTGTGAATTCAGCCGGGGCCCCACAAAGTTCCATTTTCTGCCTTTCGGTGGTGATGTGGGCAGTGATGTAATTCCTCCCCCGGAGGAATTTGTCATTAATAGTCACTGTTGCCGAGGGTCTGGAATTCGAGACTACAGTGGTGGCTGGTGTGCACACACACACACACACACACACACACACACACACACACACACATACACACACATAAACGGCGTCCCTCCTACTCACACCCTGTCACTGCAGCACTTTGGTGTTACTGACAGGCAGCAGCATTGCTGCGTTGTGACCTACTGCCACCTGCTGTTTGACCACAGTGTTACAGTCCCCAGCATCGTCAGATCAATTCCAAGCAAAGATGTTTGTGCGAAGCATCTGGTGTGATGTACATTGGACAGCGGCAGGCTTGCAGAATGTGCGGAATGTTAGCAATAGATTTCATGAGCCAGTCTGTCTGACTTCAGCCTGTCTGTCTGTCCTGCCCACATGAATTGAGTCTGTTTGGAGCTTGCTTGGTCTTCTGGCTCGATACACGGGAAGTCTGGGAAATGGTACAGCACCAGGGCATTGACTTGGCCAGTAGTCTATTTAGTCTGTTTCAACTCTAGTTGGCTTCATTACTTTGGCAGACATGACAAACGCCAGTGTACCCAATAAAACCTCGATACAATGACGCGTGTTGCACAGCTACAATTGTGCTCATAAGTTTGCATACCCTGGCAGAAATAGTGAAATGTTGGCATTGATTTTGAAAATATGACTGAACATGCAAAAAAACTTCTTTTATATAAGGATAGTGATCATATAAAGCCATGTATTATCACATAGTTGTTTGGCTCCTTTTTAAATCATAATGATAACAGAAATAGCCCAAATGGCCCTGATCAAAAGTTTACATACCCTTGAATGTTTGGCCTTGTTACAGACACACACAGGTGAAAATGGCAATTAATGGTGAATTTCCCACACCTGTGTATAAATTGTCAATGAGATTGTTAGCTCTCACGTGGATGCACTGAGCAGGCTCGATAGTGAGCCATGGGGAGCAGAACATAACTGTCAAGTAATGGAACTTAATAAAGATAGGAAAGGATATAAAAAGATGTCAAAAGCCTTGTAAAAACCAGTCAGTACGGTTCAATCACGAAAATTCAGGGATCTCTTGATACCAAGCCAAGGTCTGGTAAACCAAGAAATATTTCAGCCAAAACTGCCAGAATAATTTTTCGGGGAAGAAAGAAAACCCACGGTAACCTCAGGAGAAATACAGGCTGCTCTGGGAAAAAAAAGGTGTGGTTGTTTCAAGGAGCACAATGTGACTATACGTGAACAGAAATGAGCTGCATGGTCGAGTTGCCAGAAAGAAGCCTTTTCTGTGACAATGCCACAAAAAAGCCTGGTTACAAAATGCCCAACAACACATTGACATGCCTCACAGCTTCTCACATTTTTCTACATGAAAGCTGTGCATGGGGCGTTCTTGGACTTTCCAGTATGACAATGATCCTAAGCACAAGGCCAAGTTGACCCTCCAGTGGTTACAGCAGAAAAAGGTGAAGGTTCTGGAGTGGCGATCACAGTATCCTGACCTTAATATCATCGAGTCACTCTGGGGAGATCTATAATGTGCAGTTCATGCAAGACCACCAAAGACTTTGCGTGACCTGGAGGACAAATGGGCAGCTATACCACCTGCAAGAGTTCGGGGCCTCATAGACAACTATTACAAAAGACTGCACGCTGTCATTGATGCTAAAGGGGGCAATACACAGTATTAAGAACTAAGGGTATGCAGACTTTTGAACAGGGGTCAGTTTCTTTCTTTGTTGTCATGTTTTGTTTTATGATTGTGCCATTCTGTTGTGACCTACAGTTGAATGTGAATCCCATAAGAAATAAAAGACGTGTTTTGCCAACTCACTCATGTTTTCTTTATAAATGGTACATATATTACCAATTCTCCAAGGGTATGCAAACTTTTGAGAACATCTGTAAGTGGAAAGGCAGACTACATACAGTAGTCTGCAGTATTATGATAATGAATATAATTTCGTTCTTTGCCTGTCTCTTCTGATGCAGGTCTGTGCGACATCAACGAGTGTTCTGCCTCGGAAGATCGTTGCAAATCCCCCACTTCAGGTAAACTGTCTTTCAGCATGTTGGAGTTACCGGTACACATCATACAAAACCTACTGACATTACCTACAATCCATTATTAACTAATAAGTGGCTTGTGGATGAAATGCATGCTTCACTTGAAGAATAATGTGACTTAACCTGAATATTTCGAATCCCTATGAAAAACCGATACTTCAAATGTGTATGCAATTCTATCAGAAAGATGGCTTTTTAAGATTTCTCATATCTGGATGTGGGAATGTTTTATAATTCCTTGATTCAGAAAATTGTATTTCACACAAACATTGTTGAAGGGTCAACTTTAAAACTACAGGGTTTTGTGTTTAAATAGTTCTTCTTTGTAGATCTCACTTGTGAATGGACGCTTCATTCCCCTACTTTCAAGGAATAGTCAATAATTTTATTTTTTTCATCAAAACCTGAGACAGTGAACAGCAGAGTCAAATAGGATTCTAAATTGGCTAGGCAGTTAAGGACCATAAAACTCACAGAGTCAGTGAAGAAGTACCCTGTAGTCGGTCCAAAACAGAAATGTATTGATTTTCACTAAATAGGATATTAGTTTATAAGGAGGGTTAGTTTATATGGAACTTCACAATCTAGCACATCCTCAATAATCCCATTAAAAGGAGAACAATTTTTTTTTTATTTATGTTCCTGCCTATGGCTTTCCAATATATTATTTTGTTTTCTACAATTTTGTTTTTCAAAACTAATATTTCATAGAAATTCTATGGAACCCGATGAAGTGATTTTCGTTCCAGAGGCTTTTACTCATCTAATCCTGGGGCAATTTCAGATCTAGGAATTCTATGAAACTAAAAAAGGTTTGTGTGTGAGCTCAAAAATGGGATCTGGTCATGCAGCCAGAAGATGCAGATTCAATTATAGATTGTTCACAACCATAATGTTTATTTATTAACAGTATGGTCCTGTACAGGTAATCAACAAGCAATCACATTTTTCACACACCAAGCAACGTCCTTTTCAGATTTCAACCAACAATGTGTTGTCCCATTCAGAGTTACTGTGTCCCCCAATAGCTCTGCCCTGGACAAATACTTTTCGGTTCACTAAATTAGCCTTTGAGGTGAAGAGGCATACTAATAACAGATGCAACCCAGTTACATGTCATTACTGGGAGCTTGACATTAACACTGAGACACTGGGGCTAAAACACAGGGGTTGAGCAGCTTTTTAAAAGGTCACCCAGAAAAAGTAGTAGTCCAAAGACTAAAGCAGCTCGCTGTGTTCCAGGTGTTCAGCCAAATACCAAACCACCTCCGTCTGATGTGTTTTTGCTGCCCCAGTTCATCTGCTATTCATAAGGATGGCATATCTGGTCTCCAGTCTTGACTTGAGCATATGTCTCCTCCTAATTGAGATTCTTAGAATCGTTGGAAGAGTCAACAAGGCTTTAAAGCTTAGTGCCGCTAGGAAAGTAATTAGTCTGGGCAAAAATGTACACTATTGCTGACACATTTTCAGCATGCACCCAGGAAAATTGAAGAAAACTGCTAGCAACTGTTAACAATGGAAACGAGTTAGAAGACATAGTCCTCCTAGAAACTGACATATTTTGAGGGGACAGTGATTGCTAGGCAGTGTATCAAAGAACCAGGATGTCTCTAACTGCACGTCTATTCACTTCCTCCCAAAAGTGTTGGCGTATAACCATCCACAATTCTACAATGGAGGTGGGGGTAGAGGAGGTAAGAGTGGCCAAAGACTTCAACCTTGGAGTAATTTGGGCAGGGATAGCACACTGCATATGATAAGTTGTCCGCCACTGTTTTGTTCAAGCAACCTGTCTGTCTCTTGTTTCATAGTCACTTCAGTGACACTGAATCACTGTTTGTCATAGAACCAAAGGAAACTAATATACAGACGCACACACTTAGAATGATATATCCCAGACCTCCATTGCATGCTACGTGTTTGTAGCACGAATCTCACCTCGTCAAATGTGCCTGTTGGAAGTGACCTTATCAGCCTTGACAATTGTTCCACCTTCACCCCAGCTCCTGATTGGCTGTCTGTCTGTAGTTATGGCATCACACTCAGCAGTAGTTGCAGCTAAACCGTTGTTGTCCCAGTCTGTCAACTGTCTGTCCGAAACTGGTGACTTAGTAGCAAGGTTTATTTTTAAGGAAATGGTCCGTTTGCTGTTTTTGCTTTTAGGACAAATTATTGTGAGGTATCTTGGATTTATTTGTTACCAAAATCACAAGGTGTCTATAACATTAGTTAAAAACAATAGGAATTTTCAAACAAAGTCAAATATGTCACAACCAAAAGCTTAGGAGGCTCCAATACTTAACATCATTCTGAATACAATGATAACTGTGCTTTGTAGACCTAATCAGAGATATATCTTCTCTGCTTGTACTGTGTTGTCCTTCTACTGTCTTTTTCCATTCAGCTTATTTTCTGCTCACTTCCTGTTTCCTTCCTATCCTTGGTGCATGCTATTGTGGCATGGGGTTCTGAATGAATTTGTGTCTTACGATTCCTCTGTTCCAGGAAACTGTGCGGCGTACGACAGCTCACTGCCTTAGTCTGTCCAAGCATGCCTTTGTGATTCAACAGGCTTGTCTTCCTCAGATGCCCTAATGATTCCTTCCTGTTTCATTCTATAGCTGTTTGACACCCCTGAAGCACAATGAAGCAATCCTCACCAGTTATGCCAAAGCCATAACTTTTGTAAAAGCTTATGTGTATAGTAATGCTATAAGGGCAACTCTCAGCCCAGTCCTAGCTGCAATCTCCAAACTCCTAGCTCCTAGCTAGCTTTGCATGGCCTGTCGTGTTAGCTTAGGTGTGTGTTTGTAAAGAGGGATGTTCTCTTTTTTCCAGCAAAGATGTCACGGAAATTAAGCTTGCCTACTGAGTTAAAGCCAGACTTGGGTAAGCCTTAACTTCGTGTTTACAATTTTGTTTTTCCTTAATATTTTTATTCTCTCAAAACTGGGCTTCACTTTATCCCCAAGTCCAAATGGTTGCCCAATATGAACGTGTCAAGGGAAAAAGTTTCATAGTTAGGTGACTCTTTATGTATAAAAACATACGTAATATCTAAGTTCTTTACAATGTGAGAGTAATTATAAGATCTTAAGGTTGGCAAAGAGCCACGTTGATGGCCTTACAACTACTAAAACTATAGTAGCATCTTATGGATTTCTTCAGTAATTGGCATTCATCTTTTGGCAGTCTGTCAGTTAATTCCTGAGCCAAACCTTTTGACAAGAAGTCAAAAGGACAGACATACTTTCAATTGTTTTTAGAGAGCTTCCCAAATGTTCTGCTACTGCACTTTTTGGTTGGATATTTTAATGTACTGCTATGCTAATTACCTGGCACTGTCGCACAGTAGAGCTTTCTTTGTGTGTGTGTTCGGCAGCTTTCTCTTTTCTGTTTCTCCGCTTTTTTCTTTTGGGATTGGTCCTTTCCAAAAGTTCTAATGTTTTCTTTTAGGTGACCGACAGACAACTACAGAAAGAAACAACCTTTGATTTCTTTTGTAATATGCAGTTGGCCTAAAACCAAAAGTACAATTGCCTACCCTTCATTAGGATGCCCAAATCGGGAATTCTGCGGTGTTAATACACTGTTTATACAGTTACAGTGTTATTTATCATCCCAACATATTGACTTAATCATTGGCAACTTGCAAGGAGTAGCAAATAAACTGTATTAGCTCATTATATGGCTCTTTTTTAGGATTCTCTTGATGAATGTGTTGTTTTTAATGACGAATAAATTAAGTACAAGGTTATTAAGGTTTTATTTCTCCCATGGGTCTCTTACCAACGTGCCAAATCTTCATGTGCCAACAACCAACTTTTAAATTTTATGAGTTCCATCTGTCCCACAGATCAAACTTGTTTTAAATGTATTGTGACCCATGCAACTGGGTCTCAAACTCTTAGTTTGCCACATAAGACCTTTTTCCCACACTTCTATCTAGTTTAATAAGACAGTGCGTCAACTCATCCACAGATAGTTATTTCACAGTTGGCATAATCTTTGACTCTACATTTCAAAGAGGATTTTAGTCATGTTTAAAATGATTTTGCTCAGGAGTGTAATTGGTGTTTTAGCTTTGTGCTTTAATGACGTTTCAACCACAGTGTTGTATGTCAGATTCCAGCTATACAGTTGATGTTTACAGCCTCCGTGCCCTTTGTTTGTGAGGTGTGTGTGTCATCTCAGTGTGTACGGGTGCTTTACCTTTTTTTGCCATCTCCTCTACTGTCCTCCTATCTGTATGTCCTCCACGGGGCGCCAACCCACTAGACCACCGGGACAACTCCTTCAGCCGCTCGCGCTCCTCCTCTGTCACTTCCATTGACAAGGAGGTGCGCGAGGCCATTACTTCCTTCCACTTCTGTGAGACGTTCGCCCGGAAGGGAGACAGCGCTGTTGCACCCTGCCTGTTTGTGGGCACCTCCCTGGGCACAGTGCTTGCTGTGGCCCTCAACCTGCCCCCTGCTGGGGAACAGAGGCTACTACAGCCCGTCATCGTGTTGCCAAGTGGTGGGTGTTTTGGCTTAAGTGTGGATGGCTTGGTGTATGTGTGAGAATTATTATCAAAAAACAAATATTCTAAGGCATTCTAAGATCTATCTGTTTGCATTGATTCTACACAAACACTTCACTTCTCTACATATCGAAACATTGATTGTGCCTTTACACATGAGCATCTGCCATCTCCATCTGAACCCAGGCACCGTGGCGCGTCTGAAAGGAAGCATCCTAAGGATGTCCTTCCTCGACAACACAGGGACCTTCCTCCCCCCCTCCTTCGAACCTTGGTACGAGCCCAACGCCACAGGGGCTGACGGCGAGGAGCGAGACAAGGCCCGTAAACGTCGACCGGTGTCCGTGTCGCCGTCCACCTCCCAAGAGCTGCAAGAAAGCCAGTACGCGGTGGTGGTCTCCGAGAAGCAGGCTAAGGTCATAGCGCTGCCCTCCCAGAACTGCATCTTCAAACACAGCATCACAGAGACGTCGTTCGTCCTGAGGGCCGACGTGGTCCAGATGAATATAGGCAACTGCGTGGCCTGCTTTTGTGCTAACGGACACATCATGGCCCTCAGGTGAGTCAGTGAGTCAATAGGTTAGCATACACTAGAGGGTATTAATCTACCGTGCATGAAGTAATGTATGCTGCTCTGGAGAAGTGCTTCTGCTAAATGAACAGCTTTGATAACATGTTTGATAACATTGTATTAATTTCATTCAAGACCTTTAATTGAGCCTGTCTTTCCTAATTGTAAGGATCCACCAGCTGTCTATTTACCACCTATATATATATCTCCCAAAAGTGAGTACACCCCTCACATTTTTGTAAATATTTGATTATATCTTTTCATTTAAAAACACTGAGGAAATGACACTTTGCTACAATGTAAAGTAGTGAGTGTACAGCTTGTATAACAGTGTAAATTTGTTGTCCCTTCAAAATAACACATCACACAGCCATTAATGTCTAATGCGCTGGCAACAAAAGTGAGTACACACCCAATTAGCCATTTTCCCTCCCCGGTGTCATGTGACTCGTTAGTGTTACAAGGTGTCAGGTGTGAATGGGGAGCAGGTGTTTAATTTGCTGTTATGGCTCTCACACTCCCTCATACTGGTCACTGGAAGTTCAACATGGCACCTCATAGCAAAGAACTCTCTGAGGATCTGAAAAAAAGAATTGTTGCTCTACATAAAGATGGCCTAGGCTATAAGTAGATTGCCAAGACCCTGAAACTGAGCTGCTGCATGGTGGCCAAAACCATACAGCAGTTTAACAGGACAGGTTCCACTCAGAACAGGCCTCGCCATGGTCGAACAAAGAAGTTGAGTGCATTTGCTCAACGTCATATCCAGAGGTTGTCTTTTGGAAATAGACGTATGAGTGCTGCCAGCATTGCTGCAGAGGTTGAAGGGGTGGGTTGTCAGCCTGTCAGTGCTCAGACCATACGCCGCACAGTGCATCAAATTGGTCTGCATGGCAGTCGTCCCAGAAGGAAGCCTCTTCTAAAGATGATGCACAAGCAGACTAAGGACATGGATTACTGGAAGATAAACTTATTTGGTTCAGATGGTGTCAAGTGTGTGTGGCGGCAACCAGGTGAGGAGTAAAAAGACAAGTGTGTCTTGCTTACAGTCAATCATGGTGGTGGGAGTGTCATGGTCTGGGGCTGCATGTCTCCAGACCTTAACCCTATTGATCATCTGTGGGGCATCCTCAAAAGGAATGTGGAGGAGCGTAAGGTCTCTAACATCCACCAGCTCTGTGATGTCATCATGGAGAAGTGGAACAGGACTCCAGTGGCAACCTGTGAAGCTCTGGTGAACTCCATGCCCAAGAGGCTTAAGGCAGTGCTGGAAAATAATGGTGGCCACACAAAATATTGACACTTTGGGGCCAATTTGGACATTTTCACTCAGGGGTGTACTCACTTTTGTTGCCAGTGGTTTAGACGTTAATGGCTGTGTGTTGTGTTATTTTGATGGGACAGCAAATGTACACTGTTATACAAGCTGTACACTCACTACTTTACATTGTAGCATAGTGTCATTTCCTCAGTGTTGTCACATTAAAAGGTATAATCAAATATTTGCATAAATGTGAGGGGTGTACTCACTTTTGTGAGATACTGTATCAATAAAAACCTCATTGAATTCTAGGGAAAAAGTCAAAGTTTCAACATTAACCTTTTTTAGTAATGTGATTTTTGTTGCGAATATCTCCCATTCTCTCTTTACTCTCTGTCACTCTCTCTGCAGTCTGCCGGGGCTGAGACCGTTGCTGGATGTAAATTATCTGCCTCTGACGGACATGAGGATAGCCCGGACCTTCTGCTTCACCAACCTGGGCCAGGCCATGTACCTCACCTCCCCCACAGAGATACAGAGGATCACGTACAGTCAGGAGACCTGCGAGAACCTGCAGGTCAGGATCACAAGAAAAAGGCAACACAATAACATCAGGCACTTTCACTGAATGTCACAGATGATGCTAGCATTCAATGTTCTTCCAGGGCAAACCACGCCATGGGTTTAGTGAGGGGAGAGGTCTGTTGGTGGTAGGATTAGGTATAACTGTATAACTGGTATAACACACACAGATGACCTTTCAGAAATGACATCAAAAAGGCGACAGGGTACTCTACTGTTTGGGTCGCAACCAGAATGTTTGCTTGGTTGGATACCTGAGCCGGCATGGCAGAAAATCTGTTGTTCAGCCCAGGAGCTATGGGGTTAACTCTAACTGCTAATTTGTTGTTCTGGGATTGTGTTCTCAGTCATGAGTGTACGACTGTCTGGTGGTCATTCAAAATGTTTGGCATGGCAATATGAGCGTGAGGAGCAAAACCATACTGACCAGAATAGTTAACACAGCCTGTAAAATATAACAACCTGACCAAAATACAGCCAGTAAAATAAAACAACCTACCCAGAATACAGCCAGTAAAATATAACAACCTGACCAGAATACAGCCTGTAAAATAAAACAACCTACCCAGAATACAGCCAGTAGAATGAAACAAACTGACCAGAATAGTTAACACATTCAGTAAAAACGAATTGCCTGATCGCAGTTACTGCTGAGTAGCCTTTCACAAAGCAACCATTAGGAAGGCCCTGTCTGTCATCAGTGACCCCTCCAACCCATTGCACCCCCAGTCTGGCTAGCATTTTAGAATGCCCGTGGTCCAAAACATTCATACGTCCCTATTTGTCCACTTTATGAAATGTATTATTTAGTTTTATATACTGTAAACATTCTATTTTGTAATAGGCTTGTGGTCGGCTGTGAATGTGTATACAAATGTTCTCTATATTTTAACCAAATTATATGATTGTGCTGTTTGATGGATTGATGGTAAAAATTTTAACAGGGTATCTGCAGGTTTTAACAATTTAAATATAAGACTTTTTTTTTAATGCCTCTTTTTAAGACCAATTTTACAACAACAACCCACGCCCAAAATACAGAGGGACCCCAATTACTTACATTAAGGGACCTTTTGTCAATGTGTTGATTAACATAAAAAATATACAGCAAGGTTGAAACTGCAGTATTGCCAGGGATCACACCACACACAGATACACACACACACATACACCACACACACCACACACACACTTATCATGCCAAGGGTCTTAAATGTGTGGCCTTAATCTCCAACTTTTTTTATTTCACCCATTTCCTCCTTGTCCTCCTCTGGGTTTTGGGGTTGCTTATGAGCTGAGCCAACAAGGTGCCAGACTTTCCCTCTGCTTGCTCAGCAAACCTGTCTGCATCCTTTTTTAGGCTGTCAAATATCTCGAGCTGAGTTTTCTTCCTTTTCTTCAGCTCACCTATGTGGTCCTCTGCAGTTTTTCCTTTCTGACCTTGCACAGAGCTCCCCTTCATCCTTATCCAGTTGTGCTCTGTATTTTCTGTATTTTCTGCTAACCTCTACCCAGTAGAGGTCAGCAGCTCCTCGATGAGAGGGACATTGAGAACCCCCTCAAAGACTGATTTAATCACACACCAGTGTCTGGATGATGACTGTGCCCTCTTGCATATTACTGGTCTCCACCTCCTTGTTGATAGAGAGGCCTTTCTCAACAGTTGCCTGTCTATGGGACAAGAAAAGAAGCTTAGAGAAATTCCAGAGCTCAGGGTGGGATTGACGGAAGAAGCAATGTAGTGGAAGGAGAGGAAGTGCTCTCTTTTTACCTCAAGTGATAAGAAGTTCCTAAACTGATAATCACCTCACCTGTAACAAAACAGGTTAAAAAACAGTATTGTATTGATATGTAGCCCCGTTTTTCAAAAGCGTTGTGACACTGTGTAAAATGCAATGAAAACAGAATGCAATTATGTGCAAATAATGTATCCCTATTTTTAATAGAAAATAGTACAAAGACAACATATCCAAAGTTATTATTTTTGGAAAAACACATGCGTGTTTTGTATTTGATGCCAGCAACAAGTTTCAGAAAAGTTGGGATAGGGGCATGTTTTCTACTATGTTGAATCACCTCTTGTTTTAACAATACTGGGAACTGAGGAGACCAATTGCTGTAGTATATGAAGTTAAATATTTTCCCATTCTTGCAAGATGTTGGATTTCAGCTGCTCAACATTGACTTTGTTGTTTCATAATGCACCACATTTTCAATGGATGACTGGTCTGGACTGCAGGCAGGCCAGTTTAGCACCCAGACTCTTTTTACGAAACCATGCTTTTGTAATATGTGCAGAATGTGGTTTGGTGTTGTCTTGCTGAAATAAGCAAGGCCTTCCCTGAAAAAGACGTTGTCTGGATGGCAGCATGTTGCTGTATATACACTCACCTAAAGGATTATTAGGAACACCTGTTCAATTTCTCATTAATGCAATTATTTAATCAACCAATCACATGGCAGTTGCTTCAGTGCATTTAGGGGTGTGGTCCTGGTCAAGAAGGGCCGGTCTGAGTATTTCACAATCTGCTCAGTTACTGGGATTTTCACGCACAACCATTTCTAGGGTTTACAAAGAATGGTGTGAAAAGGGAAAAACATCCAGTATGCGGCAGTCCTGTGGGCGAAAATGCCTTGCTAGAGGTCAGAGGAGAATGGGCCAACTGATTCAAGCGGATAGAAGAGCAACTTTGACTGAAATAACCACTCGTTACAACCGAGGTATTCAGCACAGCATTTGTGAAGCCACAACACGCACAACCTTGAGGCGAATGGGCTACAACAGCAGAAGACCCCACCGGGTACCACTCATCTCCACTACAAATAGGAAAAAGAGGTCACCAAAATTGGACAGTTGAAGACTAGAAGAATGTTGCCTGGTCTGATGAGTCTCGATTTCTGTTGAGACATTCAGATGGTAGAGACAGAATTTGGCCTAAACAGAATGAGAACATGGATCCATCATGCCTTGTTACCATTGTGCAGGCTGGTGGTGGTGGTGTAATGGTGTGGGGGATGTTTTCTTGGCACACTTTAGGCCCCTTAGTGCCAATTGGGCATCGTTTAAATGCCACAGCCTACTTGAGCATTGTTTCTGACCATGTCCATCCCTTTATGACCACCATGTACCCATCCTCTGATGGTTACTTCCAGCAGGATAATGCACCATGTCACAAAGCTCAAATCATTTTAAATTGGTTTATTGAACATGACAATGAGTTCACTACTGCCCCCACAGTCACCAGATCTCACCCCAATAGAGCATCTTTGGGATGTGGTGGAACGGGAGCTTCGTGCCCTGGATGTGCATCCCACAAATCTCCATCAACTGCAAGATGCTATCCTATCAATATGGGCCAACATTTCTAAAGAATGCTTTCAGCACCTTGTTGAATCAATGCCACGTAGAATTAAGGCAGTTCTGAAGGCGAAAGGGGGTCAAACACAGTATTAGTATGGTGTTCCTAATAATCCCTTAGGTGAGTGTATATTGTTCAACATTAATGGTGCCTTCACAGATGTGCAAATCACCCATGCCATGTGCACTAATGCACCAACATACCATGACGGATGCTGGCTTTTGAACTGTGTGCTGATAAGAAGCCTGATGGTCCCTCTCCTCACGGCGTCCATGATTCCCAAAAATTATTTCAAAATGTCATTCTTCAGACCATAGGACAGTTTTGCACTTCGTCTCAATCCATCTTAAATGAGCTCAGGTCCAGAGGTGGCAGTGGTTCTGAATCTGGTTTCTTATTTGCATTTGTGGATGCATTGTCACAGACAATGGTTGGAAGTGTTCCTGAGCCCATGCAGTGTTTTCCACCACAGAATTGTGTTTGTTTTTAATGTGGTGCTGTCTGAGGGCCTGACGATCATGGCCATCCAATTGGTTTTCGTCCTTGTCCCTTTTGTACAGAGATTTCTCTGAATCTTTTAATGATTGTATGTACCGTAGATGATGAGACAGGTCAGTAACATGATTGGGTATTCATACACTGAACAAAATTATAAACGCAACACTTTTGCTTTTTGCCCCCATTTATCATGAGCTGAACTCAAAGATCTAAGAATTTCTCTAAGTACACAAAAGGCCTATTTCTCTCAAATATTTTTCACAAATCTGTCTAAATCTGTGTTACTGAGCACCTCTCCTTTGCCATCCACATCACAGGTGTGTCATATCAAGATGCTGTTTGGACATTATGATTATTGCACTGGTGTGCCTTAGGCTGGCCACAATAAAAGGTCACTCTAGATGCAGTTCCATCACACAGCACAATGCCACAGATATCGCAAGTTTTGAGGAGTTTCAGCATGCAATTGACATGCTGACTGCAGGAATGTCCACAAGAGCTGTGAATTGAATGTTCATTTCTCTACCATATACCAAAGGCGTTTCAGAGAATTTGGCAGTACATCCAACCGGCCTCACAACCGTAGACCACGGGTAACAACACCAGCCCAGGACCTCCACATCCAGCATCTTCACCTCCAAGATCATCTGAGACCAGCCACCCGGACAGCTACTGCAACATTTGGTTTGCATAAACAAAGAATTTCTGCACAAACTGTCAGAAACCGTCTCAGGGAAGCTCATCTGCATGCTTGTTGTCCTCATCGGGGTCTCGACCTGACTGCATTTCGTAGTCGTAACTGACTTGAGTGGGCAAATGCTCACAATCAATGGCGTCTGGCACTTTGGAGAGGTGTTCTCTTCACGGATGAATCCCGGTTTTCACTGTACAGGGCAGATGGCAGACAGTGTGTATGGCGTCGTGTGGGTGAGCGGTTTGCTGATGTCAACGTTGTGGATCGAGTGGCCCATGGTGGCGGTGGGGTTATAGTATGGGCAGGCATGTGTTATGGACAATGAACACAGGTGTATTTTATTGATGGGATCCTGAGGCCCATTGTTGTGCCATTCATCCATGACCATCACCTCATGTTGCAGCATGATAATGCACGACAGCATGTTGCAAGGATCTGTACACAATTCCTGGAAGCTGAAAACATCGCAGTTCTGGCATAGCAAGCATACTCACTGGACATGTCACCCATTGAGCATGTTTGGGATGCTCTGGATCGGCGTACACGACAGCGTGTTCCAGGTCCTGCCAATATCCAACAACTTCGCACAGCCATTGAAGAGGAGTGGACCAACATTCCACAGGCCACAATCAACAACCTGATCAACTCTATGCGAAGGAGATGTGTTGCACTGTGTGAGGCAATTGGTGGTCACACCAGATACTGACTGTTTTTCGGACCCCCCAGGACTCCCCAAATACTGTTAAACTGCACATTTTAGAGTGGCCTTTTATTGTAGCCAGCCTAAGGCACACCTGTGCAATAATCATGCTGTCTAATCAGCATCTTGATATGCCACACCTGTGAGGTGGATGGATTATCTCGGCAAAGGAGTAGTGCTCACTAACACAGATTTAGACAGATTTATGAACAATATTTGAGAGAAATAGGCCTTTTGTGTACATAGAGAAAGTCTTAGATCTTTGAGTTGAGCTCATGATAAATGGAGGCAAAAACAAGTGTTGCGTTTATAATTTTGTTCAGTGTATGAATACCCAATCATGTTACTGACCTGTTGCCACCTCACCTTATTACTTGTTGTGTGATATTCACCAGGTTTAGTTTTTAAGCATTACATAACCTTTCCAGTCGTTTGTTGCCTTTGTCCCAACTTTTTCTTCAAAAAACAATAAAATGTCAACAATTCATACATTGTTTTATAGTATTTTCTATTAAATTCTATTACATTTTCTATTATTCACTGCTCCAACTTTTTTGGAAACATTGTTGTACATAGATGATTAATCATTATGGTAAATCAGACAAACTTTAATAGGTGTTTTTACTGTGTATACCACATCAAATACTTTTCTGATTCACTCATATAAAAAACTATTCATTCTATTCTACTGTAAATAACTAATCCTACCAGCAGAGACACATCCTGACAACAGCTTGTCTAGCAGAAATGTCTGTACAGTATAAGACTCATCCTTCCCTGACACCAGTCTGGTCAGAGAACATGACAGCGGGGTCCAAACACACCATCTGTCTTATGTTGGGGTGTTTTAGGGGTCTCTTTTCCAGCACCTTCTTCAGAATGTTTGAAACACCCTTCACGCAGGCCCTCCTAAACTCTTGGACCTCCAACGCTTTTTTTGCTCTGGACTTCCTGACCGAGGGACAATGGGCTGTAAATTGGACTGAATTAAATTAGAAAATCATCTGCTGCCTACATCCTGACCATAATTTGATAGAAAGTAATATTTTAATGGAAAGGTATACTTCTAAATTCTCATGCTACCTTGAGGACTGACTCAGCACCAAAGCCTATGTCAGCATCTTTGGGCCAGAGCCAGTTGTTTCGGCCTGCAACATCCAGTCTTATCAGCTGCAGTTTAATGATTTCCTGGAGGAGCTCTCTCTTAACAAATCGCATAAGCACTCTGCCAACAGGAAAACTTGAATAACTGTAATATAAGTGTGATTTTAACCACAGTCATGACTAAATATTATAGACAATTATTTGTGAGGGATAAATATAATTAATTTGAAACACAAGTCTCTCAAGCGGGACGCATGTTGGAACCAACCCCTGTAAAGGCATGTATAGACATAGTGTATCTAGAATAGTTGGAACTGCAACCATAATAAGCTTCATATTAACGGTCATATTATCAGTGATAGGCATTTAAATCAAAAAGCAATTTCAATATCTGCACTGCTACACTATAAATCATTACCACAACCAAGTCATTGCAGAGGAATGGCATCATTGGCTCATCAGTCTGGTACTTGGTCAAAAAGGGACTGAAAGTCCTGCTGACTGCCACAAACAACTGAAAATGAGCTGATCTTGCTGGGCTTTGTCTATGGTGTCAAAAAACATGTTCCAGGATTTGGGTGTTTCTTATTTCTCACCACATCCACAGACTTCACCAGTGATGGCCATAATTCTATTGCCCTCCCTACCACAGGCTGGTTCTCAAACCACAGGTGGCCACATAATGGTAATGGTATGACTGAGGATTTGGTGAGATCGGTGAAGTCCACCCTTCTTGCTGGCACAATGTGGAAAATAATGTGTATGGCCCTGAGAATCTTCTCCATCTGCCACATGGAGAAGCCACATTTGAAAGCATTGTGTAGAGTTTCAGCTCCCCACAAGAACCAGCCGAGCACCATCACAGTGCTAACCTGCTCTTGCTGCAGGAGCTCAAAACATTTCCCACTGACACTGGGTCCATCCATGGAGATGGGGTTAAAGTTCTGCAGTTCCAGCTGCTCTGCACACCTGAAAATGACAGGAGAATATTATGTATGATATGTTTATGCTCCGTTGGTTCAATGTAAACCATCTTCTAATATCCATCCATCTTCTTCCGCTTCATCCGGGGCCGGGTCGCGGGGGCAGCAGTCTAAGCAGAGATGCCCAGACTTCCCTCTCCCCAGACCCTTCCTCCAGCTCTTCCGGGGGGACACTGAGGCGTTCCCAGGCCAGCCGGGAGACATAGTCCCTCCAGCGTGTCCTAGGTCTTCCCCTGGGTCTCCTCCCGGTGGGACGGGACCGGAACACCTTCCCAGGAAGGCGTTCCGGACGCATCCGGAACAGATGCCCAAGCCACCTCAGCTGACCCCTCTCGATGTGGAGGAGCAGCGGCTCTACTCTGAGCTCCTCCCGGGTGACCAAGCTTCTCACCCTATCTCTAAGGGATCGCCCAGCCACCCTGCGGAGAAAGCTCATTTCGGTTTGCCTGTATCCGGGATCTTGTCCTTTCGGTCATGACCCAAAGCTCATGACCATAGGTGAGTGTAGGAACGTAGATTGACTGGTAAATCGAGAGCTTCGCCTTGCGGCTGAGCTCTTTCTTCACCATGACAGACCAGTACATCGACCGCATTACGGCAGAAGCTTCACCGATCCGTCTGTCATTCTCCCGTTCCATCCTTCCCTCACTCGTGAACAAGACCCCTAGATACTTAAACTTCTCCACTTGAGGCAGGCACTCTCCACCAACCTGAAGTGGGCAAGCCACCCTTTTCCGACTGAGGACCATGGCCTTGGATTTGGAGGTACTGATTCTCATCCCCACTGCTTCACACTCGGCTGCAAACCGTCAAAGTGCATGCTGAAGGTCCTGGTTTGAATGGGCCAACACGACAACATCATCCGCAAAGAGCAGAAATTGTGTGGTCTCCAAACCTGACACCCTCCGGCCCCTGGCTGCGCCTAGAAATTCTGTCCATAACAATTACTTCTAATATGTCATGTAAATAACATTTACAAAATTTCAGTAAATCGACTCATTGCTTACTTTGAAATGTTGCAGAAAATTATGAACTGTTGCATGTCCCATGAACTGCAACCCCAGGTACCTTGACTAAATGTGATCCCGCTCCCTAAAGCGTACGTGTCAGTCCAATTCTTTCTTTTTTTTTGTTTAAGTATTTTGTCAAATATCAGAACAAATTGTTGCCATTGTTTACAACGCAGGTGATCTCTTTTTTCTTTTTTTTTGTCAAAATGATTTCTGAGTCTGAAAACATCACCTGAAAGACCTGTCCAACTGCTTCCTTGGCATTTTAGGACTGATATCTTGCCACATAGTTTAGACTCCATAACAACTCTTTTAGTGTGGCCGTGGAGCCAAACTTTGTTCGGAAATCGACAGCAGTCATTAGAGCAGCTAACAATAACGTAACTGGCTGTATTTTTTGGAACGGATGTCTATGGTACATAGGGCTTTCTTACATAACATCAGTGAGAATAAAATGCTAGATAGCCTTATCTTAGTTTCTATAATCATTTTCATAGCATTCAAATTTACAAAGGCATGTTCGAGACGTATCCTGCAGTTTTGTGATCAATCGTGAGAATATTGAGGGATATGTGTGCGATATGTGTGATACAGTTCCGACAGAATTGTGGTCACACTTGCAAAACACCAGTGGGTGCTCTTTTGGAAATGTGGCACACTCTACCTTGGAAGGAAGCGTCTCAAGCTACACAACAAAATAATCTAGCGACTTGTTCGTTATGTCTCGTGAAAATGTTCAGGCTGGATGAACAGAAAGTAAGATATGCTGTTGACATGGCTTCTTTTAACCATGCACCTTCTGACAAACAAACATCAATATGCAACCACTGACGTGTATTTGTGTGTGTGTTTCAGGAGATGCTAGGAGAACTCTTCACACCAGTGGAGACCCCGGAGGCTCCCAACCGAGGTTTCTTCAAGGGCCTTTTTGGGGGAGGGGCAACTTCCCTGGACAGAGAAGAACTATGTGAGTGATGCATACATCAAATGTACATACAAGGAATTCCAAAAGTATTTGAACATTGACACTTTTTTGCTATCTAAGACCCTATAATGTTGGCACTGTTAAGAATCACAGAATCCAGACATGAACATGAAAACATGATTATAATTCCTGTAATACTAATAATAATTACCACCGCATTTTGCCTACTCTATAAAACTGCCACAATTCTGGAAGAACATTGAGCAGTCTAGTTGACTCATATCATAACTGGTCCCTTCCATTATCCACTGTGAAAGCCGGTTAAGGATCATACAAATGTTTGGATAAAGGGCCAAACTAGGCCAAAGCATGCCTCTCAAAGTAAGATACATTTCAACTGCCAGCTCAAGCCTCTCTTTCACTCAAACAGTGTAAACCTCTTGATCTAAACAACACTGCTTTTATGTTACAGCAGCATTTTATAGACTATATTTGTGGCGTTAGGGTAAAGGTGCAGGCGTCCAAATTTCACTTCATCCATATAGTTAGGTGGTTGGTAATGGCTTATTTGGAATTACAGGCCTGTGTGGGTGAAAAAGAAAACAATTAACCCACACACCAATACTGCCTAGATCCATTTTTCATGGGTTTTATAGGGCCCTAGGTGTAATGTTGAAATCAAAGCAGGATACATTGGCTATTCCAACACTAGCTGTGTATTCCAACACTAGCTGTGTATTCCAACTCTAGCTGTGTATTCCAACACTAGCTGTGTATTCCAACACTAGCTTTGTATTCCAACACTAGCTGGGTATTACAACACTAGCTTTGTATTCCAACACTAGCTGTGTATTCCAACACTAGCTGTGTATTCCAACACTAGCTGTGTATTCCAACACTAGCTTTGTATTCCAACACTAGCTGTGTATTCCAACACTAGCTTTGTATTTCAACTCTAGCTGTGTATTCCAACACTAGCTGTGTATTCCAACAGTAGCTGTGTATTCCAACTCTAGCTGTGTATTCCAACACTAGCTGTGTATTCCAACACTAGCTGTTTATTCCAACACTAGCTATGTATTCCGACTCTAGCTGTGTATTCCGACACTAGCTGTGTATTCCAACAGTAGCTGTGTATTCCAACAGTAGCTGAGCATTCCAACACTAGCTTTGTATTCCAACACTAGCTGTGTATTCCCACACTAGCTGTGTAATCCAACACTAGCTTTGTATTCCAACACTAGCTGTGTATTCCAACACTAGCTGTGTATTCCAGCACTAGCCGTGTATTCCAACAGTAGCTGTGCATTCCAACACTAGCTTTGTATTCCAACACTAGCTGTGTATTCCAACACTAGCTGTGTATTCCAGCACTAGCCGTGTATTCCAACAGTAGCTGTGCATTCCAACACTAGCTTTGTATTCCAACACTAGCTGTGTATTCCAACACTATCTGTGTATTCCAACCCTATCTGTGTATTCCAACACTAGCTTTGTATTCCAACACTAGCTGTGTAATCCAAAACTAGCTTTGTATTCCAACACTAGCTGTGTAATCCAAAAGTAGCTTTGTATTCCAACACTAGCTGTTCATTCCAACACTAGCTGTGTATTCCAAAACTAGCTGTGAATTCCAACACTAGCTGTGTATTCCAACACTAGCTGTGTATTCCAACAGTAGCTGTGTATTCCAACACTAGCTGTGTATTCCAACAGTAGCTGTGTATTCCAACACTAGCTTTGTATTCCAACACTAGCTGTGTATTCCAACACTAGCTGTGTATTCCAACTCTAGCTGTGTATTCCAACACTAACTTTGTATTCCAACACTAGCTGTGTATTCCAACTCTAGCTGTGTATTCCAACACTAGCTGTGTATTCCAACACTAGCTGTGTATTCCAACAGTAGCTGTGTATTCCAACACTAGCGTTGTATTCCAACACTAGCTGTGTATTCCAACACTAGCTGTGTATTCTAACTGTAGCTGTGTATTCCAACACTAACTTTGTATTCCAACACTAACTTTGTATTCCAACACTAGCTGTGTATTCCAACTCTAGCTGTGTATTCCAACACTAGCTTTGTATTCCAACACTAGCTTTGTATTCCAACACTAGCTGTCTATTCCAACACTAGCTGTGTATTCCAATAATTTGGATTTTAAATGACACAATGACTGTGGGATTAACTTGCAGACTGTCAGCTGTAACGGTATTTTGACTGTATTTTCATTGATATTGGATGAATCATTGAAAACATACAGAATTTTTGTGTATTTTCCCCCCATTTGTCATGTACCATATGTATTTGGACAAATTAACATTATATACAATAAAGTATTAATGTACACTCACCTAAAGGATTATTAGGAACACAATTTCTCATGAATGCAATTATCTAATCAACCAATCACATGGCAGTTGCTTCAATGCATTTAGGGTGTGGTCCTGGTCAAGACAATCTCCTGAACTCCAAACTGAATGTCAGAATGGGAAAGAAAGGTGATTTAAGCAATTTTGAGCGTGGCATGGTTGTTGGTGCCAGACGGGCCGGTCTGAGTATTTCACAATCTGCTCAGTTACTGGGATTTTCACGCACAACCATTTCTAGCCACTCGTTACCATAAATGCATTTTATAAAATTAAACTTTGTGACACATTAGATGAATTTTGTTTAATAACAAACGAATGTTACCTAAATGCTCTATTTGGTAAAAGGTCTAATGGCATTTGGAAGTTATGCGATAAGGCTTAATGTATTGTACCATCTCTGTCCATCTTCACCTTGCTCAACATTTTAGTGTTCTTGTTGAGCCACAATGCAATTGGAGACATAGCCTACCTCAATCCCATTTTCAAGAAAATTCCCCCTTCTGTCTCCATGGCTCTAGTTGGCGAGACGCAGGCCGGTAAGGCATCCCGTGGCCTTGCCCAGCACATACCAGGTCCACAGGGTCTGGAGGGCATGAAGGGGGCGGCCTCTGGTGTGGTGGCAGATCTGGCGCGAGCACGGATAGCGCTCGATGAGAGGGGGCAGAAACTGGGCGAGCTGGACGAAAGAACAGCCGCCATGCTGGCCAGCGCGGACTCCTTTGGGAAACACGCCCATGACGTAAGAGAGAGATCCAGGTGTTACGTTGTGAGACAAAATATAACAGTGTCTAGGAGCAACTTTAACCTTACTGCTGTGTCATGTAGTTTCTAGCCCCTAGAGGGAGACAAAGAAAGCAAGATTTCTGTAACACTGCTGTTGCATTTCTACCTTCTCTCCCCACAGATGATGCTCAAGTGTAAAGACAAAAAGTGGTACCAGTTCTGATCCGAGAGGGGGTGAGGTGGAAGGGGGGGAGAGCAGAGTTAAAAGGACACAGCTGCACCCGGACTCTACATGCCCCCTCCTCCACCTCTCCATCCATCTCTCCTTCCATCACTTCTTCCTTTGCTGGACATTTGGGAAACTCTTAACCCTAGCACAATGTTGTATACTGTATTTACCTTGGTCAAAAGGTTTCAACTGTGGAATGGACTGGGGAGAATGACAAACAGAGAGAAAAAAGGTTTCCTCTTTATTTCTTATTGTTTGTTATTTCATTGATTCCCTTTCTGGCCTGCCAATTGGACAGAGGTCTGGGGTTCACTCACCGCCATTGTACCATCGTCTCTTGCTCCAACCATTCAGGGGCCTGTATACTAAAGAGCAAAACAGACACAACTAAGAAAAAGAAAATCAACAACGAAGAAACTACTACAAAAAAAACAAAAAATTTAAAAAGAGGAAAAAAAATTATATATATATATATACATAATTATATATACATAAATCTATATAAATGATCAACGCTGTATTCACTTCCGACTGTCAAGTGCAAGCCAACAAGGGGACAAGTTGGGAGACTGGTGGTGGGAGGGGCAAAGGAAGCTCTACTCTAAGTCACAGGACGTGATGTCACAGTGACAGTCGCCTCTATGCAGAGTTGCAGGACAAGAAAAGTGAGTCATTCTAACTGGATCCCCTCTCCTTGCTCCAACAAGACTCCTCGTCATATGGATTCAACGTTTTTGTATTGTTCCAAACTCTATTACAACATTTTTCATTTATCTAACTTTCTGTTCATTGTTTTGTTTTATGCTCAGTCAGTTCTACTTGAAAACATGTTTTAATTCTTTCTTAATTGTTGTGAATTTATGTGAATGGTGATTCTGTTTGATTATGCCATGTTTGCCAGTATGTGGCTTTGTCAACCTCCCATTAATGAATCCTTATTAAAAAGGGCTGGATTTAAATTGAGGGCATGGATAAAAAAGACATAGATGTATCATTCCGATCAGGCCATTAATTATGTTTCATATCAGGTGTCCCATGCATACATCAGAAATCTAGAAGCAAGACTGTCACGTCTTTGGTCATTTCCTGTAGTCTTTCATTTGACTATTTGCTTTTTCGTTGTTGACCTCATCACGCCATTTACATCTACTACAGTTTAGGCTGAATAAGGACATTGTATGAATGATGTCAGTGTTACAGTAGTCCTATATGCCGCTGGTCTATACAATCCTATGAGATTGGTTTGAAGGAGTGAAGCTGTATGGACACGTGACCTGGAGGTGCATGTGAACTTGAAGATTACTATACACATGAGGGAACAAACCTGTTGATGTGTGTTCATATTTGCAGGACTGTGTACATTTGAGCAAAGTCATGTCTTTAAAGACCAGAACCGATTTTGTTTTCCTTAAGAATTGTCCTTTAAATAACTTTGTAGGTTTGAGAGGTCTGTTTATCCACATTTTGTTTATTGAAGTGGAAGATACGCTGCTATACATGTGGTTGTGTCAATATGTTTCTGTGCCCATCTCAGTGGTAAAATCACTCATTTGTATCGCATTCAGTGTTCTGCCAGGCTTCTCCACCATCCTGTTGTAAATAGGTAAATAGTTTGACAATCTAAGATCAATTGGAAAGTGTTTGAAGTTGCTAAAGCAAGCGACACAAGGACATCTGCCATATTTTTTCTGACGCCAAAGAGTTACTTTAGCTTTCATTTTGTTGTTTTATTGCTCACCTTGCCATTCCAGGAGTGAATGATGGAAATACAATAGACCAAGGCCTATCTGGGGCTTTGGGAGCTGTGCATTCTGACACAGTAACTGGGCTGTGTTCCATTCTGAAGATGACCGTATGACCATGTGGATTCATCCTGACAAGGGTTGGCAGGTTAGGTTGGATCACAATGGGTCCAAGGTCAGCAGTTATGGAACCATTTTTACAGAATTGAAAGCAGCCATTGTATTAAAAACATTGTGCCCTTCATAAACGTTCTGACGTTCTAACATGGTATTTGGCTTAAACATTTTAACAGCCAACACACACATGCACCATAAAAAGACCACAGGACGCTGCTTTGACAAGCAGTCGATTTAATGTTCATCTTTGTGGTCTTTTACTGTTTTTAGTTGTAGATTGTTCTTTGCTGTTTTGTGCATTGACAACGTTCTTTTTCAAATATCTGATTTCCATAATCAGTCTGGGTCCAATTGGTTTTGTGCTATCACCAAGAAAATACTGAAAGAAGAGAACAGGAACTACTCAGTAACCACGGTAACGAGAGGACTTCTGCATCAACAGGATGATGTAACCTCTGTGTTAATGTGACTTCTTCATTGACCGGCCTCGCATGCTCTGTGTTTCAGTCTGCACACATCATGCTTCAACTCTCCCTCGCTCATCTTCGAACGCATTCTTGTCCTCCTTGCTCCAGGTTCTAAGTGGCTACTTTTTGGTGACATTAACTAACTGGTTGAGTCTCCTCTGTGTTCTAGAAAGCATTGTTGTGTGGATGTCGGTAAGTAGCATTACTTCAATCTTCCAAGAAGAAGAAAAAAAAACTTCAGGAAGTAAAAAAACCTAGTCTGATTGAGGTCCTCTACCTGTTATAGATCATTTGTTTTTCTGTTTCATTTTTCTATTAGTTTTCTCTTGTCTTTGAGTGAGCTATTTCTTGTCCACACAATCAGTATGCAGTATCCCTACCTGGTATGATTCATATTCATTTATAAGAGGGAGTCTGTTCGCCATAATCCCATTTATGTCCTGGATTTAACAATTATCAGTGGGTTGCAGTACTTTCTCATTGTAGCCAATTTTCTTGTACAGTTTTATGCAAATTTCACATGGATGTTTATGACTATCTGCTGCCACAAACAATTTAGAAATTCTGTAGATAGAAATTACTGTGCAACGGAAAATAAAAGTGGAAAAAATGTACCCTTTATTCTCCTGGTTTCCTTGTGAAACTTACTGTGAATTCAGTGTAATTTATTGCTGAGATGTTCTGCTTCATTTATCCAGTTATTGCAATTAGACAACAAATTCTAATAAAATATTGTACATATCATAGAAATTGTAAATAATGGAAATAAAACATCCTATTAAGTATGGTACTACAAAGTAACCAGTTACAGTAAAATGGGGTCTGTGATTTCTGCAATCGGATTTCAAGCTTGACCTGTTCCAAAAGCTGTTCATTTGCAAATGACCCTTCACCACTAATCACGCTAGGGCTCAACGTAAAAAAATTGGCCACTGGCCCCAAAAACATTTTTACTCTCCTTCGTTCCAATAGTTGTAATTTATCAGTGTTACAACAAAGAAACGAATACTTTTGTTACTTAACATGATTAATCATTTATGAAATGCATTCTGGGTATATAAAACAAAATATTTGTATATTTATTTCGTGACATTTCTAATTATAAAAATGAATAAAAAGATAAGTCAAAAAAGCATTTGAATTTCAAACAAAACACTGACTTTCAAACAGAACACTAGCTCACTCACCCCATGGAACAAGGTGACAGGCTGGTCCGAGTTACTAGGTATGCCGTTGTTATGCCGTTCAATCACCCAGTGGGCATCTGCATTTTAATTCCTGATACAACCAAGGGCCCTGAAGACGGATTGCCAGCCACCTGCTTAGCTGTCAGGCTGACCAGGCCTTGTTTGCCAAAGTGCCATTGTAAAAAGAGCCACATTTGTCTGCTCTAGCCAGGTAAATTAGGACAGACGACAGTGCATCTGAGTTCCATTGACTTCGAAACAGGTACATCATTTTTTTCACTGAGGTAAACATTTTCGCTTTCGTAGTTATCCTTCACTGCCTTCTTCAGTTGAGTTTTTAAATGTTTTATTGAAAAACAATACCAGACAGCCACGTGTCACATCAAGGTGATATTGTGCATGTGCCAGATAACGAAACAACTGGAGGATGTCGAGTTTATAATGCCATTATTATTTTAAAATCTCACCAACAAAATCGGTTGCCCGATCGGGACAGTGACTTGCTAGTTTGATTAGTCCCGACATGACTTTTTACTGGCCAGGGGCCATGGGATTTTTGTTATTATCAAGCCCTGCACTCACTCAAGTAGTACGACCTGACAAATAAATATTGTCAGGCGAGAAGGACACTAGCTCGAGCGGCAGTATTTCATGGCCTAACTGTGAAACACTGTATGTTGCAAACATAGCCCAGGGGTTTCACAAAAGGGTCTTAATGGGAGTGGCAAATGCTATTGGTGAAACAAAACCTCATCAAATCTCTGCTAAACTTTAAAGAAAACATGTGGGAGACACAAGATGTGGAAGTAGGACTATGATCTGATGAGACCAAAATAATGCATTTTAGCCTTAACGCTAAGCACTATGTTTGGTGCAAACCTAACACTGTTGTAAAGCATGGTTGTGGAAGCATCATGCTATGGGGATGCTTCTGAAGAGAGAGGGCAGAATGAATGCAGTAAAGAATAGATAAATCCTGGAAGAAAACCTGCTTGGAGTCCACGAGACCTGAAAACATACAGCCAATGCCTCACTGGAGGGTCTTAAAAACAAAATGTTCAATTTTGTGGATGAGTCAAAGCCTGGCTCTCAATCCAGTTTACATTATTTGGAAAGAGTTAAACATTGCTGTTTCAATCCAACTTGAGAAAGCTTGTGCAATTTTGCCACAAGGAATGGGCAGAAATTGTTGTGTGAAGCAGATCTGCGCTTATCCAAATAAACTCAGCTGTAACTGCGGTCAAAGGTGCCTCTACCAAATTGACTAAAGGTGGGTAATATTTATGCAATTAATTATTTTCTTTTTTGCATTTGTAATTAATTTGCAACAAATTGTAGATTTTATATTTTAGTTTGACATTACCTTTTTGTGTTGATCAGTGGCAAAAACTGTTTCAATTTGTAACAATAAAATGTGGAAAAGTCAAAGGGGTGAATAGTTTTGAGAGCCACTGTGAATAGTTTTGAGAGCCAATGTAAAGTGCCTGGTGATTTCCTGGGCAGAGGCTACTGCATAGTTAAATGTACATTAGCCACCAGAAAATGATACAGGATGGAGGGAAAAGTATCCCATCCAAATGTATATTACAACAACACTATTGATTTGCGGAGGCCAAAGCCATTAAGTTGTTATGCAGCTCAAAGCTGACATTTATGCCTCATTTTCCATTGGTGCTTTACCCCAGTTAGGAGCCCTTGTTTGTCCATGATTGGCCCAGACTTAAGGGGCATTATCACAAATTGATAATGTGCCACTAGATGGCAGCAGATTGTCACAAATAGTACATTCGTTTGAATCCAAGCAGGGTCACATGGACGCTAGAACATTTGGATGGTCCTGGAAACCATTTTCATAGCAGTATAGATGTTGGAGACTTTCCAATAGCTGGTTAACATTGTCTGTGTGCAATGTTTTGTTTTGTGAAGTAAAGGGGTCATTGGTGCCCCTTAAATGTAGTAGCCTGCAAGTGTATGGTTTGTCAAAGAGAGTTTATCCCAAACATGGGGAAAACGGTAGGTGTATATGTACAGTAGTAGACCGGTATATGTCTATATAAGTATTTGATACACATCCGATTTTGCAGGTTTTCCTACTTACAAAGCATGTAGAGGTCTGTAATTTTAGGTACACTTCAACTGTGAGAGACTGAATCTAAAATCCAGAAAATCACATTGTATGATTTTTTAATAATTAATTTGCATTTTATTGCATAACATAAGTATTTGATCACCTACCAACCAGTAAAAATTCTGGCTCTCACAGACCTGTTCGTTTTTCTTTAAGAAGCCCTCCTGTTCTCCACTCATTTCCTGTATTAACTGCACCTGTTTGAACTTGTTACCTGTATAAAAGACACCTGTCCACACACTCAATCAAACAGACTCCAACCTCTCCACAATGGCCAAGACCAGAGAGCTCTGTAAGGACATCAGGGATAAAATTGTAGACCAGCACAAGGCTGGGATGGGCTACAGGACAATAGGCAAGCAGCTTGGTGAGAAAGCAACAACTGTTGGCGCAATTATTAGAAAATGGAAGTAGTTGACGGTCAATCTCCCTCGGTCTGGGGCTCCATGCAAGATCTCACCTCATGGGGCATCAATGATCATGAGGAAGGTGAGGGATCAGCCCAGAACTACACGGCAGGACCTGGTCAATGACCTGAAGAGAGCTGGGACCACAGTCTCCATTGGTAACACACTACGACGTCATGGATTAAAATCCTGCGGCGCACGCAAGGTCCCCCTGCTTAAGCCAGCGCATGTCCAGGCCAGTCTGAAGTTTGCCAGTGACCATCTGGATGATCCAGAGGAGGAATGGGAGAAGGTCATGTGGTCTGATGAGACAAAAATAGAGCTTTTTGGCCTAAACTCCACTCACCGTGTTTGGAGGAAGAAGAAGGATGAGTTCAACCCCAAGAACACCATCCCAACCGTGAAGCATGGAGGTGGAAACATCATTCTTTGGGGATGCTTTTCTGCAAAGGTGACAGGATGACTGCACCGTATTGAGGGGAGGATGGATGGGGCATTGAAGATGGGTCATGGCTGGGTCTTCCAGCATGACAACGACCCGAAACACACAGCCAGGGCAACTAAGGAGTGGCTCCGTAAGAAGCATCTCAAGGTCCTGGAGTGGCCTAGCCAGTCTCCAGACCTGAACCCAATACTTATGTCATGCAATAAAATGCATGCATAGATTCAGTCTCTCACAGTTGAAGAGTACCTATGATAAAAATTACAGACTTCTACATGCTTTGTAAGTGGGAAAAACTGCAAAATCGGCAGTGTATCAAATACTTGTTCTCCCCACTGTAGATCCAGAAGAAAAAACTATTTCATTACTTCTAACTAGTTTAAAAATATGTTTTGTTTGACTAAAACAATACAAGACAAAATTATTTCACTGACTAAATTCTTGACTGACTTTCCTGGACAGGGATTTTTGGAGAGAGCTTTCAGCTCAGTTGTTATTATAAGTAAGGTTTTGAGTGAGGAACAGAAGGGTTAAAATGAAGAGACCACGGCAAATTGAATGCTTCTGTTCCTCTCTCAAAACTTTCCTTTTCAACTTTTTTGTAAAGGAAAGAAAAAGGTGCAGTGGTCTCTTAATTTTTCCCGGAGCTGTATATATTATATATCTGACTCTGAATACTAGCAGGAAGATTTCTTTTTAGGGGTATAGAGCCTTACTTGTTCTAACCATAATATACAAATTATGCATTCACCAAATTGAACCTTGCCGGCAGCTAAAGGGATCCGATGGTAATTCCGTTAATCCCCAACCCTTGCCCAGAATATCGGGAGGCAATGTTTACTTTGTGTATTATAAAATAGCAATCGGAAGTATTACTTACAATCTGTCTTGTCTCCATGGGTTGAACTGGGTAACTTGATGGAATTGCATTCGCCTTTAGTCCAATTCTAAGTGAACGTGGGTCATGATGCTCTGTAAAGTGTTTCTCGCAATCTTTGTATGTATTGCTGGCGAAGTTGCGCCATTGGGAGAGGCAAAGGTATTATCCCAATTGCAGAGAGGGTAGAATTTATTTTCCAACCAAAAACCCAGAGAGCAGGCAAACTGCATGGTCAATACGTGATCAGGCAGAAGTTGATCCAAACAAAGGAAATCCAGAAGTTCAAAATGTATTTATCAATGCACCAAATAACAGTCATCCTGCACAAATGAAATTCTTGTGACATGGCACACAACATTACATGGCACATTGAATAGAGCAATAATATACTGTACATAACTATGTAAAGCAGCAGGCAAAATCCAAAATACAAGTGTGTATGTCAAAAAGGCTCAGGCGAAGGTACAGACTAGGATAAGCTACATTTATCCCACTTGTAACATACACTATACTTAATATGTGTAAATTTTTTGGCCCTCTTTTATTTGCCTAAACTGCACATTTAGTATTGTAATATATGTAATATTGCCCCTTGTACTGCAGTTGCCTTCATTGCACATCTATACATTCCACTTGTGATATATGTATACTTGTACATTTCTGCCCTCTTCTATTTGCACTTCTGGTTTGATACTAACTGCATTTCGTTGTACTGTACTTGTACTTGTTCAATGACAAAGTTGAATTTAATCTAATCTTGGGATTTGGAAGCTATATGTCATCCTGATGATGTGTTTGAGAGATGGAACTGTGAAAAGACTATACCGATATGGCAACAAGTGAAACCTCAAATCTCCTCTCCCACGTCCCTTATACCTTTCTTATGACCACAGCATTTTCCAAGCTAATAACGCCTATTATAGACTGGGATAGACCTGATTATTGCATTGTTTGAAAAAATTACTCTGTGTCTTCAGGAATGAAATGAACTTACCAAATAAATAAATATGAACTATCCCTTTAAAGAGAATGAACTGTTCTTCGGCCCAATTTCACAAAAGCTTCCAATTCTTCAGAAAGCCTTGATTTCCCATCACTACTAATGGCAACAACATTTTCTTTTAGGACATGCAAGATGATTGCATTACTGTTGTAGAGTGCTCGCTTTTCTTCTCTCTGTCGCATTAATGGCAAGCTATGTTCTCATGCAAGTCGATGTCCTGAAGTTGTTAAATCTTGGATCCAACACCTAAAAATATGGAGAACGTATTTCCGCTTTTCATAGGACGGGCAAAAAGGTTTTCTGGCCAATGACATTCAAGTTCCAAGGTCCTGGAATCCTGGTTAAGATACATGGCATAAAGACTCTGTCAGGTACCTGGGGCCTCATGCATTAATCGTGCGTACACACAAATATGTAGCATAAACCATGCATACGCCAGTTTTAACGCGAAAGTTGGCATTTATAAATGTTTAACTTAATGGGAAAGTGTCCCTATCTCTACACACATTTCAACCCATGCGTTTGCACAAGCTAGCGGTTGAAGAAATGCCATGCTATTTTGGAAAAGCTGGTAGAGGAATGTCAACTGAAACACATGGGAAAGATCATATCAATAGAAATATGAATATCCCACAGGAATGCGAAAACTGTTTCCAGCAACATCGTAGACTTATAGGCTACGGGTGTATCAAGCGCCAAAACCCTACAGCCTGTAGCTGATCCAAAAAACTATTAGAACTAATAGGTTGTAAAACGTAGCCTTTCAGTCCGCATATACAGTTTGAAAACAAGACGAACAATAGCCCCATGTGCATGTGCATAAACCAACACATTCAACATTGCTTTTTTTAACATACACTTCCATTATGCCGATTTGTTTAAAGATGCTTACTTTTAGGACATAGAGGTTCTTTGTGTTTTTGAATGAGCTACAGAGTTATCACACATGTTGGCTTACAATTGGTAATTTGATACAATTTACAATACATTTCATTAATTACTTTTATTTAAATTCTCACAGAATGAAAATGAATATAACAAAATAGGTACGCTTATTCACCAAAAATTGAATAAAACAGCCAATCGGCCTACTCAAGTTATAGGCTTTGCCATGCAGCACTGAATGAGAAATGCATTTCTCTAAAATGGAACAATCATTTTAACACAAGGTCTTTCCAAGAGTCATTGATCTTCTATAAAACTTCTGAAATGCTCTATACTTTCTTGGCCACATTCTGTAGGCTATTTCTTTTAACAGATTTTGCGTTTGCAAGACAGCTTCGTATGTACCACCACCAGGGTTGGGTAGGTTACTTTTTAAATGTAATCTGTTACAGTTACAAGTTACCTGTCCACATTTGTAATCAGAAACGCAAGTTTTTGATTACTCAAACTCAGTAACGTTATCTGATTACTTTGAATTACTTTTAGATTACTTTCATTTTAAGAGGAATTGGAAAACAAATAGGAATAGCCTATAACCAACTAAACACCTTTTGCGGGATAAATCAATGTTAGAGCTTACATAGCTGGCCAAATACAGAATTTACATTTTACCTTATGGGTTGTGTAGGCAACAGTGCCTTTGGAAATGGGTTTCTAAAACATTGCTTTCTGCTTTAATATGATTGGGCTACATCTCTACATTACACGCTAAAGTTCTGTCAGATATTCAGTCATTCCAATTAATCCAATAAACTTTGATCTTCCAGAATCTGACTTTTTGACTGAACATAACCCAAAATCGAATAATGCTTAAGCCTGTTCTGTTATTTGTGTTTTATTCATGTTTTTAATTGCGTCAAAACATTGTTGAAAAATAAATGTCAATTACTCGAAAAGGGTATTGACATTGTTGTATACAAAAATTCAGATATCCGTATTTTTTTGCGCATAAACTAAATCTGCAGTAGTCTGATGATTTTCTCAATCAACCAACATTGTCAAAATGTTGCAGGAACCCCCCGGCACACAAATGGACGTTTGCAATCATGAACACCCGCATAAAAATAAGATTTACCTGCGCGAACGTAACCTGCTATTATTATGGCCTCCAGTGATGGATTTTCAAAACGCAAATGAAAGAAATAAATTGTGATTATAAACCTGCACTCTTAACTTAAAGTAAATGACGTCAGCAGCCAATGGTAACCAATGAACACAATTTTCAGAGATGCAAAGCAAGCAGGATCACATGGCCTACTTGTATGGACAGAGTTGATGTGGCCGTGTCAAATGCAAATAATCCTCCTTTGGCAGAGTGCTTCCCAACACACATTTTCTCCTCAAATGTCGTGGTAAATTCCATATGTTTTATCTTGAAGGCAGCGCCATGTTACAGCTATCTAACAAAGTTGCCTAATCTATTAAACTATTCCTGTTTAGGTTCTTCGGTGCAACTCCTCCTGGCTGTGTTGTTCGGTGCATTTGACAAATAAACCTTGAAACTTGAAAAAGATATAACACCAGGTAGGCATATTGACTATCTTTGTTCTAAGAATTATGCTTCGAGTAGATAACTAAATAACATTTTATATGACTCGGCTAATATTATCGAAGATATACTCTGTTTTTACAAGCCATCCAGCCAACCAAAACTGGAGAAATTAAAACTAGCGCTTCCTCCATAACAAAACTAGTTATGCGCATCCAACTTTGAACATGATGATCACACACACAACGGAGGCGCACAATTCATATTCAGGTTCAAATAATGTTTTTATAACATTAAATAATAAACTCAAACATACAACATGTCATAATTATTTCGCGCAACTATTATTTTTCAATTGAAGTAATCCAAAAGTAATCATATTTTTTTTCCCAAAGTATCTGTAATCTGATTACAATAATAAATTCAATATAAGGCAATTTTATTTTAAGTTCACATTATGGGAAATGTATTTTCTTGTAAGTTTTTTCTTACTGGTCTCCACCTTGCTTCATGTATCAACTGAAATTACATTGTCAATAGGGCTAATTTGGATACTTTATATGGGTAATTGTAGGCGTTCTTTGGGCGGAGACTGTAAGCTTGTTCACATACACAGAAGTACAGTATGGGTCTGATTTTTCACCGAAAGCATGTGTATGTGTTGCGTACGCCAACTTGATGAATACCAATCATTTTGTGCGCACACGAATCGTAGGATTTCCACATATGCCAGAATTTCGTCAGAAGCATTTAGTCAGAAGGCCCCAGGAGATTTTAGGGGCTAGGTAGTCACGGCTGCAACACTGAGGGCTTCTCATAATATAGTCAGAATTTAACAAAATTAACAAATTCGAATGCAAATATTCAAGCTTGATACATGGTACAATTAAAATTGTATGCATTGTGTAACCTAGGGTGGAACAACGGTCTGGGCCACTGTGTCTGGTGCATATCTATTGCTTGCAGCATGTGGGTGCATATCTATTGCTTGCAGCATGTGTTTCTTTTTGACACAATGGCTTGTATGATTAAGCACAAGCATGCCTGAATAAAAAAAAAAAAAGATTGTTCCAGCATTCACTGTAAATTAGGCATATGTCACTGCAAATGTTTATTGCGCTATAAGCACTGAACTTCCGGAATAAATCAAACCCTAGTCATGCCTCACAGCCCCAGTCTGATTAAAACCACTCCAGCGCCTGTCATAATTACACACACAAGACCTCAATTTGTGTTTATTACCGCTGTATTTCAAAACCAGTCATTAGAGCAAATTGAAATCGGTCACACAGGCAAAGGGCTTGGAGGTCATCCATCTTGTGTCAAATGACCCTGGTGTGTTTTCTGTCTCCCTCCTCTCAACTACTATCTCCATATGCATTGGAGTGGATGTCTCATCTCAAGGGCAAAGAGACGAGACATCCAAGGGCGTTGAATCGTGTTGGTATGTAACTAAGTTTTGTATTGTAACTTTATTACTTGATTGGAATACATTTTATTACTTTGGAATATAGATATGGAATATATTACTACTGTAAACCTGCATGATCAGTCCTATTTTCAAAATCAATGCCAAAATTTCGCAATTGATGCCAGGGTAGGCAAACTTATGAGCACAACTGTATCTTTTCAATGCATACTACTTTAACTATTGAGAAAGCAAACACATATTTTCAGTTGATAGAACTTAAACAGGGCTTCTGATTTGAGTTATATTTGCTTAAAGAAATGTTGTTATATACTAACACTAACAAGACAGTAAATGTATTAATCACATTTACACTAATGCTGCTGAGCTATTGTCTAAAGCTATATCTATTTCTAAAAGTTACAAAGGCTGGGCCTGAAATTATATATAAAAGACTGTACAAGGGTTTTTGTCATGATTCATACATGGATGATGTTAGAAGGATCAGTTTGTCATTAAGCAGAGAGACCCAGATAGTGCACCTAATGTTTAAATGGAATTGCTGGCTCCAGTTATGGATAAGTATGCACCTGTAAGAAGGCTGACTGTTAGACCTGCTAGAGTTCCTTCGGTTAGTGATGAATTAAAAGAATGCATGGGTCAAAGAGATCAATCAATCAATCAATCAATTTATTTATAAAGCGCTTTTTACAACAGCAGTTGTCACAAAGTGCTTTACAGAGACACCCGGCCTTAAACCCCAAGGAGCAAACAACAGTAGTGTTGAATTTCAGTGGCTAGGAAAAACTCCCTAAGAAGGTCGAATTTTAGGAAGAAACCTAGAGAGGACCCAGGCTCAGAGGGGTGACCAGTCCTCTTCTGGCTGTGCCGGGTGAGATATTAAGAGTCCAATTGGAATAATAAATAAATTTCTCTTGGCTAAATCCAGAGTATATTTGATTTTAGACTAGGTCAGAAGTATGACCAGGTGGACAAGGACAGGAACAGCAACGGTCCCCCCAAACCAGGTAATCCGCAGGTGTGGACCAGGACCTCATCTCCTTCTAAAATTTAAAATTGGAGGAAACTGAGAAAAGTTAGTAGTACATCCCTCATGTCCCCCAGCACAATAATATAGCAGCGTAACACCTTGGAAACTGAGACGGGGGGGTCCGGTGACACTGTGGCCCTACCCGGGGGAGGCCCCGGACAGGGCCCAACAGGCAGGAAATCAATCCAACCACATTGCCAGGCATCAACCAAAGGGACACCCACCAACCGCAACCGCAAGAGATGATGCAAGAAGAGTGGCAAAGGGGTCTTGCTGCTTATCTAATTGGCAAGAATATTGTAAATATACACAGATCACCTATAACATTATGACCACTGACAGGCGAAGTGAATAACACTGATTATCTCATTATTTTTCTTTTCAAATGGCTGAATACATTGGCATATACACGGCTCATACAAAATTAAGGGAACACTTAAATCACACATCGGGTCTTGATTAATGAAATATATGAAAGATCAACGTCTTTACTGTACATTGGGTAATTAATTGAGAACAAAATTAAGTAACAACGTTTAATGGAAAACAAAATCACCAAGTGATTGAGTCTGGATTCAACCTCATACCAAACATTTTTGATCCTAGGGGATCTTCTCCCAGATCTGGATCAGGGGCATCAGTGAGTTCCGGGATAGTCTGTGGGGCTACTTGGTGGTGTCGGAGGCATTGATCCATGAGTCCCAGGGGTTCTCAGTTGGATTCAGGTCTGAGGAATTTGAGGGCCAGTCAATGGCATCAATGCCTTGTCATCCAGGAACTGCCTACACACGCTGGCCACATGAGTCTGGGCATTGACCTGCACCAGGAGGAAACCAGGGCCCACTGCACCAGTGTAAGGTCTGACGATGGGTCTGAGGATTTCATCACGGTACCTAACAGCAGTCAGGGTACCGTTGATTATCCCAACTATAAGTACATGGCTTATCCACAGTGAGGAGAACAAGTATTTGATACACTGCCGGTTTTGCAGGTTTTCCTACGTACAAAGCATTTAGAGGTCTGTCATTTTTATCATAGGTACACTTCAACTGTGAGAGACGGAATCTAAAACAAAAATCCAGAAAATCACATTGTATGATTTAAAAAAAAAAATGTGCATGACATACCAACCAGTAAGAATTCCGTCTCTCACAGACCTGTTAGTTTTCTACACTCCATCAAACAGACTCCAACCTCTCCACAATGGCCAAGACCAGAGAGCTCTGTAAGGACATCAGGGATAAAACTGTAGACCTGCACAAGCCTGGGATGGGCTACAGGACAATAGGCAAGCAGCTTGGTGAGAAGGCAACAACTGTTGGTGCAATTATTAGAAAATGGAAGAAGTTCAAGATGAAGGTCCATCTCCCTCGGTCTGGGGCTCCATGCAAGATCTCACCTCATGGGGCATCAATGATCACAAGGAAGGTGAGGGATCAGCCCAGAACTACACAGCAGGACCTGGTCAATGACCTGAAGACAACTGGGACCACAGTCTCAAAGAAAACCGTAAGTAAGAACTACAGGAAACGTATGATCTCTATAATTGCAAACAAAGGTTTCTGTACCAATTATTAAGTTTTGCTTTTCTGATGTATCAAATACTTATATCATGCAATAAAATGCAAATTAATTACTTAAAAATCATACAATGTAATTTTCTGGATTTTTTGGATTTCCTATGATAAAAATTTCAGACTTCTACATGCTTTGTATATGTATATACACTGTATATACAGTTGCATCATTGCATCATCTTCCGCTTATCCGGGGCCGGGTCGCGGGGGCAGCAGTCTAAGCAGGGATGCCCAGACTTCCCTCTCCCCAGACACTTCCTCCAGCTCTTCCGGGGGGACACCGAGGCGTTCCCAGGCCAGCCGGGAGACATAGTCCCTCCAGCGTGTCCTAGGTCTTCCCCGGGGTCTCCTCCCGGTGGGACGGGACCGGAACACCTTCCCAGGAAGGCGTTCCGGAGGCATCCGAAACAGATGCCCAAGCCACCTCAGCTGACCCCTCTCGATGTGGAGGAGCAGCGGCTCTACTCTGAGCTCCTCCCGGGTGACCGAGCTTCTCACCCTATCTCTAAGGGATCGCCCAGCCACCCTGCGGAGAAAGCTCATTTCGGCCGCCTGTATCCGGGATCTTGTCCTTTCGGTCATGACCCAAAGCTCATGACCATAGGTGAGAGTAGGAACGTAGATTGACCGGTAAATCGGTGAATACCCTCAAATTAAAGCTGGGAGAAAACTTTTCAGGTCCAAGTGTATATACATTTGTGCTCATAAGTTTGCATACCCTGGCAGTTGTTAAATGTTGTCATTGATTTTGAAAATATGACTGACCATGCAAAATAATATATTTTTTAAGTAAAGTGATCATGTGAAGCCATTTATTATCATAGTTGTTTGGCTTCTTTTTAAATCATAATGATAAAAGAAATCACCCAAATGGCCCTGATCAAAAGTTTACATAAACTTGAATGTTTGGCCTTGTTACAGCCACACAATGTGACACACGGCTGAAAATGGCACAAAAAAAGTCAGTACTGTTCAATCACTTATTAAGAAGTGGAAAATTCGGGGACCTCTTGACACCAAGACAAGGTCAGGTAGACCAAGAAAGATATCAGCCAAAACTGCCAGAAGAAATGTTCGGGATACAAAGAAAAATCCACATGTAACCTCAGGAGAAATACAGGCTGCCCTGGAAAAAGACAGTGTGGTCGTTTCAAGGAGCACAATACAATGATACTTGAAAAATAATTAGCTGCATGGTCGAGTTACCAAAAAATCCTGGTTACAATATACCCGACAACATCTTGACATGCCTTAGCCTCTGGCACACTAATTTGAAGTGATGAGACCAAAATAGAGCTTTATGGTCACAACCATAAGCGCTATGTTTGAAGAGGGGTCAACAAGGCCTTTAGTGAACAGAATACTATCCCCACTGTGAAGCTCACTGATGTTTTCGGGGTGTGTGAGCTCTAAAGGTATGGGGAACCTTTTGAAAAGTTATGGCAAGATGAATGCAGCATGTTATTAGAAAATACTGGCAGACAATTTGTATTCTTCTGCATGAAAGCTTGCGCATGGGACACTCTTGGACTTTCTAGCATGACAATGACCCTAAGCACAAGGCCAAGTTGACCCTCCAGTGGTTACAGCAGAAAAAGGTGAAGGTTCAGGAGTGGCCATCACAGTCTCCTGACCTTAATATCATCGAGACAACTATTTCAAACAACTGCATGCTGTCATTGACGCAAAAGGGGCAATACACAGTATTAAGAACTAAAGGTTTTGCAGAATTTTTAACAGAGGTCAGTTGATTTTTTTTCTTTGTTTGCATGTTTTGCTTTATGAGTGCCACTCTGTTATCAATGTGAATCCCATAATAAATAAAATACATGTTTTGCTTGCTCACTCATGTTTTCTTTACAAATGATATATATGTATTACCAATTCTCCAAGGGTAGGCAAACTTTTGAGCACAACTGTATGTATAAAACAAGCCGTTAATCCTAGATACAATGCACTTACGCATGCAGACTGTATATTTCAAAAATACATCTTGGAATGTTCTGAGTAACTTGACAGGCTTATGGTTTGGTTTTATTCCAACTTTTTCGGCAGAATTTCATCTTTGGAAATATGATTAAACTGTTTGCAAATGGTTATATGAAAACAATAATAATATCGTAATATTGAATTACGATACATAGAATCATCAATCACTACATCATCATTAAAACATAGTCACTACAAAGATGAACTTAGGGAAGCTAAAACTGTCCGAATAGAGTTGCTCGACTAGGCCTTCGGTGCACCACCCTGAGAACTGATAAAAACTAAATGCATGACCGACTCATGTGGTTGAAGGTTGAAGAGAGTTTAAAAGCACCACTTCTGTGTTTCATAAAAAAAAATTAAGTATTGAAAACCCCAGACTGTTTATAAAGGCAGCTTACATTTAGTTCTGTAAGGTGAGAAGCTCAGTCATCCGTGAGGAACTTGGAGTAGAGCCGCTGCTCCTTTGCATCGAAAGGAGCCAGTTGAGGTGGTTCAGGCATCTGGTAAGGAGGTGTTCCAGTCACATCCAGCTGGGAGGAGACCTCGGGGTAGGCCCAGGACTAGGTGGAAAAATTATATTTCGACACTGGCCTGGGAGTGCCTCGGGATCCCCCCAGTCAGAGCTGGCAAATGTGGCTCGGGAAAGGGAAGTTTGGGGTCCCCTGCTGGAGCTGCTGCCCCTGCGACCCGATACCAAATAAGCGGATGAAGATGAGATTATTGATGAAGGTGTAAGAAGCTTATTGATGGTTATAGGAAGTGATTTATTTAAGTTATATTTTCCAAAGGGTGTGCAACCAAATATTAAGTTAATAGTGCCAATAGTGCCAATAATTGCACACAAAAGGTTTTGTGTGCAATTATGTCCACTTAACTTTTTTTCCTTCTTTCTTTTGTTTTGTTCCAATATACACAAAGGGAATAAACATGTGTATATCAAAACATGTGTTAATGCAATACTTTTCTGTGAGAAATACTTGATTTTCTGGAAAAAAAGTATGACTAGTTTAAAAAAACAAGTGAAGCAAAATTTCATGGCTGTTCATATTGGACATTAGTGTGCATTATATATTTCTTTTTAATTGTATTTGTTGTTTTATGTGCTGATGATTCTTTCATTCGTTTTCTTTTGTTATGTGTTTTGAAGAGTAGCTGATGTTTTTTTTGAATCAGCTAATGGGGATCCTAATAAAATCAAATTAATCAAGCCACGCCTACAATATAATTTCCTAATATGCATTGCCCTTTCATGTGTACTCTACAGTTACCACATATGACTGTATTTGTTAATGACAGAGACATGGTTATTGAACATATTAATTTGCTATCATTTCAATTCCTTGACAACTGTTATAAAATATTCAACTGTGAATACTTAGCATAACCCATAAATCCTGATTTTGATGTCTTGCAACACCCCTAGCCCCTGGACTCTTCATTTCAGATGTCCTGAAAATACACTGTGCTTTCACATTCAAATGTTTGCACGCTGGATAGAAAGTCATGCTTAAAAAAGTTTTTCTGACTTTAAGAAAGTTCCCAGATTTCCAAAAAGTTTCTTCTGAGATTGCTGGATAACCTGGGAACATTACCAGAATTTCGCAAAGCTTCCCACAAGGCATGTTCTTACAAAGGAATATATAATTCCTATTAGAATCCTTCTTAAGTGTTGGCAGGAAAATATTTGTTTTATCACACGATTGGATTACATTAGACAAATGTCTGTTTGATGTTTGTGTGGCTAAGATGAATTAATCAGTCAGTGTACATGCAAAAAATTATTAGCCAATTCCAAAATAACAACCTGAAGCAGAGCATGCTTTGAAACATTTTCATTTTAAACTTAAAGAAACTAGTCAAACTTAGTCATTAGGAACATTTCTCGAACACAGTAGAACCATTGGAATAAAAAATACATTAGGGTTTACTGTGTATGAAAAAGGACTATTTTTCCTTTTTTGTCACTGGATATCTAAAAGAAAACCACAATTGTGCATCAGACAATTGTGGTTTTCTTTCAGATATCCAGTCATGGACAATCTTAATGCTACAAAAGAAAAATCTATGTTCCTGTTTCCACCATACTTATTGTTATCAAAAAGTTAATGGCCCATTCCACTGCAGCCAATTTCCCAAGAGAACTTGGTGGAAGCTTGAAGCGAAGGTCTGTTCAAATGGAGAACACACCTTGATCAACTGTCACAGTTTTCACCTTCTAGGATTCCCACAAAATCCTTCACCAACAGTGAATCAGGGTTGTATGGTAGGAGACCCTCTGCTGAGAGCCAGAGGGACAGCAGTAAGGAAGCACCCCACTAGCTTCCAACTGAACCTTGCAATCACCTCAAGGCCATGTTGCTTGCCTACAAAGCAGCAAAGATGCCCCTTCCTACCTTCAGAGAGTGCTCAAACCCTACATCCCAATTCAACCAATTCTGGGCTTTTGGCCATCCCACTGATATGATCTGCCCAGTCTTCTTTGTCCTTGCATCTCAACCAGTTTTGCCATGAGGCCAGGAAAGCAGAATCTCTGCCAATTTTCAGAAACATTTGAAACAATGAATATCTAAAATAATTCCAACCACCCCCACAACTAAAGCTTAAGGTTGCTATTTGTATTGTCTTCTTTCCAGTACTGATAACTAATTAAGTAGAGTGCACTTACTACTAATGAGTGTGCTAATTCCACCCAACTTAAATTTAAAATGCATGCATTAGCTGTATGTCACTCTAGATGAGAGCATCCGCACAATTACTAAACTACAAACCTGTGTATGGCATCATGACATCAGGGGAATTCCAAGGCATTTTCAAGCACAATGTCAAACCCAGTGTCAGAAAGTGTCTTTCCGTGACTGAAAATGTGATTAATTCCCTCTGCGAAATGTGTGTGCTACACTTGTAGCATGTCAGTGGGCAAACTAGCGCGTCAATGGGCGAAGTAGCATCATAATAGCAGGTAAGCTGTGTATTGAGGAAGAGAACAGCTTATTACAATGGTTAGAATTGGAATAGAAACATATTTTAATACCTCTACTTAATTAATATGCCTCATTAATGTAATTCTTACAACCTGCAATGCTAGCTAGCAAACCAGCCTGCTAGAAGTAGGCAGCAACCAGTCAGCTAACGTACCTAGCTATTTAATATTGACTCCAGAGGCACCAACTATCTCGGCCACCTGTCTCCGCACTGGATTTTTTTGTTTGTGTCTCTGTAGGAAAATTGCATGCAATCATACAGCTCAGTGTTATTAAAGGTTTTAATCCTTTTTAAAAAGGACTGCAAATGCTGACAATGGAACTTTATTATTGTGGAACTTAAGTTCTGTTCTTTTAATTTTACGGACAGCATTTCACAACCACCTATGCAAAATCCCTTGATTGGTTAGTCCCCAGCAATAGGGGCGGGTGATTTGCATTAAGTTGGAAAATCTGAACTTTTTCTTCGCTTCTCACAGATCACACGCATCGCCCAACTTGCTCATCATGCTTCCCTTCATTGAAATGAATTGAGCCATTGCCCCCATCGTGAATAATGTGAATGTACTATAACAGAAGGAGCAAGTGACAAGACTGAATGATGTCTAATATCTGGAAACATATATTTTTATGAATTTATACTGTAGGGCTTTTTTTTATTAAATACATTACCATTAGGGTGTATGGACGGCATGTCAGTATAAATATGTGCCATTGGTATGAATTTGCCAATAAAGTATGTGCCGGGGTATTCAGTTAGAACATGGATTTTGGCGTTGTTACAAAACGCTATGTTTTCACAAAAACGTTGGCTAAAGTAGAGCAAAACACCTATTTGCTGTAACACTGCAGACATGGGGGCAAGATATCTGCGCTGGTTGAACGGAAGACATTTAATGAAATAAATTGAAACAAAAACTAAATTACAAGGCAGAACAGATGTTGCACATGGGCCATCGCAAAACAAAGACTGACAAGATACACTTGGAAAGGAAGAACTTAAATAGGGACACTGAATAGAAGGAGGGTTCCGTGGGCAACCAAGAACAGCCAGCACCAAAAACAGACACACTGCGGAAGGGCTGGCAGAGAGACGCAGCTCTGGAATCGACGACCAGGCAGTGGGGCATCGCTCTTCTCCTCCAAACAACCGCTGGGGCAGGTGGTCCTCTTCATACTCCTGGATCCGCATCCGTGGGGGTCCCGTGCTGAAGCCGGTAAGTTGTATCGTCCTAAACCCGCGGGCACCCCTCATGACCGGTGAACCCGGTTACTGGTGTCCTCCTATAGCAGATGTTGGGGCAGAGTGTCGTTCCCCATCCTCCTTGTTCCTCCAAAGTGGGGGTCACAAGCTGGAAAGCCATAGCGTCCTTAAGTCACTTGGCTTGTCTCCTGAGTTCTCAGTTTCCACTGCTGCGACCTTTGTAGTGGTTGTCTTTGTGTAACACTGCAAACATGAGTGGCAGGATACATGCGCTGAGAGAATGGAGGTCAAGGATGTTTAATAAAACAACATAGGTGAAACAAAACCCAAACTAAATCAGAAGACAGAACAGACATTACACATGGGCCAAAGCAAAACAGACCGACAAGATACACTAGGAAAGGAAGAACTTATTGTAAATAGGTATGGTGATCAGAAACACAGATGAGGGTAATAACAAGAAACATGTCCGTGCTCAAAATGTGGGAGAGAGGGATTGGATCTCTGAAGAACCACAAGCTGTTCTATACTTTACCAGATACTTGAAGTAATGTTGCAATACTTAAATATTCTTAATGCTGCTATCTTAAAACCTTTAGTGATCTGTTAATTTTATTTGGCCTAATAAAAAGCATACTAAAGTGACAGCAAAATATAAACCCAATAGTTCTCGTAAAAATAAGTAGTTACCATCATCGAGTCTTGCACTCATTAAATGTGTATTTTATTACAATCAGAGTGGTGAACCCCTCCCCAACCTCACTTCTGACAGACCCATTCTCTGTGGAATTATCTTTTAATACCCAATCAAACCTGTTGCCAATTGACCTAATTTGTTGTGTGATATTCCACCAGGTTGAGTTTTTTAGCATTTTGTGTCTTTTGTAGCCTCTTTTTGAAACTTTTTTCTGGCATCAAATTCAAAGTGAGCATATATTTTTCAAGAAACAATATAATGACTCACTTTCAACATTTGATATGTTGTCTTTGTACTATTTTCTATTGAATATAGGGTTTAAATTATTTGCACATCATTGCTTTCTGTTTTTATTTACATATTTAACTTTTTTGGAAATGGAATAATATATTGAACATCTGTGGGCGGGTAGGAAGAGGGCAGTTTAATATTTGGATATTGACTGAAACCTGTGTTGATTGAAAACCTTATCCTGTTTTTTGTAATGATCTGTGATAGGTGTGAAGCACTTCTTGCTCTAAACAAAGTTCTTGGCTTGGTTCTGCTGTCTGTGAGGAAATAAGATGGGTATCGGTTTAACGTGCTGCCACAAATGGATTAGTCATTCTCCTCTCAACAACTCTACCCTTCTGTCTTTGTGTCCTATCTATCTTGTTATATTTTAAGTTGACTTTTCAACAGCCATATTTATTTTCTTGGCCTCATTTAGTACAGTAGGCTACTCTGCTCAATATAAGAGAACAGATATCACAAGGCCCACTTAAGCCCCTCAATTATATATTTTTTGGAAATGAGCAACCTTTTGTTTATACCAGTCATTTTACTTCTAGATGAACCTGTAATTAAGGTAAATTCAACTTCTAAGTAGGATATTTCAGTTCTTGTTCAATCCATGACTATCACCGTTTTACCGGGAATTTCGCTTCAACAAAGCGTCTGCGCCATTTGTCCCCCGGGAACTTCTGCTCCTTTACAGCCCAATCAAAAACTCTTATCTACCCTGCCTTCAATGCCACTAAATAATAAAATGTCATATAATGTGGGGCTCTGACAAGACAGATCTCCTTTTTTCTTTTTAAACTCCTTTCTTTTGCTTTTCTATTTTTCCCCCTTGCTCCTCATGACACAGAATTCCTGCTGGGCGGACATGATGGGGGTCATTCATACCTCTGAGTCACCTTGGCAACCACTCACAGTGACACATCATCTACTGTGCTGGGCTTAACTGTTTGCTGTGTGTCATGGCAACAGTAAGAAAAACAAAACAAATCATCTCCCCTCTTATCAGCTACTCTCTTCTAACTACTCTAACCAATCCAACAACATCATAGCACACACTCACACAGGTGCTAATTGTTTGAAAAAACATCTGAAAAAATTAGACCATTTTGTTTTGATAAACAAACCATTAGAAGCATAAGAATACATGGGCTGTGTTTAGACAAGCAGCCTAATTAGCCTTTGACTAATCACATATTGTCAGCGGCTGGGTTGTGGAAGGACACAGGAGCAGAGTCTAATAAACGTGGGTAATCCATGTTTAATAGAAAAGACTCAAATAAAACAACACGCAACCAGTGCCATGGGTTGTCAAATACACAGACAAAACCAAAAATGAACCACACTGGCAAAGTAAAACAAGGAACTTAAATAGGGTCCCCAATTGGAGGCAACGACTGACACCTGCCTCCAATTGGGGAGATCAAAAGGATTGGAGGTGGCTAGATGTGCCACCTCCTGTCCTGTCCTGACTATGCCCTGAGCCCAGCGCAGAGATGGCTAGGGGCATAGCCAGGACATGACACATATGGTCTTATTCAGTGCACATACAAAAATGCACAACCACAAAAGCCTGATATTGCTCACAGATTACAGTCCCGTTGAGAGTGGTAAAATTGGCCAGCACCTTCCAGATTCTAGGTGTTGGTAATTGAATACGGTTGCCTTGCCTTGTCTTGCTTTAGTGCATTGTCACATCCAGAGGCATTGCTAGGATCATAATACATTCGGGGCTTAGCCCACCCTCCCGCCCTTCCCGGGAGAGAAAGTGCAGCGTTTTGAATGTACACATGGAAAATGTCGATGTACATGCTAGCGGCCTACACGCCTACATTGTCATAATGCGCAATCTGAATTATAGATCAATAGATCAGGGGCTATTTTTTTAATTAGGGGACCAAGTACCGTAGGTACGGTACCCTATTGTTTGTGTTGGTTTTATTATTATTATTATTATTCTTTTTCTCCGGGCCCATTTTCAGAGGCCCATAACTTGGCCATATGTGGCTCAATTTGCATGAAACTTTGCATACTCGGCCATTACTATACCTATACACTCCATGGTGGCACTGTAGCACTTAGTCAAATGTTGAAGGTTTGAGCATGCATATCTCATGACCCGTATGTCATAGAGTCATGCAGCCAAGTTCCATACATGCCCCTTCTCATGTTGACCAAATAAGTCTCGGGGTCTTTCAAATTCGCCCATTGGATTTTCCTCCATTTTGAATTTGGTGAAAAAAACGTTAACAACATCTCCTCTGAGACCGCTGAACGGATTTGCATGCCGTTTGGTGTGAATGACCTCTGAACCATTATCTTTAAAAGTTATATAAATGTGTCTGTCAGGAATGGACAGAAAAAGTCCCATACAGAAATACCTCTTGGGGGCGCTATAACCATCACCGATGTTTCTCACGATTTTGCTGTTAACAAAAACAAACTTAAACGACATCCCCTCTGAAACCGCTGAACAGAGTTGGTTGACAATCAGTGTAAAGGGCCACTGGAACAATGTCTTTAAAAGTTATATAAGAAAAGTTGATATCTCAAACAATATGGCCTCCATTTTAACTTTTGTGAAAAACTCGTTAACGACATCTCCTCGGAAACCGCTTAACGGATTTGCACACCGTTCGCTGAGATGGACCCTGGGACCAGTATCTTTAATTAAATTCTTCAAACGATGCATGCGTAATAGGCAAATTACTTTTACATGGGTGTGGTACTTTGTCAGGCTATATATCCTGTCAGGAATATCCGAGACTTACGCCCTTTAACATAGCACTAAACATCACGTCCATGGATGGACCTGTGCAGTATTGACCAAAAAGACCTTAAGGGGGCGCTACAACAACACTGACAACTTAGAGCATTTATGAATTGTAAAATACACACTCTAAGGACATCTCTTCGGAGACCTCTGAACAGATTTGCACGCCATTTGCTGAGAAGGACCCTGGGACCAGTATGTTTAATTGAATTATTTGGAATTTTGATATCTCAATCGATTTGACCGCAATAAGTGAATTAAGTTAAATCACCTAAACACCACCTACTCTGATATCATTGAACGGATTGGCATGCTGTTTGCTTGTGAAGGTTCTTTGGACAATGATATTTAAATGTTTTGTATGAAAAATGTATATCTCAAACAATATGGCAGCATTCAGTCCCCAAATGTTTGTGTTATTCTCTTTCTCTATTTTGGACTATTATTTTGAAGGAACTCTTATTTTGAAGGAAGAGCTGATGTAATAAGTGTGTTAATCTGCTAGCATGTTGAGTTGGAGTTGGTGGTTCTATCAGCAGTTACGGAGGGAAATTTTTTATAGCTATGGGAGGAGCCGTGGCAGTGCCTGTGAGTCAATGCGGAATGGGTGGGGTGTTGGAAACATGGCAGCATTCAGTTAACTTTTTGTTTATATTGGACTATTATTTTGAAGGAACTCTTATTTTAGGAAGAGCAAATGTTAATTGTTTGTAAATCTCCTTGAACAGTAAGTTGGTCTTGGCAGTTGAAATTCCTGCTGCCATAAGCTAGATTCCAGTGCAAACCATCTTAAGGTTTAGGCTATGGATGATAAATGCCTGTGTAAATTCTAACCCTATTGAAATTATTATTCAAAAGAAGTCAATTTTTTCCTTTTATTTTCCCCTTGTAAAGAATACCTTTATTTTAATATTCGTCAAATTTTTTGTTAAAAAAACACTAATATTTGAGGGTATTCTGGGTAATATGTTTGACTAAAAGCATTTGTTTCTGTTTTTAAAAAAAACAGTCTGTGTCCAGTGAGGTTAGTTTCTTGTTAAATGTTACACAAATCATATATTATTGTACACAAATATACTGTATGTTTTTAGCAGATCTTTTTTCTAATTTCTCTTGGTAAGACTTCCCTTTTGCAGCCAGTCAGGTTTTTTGCCATGTGACTTCCTGTCAATTAATAATCAATGACCTTGTAACGTCCAATCCCATTGACAGCTTAAATTGTTCGTTAGGTCACACCTGCTCCCTTTTACAAGGTGGTAATATTTCGTAAGATTATGAGCTTTCCTAGAGTACACAACACTGTGTATTCAAATTGTAAGTAGGCCTGTTGGATTTGTGGGTACGTTTAAAATGAAGCTTGTAATGGGGATATTAGCCTATTTGGTAAATTGTTGTTGTATATTTTGGAAACGTTTATAAATAGAATAGACTTAATTGTTGCAATATTTCCTGTCAAAAGTGATCTGATGTAGCCTGTACACTGGAAATGGAAGCTGTTAAACTATTGGAAAGCCACATTTTTTAAAACGGTATCTTACGAAGGCGGCCATTTCACTAGGGACTTTATTGTCACCTCTTCCAAATTAGGACAACGTGCTTCAGCACCTGCAGTAATTTCAGAGTGGCAGGTGTTGAGAATTTTACATGTATCAGAATTTCTGAAGAAGGACGAGGCTCCGGTCCAAATGGAAATTTAGCACAAAGATTTATTAATATGAATTGATAAGTCAAAATACATGAAATACACTGCAGCGGTCAAATATTTGCTCAACCCTCGAGCTTCCACAAAATATTCGCCCCGAATCAAGATCGAACATTGGTTTTAATACTCCCGCCACAGGGGCGGTTACTTTTCATTCTCGTGAGTAAAACCCATCCTTATTGGCTCTTCGTTGGCATGGTGACATGTTGGACGAATCTCTTGGTTTTCGCCATCCAATGAGGAAGGACATGCTCTCACTCTCGGTCATAGATCAACAGGTTCTTTGCATACAGGTGTGAAATCTTAATCAGGTTACAGTAATTTACATTCTATTGTCCTAACCTAGACTAGAACATCAGGGGGCTGGAGACCGAAAGTCTCTTTGTGCTGTATAGGGGGCAGTTTCATTTGTATGTTAATTGTGGGGTTTTAATCCTGTCTCTCTATCTGAGCCAGGTGTAAAGTCTGAGTGAGTATGGCTGAGTGTAATGTATTGGGTTTTAAACTTTGATGGTTATTGTATTCAATCATATTTCCCTAACCTGGCTGCAGCATACAATTTAATAAAACAAAAACATAAGAATACATGGTTATTAAATCAGCATTATTTAAACTACATTTATCTCAACACAGGCAGGCCAAGGCAACAAAAAAATACTCAAACACTGACATCTCGCCTCTTTGTTACATAATCGTTTCTGGTACGGGTATGTGCAGCTAGACTTCTTTCCAACAGAAGCTGCTTGCGCGTGAGTTTTCCTGAAGCGAAGCATTATATCGCATAGTAAGGTGAGTTTGATTGAGCTAGTTAGCAACCTAATTTCTCACAATGTTGTGCATAAGCATGGAAAGCATACATTGCCCGCTCTCTCATTGATATAGCGAGTTCGTTCCTGTTTCAAACAAGGCAGATAACGACCAAATATCTTACTACTATTTTGTATGCGTTATTGTAGCTAGCTAATTTACTAATTGAGCTACATGAAGTTCGCTAGCTAGTTGTTTAGTGCTGTGCTGGAGAGCTACACTATAGACAACAAACAAAGCTGTTTTAAGACCGGCTATAGATCACTCATCTAGTATCAGTAAAGATTAAGAGATTGACGACCGATATTAGGAGAGTTATCAGAGGGTTTTTCAGCTATCTACCAAATTCTTTATTAAAACATTCTGTCAAGCTGTAATGATGTTTTACATGTTTCACTGTCATGGTAATTCAGCCTACATGACTTTGTGCACCATGTCTCAGCAGGATGTTCAGTTGTGTACAATATTAGAATTCAGGAACTTTACAAAAACTTTTCACCCTCACAAAAGTACCAATCCTGTTATTTTACTAACTTAAATGTCAAAGTTGCTTGGCTACTTTTAAAATAATGTTTAACATTATCTTTGCAATAGTGTTTTCCTTTTTCAGTGTGTACATTTGCTAGGTGAATTCTGAAAGACACTAAGGGACGTTATTCATCCTTAATTCTAAAATGCTTGTTTGGTATTAGAAAATAATTTTAAATTACATTAAACCCAGCTGAAAACTATTTGGTTTATTTATATTAAACTTTGTCTGTTATTAAGTTGTCACTGTATGTAATGCACTGGCACGTGTTAAGGTAGGTATTAGGTTACAAATGGCAGAAAGGAATTAAATGAAGCTAAAGATGTGAAGTGTCTGTTTCTGAAATTAGACATTCTGATGTACTTATTCTTTTGTTTAGTTGTACATTTGCTCCTTCCACATCTTTCATTCCTCAAAACATTGATTGACTGGCTGGTTTCTACAGTGAGCTGTTTCTTTTTTGCACTTTTTGACCTAATATTGACCTCAACACATACAAGTCTACTCCAGACGGTGGCAACACAAAAACTCAGACTATAAAAAGCTTAATTTATCAAAGAAAATAGATTTTAGGTAATTAAGTGATGTTCTAATACCACATTAGCAATTTGGCATGATCACTCAATGATAAGGTGTTGGAGTAAAGGTTCTTGGAAATGAGGCCTATACTTTGATCAGTTGAATACCACGTTGGTGAATGAAAGTAAAGATGTCCTTTCAAAACAGCAACATTTGTAAATTATTTCAAACTTTTGAACCGCAGTGTATAACTTTTATTGTCCTGTTAGATTTCAGATCAGTCCCATGGCTAAAATAAAGGTTTCCATAAAATGTATTTCAAAATGACTAACAATATTATTTGTTTTATAGATGCCACGCAAACCTGGATTTATGCAGTGTTTTGTGTGTGTCTTTGGGTGTGGAGCCTGTCCTTGGAGTGAAATTTGTAGTTAAGTTCTGTTTGATTCCCAACTGAGCCAAATGTTGTGTCCTAGGGCATGGCACTCCCCCCTAATTTATTCCAGGAAAATGTACCTGTACTTATTGTAAGTCGCTCTGGATAATAGCGTCTACTAAATCTATACTTGTACATACTTTTTATATTAATGCATTTGATTTGTGTGTAAACACATTGTTGATTTTATTTACAAACTTCAAAGTGGAGTAAAACTAAAATGGAAATTGTTTCCTTTATTAGAAACTTGCTAAATTAGCAATAAAATGATTTGACATAACTACTCAATTCTGGTAATGGTGTGATTGTTATTAATGTACAAAAGTAATGTCTTATTACCTGCATAATCTAGCTTGGTTAGTCTTAATATTATTTGTAACCTTTCAAATGGTAATTTCCATTTTCAATGTGTAGCTTAGAACAATTAAGCTTTTCACTATATAAGATTTCTGTGAGTGTGACATTCATCTATCTTTTATTACACTGATGCTGAGAATGTTTTGTTGTTATAACCTAAGCTACTCTGCAAACAAAGTCAATTGACAGTGTGTCATTGGGGTTTCAACAGTATGCCAAAATCCTATTCTGTTCCAGTTCCCTGTTAATGTTCTGGCAAAAAACTGTCCATCCTTCTTCTTCCGCTTATCTGGGGCCGGGTCGCGGGGGCAGCAGTCTAAGCAGAGATGCCCAGATGCTCTTCCGGGGGGACACAGAGGCGTTCCCAGGCCAGCCGGGAGACATAGTCCCTCCAGCGTGTCCTAGGTCTTCCCCGGGGTCTCCTCCTGGTGGGACGGGCCCGGAACACCTTCCCGGGAAGGCTTCCAGGAGGCATCCGGAACAGATGCCCAAGCCACCTCAGCTGACCCAAAGCTCATGACCATAGGTGAGAGTAGGAATGTAGATTGACCGGTAAATCAAGAGCATCGCCTTGCGGCTCAGCTCTTTCTTCACCACGACAGACAGATACATTGACCGCATTACTGCAGAAGCTGCACCAATCCGTCTGTCAATCTCCCGTTCCATCCTTCCCTCACTCGTGAACAAGACCCCTAGATACTTAAACACCTCCACTTGAGGCAAGAACTCTCTACCAACCTGAAGTGGGCAAGCCACCCTTTTCCGACTGAGGACCATGGCCTCGGAATTGGAGGTACTGATTTTCATTCCAACCGCTTCAAACTTGGCTGCAAACCATCCCAGTGCATGTGGAAGCTCCTGGTTTGAAGGGGCCAACACGACAACATAATCCGCAAAGAGCAGAGACGAAATTGTGTGGTCCCCAAACCTGACACCCTCCGGCCCCTGGCTGCGCCTAGAAATTCTGTCCATAAAAATTACGAACAGAACCGGCGACAAAGGGCAGCCCTGCCGGAGTCCAACATGCACCAGGAACAAGTCCGACTTACTGCCGGCAATGCGGACCAAGCTCCTGCTTCGGTCGTACAGGGACCTGACAGCCCTTAGCAAAGGACCCAGGACCCCATACTCCCGAAGCACCCTCCACAGGATGCCGCAAGGGACACAGTCGAATGCCTTCTCCAAATCCACAAAACACATGTGGATTGGTTGGGCAAACTCCCATGAACCCCCTGTAGAGGGTATAGAGCTGGTCCAGTGGTCCACGGCCCAGACGAAAACCACACTGTTCCTCCTGAATCCGAGGTTCTACTATCGGCCGTATTCTCCTCTCCAGTACCCTGGCATAGACTTTCCTGGGGAGGCTGAGAAGTGTGATCCCCCTGTAGTTGGAACACACCTTCCTGTCCCCCTTCTTAAAAAGAAGGACCACCACCCCGGTCTGCCATCCCAGAGGCACTGTCCCCAACCGCCACGCGATGCTGCAGAGGCATGTCATCCAAGACAGCCACACAACATCCAGAGACTTGAGGTACTCAGGGCGGATCTCATCCACCCCCGGTGCCTTGCCACCGAGGAGTTTCTTGACTACCTCAGTGACTTCAGCCCGGGTGATGGACGAGTCCACCTCTGAACCCTCATCCTCTGCTTCCTCAATGGAAGACGTGACGGCGGGATTGAGGAGATCCTCGAAGTACTCCTTCCACCGCCCGACGACATCCCCAGTTGAGGTCAACAGCTGCCCACCGCCACTGTAAACAGCGTTGATAGGGCACTGTTTCTCTCTCCTGAGGCGCCGGACGGTTTGCCAGAATCTCTTCGAGGCCAGCCGATAGTCCTTCTCCATGGCCTCACCGAACTCCTCCCAGGCCCGAGTTTTTATCTCCACAACCACCCGGGCTGCAGTCTGCTTGACCTGCCGGTACCCGTCAGCTGCCTCAGGAGTCCCACAAGCCAACCAGGCCTGATAGGACTCCTTCTTCAGCTTGACGGCATCCCTTACTTCCGGTGTCCACCACCGGGTTCGGAGATTGCCGCCTCGACAAGCACAGGAGGCGGCCACAGCTCCGAGCGGCCACTTTGACAATGGAGGTGGAGAACATGGTCAACTCTGACTCAATATCTCCAGCCTCCCTCGGGATCCAGTCGAAGCTCTGCCGGAGGTGGGAGTTAAAGATCTCTCTGACAGGAGACTCGGCCAGACGTTCCCAGCAGACCCTTACAGTACGCTTGGGTCTGCCGAGTATGTCCAGCTTCCTCCCCCGCCATCGGATCCAACTCACCACCAGATGGTGATCAGTTGACTGCTCCGCCCCTCTCTTTACCCGAGTGTCCAAGACATACGGCTGCAGGTAAGATGAAACGACAACAAAGTAGATCATCGACCTACGGCCTAGGGTGTCCTGGTGCCACGTGCACAGATGGACACCCTTATGCTTGAACATGGTGTTCGTTATGGACGAACTGTGACTAGCACAGAAGTCCAATAACTAAACACCGCTCGGGTTCAGATCAGGGGGGCCGTTCCTCCCAATCACGGCCCTCCAGGTGTCACTGTCGTTGCCCACATGGGCGTTGAAGTCCCCCAGTAGAAAGATGGAGTCCCCAGTCGGAGCACTTTCCAGCACCCCTCCCAGAGACTCCAAGAAGGTTGGGTACTCTGCGTTGCTGTTCGGCCCGTAGGCACAAACAACAGTGAGAGTCCTATCCCCGACCCGTAGGCGCAGGGAAATGACCCTCTCGTTCACCGGGGTAAACTCCAACACATGGCGGCAGAGCTGGGGAGCTATGAGCAAACCCACATGCAAAAAACTGTCCTTTCTGCAAATTAAAATGGTGTAAAGGTACCCAGATTAATATAGTAAAGCGTCAAGAAACACAACTTCTGGTGCAGTGGACATGCCAATCAGCCTCATGGTGGCACAAGCCTGTGAAGTTTGACTTTTTGAATGTTCACCACACCCATCCCTTTTGAACTGGTCTTGGAAATCAGTCCATAGGTGTATCTCCTCACTATGAACATTTTTGCCACTGAGACCCATAAATTGTCATAATGGATTTTCAGCCATCTTAGTTATTTTGAAAAACACTTAAAACACTACTCATATGGCAGCAAATGACCAATCTTGATGAAGTTTGACATTTGGTATCTATGTATGAAAATCTTCAATTGTTGTATAAACGAGTATGTAAAAAAACTACATGGGATCACAATTGGACAGGAAAAACATCCAACATTTGCTTAATGTTTGTACACGTGTGCAGTTTTTTACCCTACATACCATATTGCATAATTTTCTTGCTAACTAAATGCTGAAACCCACTAAATGCTGCTTGCAGCTTTAATTGAAGTTGCAAATGTAAAGACAATTGTAACATATACATTCAGTAACATATGCATTCCAAGGGTCTTCAAAGTTTCCTTTTATCATTACCTTGTCCCCTTAATCGCTGCTTGCAGCTATATTTATTATTTATTGTGGTCAATTTGAGATCCGGGGCTATTCATAAAAGATCTGGGGCTATAGCCCCGGACGCCCAGGGCTAACGACGCTACTGGTCTCATCTCCTTATTGTTGCTTGGTCACCTGCGAACTAGGGCTGTCATGACATCAGAGTTTCACTACACGATTATCGTGGCCAAAAGAAATCATGATAACAAAATTATCACGATATCTATAGAAAGTTTCAAGAAAGTAATAATGCCATCATTGCATCATTGCATCATCTTCCGCTTATCCGGGGCCGGGTCGCGGGGGCAGCAGTCTAAGCAGGGATGCCCAGACTTCCCTCTCCCCAGACACTTCCTCCAGCTCTTCCGGGGGGACACCGAGGCGTTCCCAGGCCAGCCGGGAGACATAGTCCCTCCAGCGTGTCCTAGGTCTTCCCCGGGGTCTCTTCCCGGTGGGACGGGACCGGAACACCTTCCCAGGAAGGCGTTCCGGAGGCATCCGAAACAGATGCCCAAGCCACCTCAGCTGACCCCTCTCGATGTGGAGGAGCAGCGGCTCTACTCTGAGCTCCTCCCGGGTGACCGAGCTTCTCACCCTATCTCTAAGGGATCGCCCAGCCACCCTGCGGAGAAAGCTCATTTCGGCCGCCTGTATCCGGGATCTTGTCCTTTCGGTCATGACCCAAAGCTCATGACCATAGGTGAGAGTAGGAACGTAGATTGACCGGTAAATCGAGAGCTTCGCCTTGCGGCTCAGCTCTTTCTTCACCACGACAGACCGATACATCGACCGCATTACTGCAGAAGCTGCACCGATCCGTCTGTCAATCTCCCGTTCCATCCTTCCCTCACTCGTGAACAGGACCCCTAGATACTTAAACTCCTCCACTTGAGGCAGGCACTCTCCACCAACCTGAAGTGGGCAAGCCACCCTTTTCCGACTGAGGACCATGGCCTCGGATTTGGAGGTACTGATTTTCATCCCCACCGCTTCACACTCGGCTGCAAACCGTCCAAGTGCATGCCGAAGGTCCTGGCTTGAAGGGGCCAACACGACAACATCATCCGCAAAGAGCAGAGACGAAATCGTGTGGTCCCCAAACCTGACACCCTCCGGCCCCTGGCTGCGCCTAGAAATTCTGTCCATAAAAATTACGAACAGAACCGGTGACAAAGGGCAGCCCTGCCGGAGTCCAACATGCACAGGGAACAAGTCTGACTTACTGCCGGCAATGCAGACCAAGCTCCTGCTTCGGTCGTACAGGGACCTGACAGCCCTTAGCAAAGGACCCAGGACCCCATATTCCCGAAGCACTCTCCACAGGATGCCGCGAGGGACACAGTCGAATGCCTTCTCCAAATCCACAAAACACATGTGGACTGGTTGGGCAAACTCCCATGAACCCTCCATCACCCTGTAGAGGGTATAGAGCTGGTCCAGTGTTCCACGGCCTGGACGAAAACCACACTGTTCCTCCTGAATCCGAGGTTCTACTATCGGCCGTATTCTCCTCTCCAGAACCCTGGCATAGACTTTCCCGGGGAGGCTGAGAAGTGTGATCCCCCTATAGTTGGAACACACCCTCCGGTCTGCCATCCCAGAGGCACTGTCCCCGACTGCCACGCGATGTTGCACAGGCGTGTCAGCCAAGACAGCCCCACAACATCCAGAGACTTGAGGTACTCAGGGCGGATCTCATCCACCCCCGGTGCCTTGCCACCGAGGAGTTTCTTAACCACCTCGGTGACTTCAGCCCGGGTGATGGACGAGTCCACCTCTGAGCCTTCATCCTCTGCTTCCTCAATGGAAGACGTGACGGCGGGATTGAGGAGATCCTCGAAGTACTCCTTCCACCGCCCGACGACATCCCCAGTTGAGGTCAACAGCTGCCCACCTCTACTGTAAACAGCGTTGGTAGGGCACTGTTTCCCTCTCCTGAGGCGCCGGATGGTTTGCCAGAATCTCTTCGAGGCCAGCCGATAGTCCTTCTCCATGGCCTCACCGAACTCCTCCCAGGCCCGAGTTTTTGCCTCCACAACCACCCGGGCTGCAGTCCGCTTGGCCTGTCGGTACCCGTCAGCTGCCTCTGGAGTCCCACAAGCCAACCAGGCCTGATAGGACTCCTTCTTCAGCTTGACAGCATCCCTTACTTCCGGTGTCCACCACCGGGTTCGGGGATTGCCGCCTCGACAGGCACCGGAGACCTTACGGCCACAGCTCCGAGCGGCCGCTTCAACAATGGCGGTGGAGAACATGGTCCACTCGGACTCAATATCTCCAACCTCCCTCGGGATCCAGTCAAAGCTCTGCCGGAGGTGGGAGTTAAAGATCTCTCTGACAGGAGACTCGGCCAGACGTTCCCAGCAGACCCTTACAGTACGCTTGGGCCTGCCGAGTCTGTCCAGCTTCCTCCCCCGCCATCGGATCCAACTCACAACCAGGTGGTGATCAGTTGACAGCTCCGCCCCTCTCTTCACCCGAGTGTCCAAGACATATGGCCGCAGGTCAGATGAAACGACAACAAAGTCGATCATCGACCTGCGGCCTAGGGTGTCCTGGTGCCACGTGCACTGATGGACACCCTTATGCTTGAACATGGTGTTCGTTATGGACAAACTGTGACTAGCACAGAAAACCAATAACTGAACACCGCTCGGGTTCAGATCAGGGGGGCCGTTCCTCCCAATCACGCCCCTCCAGGTATCACTGTCGTTGCCCACGTGGGCGTTGAAGTCCCCCAGTAGAACGATAGAGTCCCCAGTCGGAGCACTTTCCAGCACCCCTCCCAGAGACTCCAAGAAGGTCGGGTACTCTGCACTGCCGTTCGGCCCGTAGGCACAAACAACAGTGAGAGACCTATCCCCGACCCGTAGGCGCAGGGAAACGACCCTCTCGTTCACCGGGGTAAACTCCAACACATGGCGGCAGAGCTGGGGAGCTATAAGCAAACCCACACCAGCCCGCCGCCTCTCACCATGGGCAACTCCAGAGTGGTGAAGAGTCCATCCTCTCTCAAGGAGTGTGGTTCCAGAGCCCAAGCCGTGCGTAGAGGTGATCCCGACTACCTCTAGTCGGAACCTCTCAACCTCACGCACCATCTCAGGCTCCTTCCCCGCCAGCGAGGTGACATTCCACGTCCCTAGAGCTAGTTTCCGTGTCCGGGGATCGGGTTGTCTAGGCCCCCGCCTTCGACTGCCGCCCGATCCTCTCTGCACCGGCCCCTTATGGTCCCTCCTGTGGGTGGTGAGCCCACGGGAGGGCGGCCCCATGTCGCTCGTTCGGGCTTGGCCTGGCCGGGCCCCATGGGGAAAGGCCCGGCCACCAGGCGCTCGCGAACGAGCCCCAACCCCGGGCCTGGCTCCAGGGTGGGGCCCCGGCTGCGCCATGCCGGGCGACGTCACAGGACACACAATTTTCTTCTTCATTAAGGGGTTTTTGAACCGCTCTTAGTCTGACCCATCGCCTAGGACCTGTTTGCCTTGGGAGACCCTACCAGGGGCATATAGCCCCAGACAACATAGCTCCTAGGGTCACTCGGGTACTCAAACCCCTCCACCACGTTAAGGTGGCAGTTCAAGGAGAGGTAATAAAATTATCACGATATCTATAGAAAGTTTCAAGAAAGTAATAATGCCATCAGTTCTCATTAATCTAACTTGGTTTATTGTGTGTTTTGTCTCTTTTGGCAAATTAATTAAACTCAAAATGCAAGTGTAAGGAGGTGGACAGAGAGTCTGTAACTGTACAAATAAAAAAAAATCAATATAGTATTTTTTAATTGTTATAGTCAACACCGCTATATCATGACACCCCTACTGTTCAGTCGAGGTAGAAAGCCATGGATTGCATTCCTTCTGGCGCATAAGGATTCAGATTTCCTGATTAAGTAAGCAGTTATATAAGAACTATAACAGCATCACAACATTGATTGTTTTATTTCCCTGGGAGTTTCTGTGATCAAGCTTGGCCTTAATCCAGAATGGGATATAATATATTTGGGTATAAAATGGGTACAAAGAAGTATGAATACTCCCGCATGCAGATGGCGAGACCTAGAAAATGAAGGGAGACACTGCAGACAGAGACAGATGGAAACAAAGAGAGGGTCAGACAGAGATGATGTTCCTCTGGACTGGTATTATAGTGGCATTCCTGTCAAAAAAGTGTAAATCTTAAACCTTCCATTAAAAAGATTACATTTTTTTTCACCAAGGGGATTTGTGGTTTATGGGTCTGTAAGAAAACCACAGCTCCACCAGGACTATAAATGCTCTACTGTACTGTATTGGCTTTTAGTTCAGTTGATCATAAAACATCTTTGCCCTTTCCACAAAGAAAATTAAATCACTAATAAAAGGAGAGAACATTTCTCGATCATTAATTACACATGCAAATTGTTTACAATAATTTACCATTTTGTCAGCAAGCTTTAATGTTGGTTCATGATCTTTCCACCCAACATAAATAAATAATCAGGGAGACACACAGGAACCACATAAATGGAGAGGCGTTGCCGAGTATTGATGTTAGTTCTCAGTCATTAACTAAGGGCCGACTGGGGCTTGTTCACTGAAGACACTAGACAGGTAAGCTCAGTTTTAATGAATAAAGGGTACAAAAGTAATGGGTCTGTTTATGTGCAGTAATGGCTCATTGGTCAAATCCTTTGAGATACGAATGGGGTTTGATAAACAAACTAAAGTGTTCTTTAACTTTTTCAACTGACCAGGCTTTTATAAGAGGCCCAGATGAGATTGTGTAACCTCACAGTTCCATATTTTAGTAGCCTTCTTGTCAGAGGATAGGAAAATGCATGTTTTGTAAAACAAAGCTCCTGGAATTCTACAAAATTGCTATAACTTACACCATGCTAATATGATATTGTATTCTAATAAGAATGACTAACAAAATGAATGAGGACCCATTGGCACCCTTCATTGCTTCCAGATACTTTTCGATTCCAATCACCCCTCCTCACCCTCTTAGTCAGGGAGGTGCCAATGGTTCCTGTCATATTACATACATCCAGCACAGTGATGTCAATGTCCAACAGGAGTAAAGCACCTCCGTTGCCCCTTTGTTTTTATAATGGGCATTAACATGGAGTTGATCCCCATTTTGTTTCTAAAACAGCCTCCCCTCTTCTGTGAAGACTTTCCACTAGATGTTGGAACATTGCTACTGGGATTTGTTTCCTTTCAGCCACAAGAGCATTAATGAGGTCGGCACTGATGTTGGGCAGTTAGGTCTGGTTTGCAGTTGGCATTCTAATTCATCCCAAAGGTTTTCCCAAAGATTTCCATTCACTGGAAATAAGGCGCCTAGTAGGACCTATGCAAAACAGACCCAAATCATCAAAGTGTAAAATTGGCGCTATACATTTGGACAGGTTGTGTATTTCATCACTTCCTAGAACGCGTTTCTACAGCTCCATAGTCCAGTGTTGGCACGCTTTAAACCACTCCAGCCAATGCTGGGAATTGTGCATGGCAATTAAGATGTGTGGCTGCTCGACTGTGGGGAACCCATTCCATGAAGATCCTGACAAACAGCTATAGTATTAACGTTGCTTCCAAATAGTGACAAGGTAGTGAGTGCTGCAATTGAGAACATGATTTTTGGGAGCTTCTCACTTCAGCACTCGGTGGTCCTGTTCTGTAAGCTTGTATTGCCTTTCACGTCATGGCTGAGCTATTGTTGCTTTTGCTACTAGATGTTTCCAGTTCACAATAACAGCAGCACTTATAGTCGACCGGGGTAGCTCTAACAGAGCAGAAATTTGACAAATTACTTTTTTGAAAGATGGCATCCTAAAGATGGAGCTCTTCACATCATTTCACTGTCAATGTTTGTCTGTGTAAATTGCCTAGCTGTGTGCTCAATATTATTTACTTGTCAGAAATGGATGTGTCCAAAACCCCTCATTTGAAAGAGTGTCCACATATAGTGCATCTGGAAAGTATTCACTTTTTCCTCATTTTGTTACATTACAGCCTTAATCTAAACTGGATTACACAGGAGAATTGTTCTCCTCATCAATCTACACACAATACCTCGTAATGAAGGTACACCATTGGATTTACAACTACTGAGTTGAAAAGTATCATCGACTGCCACCTGCCCTCCATCGAGGTCCTGTATGACTCTTGGGCAAGAAACCATAGAAAAGGTAATTGCGGATTCCTCCCACACTTGTCACCTATTGCTCTATAAAATGATCTTCCAGTAGGCGGACGGCAGGTGGACAGTTAAGATTAATGAGGATTATTCTGAACCATGGCCACACTAGAATATTTGAAATGAAATACATTAAAATAATTCTAAATTAATTCATGCATTAGTCCTGATCGGAACTCACATCTTCGTCATCATCGTTATTGTCTTTGGAGTCATCATCTTCATGGTCTGACTTGTCTGTCTCCATGGCTTCAGCAAAAGTCTCAACGTCTCGCCTTTGTTATCTGCCTCCACAGCTTCAGTTGGCAGGCCAAAATGATTCATTAGCACCACATTGGTCATGGTTATCGTTAGTCTGAATACGAAATCTCAATAAAAAGAATGTCCTCTTCACATACCCAAAATGTAACTTGGTGAAATGGTTCTGCTAGTGGTAGACAGGATATTAGGATGGTTATTGTTAGGGTCAGAACACGAAATGTCATTAATCACACTGAGCTTTACATCAAATTACAGATTCCGGGGGATATGGAAAGAGACATTTCTGCTTTTGCATGTTAAGAAGTCAAAACTCCAGCTCAACTATTTCTCTACAGTACATTAACTGGATATGTGCAACAGGGCAGACGAGGAGGGGGGGGGGGGGGGTCCAGATACTGTTTGAATGCTTTCCACAGCGTCTTCCACTTCCTCTGCTTTTTCAGTAGCTCTCTTTATACTCCCTCTGAGGAGGTCCTGATGGGCTGCAGCTATTCAGGATGGGGATGGCCCTGTGAAGAATTGATAACCTGCCGGCCTTCTTTTCTGAGGGCGTTGGTGTGCCACAGTAAATATAAAGAATCTCCCCTAGTTATTGTTTTATAATTCTTGACATCAATAATAACACATTTTAGGTGTTCCTTTGATCCACAGATGATCCAGAGTTAGTGATTTGGTGTTCTTAAAAGCTTAGATTTTGAAGACCACTTCTTCTGAGGCCTCTGACTAAAACTCAATATTAGGATGTAAAGCGTAGCAAAACCTGTCTCATCATGGCAATCCAATCAAAGTGACCTTTAAAGACTGGCCACTGATTACTCAGCCACCTGTAATGGTTGGTTGGGAACCTGAGAGTACACTGCAACACAAGTTACAACACTTAGTTAAGATCGATACAAGGTAGTGTTTCTTGATGACCATATAAGGTCAACATTGCACAAAGCATACAAAACAACTTTATGTGACCTGCAAGCCTGTATCTTATGCCTAAGGGCTGACTCCATCACTAATGAGTTTACCTGTAAGCATCTTCAGCTTCAATTCTGGGTAAATTCACACTTCCTTCCTGTTGCTAAGCACCAGGTTATTCTGTTTGGTTTGTTCCAAGATTTTAATATTGGGTTGACGTGTCAAATACAGCATGGGAGCCTCTTTGTCTTTCAGCCTTTTAAGAAATAGTTGAGAAAATGTTATTATTATGAATAACAAGAGGTTGCAACTCTGCTATCCTGTGTAGGCTCCAACCTGGCTCCAACACTGTTGAGCTTGCATGGGCCTTTAGGGTGTAAGGGGCAGTAGAAAATGCCCTCTGTGCTAATTAGGATGGTATAATCAACCTTAGGGTGAAATGCCATATTTTTAGGTCACCTCAATGTTAATGGACCACAGCCCAAGTTTCTGTGTTGTTGAACCTAGACTGTAATTGACTTCTGATAAATAATTGTGTCATCAATGGCGACTGCCACTGTTTGGAAAAAAGCAGATGGGACCTGATAAATTGGAGATTTTCAACAAACAAGCTAGATGACAGAGGGAAGCAATATACTTGTAACTTTCACAGACTTGGTATGAAATAATCATTGCTGTGTGGCTGCACTATTCAGAACATTGAGTTCCCCCTAAACAGCAAAACTAACTTTAGCAAAGCTAGCATGACAATACAGCTGAACAGTTGGCTAACATACATTAATAAACACAACCTGGTCTGGAGGAATGGGTACATCAGAAGTTATAGACTGTCAAATTCTTCTGAAACTAAAGAATCAGACAATCCAGGAGGGTATTTACAGTACTGTGGATTTTGTGGGATATTCCGGAAACTGCATTTAATGAAAGACATGAAATGAGCTCCAGGACTACATTAACACAACAATGAAAATTAATTCTATTCAGTTTAAAGTTCGCTTCTTTTTGTGAGTTATTAGCATTTTTGCACTCAAGTTGTGATGCAAGAGGTACTCCCATGTTTCTATTTTGACCAACTTTTTCAGCTACTCTAACTCGATTGACAGTGAAGTAGCTGGCAATTATTTGAACATAATTTCTAAAACAAGTTCACTTCTCATCTGTAATCAAAACCTAGCTAGTTGGCTACATTTATGTTAGCAATGCGTCTACTAAGGTTTGCCAGCCATGGATTTTGAGAAGAGGTATTGTCCTGTGTTTTTGTCAAGAGGCTCAGAGTTGACTTATTGACACTGCTATGTTGCACATTATTGAAATTATGTGATGACATTTTACACATAATAACATTTTATAATCATTAATACAAGAACAAACCAAACTTCAAGTACTCACCAGAGCCTCCCTGATTCAAGGCTGGCACCATGTTTTGTGTATTTCCTTCTCCCAAACAATCACATACATAACTCAAATGTTCTCTAATTCTACATTAGCATTTACATTTCAGGTGTATTGTGCATACACTCCATTCATGGGTGACTTCAGAACTTCAAAATGGCTTCTATCGATACTCTGAGGTCACATTCTGCCAAGATTGATTAGACTATTTATCCAGCTAATGGTGTATACATGTCTGTTGAAATAAAATAATTTGACACTGTCACTACCACTCAGCCAATTAGGTTGACACAACTGTCGACCTTGAAAAAAGTGAGAGGGAAAGTGTTTGTGTGTTGCTTTGCAAAATTCAGTTTTGTTCCATGACAGACTTGTCTTCCCTGGTTGTCTGACCTTACAAGGACCCCTGTCACTGTGAGGCATGATAAAGAAATACACTACCTTTCAAAGGTTTGGGGTCAGTTAGATATTTTCAAAAGAAAGGCAGATTTTCTGTCCATTAAAATAACATCAAATAAAAAAAATACAGTGTAAACATTATTAATGTTGTAAATAACTATTGTAGCTGGAAACAGCTGATTATTAATGGAATTTTGACATAAGCATACAGAGACCCATTATCAGCAACCACCCGTCCTGTGTTCCAATGGCACCTTTTTTGCTAATCTTAGTTTATCATTTTAAAAGGCTAATTGATCATTAGAAAACCCCTTTGCAATTATGTTAGCACAGCTGTAAACTGTTGTGCTGATTAAAGAAGCAATTATACTGTCCTTCTTCTAAAACTCGTTGGTCTATACTTGTTCTGATAAATGAAGGCCATTCCATAAAAGAAATTGCCAAGAACCTGAAGATCTCATAAAATGATGTGTACTACTTCACAGAACAGCGCAAACTGGCCTGACCAGAATAGAAAGAGAAGTGGGAGGGCCCGATGCACAACTGAGCAAGAAGACAAATACATTAGTGTTTAGTTTAAGAAACAGTGACCTCACAGGTCTGCAACTGGCAGCTTCATTAAATAGTACCCACAAAACACCAGTCTCAAGAGTGAAAAGGTGACTTTGGGATGCTGGCCTTCTAGGCAAAGTTGTAAAGAAAAAGCCTTATCTCAGACCGGCCAATAAAAAGAAAATATTAAACAAGGTGTAAGAACACAGACACTGGACAGAGGAACATTGGAAGTATTAAGGCCCAGATGAATGAAAGTTTCAGATGTTCTGATCATAAATAAGAACATTCGTGAGATGGTCAAGCATGGTGTAGCATCTGTCAAGCATGGTGGAGGCAATGTGATGGTCTGGGGGTGCTTTGGTGGTGGTGAGGTAGGAGATTTGTGTAGGGTTAAAGGGATCTTGAAGAGGGAAGGCTATCACTCAATTTTGCAGTGCCATGCCATACCCCATGGACTTGATTGGAGCTAATTTCCTCCTACAATAGGACAATAACCAAAAACAGCTCCAAACTATGCAAGAATAATTTAGGGAAGAAGCCGTCAGCTTTTATTCTGTCTATAAGGGAATGACCAGCGCAGTCACCAGATCTCATGCCTATTGAGCTGTTTTGGGAGCAGCTTGACCGTATGGTACGTACGAAGTGCCCATCAAGCCAATACAACTTGTGTTAGGTGTTTCAGGAAGCATAAGGTGAAACCTCTTCAGATTACCTCAACAAATTAACAGCTAGAATGCCAAATGTCTGCAAGGCTGTAATTATTTTTATCAAAGAATCCTCTATTTGCAGCCAAGTTTGAAGGACACAATTATTATTTGAATTAAGAATCACTACTTGTCAATTACTATATTTTCTATTCATTTTGCTATAATTCCTATTCAAACTAATTTCATGAAAGTTTTCATAGAAAACCGGGAGATTTCTAAGTGTCCCCAAACAAATGGTATTGTACATGTTTTAATTGTGGTTTTGTTGTATTATATTTTAACTTATAATAAGGCAAGACAGTTGAGCTATGTTTGAGAGGCATTTATACGGTGGCCCACGGGTACACAACAACTTAGCGATGCAAACAAAAGTTGAAATCACAACAACATAAACACACCACACAACAACATTAACAAAAATGTAAGATTTATAAAAACGCTGCATTTCCGAAAACTGACTTACAGTGTTGTTTTCATTATTAGCTAGCTATCATGAAAACTTATCAGACTCCTTTTTTTGCAATGAGTAAGTTTACATTTCTGCCCTGAGAAGGAGGTAGTAATGAACATTGATGGTGGTACCTCAAAAAAGTTTGGTTCCAACCCAGGGTTGGCTAGGTTACTTTTTAAATGTAATCTGTTACAGTTACAAGTTACCTGTCCACATTTGTAATCAGTAACGTAACTTTTTGATTACTGAAACTCAGTAACGTAATCTGATTTCTTTTAACTACTTTCAGATTACTTTCATTTTAAGGAGCATTGGAAAAAAAATAGGAATAGCCTATAACCAACAGGACACCTTTTGTGGGATTAATCAATGTTAGAGTTTACATAGCTGGCCAAATACAGAATTCGCATTTTACCTTACGGGTTGTGTACGCTACAGTGCCTTTGGAAATGGGTTTCAAAACCATTGCTTTCTATTCAATATGATTGGGCTACATCTCTACATCACACGCTAAAGGTGTGTCAGATATTCAGTCATTCCAATTAATCCAATAAACCAATGGACAGAGTTGATGTGGTAGTGTCAAATGCAAATAATCATTCTTTACCAGCCATCCAACCAACCAAAACCAGAGAAATTTAAACAAGTGCTTCCTCCATCACTCAACTGGTTATGCACGTCCACCTTTGCGCGTATATTGATCACACACACAACTGAGGCTCGCAATTCATATTTTGGTTAAAATAATATTTTTATAACATTAAATAATAAACTCAAACATTCAACGTCTGTCATAATTATTTCGTGCACCGATTCTTTTTCAATTGAAGAAATCCAAAAGTAATAATATTCTTTTTTAAAAACGTCTGAAATCCGATTACAATATTTTTGTTGGTAACGGCACGGATTTAAGTTACAGTTTTTTGTAATCTGTTACATGTAACAGATTACTTCCCAGTGAGCAATTGATGGCGGCCTGCCGGCGTTTTGCTGCTGGCGGGCCGCAGGAGGCTATAATGTCCTACAGCCAGCGGGCCACCAGCTTTTGCCGCTTTTCCCCTGATCTCAACTTTTATAAGCTAATTTGCATCTCAGGCGGATTTCCACCAGCAGCCCGACTGCTTTACGCTGGTGGTTAGCCGCCGAAGAGAGGGCGTGCACTGTGATCTGCTGTATCTGCTTATGTTGCCATTTTCTTCCAGAAGAGATGCTATTGTACCCCTTTTATTATTTTACTGATTATTTGTATTAACTTTATTTTATTATTGTTAAATCTTAGTGTAAAAAAATTTGGTAAACATTGGTAGTTTGTAAATAAAATAGACTTTGACTTTTGCAATATTGCTTGTGTCATGGACCTTTGTGTAGACATGTACAGTAAACACATAGAAACAGCCGTCTCTCGCCATTGCTTACCATAATTTTTCCCTGAACTAATGGCCATTTTCCGCATGGTACCAGTTCAATCGCTTCATGGGCGACAGTTCTTTACTGTGTTTAAACACTGGCATGTCCGTAGATGGCATCTTGGGAAATCGGACTGAGAATGATTGAACGCCGAGTCACCTACATAGCTATGGTGAGTTCTGTTCTATTATAAATAACAAGCGTTAAGTGTTGTAAGGTTACTGAGTAAGAACGTAATGACTGTTTTGTATTAAACAATGACTGTTTGAGATGTTATATTAACTATATACGTGTAGTGCTAACGCAAGCCGGAGCAAAAGACAGACTCATCCCGATGGTTCCCACCGTACCGTCTAATGTGGTTATGTATCCCGGGGGCATTCACTTTGGCTAATAGGAATGTCACTTCATAGTCATACATTGCTCACCCATTGAAATAAAACCAAACTTTCTCGACACAGTTTTGAACATTGCTAGTGAGCAAATGTATAAACAGATAAATTAACTGCAACTAATCCAGCTAAATCCTATTTTAATTCCCCAAACTGTTAGTGAATGGATTGGCATATCAGAAGCTGAAGACCACCCACTTACATTGATTGACATATCCCTTGTGATCAATACGGCATTAAACGCTGAAATATTTCATTAAATGATGAAATACACAGGGAATTTGTGAAATAGGTCACACTATTATGAAAAAGGCAATGATATTATGAAATACATCTTATGATGAAAACAATATTTGGAAATTTGTATTTTTATGAAATATCATACCATTATTTTTAAAATGGGCATTATATAAAAGATTTAGACTTAAAATGTGCGACTTAAAATTACAGATATATATATAATTATTTATATATTTCATTATTTCATTTTGACCCGTTTGGTCCTCAATATTTTGCCTCAAAATTGTTCACTGAATATGCACAATTAATTTGTGATAGTTAGTCATGATAGCATCCAGATAAACGTAGAAAGGTTTTAGAAACATATCTATTTCTACCTGCAATAAAAATTACTCCATGTATTTAAAAGAACGGACTTAAAAGTTTAAATGTAACATTTCTTGGCAACTGTGTATATACTTTTTACAACTTAAAACTTTGTTTTCTATTCCCAGGAGTGTGCGAGACCTTGACTTGCATAAGATGATGTTAGTGTTAATTGGAGGTTCTTCAAGATGGTGCAGCAGGAACAGAAAGAACAGTTTGGAGGTGCCCAGCTTGCTGTGGTTGGCAGCTGTGGCCTTCATATTCTCCACAATGCTTTCAAATGTGGATTTACAATGTGGCAGACAGAGAAGCCTCTCAGGGCATTGCACACCATTTTCCATAATTTACCTGCCAGTAGAGAAGACCTCTGATTTCTGACCCAGTCAACAGTCTTTGCTGTGCCATTTTGTGGCCACCGTTGAGTGGAGAACTTGCCAATGGTTGGGAGGGCGCTAGCCATCTGGCCGATGATGAAGAATGTCAATGCCGTCACCACAAAGAGGCTCCCTAACCCTGGTACTTCCTCCTATGACACAATTGCAGAAGCAGTAATAGATCCTCTTATCCTTGCCAAGTTGCATTTCTTCATGGCATTCCCATGGAACTTCACACCCTTTCTTACCAAGAACCAAACAGATGATCCTGTGATCTGGCTGAGCTGCTGAAGGTAAGGATTGTCTTATTGCACTGTGTATTTAAATGTAAACATGTTATACTAATGAGTAGCCTATAGTACCGTACTACATTAGTGGCTTATGAATGAATGTTTATTTTTTTTCATAGTGAATTGATATTAGCGTGTGCAACTTTTTTTGCTGAGGTGATTCATTAAGAGAGAACTTCTCCATGGGCTCCTACCTCTGCAAATGGTCTGGCTCGATGTCACTGACAAGAAGTGTAGGGTCTGCCAAATGAATGTTGACATTGGCATCGGAGCAGAGGCTGTTATAAAAGTATGTGTGTTATGATCAGGTTATGGAATCATTTTTGTTCCCTAAAATGTTGTTTAGCCCCATTCTCCTCCCTGTCAAGAACTCCAGCAGCAGAGTAGTGTAACGATACCAGACAGAGGGAGGTGTTGTGGCTCCAGTTGCGGTGTGTGCCGCTTTATTTGATAACGGGGTCCAGCTGAAGCGTAGTCAGAAGTACAGGCTGGGGTCATACACAAGAAGGCACAGATACACACTAAGGCACAAGAGGGCTTGGCAGGTCTCCGGGTCACAGGCAGTCAGAAGGTCAAAACACAATAGTCCAACAGACAGGCAAAAGTACAGATAGGGGCTAGACCGGGAATCGGAGACAAAGGTAGATCGTGCAGAAGCAGGTCGGTACACAAAATCCAAAAACTTTAGCAAATCCGAAAAGGGTTAGTAATAATGCAGCGAACAAACAATCAATTATTCACAGTTGGAAGGCTGGTTGTGGAAGTACTAAATACTGGGAGAAAACAAAGGAAGCAGGTAATTGACAAAGATGATCAGTATTCAGGTGATTGTGAGGCGAGAATAGTAATGCGTTCAGGTGGAGTGGAAGGTTGAGGTCTAGGAGGTGCGCCGGTTCCCGGTGAGGAGTGACGTGAACAGGGCACAGACCTTACAAGTTGTCACAGCATAGGAGAGCTTTCTGTCCTTGAGTTCAGAAAGAATTGCATCGAGGGTCTATCCAGCATGGTGAGGAAAGTTCAGGAGGAGAGTCCTTTGAAATACCCCACTGTGAGTAAGATGGCCTACCTTAACCCAGCCATCATCTACTCAGATCCAGACTGGTGCAAGGGCAAGATGAAGTGTCTAGTGCAAAGGTTTCTCCAACACAAGCAGTAGTCAGGTGGTATCTCTGCAAGTACATATTACATTAGAAATCAGTTTAATGAGTTTGAAATTCGGTATCCAATGTCAGAAACGATATCGGTATAAACAAACAAGGAAACATTTAAACGACTCAAACTAAACACGGTAGTGAAAAGTATATATGCAATATAATTTTAAATTGTACTTTTCTGTCACATTTTCTACAGGTCATGTGATTTTCCAACAATTTGGACAGTTTATTTCCCTGGAGACATCTAGCCCATGCAGATGAGGCTAGACGTATTCTTGTATTCCTTTCTCAGCCAGCCATACCTTGACTTCTGGGGTTTTTACCAAAAACATCTACTCTTGTTGCATGGACAAGCTACTGAGAGAGGGTTTTCCATCAACAAAGAAAAGTAGGGAAAGGCCATGCTTGAGGTGTCTGAAAGTTTGGCCCGAGATACAGACAGGTTTGCAGAACAAGCCAAGGGAAAGGCCAGCAGTCTGATGGCACAGAACATCTCCAAGTCCAACACACTGTGTTGCTCCTGTATATTTAATTTAATTTAAATTGCACCAATGAGTTTGAATAGAAATAATTGCAGTATATCAGTGTTGAATCTGAGCATTAACAATTACAATATGTACGTTTCATTGGAAGTGAATGTGCCTAGATAATGAGAACAACAGAAACCTCTCTGTTTAGATTATCTCTCTGTAGGTTGTGCTCTAATGACCACAAGAATGTTCACATTGACCATTTGGCATGGGGGTTACTGTCTTGGAAACCTGATCTTTGCTAGGTAGACACACCCTTCAATGTATATATGAGCTTGTAACCAACATTACAGTGAGATGATAATGGAACATTCACTGAATGACATCTGTGCTGCAATTTTCCAATAAACGTCTCCCTTGATTTGATACAGGTTCTGCATTATTTGACCACTATACGAAAACCGCCGATTTCTAACAACAGTAAAGTTTTATTTTAGGCTTGAAGCTTGTAGCCAGTGAAGTTTTTGTCTATTCTGAACAAATCCTAATGCCTACTTTGTTCTGTCCGTGGCGACAATCAAACGCTGGTCGCCTACATGGCAGTCCGCATCTCTAACCACTACACTATTTAACAACTATTTTAACACTCACTCACCCAGAGTCATTTGCTCTCCTTGGCTGGCTCTGTTTACGCTTTCAAGCAATTTTTTTATTTTATTATATTAATTAATGATTTGTCATATCAAAGTTATCTGGAGAAATTCATAGTTTACTTACCTTTTTTACCACTACATCACTATGACCATGACTATGACCATTTGCAAGTATACATCACGTGATACCTGGCTGTGGAGAGTTGCCCAGCCTAGGTGTATAAGCTATATTTTGTTGTGGTGCTATAAATTGCATTATTTTATTGACACAAGATAATAGTTATTCCTTGCCCATTTCTAATCTCCTTGTGGAAGGGTTTGCATAATTATGAAAAGTCACAATTATTTCTTTTATCTGAGAATCAAGAACAGTTTGACTAACTTTGTTCCTTGGGTCATCTGTACAATCTACACCTGTCACACTTACTGTTTACTAACGGTGAACAGAACAGGGGCCTCATGTATCAATCGTGCGTACGCACAAATGTGTGTAAACCATCCATACGCCAGATTTGACGCAAAAGTTGCCATTTATCAATGTTGAACCTGACGGGAAAGTGTACGCATCTCTAGGCAAATTTAAACCAATGCATATGAACAGCCTAGCGGTTAAATTGGAGAAATACCATGCTATTTCGGAAAAGCTGGTAGAGGAATGTCAGATGATACACATGGAAAACATTTTATCAATAGAAATATGAATAGCCTACAGGAATGCGCAAACTGTGTCCTGCAACATCGTAGGGTTATAGGCTACGGGTGTAGCAAGCGCCAAAACCCTACAGCCTGTAGCTGATCCAGAAACGATATCTGTAATTAATTTGCAATAAAATGCAAATTAATTACTTAAAAATCATACAATATGATTTTCTGGATTTTTGTTTTAGATTCCGTCACTCACATTTGAAGTGTACCTATGATAAAAATGACATACTTCTACATGCTTTGTAAGTGGGAAAACCTACAAAATCGGCAGTGTATCGAATTCTTGTTCTCCCCACTGTATGGGTAATTGTAGGCGTTCTTTGGGTGGAGACCATAAGCTCATTAACGTACACAGAAGTATGGTATGGGTCTGATTTATCAACGGAAGCATGCATATGTGTTGGGTATATCAGCTTGATGAATCCCAATCGTTTTGTGCACACATTAATCGTAGGATTTCCACATACGCCAGAATTTAGTTAGAGACATACACAAGATTGATACATGAGGCCCCATTCCCTGATGACCTGAGGTCTAGAGGGTTCATACTGAGGTGTCTGAGGTGTAACTTGGCCCTGTACCATTCAGTGATTTATAGACGAGTAGCAGTATCTTAAAATAATTTCTATGAGATACAGGTAGCCAGTGCAGAGACCTATGAATTGGTGTAATGTGTTCAGCTTTCTTAGTTTTTGTTAGAACTCGAACAGCAGCATTCATGTCAGCATGTCTAGGTAATTACTGACTGTCAGTCACTTGTCTTTGCCACCAAAGACATTTATTTCAGTTTTATCTATTAAGTTGAAGAAGGTTCTGCCAAATCCAATCATTGATTTATACAAGACACTGGCTGAGTGAGCCTTTAGGACCATAGTGACTAGATGAGAGCACTATTTAAATATGGGTGTCATCTGCATAATGATAGTAATTTTGTTGCTTTGCTTTAGCTCTTCCAAAGTAATAGACATAACCATGTAACTATTTCCTAGCTGTATAGATCATGTCACATTGTCAAGTTAGCATTCAGCCTGTACAGAATTATGACGGAACCATCTTACATGAGCCTTGGGCTGTTGATATCGTCACTCAAACACTGACTGTACCAAATCATAAATTCACTGACCAACCACCGATCACAACTAAGTTATCTAATCTGGTTTACCCAGCTAACATTAGGACACCCTGAGGGGTTGGCTAGGGTCAACAGAGAAGGCTGAATTGTTGAATTAACATGAATACAGTAGTGTTTTCACACACTGCAGTTGTAGACTGGAATCTGAAATGGAGTTCCTCAGTTGAGGATGGCAGAATAGCCCTTGAAAGTATTTTTGGGCTATAGTATCCAGTATCAGTATCAAGAATCTCATGTCAGTGCCTGGGCCTACAGCACAATAATGTCCTGTTGTGTCATCATGGTTTCCTCATTCCTTCACACTCATATGGTAAGATAGAAAGGGATTTTCTTTAATTACTAACGTGTGCACACACCCAGCTCCACTGTGTAAACAGTTGGTAGGCATGCATGTAAAACACCCAGGCGCCAACAATATCACTTAAGTAAAAAGCAAAATAAAGATTATTTCCAACACAGTACATTGTTTATTGAGATAATGAGAGGCTTAATGGATTCCCCTGCCACTAAAAGTCTGCTGGCCTTAATGTATGTTTAATCAATGCAAACAGATCGTTTCTAACATTTGTTCTCCTTTATTAATTAACAGGGTATGGTACATGTATACCAAAGGTCAACAAAGACCTTCTGTTTCTTTGATATTGGCCAACATATGTGTAAACTGAGTTTTGTTTACCGTTATTCTCAGATAATGAGACTTCTCCAAAGCAAAGGAAATAATCCTATAACAACATCCCTGATATTTGAGCCCCTCACAAAAGCCTTGCTGAAGTTATTTACCGTTGGTGGATATCATCTGAAGGGTCGTTGACTGCAACGTCCTTGGGAGGCTGTAGAACCATAAGCCAAATCTTGACTACAAGGGCTCTACTGAGGGACATAAATACTCATGATCCTTATCCAGACCACAGGGAACCCTTGTCTAGCAGGAAGAGACGGGTTATCATTGCTTCTCAATGTAAACAGAGACTCATCTGAGTAGACTTTAAAGGCCCATTTATACGTTTCCACTGGGAACAATTGGAGAGGCTAATCGCGGTATTTCCTCAAGAAGGCTATACCATTAGTAATAATTGAGCGCTGTAGAGGTTTGCTGTTCAGTAGTATACATGTGTTGAGTAAGGGTCTCATTAAAGGTGTGTAGGATAAGGCCAATCCCCTTGCCCGGAAAAAAGGCATGTAAAATAATTATATACAGTGCTTTACAGTGTATTCAGACCCCTTTACTTTTTCCAAATGTTGTTGTGTTATAGACTTAATTGATAATAAGAATGATTCATAAGTATTCAGATGCCTTATAGAAGGGGCTTTGGCAGCAATCACAGCATAAAATCTTCTTGGGTATGTCTCTACCAGCTTTACATATAGTGGGGAGAACAAGTATTTGATACACTGCCGACTTTGCAGGTTTTCCTACTTACAAAGCATGTAGAGCTCTATAATTTTTATCATAGGTACACTTGAACTGTGAGAGACTGAATCTAAAACAAAAATCCAGAAAATCACATTGTATGATTTTTTTATAATTAATTTTCATTTTATTGCATGACATAAGTATCAGATCACCTACCATCCAGTAAGAATTCCGGCTCTCATCTGTTCGTTTTTCTTTAAGAAGCCCTCCTGTTCTCCACTCATTACCTGCATTAACTACACCGGTTTGAACTCGTTACCTGTATAAAAGACACCTGTCCACACACTCAATAAAACAGACTCCAACCTCTCCACAATGGCCAAGAACAGAGAGCTGTGTAAGGATGTCAGGGACAAAATTGTAGACCTGCACAAGGCTGGGATGGGCTATAGGACAATAGGCAAGCAGCTTGGTGAGAAGGCAACATGGAAGAAGTTCAAGATGAAGGTCAATCTCCCTCGGTCTGCGGCTCCATGCAAGATCTCACCTCGTGGGGCCAACAACCTCCTTCCCTCAGTAAGAGCATTGAAGATGGGTCGTGGCTGGGTCTTCCAGCATGACAACGACCCGAAACACACAGTCAGGGCAACTAAGGAGTGGCTCCGTAAGAAACATCTCAAGGTCCTGGAGTGGCCTAGCCAATCTCCAGACCTGAACCCAATAGAAAATCTTTGGAGGGCGCTGAAAGTCCGTATTGCCCAGCGACAGCCCCGAACCCTGAAGGATCTGGAGAAAGTCTGTATGGCGGAGTGGGCCAAAATCCCTGCTGCAGTGTGTGCAAACCTGGTCAAGAACTACAGGAAACGTATGATCTCTGTAATTGCAAACAAAGGTTTCTGTACCAAATATTAAATTCTGCTTTTCTGATATATCAAATACTTATGTCATGCAATAAAATGCAAATTTATTACTTAAAAATCATACAATGTGATTTTCTGGATTTTTGTTATAGATTCCGTCACTCACAGTTGAAAACTCTGTTGCGCACTTGTGCAATTGGGCTGTACGCTGCTAGCAATACTCTGCCCACTTTCAGGGGGGTTGCGGTTGGTGGGTGTCAATTTGGTTGATGCCTGGCAATGTGGGTGGATTGATTTCCTGTCTGTTGGTTAGGGCTTCCCCCGGTTAGGGCCACAGTGTCACCGGACCCCCCCGTCTCAGTTCCAAGGTGTTACGCTGCTATATTATTATGCTGGGGGATATGAGGAATGCACTACTAAATTTTTTTCAGTCTCCTCCAGTTTAAAATTTTAGGAGGAGATGAGGTCCTGGTCCACACCTGCGGATTACCTGGTTTGGGGGGCCCGTTGCTGTCCCTGTCCTTGTCCACATGGTCATACTTCTGACCTAGTCTAAAATCAAATAGACTCTGGATTTAGCCCAGAGAAATGTATTTATTATTCCAATTGGACTCTTAATATCTCACCCGGCAGAGCCAGAAGAGGACTGGTCACCCCTCTGAGCCTGGGTCCTCTCTAGGTTTCTTCCTACAATTCGACCTTCTTAGGGAGTTTTTCCTAGCCACTGAAATTCAACACTACTGTTGTTTGCTCCTTGGGTTTAAGGCCGGGTGTCTCTGTTAAGCACTTTGTGACAACTGCTGTTGTAAAAAGAGCTTTATAAATAAATTTGATATGAAATATATTTGATATGATACGAAGAGTACCTATGATAAAAATTACAGACTTCTACATGCTTTGTAATTGGGAAACCCTGCAAAATCGGCAGTGTATCAAATACTTTTTGACTGTACCTGGATTGGGGAAGTTCCTCCCATTCTTCATTACAGATCCCCTTATGGTCTGTCAGATAGGCTGTGGAGTATCAGTGATGTTCAGCGGGTTTCAAGTCCGGGATTTGGGTGGGCCACTGAAGGACATTTACAGATTTGTCCAGAAGAAACTCTAACGTTGTCTTAGCTGTGTGCTGTGGCCAATAAATCTTTGCGTCCGTCTCAAGTCCTTTGCATTCTGGATCAGGATTTCTATGCCCTTCTGTATATTTTTTTCAACCTTCCCTTAATTCTGACCAGTCTCCCAGTCCTTGCCGCTGAGAAGGATCCCTATAGCATGATGCTCACGCAAGCACTGTACTTCATTCCTTTGCCAAAATTGAAGTGATTATATACTGCACAATTACCAGTGTAATAAAAAATTGTTGCTGTGCGTCATTGCCTTTGTTTGATTTCACAGTAGTATCATTACTAATGTTAATCTAAATCCAACAAATCAACAAAGTCCAATGTGTTATCTGCCCTCAACAGAGGCCCCTGACCGTCATGTCCTGGCATGGTAGGCTGCCGTGCCAGTGAGATCCAACTCCCTCTCTTCCTCCTTTGGACCACAAACACGTTTCTCATTATTGCCTTTACCTGTGTTCCTGATCACGGTCCCTGTTTAAGTTCTTGCTTTCCTAGTGGAAGAACTTAAATCTTGTCAATCTTTTTTTGGTCCCATCCAGTCTAATTTTGTTCTGTTTTGACTGGAGATTGAGTTTCTGTTTTGTAATGTCTTAGTACTTTTATTAAACGTTCTTCATTCTCTCTGCGCATGTGTTCTGACTCATTGTGACAGTGTTACATCAACCCACCTAACAAAATGATTCTGGCCAGTCAAGGATGACCTGCTACACTGCTCTACTTCAGCCTAGATAGCCAATGAAGGCCTGCTGTTTAGAGTATCTGAGGTTTGGGAGGCCTACAAAAATGCTTTGCTCTGGGAGAGCTGTGGCTGTAAACAGAGATTAGGTGCCCCATGTTTTGTCCCTTTCACTGTGTTGTGGTGACACTGTCGCCAGTCCAAAGCATAGAGGATATGGAGACACCAGAGAGGAGCAAAGGGGAAATGTCTTGTATGTATTCAAGTTTTATGCGTATAGAGAAATCTCTCATTTATACATTTCTCTTTTATAAACATTTTCCACATGCAAATTGCTTCATGCTCAAGCAAATGTTGTGCCCATTTTTTACTTAAAGTAAGTTCCTCTTCAGCTTTAGTTATTTTGGGGTCTACAACTCACTTTAAATAAAAGCCTTTAAATCAGGGATGTCCAATGTATCTGGGTGTCTTGAATAATACATTAAGCAAAATCTCTAGTAGTAACATTGTTTGCATGTTTTTGTCCTATAAAGCTGTGTTGAGGACTCAGAGCGGTGTCCTTTTACTGTAAAGGATGCCACTATTTCCCAGGGCTGATGTGCCACTTGTAACATGTCCTCCATTAAAAAATCAGTGGCAGTAGAACCCTGCATGTGCATGTGGAGAGAAGCACTCTGTGATTTACACACAACCTTCTGTTTATATTAAAATGGTTGGGAGTTATCTGGTGCCATTTACTATGCTTTCTGGAGGGCTGGATGACATTTTGTCTGTATTAGGGCTACAATCCAGCAGAACCAGGAGTGAGGGGAGCCATTAAAACCATGGATGCTCACCTCAGTACTTTAAAAGACCTTTAGTGCTAGGCTGTCTGAAATTGATGTTGGGATTCTGGAGAAGCCTGAGAGTAATGGGTCACCATTAGGCTTTACGACCATTACTGGAGAGGTTGGGTTTGGATGTCCCCATTTATCTGGCACCTGGCTCACCCTGTTTCCATTCAAACATGGATCTTGACTAGAATAGCCTTTCCAAAAGGATAAGGGGAATTCATTTTTAGATCCTTTTTTTTGTTTCTCCAGGAAATGCTGGATGGCGAAAGCCCAGCATTCACTCACATTTTGCCTGAAAAAACAATTAAAACAGAACTGAGTGAAAGTTAGGTCTCCTGCACTTTCCAAATGTTATCTGTTTTGCTTGTTCAAGCTAATGTTGGTAAATAAATGTTTTTTAACCATGTTGAAAGCCCAGTCCACCAGACTCAGGCTGGTAGCGGCCCCAAATGATCACCATCATCATCAAGAAGCTGTCTGTTACATCTCACCCAAGACATATTCATGAAGTGTTTACAGCCCTGTTTATACCTGGAGCTACCATTAGTTATTCGTTCTGATCTTGTCCACAAACCAATTGTTCCACCAAGTGTAGACAGTTAAATTACTCATTGTGAACAGTGCTTATTAGTGTAACCAGTCCAGATCATGTCAAAATCTGGATCAGAACAAAGGATGCATTTTAAGTGAAGGTATGAACAGGGTTTATATTTGCTCTTACTGGGTGAGCAGCTAATTAGCATGTCTGGGTTGAAAATTGTTCTGTTGTCCCGCAACAGCAATTTGGTCTCGTAATATAATCACAGAATGAACAAACTCAGATACTCATGCTTGTAGAGACAGGAGAACAAAAACATGAGAGAGTAAACAAGATCAATAGATGCAAAATAAAAAAACGAAAATGTCTAAATGTTAAGGCTTAGTTCTGCTTCCTCATTTCATTTTCCTCACCATGCAAAATGCATGTAATTTCAGGTCGTCTAGCTGGCAGATAATTAGTTAATGTATGGTTTGAGGAATTGAGGTGTTCTGGAAAATAAATAGACTAACTGTGGGTTAACTGTATTATGTTTCTGGAGCATGGCACTTTGGTGAAAAAATATTCCACCCCTGGAATTTCCGCAGAGATTCAATGGTCTCATTTTGGAACTTTAAACGGCTGTTACCAACTGCTAGCGTTTCCTTGGCAACTGTGTGATTGGGGAAAGGGGATTTGACTGGTGACTGTTAGATTAGAGAGACAGTGAGCCTTGCCTCAGGGCTATATGTCAACTTTATGGAGGACACAGTAGATGTGGGCTAGTGACTCTAAAATTATAAAATAATAGGCAATTTAAGTCATCAGTGATTAAACACTTAACTTGCAGGGGTTCCCAGGAATCAACACCACTATTCTGGTGTTGCAATCAATGAGCTGACAGCTAGTTTCAAAAAAAGTACTCAGAGAACAAAACACAATCACAATGTCCATCCACAAGTATCCACATTTTGCCGCATATAGCTACCAGTTCATGAAATTTTGCACACATTTGTCAAATGTTCTTATATGTGCACATCGGTCAAATGTCCATATTTGTAAATGCCAATCAAAAAAGCACCTCTGTCCTTAACCATTATAAAGCCTCTTTCTCTCCTGTAAGCCCTGTGTATGTGCTTGTGAGGGATTCGGAAATGCAAGCAAAACACAGCGCGATGTCCCCATTGTTTGGCTGCAAGATGACAGAGCCACATGTCCTCTCACTGGAGATATGTTTGGTGCTTTTGGTTTCCGGCCATTCACAATTAATGACAGTGAGAGGAAGGGGGCAAAAAAAACAGAAGTGCGTCAAGAGCAATCAGGGATACAGGTAGATGGAGGTCAAACCTGTTTTGGGTGGAGGTCAACCAGATTTCAGATGTGTAGATAAAGATTTGTTCTGAGGCACTTCAAGTTTCAAACATTTGGTAATGTATCCAGTGAGTCTCCCCTCCCAATGTCCCTGGCAAACAGAAAATCTATTAGCAACCTTTCAGTAACTGGGCAGATGCTCTAACCTCAAAGCTAGCCCTGTCGGCCCCTTTCACTGCCTGGTATGTGTGGATACCTGTGAGTTAACTCATAAATATTGACAGTAGTCCTAGACTGTATGTCTCCGAGTCCTACTGGAACATTTCCCTGTCTCTGCCTGCCTGCTTTACGAGGCAAACTGCAGAGTTTTGCTAAGAGTATCTTCTTTGTAGTTGACACACTGAGTGCAGGAGTAATTTTTTCTTAGCAAATTTCTGTTCATTGGAAAAAAAACAGGCGACGGGTTCACATCGAGCCTGTTGGTAAAGTGCGGCCACATGGCAGTCATGACAACCTTTGGCTTTTATTTTCACACACGTGCATGCACACGAATTCCCAAATGAAGTTACACCTAAGGTAATGAATATTTATCTGCGAGTCTAAACTGCATCCCTGGAGTAATGACTGTGTTTTGAATGACTGTGTGAGTCCCAGTGTGAAATCTCTCTCCTTGTTGACTAATGTCTTCCTCTCTGTGGGATGGACAGTAAAAAGCCAGCACACTTACATCAATGCTAACACACACAGGCAGAGAGAGGATGAGATACACTGGGCTTTTGATCCAAAGTACTGCTATTCATGGAAGGGGACATTAGACTCTTCACAGCACCATAGATTCTTTCAGTCACTCTCACTGTCCCTACCCCGAGACATTCAGGTCCCATTCACCCATATTAATTCTCAGCAACCATAGTTCAGGCCCAATAAACCAGGTGTACCTTAACCAGTGCTTAGATTAGATATAGTATTAAACTACAGTAGACTCCTCATCAACTCTGTGAGAAAATAGACTTTGTCAAACCAGGAACAAATCTTTTCGTTGAATAAAGACATTCCTACAATTTTCATAGTGCTTTTTCAACAAGAATGCAAGTACAAAGGTGTGTAAATAAATGGAGTACGGTTTTGTTTCCCGGATCTAGCAGATAATCACTATTCTGTGTCTGTTTTACTTCTTTAGTAGGCATCTAGCCAGCAACTTACAAGGACTTTTTGATGCTGAAATGTGTACCAGGTGGCCAGACTGCAGTCTCCGTGTGGATTGCTATGTCGTTTTAATACGTGCTTCTTCACAAAAAAAAAACATTGGCCATGATTGGCATACAACAATGGCGATTACCGATTGTTTTGAAGACCACCACTACTCTTTACAATAGTGGTGTATATAAAGGCATCTTATAAATCTCTCCGGTAGCTCTTGTCCTCACTCTGTCTGATCTAAAGCAGTGTTGATACTTTTAGGGCCAAAAAAACTGAGAAGTTTATTACTGCCACATTTTAGTCAGCTAGGAGATAACCATCATGGTGCATGCATATATTTTAGACTGTCCCCTGTGATAAAGGAAAACATGAGTGAGCAGGCAAAACACATGAGTGAGTTGGCAAAACACGTCTTTTATTTCTTATGGGATTGACATTCAACTGTAGGTCACAACAGAATGGCACAATAATAAAACAAAACATGGCAACAAAGAAAAATAATGAACTGACCCCTGTTCAAAAGTCTGTATACCCTTAGTTCTTAATACTGTGTATTGCCCTCTTTAGCATCAATGACAGCATGCAGTCTTTTGTAATAGTTGTCTATGAGGCCCAGAATTCTTGCAGGTGGTATAGCTGCCCATTCATCTTGGCAAAATGCCTCCAGGTCACACAAGGTCTTTGGTCATCTTGCATGAACCGTACGCTTGAGATTTCCCCAGAGTGACTTGATGATATTAAGGTCAGGAGACTGTGATGGCCACTCCAGAACCTTCACCTTTTTCTGCTTTAACCACTGGAGGGTCATCTTGGCCATTGTTGTGTTGGAAAGTCCTGGAGCATCCCATGCACAGCTTTCATGCAGAAGATTCTCCCTGAAGTTGTAGCCATGTGTTTGAATGTTTCAAAGATCTAAACTGCATCTCATACAGGCCCGTAACTGCTATTGTTGAGGACACAGAGGACATGTTTTGTATAATTGATGATTATCATCTAGTTGTATGAAGCCTTTTTGGGAAAAATGAATTTTTCAAATGAAAATGTATTTGAGAGTTTTTCTATTTACCTCTAGAAGAAACCACCAGAAGAAGTCTCCCTTTTGAGGGAGTGTCTTAATAACAGCAGGGGGCTCCTGCTCCTTGTATTGTAGAGGTGAACAGGAATCTACTGCTTATTGGGAGAGCTGAGTTAGCAAACCCACCTATAGTAACATGTACCCGCTGTCATGTGTGAGCTTTCACCAAGTTGTCTGGGCATCCAACATTCTATGATTACCAATGCAAACCTTGCATTCCAAAGGTTACAACATGGTGGCAACTATTCCTTGTACGTACATTCAGCAAAGACTAGTGGTGTCATCTGTACAGTCATCTGTACATTCTAAGTTTGAACCTTGCCAACGTAAAATCAGAACAACTGTAATGACACTACTATGTGTTGGTCTCTGTACTTGTACTCTTTTGGCATGATACATGTTCCCGTATATATGATTAAACCAGAAATAATTAATTGTTATGCTAATGATTGAAGACTTTTTACTTGATAAATTGTGAAACATTTTCCATCTTCCACAATTCGCTGTCATGATCCTGTGCTGTGAAGTGAAGTCAGGCAAATAGGTAGTGATGTTGGTTTCATAAAATCTTAGTTTGTTCACGCACAGACACCATATTGCTCAGTTTGGCTATGTTCAAAAGATACAGCCAAACAAAGCTATACTTTCAGAAGGGAAGAGACGCAAAGGAGGAAAGACAGAAAATAAAGAAATTGATCAGTGATGGAGGAGAGAAAGAATGAGAGTTGATTCACAGAAGAGAAAGAGCATATTTAAAATGCCTAGACATTTCAGTCATGCTCACTTTCCTAGGTCAATGGACTGCTAAGTTCAGCAAATACTTGTTTGGTGGGAACTGCTTCTATATGTTAAGTGTTTAATGTGGGAATTTGTGCAAAAGGGCCTTATTGACATAAAGTAGGTGTGAAATATTAGTATACTTGTGTGTTCACATCATTGTCAGAATTAGACATTCGAATAGATTATAAGAACAGATTTTAATAATATATAAATGCTCTCCCTGGCAATTTTTTATTCCAAAGTTATACAATGCACATCTCATATATGTAATACAACATATTTATAATTTTAAAGAATCCAGTCGGGGTGTCCAGAATGGAGACATGGAGGAAGGGATAGGCAGTTTGCACAGATGTTATACCCTTTTTGACCTTCCATAGATCCATCCTAAATTGTCAGTGTTTTTCTTGGGAGCGTTTTATATTCATTCAAGTGATCGAAGATCAGAAGACATTCTCTTGGTATGAATTAAACATTGCCCTCCACATCTACCACCTCTTAGTCTGTGCCAGGCTCTCTCTCTGTCTCCTGTGTGTGTGTTTGGGCGTGGCTCCGGGTTCCTGTGATCCAGTTCCCGGATTTCACTACATCTCCACACATCTACACCTGCGGTTCATCTCCTCATCGGCTTGCTGTTAAATACCCTGGTTTGCCATCCACTCATCACCAGATTGTTGTTGTTTACTACCTGGTAATTTAGTTTGCAGTCGCTCTATACGTATATATAAAGTGTTCTATTATCTATGGCTCTATACCTCTAATCAGAATGGTCCAGTTCAGTTATTCTTCCTAGTTACTCAAGTAGTTGCTGTTCTTAACTTTTGTTCTCCTGTGTCCAGAGACCTTCCACTCCTGAATACCATCTTGTCCGCCAGCCTGCCTGCCAGCCAACCTGCTCTGCCCGCGTTGCCTGACTACCTCGTCTGTCTCGGCCGTGCTGCCTGCCTTGCCCTGCCTGCCAGTCCTGCCCTTGCCCTTCTGGCCTTGCCACCGTCCTTCAACCCCCAACCCTTCATTAAACACCCTTGCATTCATTTGTTTGTGCCTGGTGTCGTGCACTTGGGTCCACTAGTGCAGCTCCCTGTAACAAGCGCGGCTATTTTAAGTAAAATATTTCACAATGTTTACAGTATTAACTGTCTAAGTTCATATTATTTATGTCTTCTATGTGGCATGTTGTCAAATTGTACCAAACAGCTATCTAATGTTCAAGTCAAAAACAAGATTAGCTATTAGAAGTCAAACTCACCTAATGTTTGTTGTGATTTTAGAAAATAGGTGATTACTCCAGAATACATCACCAAAGGTAACATTTGGAAACTTGACATATATAGAAGGCATTGAAACCTGTTTTCACAGTATGCCATGTTAGAAACATGGTATTGCACAGCAATTTTTAGGTGTTTGGTGTCTGGATTTGTTCTTTAAAAATCTCAGTTCAACAAGAACTAAAGAATAAAAAAATTGGTCTGATGTTCAAGTTCCAGGTTGAAACCTGTTAAAATGTTTCATTTGTATTGGGTTGGTCAGTATATCCAATGCAAAAAGACACTATCATATAACATTTGGTATATCCACTTTCCTCCGTCCCTTCCTCCCTGTGAATATCCACCACCCACATCCTCTTTCCTTTCATCATCTCCATCGCTTCTACATTCTCCCTGCCTCCCTACCCTGCCAAATTAGAAAGACGAAAGTAGAAATATTTTACTGGTACTGTGTCAGTAGTTACCATAATCAATCTCAAATATAACCCTACAATCTCCAAAGATCAGCCCACCAATATTGTATCCTGTTATTATTTCCATTTGAGATTCCACCATCGTGTTTCACAGGGTCTTGAAGCATACTATCTATATCATAGCAGGTCTTACTGACCCAAAAATAAATTAATACTTTTCCCAAGAGCAACACAGTGTTTTCTATTGCCTGACATAGTGTACCATGCAGGTCCACTTGAACCCTGATGTTATGATTTGACAGCTATTGCTAGATATTATTTTCTAAAGCACTTTTTACATCAGCAGTTTTCATTAAGTGCTTATTGATTCAGAGATTCAGTTTCTTTGTGTGAAACTGTTCAGTTTGGATTGTTCCTGAGTATTCCTATTGTAGTATTCTATCAATTAATCAAGCTTTATTTATTATGCACATTTCATACATAAATTTAACACACTGGGCATTTGGGCTGGGTAAAAAATAAATCAGATTAATTGGGATTCTTGTTTGGACAATCTGAAATCGATTCTTAAAATCCAGAATTCGATGTTAGAATTCAGTGCATTTTGTTTCTGGAGGTGTTAAATAAGTGGGAAGTTAAAGAGGAAGAACCAGCAATCATGACGGACATTGCTGCTAATATGAGTGGTCCTGTGGCATTGAGAGAGCTGCTTCACGTTGGATGTTTCGCACACATTAAAACCTGCCCTTTCAGGCTACTCTGAAACTTCCAGCGATTGTTTTGTTGCTTGGTCACCACAGTACTACAGCCAGCTATGAAACAGAAGTTGCAAGACCTGCATTTACACAAGCTGCTGATTGACATGGAATAGATGGAATAATTTGCTGGAGATCCTATAAAGGTTCTTGGAGCAGCAGCCAGCAATTTCAGAAGCTCTGCTGTCACTAGTGATGTGCAGTTCAAAAATGAGTCATTCTGTTTGAATGACTATTTACTGAATTGAGAGTAACAATTTGTGTCTCATTCAACAGTATCGTTCAGTGGAACTGTTTGCGGCAGATATCTACAACATTTGTTTGATATGTGGTCCTCCAGCTAAGTGCACTGACCAAAGACTGTTTCGCAGAGAAAAATAGATCAAGCCAGGCATAATACATGTTTAAAACTGATAATATGATGCAGAAAAGGGCAGAGGAGCAGGGGGACATGTTGCCTCAATGTTAGAAGCAGATACACCGATTAGCCATAATATTATGACCACTGACAGGTGAATAACACTGATAATCTTGTTAACATGGCACCTGTCAGTGGGATATATTAGGCAGCAATTGAACATTCTGTCCTCAGCATTGATGTGTGAGAAGCAGGAAAAATGACCATGTTCATGCTGGTACTGATAGAAAGGTGTCAGAACACACAGTGCATTGCAGTTGGTTGCGTATGGGGCTGCGTAGCCGTAAACCAGTCAAGATGACCATGCTGACCCTTGTACCACTGCCAAAAGTGCCTACAATGGGCACGTGAGTATCAGAACTGGACCACAGAGCAATGGAAGAAGGTGGCCTGGTCTGATGAATCATGTTTTCTTTCACATCATGTGGATGGCCGTGTGCATCGCTTACCTGAAGTACACATGAAGAACACATGGCACCAGGATGCACTATGGGAAGAAGGCAAGCCGGTGGAGGCAGTGTGATGCTTTGGGCAATGTTCTGCTGGGAAGCCTTTGGTCCAACCGAAGTATTGTTGCAGACCATGTGCTCCCTTTTATGGCAACAGTATTCCCTAATGGCATTGACTTCTTTCAGCCAGATAATGTGCCCTACCACAAAGCAAAACTAGTTCGGTAATGGTTTGAGGAACACAATAACAAATAAAAGGTGTTGACTTGGCCTCCAAATTCCCCAGATCTCAATCCAATTGAGCATATGTGGGATGTGCTGGACAAACAAGCCCAATCCATGGAGGCCCCACCTCGCAATTTACAGGACTTGAAGGATCTGTTACTAACGTCTTGGTTCTAGATACCACAGCACACATTCAGAGGTCTAGTGGAATCCATACAAGTTAGCCCTACAATAATAAGAACACTTTGCAAACATTCTAGATATAAAGTCTTCATATCATATTGGGCCTAGTCGTCCATTTAGAACAGTGGGTTGCCTGTGCACATCATAGCCTTCATTGTCAGAGAATCTCTCTTATAAACAATATTGGTTTTGTAAATATGACTATATCATAATGAAATCAAAATTGTCAGACCAGTGCAGAAACCCATCACTTATGGGCTTCACATAAAATTATTAAAATAAAAACATTACAAATTAAAAATGTATGAAATATCAAAAAGGTTTGTAACAAATTAATAAAAATAACTAAAAAAAACCTAGGAAAAAGCTATGTAAAAAAAAGCTGTGTTTTAAGATCCATTTAAAAAATGCACTAGTTTTGGTACTCAGGTTTTCTGGTGGTCCATTCCAAAGTCTTGGAGCACAGACGTTTAAAGCTGTCTCTCTATCTTTTGGTACCCAGCTTTGGAATAGTTAAAAGACAAGTGCTGGAGGAGCTGAGGGACCAACCAGGTTCATCATTTAAAAGCTCATACATGGACTGAACTGCAAAAATAATGTGGTGATGTATAAGCTAAAAGAATAATATGTTCTTCAATTCTGAAACTCACAGGTAACCAGTGAAGAGATTTTAAGACTGGCTTAATATAAGCTCTCCGTCAGGTTTTGATCAGTACCCGTGTTGCAGCATTTTGTATGTTTTGCAGTTGACCAATGGCTTTCTTGGGTAAACAAGACAACACAGAATTACAGTAGTCAAGACTGCTGACATGAGGCTGACTTGAGGAGAGCTTTTAAACAAGTGAACCATCAGAAGTCAACAGAGCCAGATGGCCTTACAGATCATGTCCTCACCTCCACTGCACTGACCCTAAGCACCAGAGCCACCCAGGGCTGCATACTCAGTCTCCTCCTACTCCCTGTTCATGCACAACTGTGTTGCCACACACAGATCCAACACCATCCTTAAATTTGTGAACGACACCACCATCCTGGATCTCGTCTCCAACAATGATGAGACCGCTTACAGAAAGGAGGTAAAGAACCTGGCTACATGGTGCCAGGCGAAAGACCTCTCTCTCAACATCTGCAAGATTAAGGAGATGATCATGGACTTCAAGAAGCGGCAGAGGGGGGTCATGCCCCCATACACATCGATGGAGCTGAGGTGGAGAGAGTCTCTGACTTCAGGTTCCTCGGTGTGTTCATCAAAGATGACCTCATTTGTTCCAAGCAAGAAAACTTGGCAGTGAAAACTGCCCAAAAGTGATTATACTGCCAGAGGAGACTCAAGAAATTTGGGATGTCTGTTAAAAACTCTCACTGACTTCTACAGGTGCAACATTGAAAGCAGTACTGACTGGTATGGCAGTGTCATAACTTGGGCTGTAGTGTTGCGGGAGCAAGGAACCAGGTGCAGGCAGAGGTAGTCGGTGTAGCTCTTTTTTAATGAAAGAAACAAACACCGAGCACAACAAAACACACGAAAGCAAATGGCTGACTAAAGCAGCAAAACAACAGTACACAAAGCTCTAAAGAAACTTACGTTTTAACAGCAACACTAACAAAGCCATCCACAGACGACAACAACAATGATCCACAATGTGGGGAGCAGAGGGTAAACATTTAAACACATACAAACAATATAAATTGGGACCTGGTGTGAAAGATTGAAAACGTGTGACAGTCCGGGATGTGTTCGTGAGTGATGGGAAACTGAAAATGTATGGCACGGTGGCGCTGCTGCTCACCGCACCATGACAGGCAGCTACTCCACTGCCGATCGCAATCCCTCCAGAAAGTGGTGAAGTCTTCGTACCGCGTCATCAGCTGCCATCTTCCCTCCATGCAAGGCATCTACCACACATGACGCCTTAGGAAAGCATCCTCATCCTAGACTAAAGCCACACAGGCTATGGTCTGTTCATACCGCTGCCGTCTGGTAGATGCTACCGGAGCATCGGGGCACGCACTTCCAGACTCACAAACAGTTTTTTTCCCCCAGGCCTTAAGGCTTCTCAGCCAGCAACACTGATATATGATGTACATATATATATGATGTCCAAATGCTCTGATGTTTTTCCATGTACATTAGAATATTCTTATAGGCACATTACGCTCATATTGTATCAATAATATTCAATACTTCTTCTGAGGATTTTGTAAATGTCTCATGACTGTTTTTGTTATTTTTCATATCAAATGTAATCTTACATTTGTGATCCATATTATACTAGTGAAATTGATTTTAATTCTGTGTCTTAGAATATACTTTTGAACAAACCAGCTATATAACAGTTGTTATAAGAACATTCTGTGAGAGGATACATTTTGATGATTCATCAGTCAGACTAGTTGGAGTTGGATTAACTAGCCTGAGAATCACAACTAGTATTGGGTAGCCACTCTTATCAACTAGGGACACATTCCAATATTTACTTCCTGACAACATACTTTAAGACAGAGTGATCTACTCATGGCTCACGATTGGGTGATTAAGGCATGACCTTAGAACCTGTATAGAGACTAGAGAAGCATCTGTGTAGTATTGACATATCAGTGGTGGCATGTGATCAGACACAGAGGGTGGAGGTTAGACTTGTTAGATAGGCCCTAAGCCAAGAGTAGACACACCCATGGTCAGTGGAGAAGTCAGGGGGAGGTAACTTAGAGTTGGTTCATGTTTCATTACAAAATAATTCCCAAACAGTATTTCATTGTCATACACTTTTACTTGCACAGAAGTTGTACACTGATGTCATACACTGAAGACTTTGTGTAACAACTGTTGTATCACCGACAAACGTATAGAATACATACTCTCTAGTAGATTATATTGGTTTCCTGAATAGTTTATTCATAGTTTATAGTCTATTTTGATTAATTACATTTCTGGGAGAGTTCACCAATGAACCTAAAGTAGTGAACAAAGTTTTGACCGCATCACTACCCATATTGTTCATATTCCCCATTCTACTCTTTTTAATATTGCTGCTAGTTTACATTGCTATGTATATTATTGTCATTTTTTGCTTTATACACTGCTAAGAGAAATTAAGAAAACAATCATCACAGTATAACACCAAGTCAATTTAACTTCAGGGATAAACATTTGTCCAGTAAGGAAGCATAAGCGATTGTGAATCAATGTCACCTGTTCTGGTGCAAATGAAAGTGACAACAGGTGCATTGGAGAGGCAACAGAAAGACAACCCCAAAAAAGGGAATGATTTTGCAGGTGGTGGCCATAGACACTTGCTCTCTCCTTTTCTTTCTGGTCTGATCCTTTTCTAGTTTTGTATTTAGCTTGTGTCCTTAGCATGAGGCGGTACCTGAAGCCCATTCAGGTTGCACAGGCAGTCCGGCTTCTCCAGGATGGCACATCCATACGTGCCGTCGCAAGAAGGTTTAGTCTCCCAGTAGTTTCAGGAGCATGGAGAAGATACCAGGAGCTGGGTCGTTACACAAGCAAGGTTGAACAGAGCCGTAGAAGGGCATCAACACAGCAACAGTACCGGTATCTGCTCCTTTGTGTGAGGAGGAACAGGAGGCAACTGGCATGCACAGCCTATCCGTGCCTTAGGTTGATATTTGTCATGTTAACCATTATCAGAACCCCCTGCTGATTGCTGGCAACAGTCACTCCAAAGGCAGTATTTCAACAACATAATGCTAAATAAAACAAGTTCAGCAAGCTGTTCATTTGGGATGATCTAGACATACCTAGTTAGTCTAGCGTAGTAGCTAATTGTTTATGTTATTACCCAAAGCCAGCTAGCTAGCTAGAGAGGATAGAATTGAGCTAGCTTTGTTAATGGCACCTTTTATCACAATACTGTTTCCCACAATTGTTTGGGGGCTAATGTGAAACTGACAGTTCTACTCAATGCATCCTCAATGAAAGGTGATAAAGACTTGGTCTTGAGTGCATTACTAACACTTAGAAACAAGAATTAGTATGCTAAACTTTAATGTTACCAAATATAGACGTTTTACAATGTTAACTACTTAGATAACATTGATGGGAGTCCACTGAATTTTAGCTAGCAAATGTATGTATCGCTGGATATTTTTGACTATTGACAACATTGCTATTCAAAATACAGGATTGTGACTGAATTATTGTTGTCAAATCTGGTTTCTGGAGGAAATCCATTTGAGAAACACCCTTCTACAGTCCATTATACTATATCTTCATTCTAAATGTTAAGTATAGTAAAAAAAGTGTTTTTGAAAAACTTTTACAAGAAAAATTTCAAACCTCCTACCCTTGGTTCATTTTATCGTTATAATAATCATATTTCCAGCTGCCACCCCAGTGGTTTTCCCAGTGAATGTTCGCTAATTCAGATAGCTAGCTAGAGTTAATGTTAGTTTTTTTTTACCTTAAATTCATTAGAGAATGTTGGTAAGACTATTCAGTTGTTTGGGGAATAACATAACTTATAAAATAATTTTGACAAGTGTGCTGAACGAACCATTCAGTCTGCCTCAAGAAACCAGGAATGGGCCTATATTTTATTGACATCTTAGTGTGTAAATGACATCTTAGCCCTGCTTGTAAAAGTCAATGAAAATGCTTTTCCTTTCCCATCCCCTTTTGTAATTAATAGTTAGCCTGCATTTTCTTTATCGATTAGTATTATATGTATTAAAGCAAACAGCATGCTAGAGAAGTGCTCATTGAATACGTTTTGTGCATGAATGCTAGGTGTAATTACTCGCTATTTGTGTTTAGGCTATAATGTGGCTCAGCTGTTATTATTGTTTAGTATCAACATCAGCAGCATTTTTATTAATATAATGTAACACCCATGGTCACCTACACCTCGTCTCTCTTCAGATACAATTTTGAAATACTTGAATCAACCCCTGCAAATCCTGGGCCACCTGCAGACACCTTTTCTACCTCAGCACAGTCCAGTGGAGCAGCATCAAGTGCTCCTGTCCCCTCTACCTCAGCACAGTCCAGTGATGCTCCTGTCCCCTCTACCTCAGCACAGTCCAGCGATGCTCCTGTCCCCTCTACCTTAGCACAGTCCAACAATGGCCCTGTCCCCTCTACCTCAGCATAGTCCAGTGATACAGCATCAGGCATCTACAAAAAGGCTTCACCAATAGACCCTACTGACTGGCCATCTGTTTTAACTGATAAGGTAAGAACAGAGTTTGTTCTCAGAGGACCATATCAAATAAAAGGCTTCAGGTTTCAGGATGCAGAACAGTGCTAGATTAGGCATATTGCACTGAGGTTTCTATAATATAGTTAGTTTTTTGTGCAATGCTCTTATTTATTCGTTTTATGTCACTTTTTTGATGCAAGAAAGGCAAGGTGAGTAAGGTTGTAGAACAAAGCTACATTATGCATATTGGACTAAGGTTTCTGTAATACAGTTTTTCCGTGCAATACTCTTATTTATATAGTATTCATAATTTATTTATGTCACTTGTTTTTTAATACTGTTTTTTTGTTTCTATAATAAAGAAAATCTCAAAGATATGAAGCTATGCAGTGTGTGAGTGTATGGACACACTGATCAGTGATGGAATTGGATGCAATGCAAGGGGCACCAGCTAAAATCATGCCTAGGTCATCCTGTACCAAAAAACCTGTTGAATTTACAGTAAACAGTAAAGGTTTATATAGCAGTGAACGTTAGCACATGAATAAATGGTAACGGAATGAGTGGTACTCAAATCCTATTTTTGACCTACTGTATATCCAATTCCAGTCAGATTTATTTCCTGTCTTCTGAACAGGCAGAAACATAATGAAAATGGTTATGTGCAATACTCATCCCAAAACATATTTATAGGTGGTTCTGATTGGGATGCAATCTTTGTGTGACATGTTATCCAGTTTATTTGGAGCAAAATGCTTTTTCTATTACTCCATATTCAACGTGTTGTCCAATGTCACTTATCGACAAAGAAGACCTCATGTCTTGCAACTGTGACAAATACCATTGCGGATTTAGTGACTTCTAAATGATGTTTGAACATTCAGTATTGTGCATTGTGGGATTGTTGACGTGCTGTATGCTGCTTGCTGTTACCTACCTGGCTACCTGCCAAACTTTTTCGAATGTGCTCTATATAAAAGAATTGGTTAAATTCTACTTTAAGAGTTTACCAATGCAATATTTTTATCTGTTGACCTTTTACCCAACATTTCTACACCGGGACTCTTTTTGGACATAATTAACGGAACTACTCACCCCTGAACACCCGACGCTAAGTATCATTACAATGCCTTATCACTGTAATTGTTGTTGCTACAACATGGAGGAGAACTATCGTCTTCAGGTAAAGATAGCAGAGTTAGAGGCTCGGCTTCTGACGCAAATGTCTGGCAAGGATTATGCTAGTGTAGAAATGGAAAAAACTGCGTATGTGCCACCAGGAAGAAACAACAGTGTTTCTTGGCACATCTCCTGCAAGAACATTCTCTTGGTCACTGGGAAGAAATGGCATCGACCATTTAAACCTGTGTCGCTGCTAGAGCCGAATGAGAGGTTTTCCCCACTGGAGTCGGAGTCAAGGCCCGAACCGTCTTCGGAGGGGAATGATCGTTAGGCATTTTCTACCAGTGGCCTGGAAAAACTGAACTTTAGTCACCGGCGATTCCATTACTGCGGTATTTGACTAAAGAATCAGCCGGCAATCGTACACTGTTTACCGGGGGGGCAGAGCCACCGACGTTGCCGCAAATCTGGTGTTGGTGCTAGCGAAGTCTAAAACTGGAAAGTGTAGAGAGTACAGAGATATCACGTTGGCACCAACGACGTTAGGATGAAACAGTCACAGGATACGAAGCAGAACATATCGTCAGCGTGTAAACTAGTTAGAAAGATGTGTCGATATCGAGTAATTGTCTCTGCCCCCACCCAACTAGGGGTAGTGACAAGCTCTACAGCAGACTTTCGCAACTCAATCACTGTCTGAAAACAGAGTTCTGTCCGTCGCAGGAGGTAGAGTTTATAGATATCTGGCTCTCTTTTTAGGAATGAGTTCTTAACCCACAAATTGTCAGCTAGACCCGATTCCAACAAAATTACTTAAGGAGCTATTTCCTGTGCTAGGTCAGCCAATGTTGAACATAATAAATTGCTGTACTTGGTGTACCAAACTTACAAGAAAAAAGCGGAAATTAAGAACAAAGAAATGCTGAACAACAAACAATAGATAAGATGTGGTGGCCACTACTGATAGGCCCCACACACCCTGTCCTCACCCCCTACTAGGAACTGTCCATATGACTGTCATGATAGACCCATGGACCATAGGGGAGGTTGGAACGTAGAGTATCATGTAGGATAAACCTTTCTTATTGGAGGATAATTGACTGTGTTATGGTTGGTTATGACCACTGGCGACCTCCTATGTATCCAAGCATAAAAGACTGTGTTAACTGCAGTAATTGGAGAGAAATGGAAAGAACTATGGAAGGTTAACATCTTGGACTCATGCTAAATAAAGATGGCTCTCCTCTGACTTCTGGTTGCATACAATTTGTGCATGGGTCAGAAATTGACAGAATCTAAAATAACCTATAAATCAATACATGTACTTACCTACTTACCTTGCTGAAATGATCCAGCCATACATAACTACACATAACCTTTGATCGAAAGATGCAGGGCATTTAATTGTACCTAGAATCTCTAAACAAACAGCCGGAGGCAGGGCCTCTCATAGAGCTCCACTACTGTGGAATGATTTGCAAATGAAGGTTAGAAATGCAAACTGTCTGCTAAAGACTCATCTCTACAGCATGGTCTATGATTAGGTGTAGCCTGGCCCGGGGGCGTGAAGGTGACCAGAAAGACTTGATACTCGCCACCCTTGCTGTCTTGCCAGGTGAGCTCTCATCGCCACTCGGATGCCCTCCCTCCAATGCTATTCGGGGTGGAGTCACTGGCTTGTTGTTCTCTCTCTGTTGCGCTCTTGGGCTGTACTCCGCTGGCAATACTCAGCCCTCATTCAGGGTGGTTGGGGTTGGTGGGTGTCCCTGGTTGATGCTTGGCAATGTGGGTGGATTAATTTGTCCTGGGTTCTCCCCCAGATATGGTTACAGTGTCACCAGATCCCCCCGTCTCAGCCCCACAGTCTTACGCTGCTATGTTATTGTGCAGGGGGAGTAGGGTCAGTTCTCCTTCCACTTCCACTATAAATCCTTGTATTTTCAAAATGTTCCCTGTTTCCTGCCGTTTTAAACTTAGGAAGACATGAGGTCCTGGCCCACACCTGAGGAGTACCTGGCTTGAAAGACCCGTTGCTGTCCCTGTCCAAACTCCTCCTGGTTGTGTTGCCGATCAAGACGATGCCTGACGATTTCAGCTGCCACTGTGCTGACACCTCCCCCTCCCCAGTGTTGTCCCTGTCCTTGTCCATCTGGTCATGCTTCAGTCCTGGACTATGTTTAAATAGACTCTGGACTCAGCCCACATGCATTTATTAATTATTACAATTTGTACTCTTAATATGTTCACCCGGCACAACTAGAAGAGGACTGGTCACCCCTCTGAGCCTGGGTCCTCTCTAGGTTTCTTCCTAAATTTCAGCCTTCCTAGGGAGTTTTTCCTGGCTACTGAAATTCAACACTACTGTTGTTTGCTTTAAGGCCAGGTGTTTTGTAAAAGCACTTTGTGACAACTGCTGATGTTAAAGGGGCTTTATAAATAAATGTGATTGATTGATATTTCAAATCGAACAAAAATAAAAAGGATTTTTAGCATTATGACTTGCAGTGTGAACAAAATGTTGTCTCTTTGCCGTCTCTCTTTAAACAGGCCAGTTTGTCATTTGGAGCCTGAACAGGTCCTTAATATGATGAAGAGCCTACATGAATCAAAACTCAATTAGAAATGTAGGTGACATGATACAGTATATCTAATTAATTCAACCAACAATGGCCTTTTTCTGTATGTGTGCTGCACTTGGCGCTCACATTCAACGTGTCAGTTTTTATTGTGTGTGGGTATGAAATATGACCTTGTTTTAACATCTAGGAGAGGATTCTCAATTCAATATGCATGAATGCTGCGATGGCAAAACAAAATCTGTAATTGTAATTAGGGTAGCTGCAATTAATATTCTGTGATTGGTTTGGGGGGGTTACAGAAAAAATATCAACCAATTGGCATATCTGCCTGCTGATGAAATGTCCGGTAATGTCTGTGTTTACTGGAGCTAAAAGGTGAAATTACACTTCCAACCACAATGGGTGATTTGGAAAAGGGTTTAAAGCTCAATCTGTCACTCCATGCTATTGATCAGTTAATCATGACGATACTAGATGTCGAGAGACACAGTGAAAGTCAACGTGACGATCATTTTCATTGTCTAATGTAGGGTTAATTCCCGTCAAAGGTAGAAGCCTCACTCCTAGTGACACCCACAAAGTCCTAGCAACACTCATGCAGTCCTAGCAACACTCATGCAGTCATAGCAACACCCATGCAGTCTTAGCAACACCCATGCAAAGACAAACATTCACAACAGCTTTGCAACTTGAGTCTATCTTTGGCCACAGATTTGTTTGCCTATCAGATAATGCTGTAAGCCAATTGCAATAACACACCCTGATTCCAAAATAAGTCTATCTTTTTCTCCTGTTTCTTCTCTTCCCCTAAAACTCTCTCTAGATAAGGAGAAAATGGCATTATAAATTGATGTGGCCATCTGAATCCGCTCAGAGACCACCAGTGATTACTATTTCTTTTCTTTTTGGACTCTTAGCCAACAGCTGAAATGAAGTCTAATCTTCAACTGCAGCACAGATAAAATGGGAGCAATTACACTGCAGTTGTAGCTTCACTTTGCGGCACCAAAAATTAAGACCTGAATTTAAAGGATTAATGTAATTCCCAAGATAAATCTCATGGTTTATCAGCTATTTAATGACAACAATCCCTTTTGAAATTAAAATCAGTTCAACTGCGTCAGTAGTAAAGTAAATGAAAAGTCAAGTATTTTTGACCCAGGGTTAAAGGCTAAGGTTAAAGGTTAGTGGTAAATCGGCTAGTTAATTAACCATGCATGTATGTCTGCTTGATCACTGACTTATATGTCAACATTCTCAAGCTGTTAATTTTGGTCAGCTGGGTCTCTAAAAGCTCTTTAGCTGTTCTGTTGGATGTCAGCATTTTTAAGTGGAGATCGGGGATGCTCTGGAAAATTTTGTGGCTGCAAGGTTGTGACCAGGGTCATAAGTAGAGCAGGATTTCATCTGTGTAATGGCCTGGAATGGTTTTAAAACCACTGTCACCTTTTGGGACCACTCTGGGAAATGTGATTTTTGTGCAATGAGGCGCTTGTGTGTGTGCGAGCTGATGCACCATTTCCGGAATAGAATTTAACACGCACACACACCCCGTCCATCAGACACACACCCATATGCCTGTGGGATTAAAGTGGGAATATCAAAGCTGTGTCCTACACATACTAACATGACTAACTCTCTCCTGGGAGTTCGGTTTTGATCATGAGAGAGCATGTCTTGTTCAATGACTGCAGCTACAGGTTCTCCATTTTGGCTGGCAATCTCATAGTGTTTCTGCCCTCACCATGCTATTTCTTTTTTAATTAAAATGGTTTTTAAAGGGGTCTCAGAAGCAGGTGGTCGTGAGAAACATAGGATGGGAAAATGTACTTTGACAGATAGACAGCAGGCCATGGTGTTGAAAGGAAACATAAGAATTTAATGAGAATCATTACCATGTTATTCTATTTAAGAACTTATCTAGGAAAAGGCTTCAGAGAAGCGATTAAAACATGGCTTTCATGTTTCCCTTCCACAATCAGCTCCACGTCCTGTCGAAACATTTAGATGGAGTAATCCCTGGCTCTGGTATGCAATGCAAGAGGTGTGAGGTGTTTGATATAAGAACAATCACTTGGCAGTAAGAACTAATCTTTATATTTGGTGATTACATTAATACATTTGATTCTTGAGTCACAGAAAAAACATGAACTGGCTTCAAATCAAAAGTGTTTTTCAAGAGAAATGCTTAAAAAAGTCAAGGCATAAACTGTACCCTGTCTTTCATAGCTATCCCTGAACACATTCAAATCTGTTATGTTAGTTAACATGTTTTGAAGCTACTGCAGCTCAAGTCTAAATGAACAAACATATCACAGGGACTACGTAGACTATTTTACGTAAATCAATGGCACCCAATTTGGTATGATGTGTTACATTACATTAGGTTACATTATAGTGTGCTACCAAAACGTATAAAACACTACGAATTGGCCCAAAAACGTAATATATGCTACGAACACTGTTAAAACGCAGAATATTTTACGAATGCCAGACAAACATATAATATGTCACGAACGGCACAAAAACATGTTAACTAACATCTAGGAGAGAATTCTCATAACAAATTTGAACAAAATATCCAAGCCATGTTTCAAACCAGCAACATTCAGATCTCAAGGCAGGCATCCTACCCACTGCGCTACACATGGATTAAAGATATGGTGGACGAGTAATGGTCATACCTAGGTCGCTAAAATATATAATAAACTGTCATTTTAATGTGACAGTTTAACGTTAGGTATCACAGCACTGTACACTTCTGAATTCCTTGCTTACTAGGCTTGAGTCAGTTAGCATTGTACTCACGAATCCAACACGAAGCAGGTATACAGCCCAAGGGTAATGCTTACGAATTCGGCTATTAAAGATTTACATAAAATAGTCTACGTAGACCCCTGAGATCAGGTTGCAATGAAACATAATGAGACTAAATTTCCCTGCTGCTGAAAACTAACTGTTCTGCAGCAGTCTGAAATGAATGAAAACAGGAATTGTCTTTATGTGTCTTTTTACCCACAAGTGAAGTCATACTGCTCTGAACAATTTAGTTGTTGAAATGTGTGCTTGTGGGTGTGTGTAAATCGATTACCATTTTTAACCCATCAGTGTGACAAACGTTCACCTATCCCTAATTGGGAGAGTTCTGTTGTTGATTAGCTGATTGGGAGTGACAGTCCAGTACTTGCTGCAGCTGTCTCAGGTCTGCGCGCGCGCGCGCGCGTGAGTGTAGGGGGGGAATTAGGTCTTACACAACGAATTGGGACCTTTTGCCGGTCCCAGTGAGGCAAAAGTCAATTTCCGGCTCAGGGTTTAGGGTCAAACTTACAATTGATTTTATAGTTAGAATTGGGGTTTCTTTAAGGTCCAGGCGTTGTTGGTTAAGTTTAGGGTTAAGGTTAGGCATTACATCTAGGTAAAGTTTAGGCATAAATGTTACTTTAATGAGGTTAAGGTTAGGGTTAGGTTTAGATTAGGGTTAGGGTTAAGTTTAGGGCAAGGGAGCATGCAATTTCTATTTTCTGGTCCCCATGAGGGTAGCTGTACAAACTTGTGTGTGTGTGTGTGAGAGAAGGGTATAAAGTGTTAGATGCATTTACGTTTAAGTTATTTAGCAGATTCTCTAATCTAGAGTAAGTTACAGTAGTGAGTACATGGCATACATTCTGGTGCTTCTTGGGAATCAAACCCAGGACCATGGCACTGCAAATGACACGCTGTACCATTTCAACTACACATAAATCCACATCAACTTTTCTTATAGACACAGACATGATGACAAAAAACTCACTGAAACAGTATACACAGTGAAATACCCCCTTTTAAATACAACTGCAATTCTTCCCTTGTGTCTGCTGTCTATTTAGTACCAAATCCTTTCTCTCTAATTTGTTGATATGATCTGGACTGCCTGTTTGTCACACCAAACTGATTTCTGCTCACAGTGTGTTCCCACAGAGCCTTCTCGGCCCCAACCATCACCAGCCATACCATACATGGAATGTACAAATGAGTGGTCCCACTTGGACCGCATCCAGGTTCTATTCTGAACATGAGCCTGTATATTGATCTTGTCTCTCTGGCTACCTGGCAAAGGCACTGATAATGCTAAGCTGCATGTGATTGCATGTGTGTGTGTCTGAGAGCTAACAGCCCTGAAGGCTTGTTTATGTCAAAGCTGTATTTCATATTTACATGTGTTTCTGACTGAAGGTCAATGGAAAGAGTGATTTTTTTTTCAATCCGGGATAGTGAACAGTAAAGCTTTTATTAGCAATATTCCCGTTTTAGCAGAAATCGGAAATTGCTTTTTATAGCCCGCCTTTTGATAACCTAAGTTCTATTGCAGCCCAGGTTTGAATTAATTATAAGTGCTCTGCTCTATGATTCTAATTTTAACTGTAATTTACCACAATTTATTTTTTAATTCAAGGAACTCATTTTTGCATCTTTAATCAATGAATACTATCTTTCATCTAGTGAAAATGAAAGGAACTGAAATAGAAAGAAGGATAGTATCATGAAGAGGAGAGAGATAGAGCTAGGGGGATTATCTGTGTAATATATTACACTGCATTTACATCTGAATGTGACATGAGTGTAGCCTTGTCGAATTCCATGAATATCTGGTTAGGGTTGTTCGTCATGCTCAGCTGTCTCCAGGGTTACGTATTTTTAGAGTTTATTCATATCCGAATGTAACCATAAACCTGCTGTCACACACATGCATGCACACTAACATGTTTTTGTATCTTACCACAGGCCAGTACAGGCCAGGAATACATCTCTTTTCTTCTTGTTTTGATTTAAATCTGTGGAGATTGAGTGTCAGCAGATGATTAACTACGGACCACAACATGCTGCTGTTTTGTCACATTCTCCCTTTTGTAATATAATTAAAAAAACATATATCAAACCATACACTATGCTGCTCCCCTAAAACTTCTATTTATGATAATAAAACATCCACCATGGCTCCAAACACATGCTCAGTGTCTGCTCCCTGTGTTCTTTTTACAATACACATTGGCCCCTTTATGAGGTACAGTACAACTATATAGTAAGTGTAGGACCCCCTTTTGCCTCCAGAACAGCGGCTCGATTTTAAAAAGCTGCTGAAAATATTCCTTTGGGACTACTGTCCATGCTGACTTGATAGCATCACACAGTCCCTGCTTTTTGGCCACACTTGCTGTGAGACATCCATTTCACCTTATCACAAAAGTGCTGGGGATTGTGCCCTGTAGGCCATTGGAGTAAACCGAAGTCATTATCATGTTCATGGAACCAGCTTAAGATGATGCATGGTTTGTGACGTGGCATATTGTCCTGCTGGATTAATCTTTTGAAAACAGGCAGAATGTTGCCATAAAGAGATGCATGTCATCAGCAAGAGTCCACAGTAGCTCATCTTACTGCTATTAGCTGACTGGAGTAGCATGGTTTTCTGCTGCATTTGCCCATCCACTTCAAGGTTTAAATGCTGTGTGTTAAATGATGCCATTCTGCACACCACTGTTGTAATGAGTGGTTATTTTAATATCTTGTGGCCTTTTTGTGAGCTTGAATTTATGGACCAGAGGAGACACACCCTTCGGTCTTCTACGTTGATTGAGCTTAAAGGTCCCAATCCACCACAGGAAGTCATTAGCGTGTAAGATAAACTAGCCAATTTAACCGTCATCTGCGGGAACCCTGGGATAATCCGTGAACAATATTCAAACCCTGGTCTCACAATGATGCAGCTAACTGTGAGGTAGTGACTCGGTTTACAATTCCCTCCCCTAATCATTGATTCTGTTTGGTTTTTTGTATTTAAGTATGTTGAAGTGTATGTTTAGTTTACAACAGAACACAGGAAGTCACGTTCAGTCAAAGCGCGACAGTAATTAACCAATGGGCTGTGACGTGTATTCCTGGTTGAGATGTCTATAAAGTAGAGGTTAACCGGACGTTTCCATGAGATTGAGATGAGATCGAGTTTATAAGACAGTGTAATGGGTCTGTATCCCCATGAATAACTGATTTCTAACAGTTTGCTGCCGCGATCGGATCGAGAAGTTTTAAGGTGCTCATTTTGCAATCGTGAGGAAGAATTAGTTTACTGGTTGCTGAGAAAAACTGAACAGTGTGTCGTAACACTACCCCTTATAACAAACTATAAAGATTGCATGAGCATTTGGTAGTCGAACAAGACAAGTTACTCCCTGACTACGCCACGAATAAAATTGTGCAACTCTCTAGGGGTGGATACATTTGAGAGAAGCGTTGCAAGTAAAATAATGCATTTGGAATGCGTAACTATGATAGTGCCAATAGAACGAAAATAATAATTAATAACGATGCCTGGAATCTAAATTGACAGAAAGTAAAATAATGTTTTCTGGCTAAACAAAATGGATTCTGAGGAAGTCAGAAGAATGGAGGACCAATGGAGAGTGGTACATCTGAAGAGAAAAAACTAAAGAAAGTTAAGATGGCTGAGAGAGGACAACAGGAAAGGAGACAAAGGACAATCAAAATGGACGTAGATGCTTTTTGTTTATCCATCTGGCATCTCTCACAAGATGGAATGTCTGTCATGGGACTCCGGAATCATGGGCAATACAAGGGAACTCTTGTTTAAGAGTTCTTAAATGTTTATTTCTGTCACGGCTTCAGAGGGAACAATTTCCAAAATGTATCGTACCTAAACATTAAATGAGTCTGGAACTTACCAAGGAAACCTGATTACTTTCCTCGTTAATAGCCAGGTTTATTTAATTGAATATTAAATCCAGTTTGAAAAGCCCTTTGATGGTAAATTGCATGTTTTAATAGATATTCAAGAAATAGCCTGATTTGTTGTGCTTTGTCATGTTCACTATGTAATTTTGAGCCAAAACATTTATTGCGTTGATAACGTTTTATTCTGTGAGGCCTTCACTAAGGGGGGGGGTGTCTCATGACAATGTGGTTAGGCCTTTACCAGGCCCACCTCATCATCATCATTTGCTGCCGCGTGCTGAGCTGTTAGCTAGTGGGGAAATCTCAACCAAAAGATATATTTAAGATGATTTTCTAATCTGGTAAAATAGTCTCATGGTTTTCTTACAAACGGTTAAAATATTGTTTACTCTCTCCTTCACTGTAAAACCTAATAGGTTCAGAATACTAAAAACTTTGGTGGAAATTGATTACATCAAAATATTAAAGTCAACTAACTTAATTTTGTTAAGTAAGTAATTAAAGGTAATTATTTCCCAATATGCATTGCCCTTAAATTAACTCTAGAGTTACCACCCATGACTGTATTAATCCCTGAGACATGGTTATTGAACACATTTATTCCTTTTTGTCAATTCCTTGCCAACAGTTGGTGGGGCCAACAATTCCTTGCCTACACCACGAGTTCATTTCAGATGCTGTCAAAATATGCTGTGAAATGTTTGATTGAAATCCTAGCACAGTGGCTTGAAAGTCATGTTTAAAAAAACATAGCTTTCCCAGAATTTCCCAGATTTTCAAAATTAAGTCTACACTTCTGCTAAGATTTCTGGAAATCAAGGTAACTTGATACAATGGAGTATCAAATGCTGCAATAAATTATTTAATTACTCTCACCCTTGATGACCGGGTATGCAATCATTATTTCAACCACTATACGAAACGGCAGATATACTTCTAACAAGTATAACCTCCAGAATCGTGTCTGTTTTTAATGCAGTGCCATCTGAGGGCCCACAGATCACACCCAATCATTATTGGTTTTAGGCCTTGTCTCTTGCGTATAGAGATTTCTCTGGATTCTCTGAATCTTTTAACGATATTATGTACTGTAGATAAGGTGAGCCCCAAACGCTTGCAATTTTATGTTGAGAAATGTAATTGTTAGATTGGTGCACTTTTTGCCTGCGCAGTCTTTCACAGAGTGGTGAAGACCTCCCCATCTTTACTTCTGAAAGACTCATCCTCTGTGGGATGCTCTTTTATACTCATGTTACTGACCTGTTGCCAATTAATCTAATTAGTTGTGAGATGTTCCACCAGTCTTTTATTGCCCGTCCCAACTGTAAAGAAACATGTTGCTGGTATCAGTGCATATATTTTCCAAGAAACAATACAATTTCTAATGTTGTCTTTGTAGTATTTTCTATTGAATATAGGGTTTAAATGATTTGCACATCATTGCATTCTGTTTTTCTTAACATTTTACACAGCATCCAAACTCCTCTCCTTGAACTGCCACCTTAACGTGGTGGAGGGGTTTGAGTACCCGAGTGACCCTAGGAGCTATGTTGTCTGGGGCTATATGCCCCTGGTAGGGTCTCCCAAGGCAAACAGGTCCTAGGCGACGGGTCAGACTAAGAGCGGTTCAAAAACCCCTTAATGATGAAAGAAATCGTGTGTTCTGTGACGTCGCCCGGCATGGCGCAGCCGGGGCCCCACCCTGGAGCCAGGCCCGGGGTTGGGGCTCGTTCGCGAGCGCCTGGTGGCCGGGCCTTTCCCCATGGGGCCCGGCCGGGCCCAGCCCGAACGAGCGACATGGGGCCGACCTCCCGTGGGCTCACCACCCACAAGAGGGACCATAAGGGGCCGGTGCAGAGAGGATCGGGTGGCAGTCGAAGGCGGGGGCCTAGACAACCCGATCCCTGGACACGGAAACTAGCTCTAGGGATGTGGAATGTCACCTCGCTGGCGGGGAAGGAGCCTGAGATCGTGCGTGAGGTTGAGAGGTTCCGACTAGAGGTAGTCGGGATCACCTCTACGCACGGCTTGGGCTCTGGAACCACACTCCTTGAGAGAGGATGGACTCTTCACCACTCTGGAGTTGGCCATGGTGTGAGGCGGCGGGCTGGTGTGGGTTTGCTTATAGCTCCCCAGCTCTGCCACCATGTGTTGGAGTTTACCCCGGTGAACGAGAGGGTCGTTTCCCTGCGCCTACGGGTCGGGGATAGGTCTCTCACTGTTGTTTGTGCCTACGGGCCGAACGGCAGTGCAGAGTACCCGACCTTCTTGGAGTCTCTGGGAGGGGTGCTGGAAAGTGCTCCGACTGGGGACTCTATCGTTCTACTGGGGGACTTCAACGCCCACGTGGGCAACGACAGTGACACCTGGAGGGGCGTGATTGGGAGGAACGGCCCCCCTGATCTGAACCCGAGCGGTGTTCAGTTATTGGACTTCTGTGCTAGTCACAGTTTGTCCATAACGAACACCATGTTCAAGCATAAGGGTGTCCATCAGTGCACGTGGCACCAGGACACCCTAGGCCGCAGGTCGATGATCGACTTTGTTGTCGTTTCATCTGACCCGCGGCCACATGTCTTGGACACTCGGGTGAAGAGAGGGGCGGAGCTGTCAACTGATCACCACCTGGTTGTGAGTTGGATCCGATGGCGGGGGAGGAAGCTGGACAGACTCGGCAGGCCAAAGCGTACTGTAAGGGTCTGCTGGGAACGTCTGGCCGAGTCTCCTGTCAGAGAGATTTTTAACTCCCACCTCCGGCAGCTTTGACTGGATCCCGAGGGAGGCTGGAGATATTGAGTCCGAGTGGACCATGTTCTCCACCGCCATTGTCGAAGCGGCCGCTCAGAGCTGTGGCCGTAAGGTCTCTGGACTCGTCCATGCAGTCGATGTATCGGTCTGTCGTGGTGAAGAAAGAGCTGAGCCGCAAGGCGAAGCTCTCGATTTACCAGTCAATCTACGTTCCTACTCTCACCTATGGTCATGAGCTTTGGGTCATGACCGAAAGGACAAGATCCCGGATACAGGCGGCCGAAATGAGCTTTCTCCGCAGGGTGGCTGGGCGATCCCTTAGAGATAGGGTGAGAAGCTCGGTCACCCGGGAGGAGCTCAGAGTAGAGCCGCTGCTCCTCCACATCGAGAGGGGTCAGCTGAGGTGGCTTGGGCATCTGTTTCGGATGCCTCCGGAACGCCTTCCTGGGAAGGTGTTCCGGTCCTGTCCCACCGGGAGGAGACCCCGGGGAAGACCTAGGACACGCTGGAGGGACTATGTCTCCCAGCTGGCCTGGGAACGCCTCGGTGTCCCCCCGGAAGAGCTGGAGGAAGTGTCTGGGGAGAGGGAAGTCTGGGCTTCCCAGCTTAGACTGCTGCCCCCGCGACCCGGCCCCGGATAAGCGGTAGATGATGACATGACAGCATCCAAACTTTTTTGTAAACAGGGTTGTAAATGAATTACAGATATAAAACAGAGAATACATTTTTCCGTAAGTATTCTCCCCATTTGCAATGAAACACCTATGAAGTGATGTAAATACAGTACTTGAATTGAGTTCACTTTTGTGCAATCAAGGTGTTGTTTTCAGATTTAATACAACTGTCTCTGGTAGGACACGGTTAGTACAATTCATAAAAACGACAGCGATTTTGCAACGTTCCAAGCAAATTCAGAATAAGGTTTTTCAAATGCACCAATCAGGTGTAGGATATAAGATTTCCAAGGCATTGGGTATCTCCAGGAGCATAGAAAAGTTAATTATTCAGAAGCTGCGAGAATATGGGAAACTGGTAATCTTTCTAGGACCTTTCTCAAAAACACAGTATCTGGGCAAGAAGGACGCTAGTCAAGGAGGCTACCAAGAGGTCTATGACAACTCTAAAGACTTTTCTTGGTTTACAACTTGAACTGGATGACCCTGTGCATACCGCAAAAATAGCCAGGGTGCTTCACTAAAGTACCCTTTATGGAAGAGTTGAAAAAAGAAAGAAACTCACATCAAATCTCTGCAAGATTTTGCCAGAAGGCATCTGGAAGACTAAGTCCAAGTGAAAGAATAGCCCAGGGTCTAGTGGGTCCAAAACAGCTTCAGCTGGACAATGACCCCAAACATATAGACAAAAGCCACACCGGAGTAATTGAAAAACGAAAAGGTCCCCATCCAACCTGACAAAGCTTGAGCAATTTTGCAATGATGAAGGGGCAAAAATTCCTCTGTCCAGAAGTGCAAAGCTGGTGGAGACTCAACCCTGCTACTGGAGGCACCCAGGCCAGCATGTTTTAGATCTCTCCCTGTTCTGTCACACCTGATTCAAATGATCAGCTCATTATCAAGTCCTTGATGAGCTACATCAGGTATGTCAGGGCAGGGAGAGATCTAAAACATGCAGGACGGGGTGCCTCCAGGAGCAGGCTTAAGAAACACTGAAATAGACTCATGGCTGTATTGGTGCCTCTACCACAATTATTAAAGCCACAGAAACCATTTAAAGTGTATAATTTTCCATGAATGGCTGACCTATTAATTTGGCTAGCAGTGTCTGAAAGATAAATAAATGCTGTTGACAGTTGTGCTGCTGCTATTGTCTGAATGACTAGCTATAGCGACTCTCAAATGTATTCACCCCCTTTGGACCATTTTATATGTTACAACACAAAATCAAAATAGATTTGAGTTAGGAGTTTTTGCCACGGATTAACATAAAACGTCCATAATGATAATGACAAAGGGAAAAATAAAACTATAAATTGTTCTAAATTAATTACAAAACAGAATATAATTGATTGAATAGGTATTCAAGTCCTTTAGTCAATATTTGGTGGAAACACCTTTGACAAAAATGTAATTTTAACTATGTCACACGCTTTGCCTATCTAGACACAACCATTTTTGCCCATTCTTAATTGCAAAATTGCTCAAACTGCGTCAGGTTGGATGGAGACAAAATTGTAAGTATTTTCAAATATTCTCTATTGGACGGAAATCTGGGTTTGACTGGGCCACTACAAAACATAGACCATTTTTTAAGACACAAATGTCTATTCAATATTTAATTGTGTTACAACATGGGTGAATACTTTTTTGAGCAACTGTAAATACACTGATCAGCCATATCATTATGACCACTGTCAGGTGAAGTGAATGAAACTGATAATCTCGTTATCTTGGCACCTGTAAGTGGGTCTTGGTGAACATGTAAGTTAAAATATTGAAAACAATGGATAAATAGATAGGGAAATTAATCTGAGTTTAATCTGAGGCACATAGCAGTTGTGCTAATACATTTAATACAATGAAGCTGTGTTTCTAAAGTGGTTTATAGCCTAGCTATGGTTTTACAAATTTGGTTATTTGAGGGTTAAAAATAGATATTTAACACTCAATCCGCTATGTGTATTATTGGCCCTAACATGCTGTAAAGAATGCTGAAGAGAGACATAGGCCAATTCATGAAATTCATTCTTAATCATGCTTTTGAAAGACCCAACACCACACAATACACCAAGTAATGTAATCCACATGAAAAATATCACCCCACTGGGGATTTTAAAGTGATGCCACAAATGGTAAAATAAGTATTCATTTTTATAAACTGATTATTATGACACTGATACTATAGACCAATCATGCCATAACATTATGACCACTGACAAGTGAATAAGTGAATAACACTGATAATCTCATTTTTAACTGCATCTGTCAGTGGGTGGGATATATTAGGCAGCAAGTCCTCAATGTTGATGTGATAGAAGCAGGAAAAATGGGCAAGTGTAAGGATCTGAGTGGCTTTGACAAGGGCCAAATTGTGATGGCTAGAAAACTGGTTCAGAGCATCTCCTAAACTACAGCCCTTGTGGGGTGTTCCCGGTCTGCAGTGAGAGGTACCTATCAAAAAGTGGTCCAAGGAAGGAAAAGCGCTGAACCGGCGACTGGGTCATGGGCGGCTAAGGTTCACTCTACATGTGGAGTAGAAGCTGGCCCGTGTGCTCCGATCCAACAGACCAGCTACTGTAGCTCAAATTGCAAAAAGTTAATGCTGCTACTGATAGAAAGGTGTCAAAACACACAGGGCATCGCAGTTTGTTGCGTATGGGTCTGCGTAGCCAGAGACCCGACAGGGTGTCCATGCTGACCCCTGCCCATGTTGACCACTGCTGAAAGCGCCTACAATGGGCACGTGAGCATCAGAACTGGACCACAGAACAATGGAAGATGGTGGCCTGGTAATGAATTGCATTTCCTTTTACATGATGTGGATGGCCAGGGGTGTGTGCATTGCCTACCTGGAGAACACATGGCACCGGGACGCGTTATGGGAAGGAGGCAAGATAGCTTGAGGCAGTGTGATGCTTTCTGCTGGGAAACCTTGGGTTCTGCTATTCTTGTGTATGTTACTTTGACACGTACCACCTACCTGAGCATTGTTGCAGACCATGTGTACCCTTTCATGGCAACGGTATTCCCTGATGCCATTTGCCTCTTTCAGCAGGATAATGAGACCTGCCACAAAACAAAAATGGTTCAGGAATGGTTTGAGGAACACAACAACAAGTTCAAGGTGTTGACTTGGCCTCCAAATTTCCCAGATCTCAATCCAAACGAGCATCTGTGGGATGTGCTGGACAAACAAGTCTGATTCTTGGAGGCCCCACATCGCAACTTACAGGACTCAAAGGATCTGCTCCTAACATCTTGGTGCCAGATACCATAGCATACTTTCAGAGTTCTAGTGGAGTCCATGCCTCGACAGGTCAGGGCTGCTTTGGCGGCAAAATGGGGACCTACACAATATTAGGCAGGTGATCATAATGTTATGGCTGATCGATGTACATCTACACTGTGTTTTATTACCAGCAAACACTACTTTGTCATATAAGTGAACACACACGACCACAGTTTCAAAGTTAGAGAGAAATAGAGTGGGATGCCATTTTAAATTCTCTGAATAAATGTCAGGCTTCTCTTTTGGAAATCGCATAGAAATTACCCAGGCTGTTACATTTATTTGCGCGATAGTCCTACAGTTTGGAAAGCCTTTGCTTGTGTTCTTCCTCTTAATAAGAGTGGGAACACTCATAACCTTGACAGCTATCAGACAATTTCTAAAATAGTGAATGTTGTCTACCTAAGATTGTAGAAGCTTTGGTGAATGTTCAGCTTCACTTCTTTCTCTCTGAGAATTTCATTTTAAATGAATATCAAGGAGTTGGCCAGGGCATAGCACTGGGACTGAGACCTCATTGGTTGTAAAAGGACATTGCTTTAGATGAAAAACATAATTGTTTATACATTCTATTAGACAGGTTATAGACCTGTCTAAGGCATTTAACATAGTTGATCATTCAATTTTACTAAACAAGCTGATCTGTTTAGATTTGGTAAATTATACTTATTTGTGGTTTTTCAACTTTTCAGTGGCTTGTAGATAAGATGGGTCTAAGGACATGTTTACATTACGAGAAAGGGAATAAAACCCTAGACAGACTTATCATGGTTTGCATAAACTTTTAGGTATGGTTTGCATGTTTGAGTTGTACCACGGCAGATCTTACCGGGCACTCGCGAGAAAATCGAGCGATATGGGTGAGCACTGCTTAAAAACAATTACAAGACAATTGTAATTCCGTGGAACATATTCAGAATGTAATCATATGCTGATGATACAGTCCTGCACAGTCCTAATGTTTTCTAAATTTTCCTTTCTGATTTTAATCATAACAAAAATCACTCTAAGATCTTAGTCCTCAATAAGTCCTAAAAACAGACATTTATTTTCTTTTGGTAATAAAATAAAATATAAAATGAAATCATATGATTTCATTTAAAACACGTTGCGGTAAAAGTAAATAAGATGAAGGTCAATATTGGATGTTTTTACAGACAGACAGTCAGTCTTTTAATGGTAGAAAACAAATGGTCCAAGCAACTTGTCTGTTTTACATTAAAGGGATATAATTGATTTGCACACAGCAGCTTCTCCTCTTAAACCATTGGATGTTTTAGCCTTTGATTTATGTCCTTCTGGTGAGAGCAGTAGGACTCTTTGTCTGTTTCGTACAAAGGTGGAAAGGGCCTCTGTCGTTAAGATGAGAGCAGCATTGTATTCTGTTTATTTATAATGCACTCCTGCGGAAACGTTCCGCATAGCTATTATGGTTAAAACAATAAAACAGTAGGAGAACAAAATATTGAATTCTACTAAGTATGCCAAAAGTAGCTTTTGAACAAGGTACAACCACTTTTAATTTGTTTGCCCCACTGTAGTGGAATAAGCTGATAATTGAGTCTTTCAGCTAATTCAAAGTTGGAATTTGATTGAATGCAAATGTTATTGCTTTTGATTTGTTCGTGTGTTTTTGTGTTTGTGTGCACGCTAATACGTTTTAAAATGTTTGGTAAGGATTTTTCAAAAGAGAACATGTTCTCAGTGTTTTTGCTGACTGAACAAATCCACTCATATTAAACAAAAATATATCTCCTTTCTCAAAACTATACTCTGTATATCTAGAATTTACAGTCAAGGCCAAAAGTATTGGTACCCTTTCTTGAGATAAATCACAACTGATTTTTAAAATATGTAGAAATTAACCAAATATTTTGTGTTGCAATAATACATTTTTCTGAGAATATTAATTTATATTACAAAACTTTGGTTTTTGTCCTTCGGTGTCACCCAGCTACTGTTTTCAGATCTCTCCAATCGTTTTCAATATGATTAAGATCCAAACGAAATTGCTGGTGACATCAGGACAGTCAAGCATATTGACTTGTCTTGTCATTAACCATTGCTGGGTGCTTTTTGAAGTGTGTTTGGGGTCACTGTCCTTTTTGGTCTCCATCAAAGGTTATGGGTTAAATATTGCTTTCCATAATGTCTTGAGATGCCATGCACACATTCACGGCACCAAGTGACAGAGGGGGCAAAGCAACCCAAAAAATCACTAAACCACTGTAGGCAAGGTGTTCTTGTCTTTGAAGTCGTAATTGTATTTTCTGTAAACATGGAGATTGTGTCCTTCATTTCATTTGGTCTCATTTGTACACATTCTCCCAGAAGGACTGTGGGTGTGTTTTGGCCAATTACTGTTGGACTCGCTTACTCGTCACTTTCTCACCAGTGAGTCGCCTGCCGTACAACCCTATTTTATTGAGTTGGCGATGGATGTTGTGAATTGAAACACAGTTGTTGTAATTTTTGTCTGAAGGTCAGCTTGAATCTGTTTAAGGCAATTGATGAAGTGCTGTCTACACCATTTGCGCTATCCTTTGGCCTGATCATCAATACATGTTTCTCTTGCAGCTATGTCAAGGGAGATACAGTGGCACATGCCTTGAACATTTCGATAACAGTATGTACGGAGGAAACAGGAACATCAAGGTCTCTGCAGATTTTGTACTTGGCTATAATCTTGTTTGATTTCAGACAATTCTCCTAGCAGACTCAAGAAAGTGGATTACAAAATATGTTTTTTCGGTAGTACATCTGATGGTGTTTTGGTTATTAATATTAAACTGCTCGCTGAACCAGGAACTCCAAAATCCTAACGCACCGGAATTAGTGCATGTTTCTGGTTTCTACCACAACCAAACTCACAGACGTCCAAGCCACCCGCCACAGGGCATCGTCAGAGGGTGAGAAGGCAAAGCAACCATATTAAATGACAAAACCACGAAGGTTCTGGCCACTTGCACCACCCTACGTGGTACCACTGGACTAATACAAGAGCAGGATTCAAATGCCGGTCTGGCAAAGACTCAGTAAACTGCAACATTAAACTGCTGCACCATTCACGGGGCCCATGCAGTTTTAGCCCTGAATCCATCATTGACCGTTAATAGTACACCAGAGTCACTTCCATAGGTCTCTCTTCCCCCATCTCTCAGAAACACACAGACACCCTGAATAACACCTCTTAAAAATACAATGCCACCTTACTGCAATCTAGTCCAGCCTGATCATTTAGACAAGAACTGACATTCTTGATTAATATCAACACATTGTCTGATTGATTTAGAGAGGCTCTGCAGAGGCAAGTCTGACCTTCAACGTGGACCAGGGAGTGTTAAATTGGAGGGTGTTTACTGCTGCGCAACATCTAAACTTTCAGGAACAGAGAGTCAAGACTTTAACCCTTCCTTATAAAGGAGTTGGTGAAAAAACTGAAGTAATATGTATATTTGTTGGGAAATAATCAAGCAGAAATGTTACTACATTACACCTGAGAAATGTTGACTTTAGGTACTGCATAGTTAAATTGTCTTGCATTTTTCTTTTTTTAACAATAATGTTTATTTTACCAATGATTTACCAATAGTTCTACTACACATTCCTTTATCTTTCATAGTGTTGGATCTTGGCATCACTCTTTTTTTGTCTGTTCTGTATTAGCAGCTGAATGTAGCATGGCCTTTGTTGGTGGATTGCTGCTGTCAGCAGAAAATGTTAACCATGTTGCTGATGTTTGCATTGTTACATTGCCATTCTGTCTGTCTGTCAAGACTCTCAGTTGAATGAGGGGGGGGGGTCCGGTAAAGCTTGCTGTGTAGATTTTAGTGCTTAAAGTGGGAATCAGCAGTTAAGACAATGGCAAAGCATTTTCACCTGCACTCACCGCATTGTCCTGCCCATCTGTAGTTTCTGCATATTGCTCATGGATTCAAACTGGAGCAGTGTAACCACAATTCCTAGACAGAGCTATGGATGCGAGGACTGACCACCCATGAATGATATCAAATTATATTTATAAACCTTGTTATGTTTGTTAACATAATATTTGGTTACAAACATCAGATCAAAGTAGTAGACATTTTTGATTTGGATTAGGTACAAGCGTTCAACTAAGCTCAGAAGACATTTTACAATTTAGATTATTCAAATTCAATGGAACAGTCATTAATGTAGTTCCAAAATATATGTTCCCCTTATACACTGGAAGTAAGATGCATTGTTCACAATTTGTTAACTTATTTAAATCCTCAGATGGAATATGGAATTCTATACAAATACATGGTCACTTTGCCTTGACACTCTTTTTTTTTTCATTATTTATTTTTGAATAAAATAGTTTTACTGGAATCTCCACTGTATGCTGACATAATTAATATAAGCTGCAGACCTGCCTGTCAGGGCTGACTTCCAACAATGGATTCTAATCACAGCCATGCACTTAATGGCCAACCCACCATTTAAATAGTCCTTGATGTTGCCTGGGTAACCAGCTCTCTCACAGCAGCATTTAATGGGTAATCCATTAATCAACATGAGGTTTAGGTTTTAGTCAGCATTTCCTGTTCCTGCGTATAGAAGCATCGAGGTCGATCTGTTACTGGGGGCAGCTGAACCTGATCATTCAAATGCTTGGCTGTCTGCCATGTTATTTTGTCTGGTCATTTATAGTAGGTTGTTTGGTGTCTATCAATTGTTGACATCTATCAGATATTAACGTCAGTTGACTGTTGATGTCTATTGGTTGTTGACATGTGCTGTTTGTGGCCTAGGGAACCAAAATGCCTGTATACACACTCGCAAAATGTTTTTCCACAGAACACAGTGACCTGTTGAGATGATTTGAGCTGTCAGGTTCCTCAACCTTCATCCACATACCAACCAACACTTTGATCACACAATACCACTTAATCTTTTTTCTCTGGTCAATAAGCCCTCCGATACACTAACTAGCACAGCCTGCTCCGAAACTCCGTCCATCCAAGTGGTTTAAACAGACAATCTGTCATTCAGATTCACACTGAGGGGAGACCCTTCTAGGTGTAAGCCTCCAAACCCAATTCCATCTGCACATGGATTGGAAGATTTATACTGTCACTGCAGAATTGTATTCCTGTAGCCTTAATGCACCAGAGCTGCGTGAGATACAATGAATCAGTCAGCGAACTGGAACAGGACATTCATGCATACATAAATGTGCTTAGACACAAACACAGACATATTCCTGGATTTGCATTTTTCAGAACCTGCTGCTAATTTAGAACCTCTTAGGTCCTAATAGTTCCTGCTACAGTGAACCCAAAAGATTTTCCATGGTACTCCTCTCTTTACCTTTTTTCCCCATTGTCCATCCATCCATCCTTCCATCCATCCATCCATCCATCACCCTGTACCCTCCCCTGTCTACTTTCTTACCATTTTCCTGTTAGTCATTGAGGGCATTTCAGTTCAGCTCTGCCAACTATCGTAACCCAGCATCATTACAGTTTAATCAGCAGTGACTGACACATCCCACAGCTGCCCCACCTTTATTTTGCTCTTAGAACAGGCTTTTTAGGGTCGTGGGCTCCAAGAGGAGTAGCTTGCAGCCTGACCAGGAACAATGGAATATCTGAGATGATGAATCCCAATAGAAATTTGGGAATGATGATGATACCAAGCACAATACAAAAACAATAAAAGGCTTGGCCCTCAGTGAATTAGAAGATTTGTTGTGGTGTCTACTTTGGTTAAAGCAGATAGTTTGACAGACAAACAGTAACAACACCCTGACCAAATGATACAGATGGACCCGTGTGGTCATCTTACAGTGGACTTTGAAGGTGCGTAACATCTTACAGCTTGCTCACTGGAGTTCAAGGCTAGGTATCTGAATAAGCACTTTGTCACAACTGCTTTATAAACTGTTTCTATCCTTTGATTCACTTCTGTGGGCCTATTTGATCCAGAAGTTGCTGCTGATTTTGCCAAGAATCCCAACACTAAAGTGAAGCCAGCTGTGTTTGGAATTACTAAGAATGCTAAATTCCACATGTGTTTTCAGGACACTTTAATTGGAAGCTGACTGCTTACTGTGTGGATAAGGGAGTCTTAGAAATAAGGGTTGCTTTTGACTGTAAAAAGAGAGACAACTATTACTATCATTTCCAGTTCTACCTATAGGCAATAAGAGGGAAGAGAAAGGTGGACAGTAAGATCCAAACCCCTCCACATTATAATTGGTCCATTGCAAGGACATCAAGGCAGAGCTGAGCTGAAAGAACTTGATCCTGTTGAATGACGGCGGCGACACCGGCTCCTTGATTACAGCATGAGCGTCGCACAGGGATTAAGCTTTATTAACCACCTCAGTCAGTTTCTCAACGCTAATGCATCGCTCACCGCCACTCACCACCACTCACCACCGGCATTTGTCACAACCTTCGTTAACAGCCATGAATGCATTTCGTCAGAGATGAACGGGCATCCTGAGTTGCACATTCGGTTGAAATGACAGAGTGAGAGTCTGTGTCATACATTGAGAAATACACCATTAGTCAGAAAGAGGAGCAACGAGACACAGACACACAGGTGCACGTGTCTGTACGCAAGCACAGCCCATTTGTGGCTCTTCAACATTTTGACACAGTCCCAGATTTTGCCCCTGCTGCGCTGGATATTTAGACCTGTTTTGTCAGTGTTGACAGTCATATGGGAAGACATAATAACTGCTGATTCCCTGCTCTGATTGCAGTCTTTGCTTTGCACAGGGCTCTATGCTAATCAAAGCAATTAGGTAACAACATTCGCTTGTTAATTTATGCTGCCGAGGCATTCTGAAATGAGGTACAATGACAGTGATAGCCAATTAGAGATGTGGCGTGCTATAGAGATGAGTAGACAGACAGTGCTTCATCATCTCTCATGCTTTTTAACAATCTAATTTGCATTGTCATTTAGAACATCCCCTCATGAGAATTGTAAATGGGAATGTTGATTTGGATTGATTAAAAAAACTTTGTAGCTGAACGCTTGCTTGTTTATCCCTATAATTTTTGTAGACATAGTGTCAATATGAAAACCAATGCAAAGGCTTTTATATATGAAGCAAATAAAATTCAAAACATGTTATGAGGAGCACATTGTGCTATATATGCTGTAGGGATTGATGTGATCATATATTTTATTTTAGAGTCTTTTTAGCATGAGTTGTGGGGTAGGGTATCGGACAATTGTAGGCAATGTAATAATTATTTCCAGCACTCTGGCATGGTGAAACCATAGCCGCCAAAGCAAAAAAAAACTAATCCTGACATTAACATTTTGTTGGGCATATGAATTGCATATTTTGATATCTAGATAATCTGTCGAGTTACAACACGTTTTAAGGTAATTGTGCTCCTGGCGCTATTGAATTCATGTGTGACTTAAAGGTGCCCTAAAATATAATAATAACCCTTTAATAATAAACCCGATAATAACCCTCACATTCCATCAGTTAACGTAAAAAATAGTTTCTGGACTGACACTATTCCCAATGCCATGGTTGCAAGTAAAACTTAGAAGGCCGGGACCTTCGTAGGCGTGTACTTTCTTGAAAGTGTGTGAGGTTAAGACCAATGACAAGCTTTGTTTGGGTTCATGTAGCCTACACTGAATGCTCCAGAAACTAAAATATATTGAAGCAATGCGAGCATAAGACAAACAAGGGTACATTTTGCATTTGATGGCGAGAGATTGTTTGTACAGTGATGCAGAGTTGGCTACCTTTCTACTTGACAAGTTGGTCACCTCAATTAGCTAGTTGGCTATATACAGGTGCTGGTCATAAAATTAGAATATTATGAAAAAGTTGATTTATTTCAGTAATTCCATTCAAAAAGTGAAACTTTTTATACATATTAATTATGTATATTGTATATTATATTAATTCATAACACACGGTCTGATGTATTTCAAATGTTTATTTATTTTAATTTTGATGATTACAACTGACAACTAATGAAAGTCCCAAATTCAGTATCTCAGAAAATTTGAATATTACTTAAGACCAAAAGAAATGTTGGCCAACTGAAAAGTATGAACATGAAAAGTATGAGCATGTACAGCACTCAATACTTAGTTGGGGCTCCTTTTGCCTGAATTTCTGCAGCAATGCGTTGTGGCATGGAGTTGATCAGTCTGTGGCACTGCTCAGGTGTTATGAGAGCCCAGGTTGCTCGGATAGTGGCCTTCAGCTCTTCTGGATTGTTGGGTCTGGCGTATCGCATCTTCCTCTTCAAAAAGATTTTCTATAGGGTTAAGGTCAGGCGAGTTTGCTGGCCAATTAAGAACAGGGATACCATGGTCCTTAAACCAGGTACTGGTAGCTTTGGCACTGTGTGCAGGTGCCAAGTCCTGTTGGAAAATGAAATCTGCATCTCCATAAAGTTGGTCAGCAGCAGGAAGCATGAAGTGCTCTAAAACTTCCTGGTACACGGCTGCGTTGACCTTGGACCTCAGAACACACAGTGGACCAACACCAGCAGATGACATGGCACCCCTAACCATCACTGACTGTAGAAACTTTACATTGGACTTCAAGCAACGTGGATTCTGTGCCTCTCCTCTCTTCCTCCAGACTCTGGGACCTTGATTTCCAAAGGAAATGCAAAATGTACTTTCATCAGAGAACATAACTCAGCAGCAGTCCAGTCCTTTTGGTCTTTAGCCCAGGCGAGACACTTCTGACGCTGTCTTGTTCAAGAGTGGCTTGACACAAGGAATGCGACAGCTGAAACCCATGTCTTGCATACGTCTGTGCGTGGTGGTTCTTGAAGCACTGACTCCAGCTGCAGTCCACTCTTTGTGAATCTCCCCCACATTTTTGAATGGGTTTTGTTTCACAATCCTCTCCAGGGTGCGTTTATCCCTATTGCTTGTACACTTTTTTCTACCACATCTTTTCCTTTCCCTTCGCCTCTCTATTAATATGCTTGGACACAGAGCTCTGTGAACAGCCAGCCTCTTTAGCTATGACCTTTTGGGTTTTACCCTCCTTGTGCAAGGTGTCAATGGTCGTCTTTTGGACAGCTGTCAAGTCAGCAGTCTTCCCCATGATTGTGTGGCCTACAGAACTAGACTGAGAGACCATTTAAAGGCCTTTGCAGGTGTTTTGGGTTAATTAGAGTGTGGCACCAGGTGTCTTCAATATTGAACCTTTTCACAATATTCTAATTTTCTGAGATATTGAATTTGGGGTTTTCATTAGTTGTCAGTTATAATCATCAAAACTGAAAGAAATAAACACTTGAAATATATCAGTCTGTGTGGAATGAATGTATCCATGGAATTACTGAAATACATCCACTTTTTGATGATATTCTAATTTTATGACCAGCACCTGTAATCTATGTGTAAGTTAGTAGATTAATAATGGCGGAGAAACAAATATACTACATAGAAAATAATTCAAGGTGCTTGTTTATTGTATTCATAAGATACAGCACCAGATACAGCATAAGATACTGCATAGGATACAACAAAATTTTCCTGAAGCCAGCGTTTCTGTTTTTTCATGGTGGTTTTCAATGTTAGTTTGAGTTTAAACTGCAACTGCTAGCAACAACGTCAAATTACTACAGGACAGTCAGATTCTAGCCTGCTAAGTAGTGGCAGCACACAGACCGACGCTGTCAGTGCGGTTGTCTCTGTTACCACGGTAACCTCCTTTCAGGTGCAGCTGAACATTTCCGATTTGTGATCTTTTTTGCTTGCTCAGGTGAGGTCACACAATTTTCTATGAATTCAGCAGCAAGTCAAAAAGTTGACATGATGCCCTGCTTTGAAAAATTAAGTGCATTTAAGGCTGCAAACAAAGTCAGTGCACTAAACAATATTCAGAAACACAGCTAATTTAAGAAATTACTTCTTAGCCAATTATGTCAAGGCATACAGCAGACAGACACATCCGGGAACACATTCCCGCCCCTTTTTGGGGGACAACAAATTTGTTTCGCCATAGACATTCATGTTAAATAGCAGTACAAAACAACACTAAGCCTGCCATAGAATGCAAAAGAAACATAGCAAAGATTAATTTGGTCCATCTTAAATCATGTCCATTCAGTTTCCTGGCATCAAACTGGTGCAATAACCCCACTCTCTACCCGGACATCTATTTTTAACCTGTTGAGTCTCCAGGTAAGCAAATTACCAGTGAAATAGTTGAATTTTCATTCCTTCTCTACAAACCCATATGGAAATGTTATATATGGCACTGTAAGTAACTTATATAACTCTGGCAAAAAATTTGACCACTGCACCTTTTTCTTTCCATTCCAAAAAAGTTGAAAAGGATGGTTTAGAGTGAAGAACAGAAGGTTTAAAATCAAAAGACCACTGCAAATTGAATGCTGTTCCTCACTCACAATTTTCCTTTTCAACATTTTTGCATTCATCTTGCCGTCAGTGTTCACAGTGGGATGGAATTCTGATCACTGTAGGCCTTGTTGACCCCTCTCCAAACATAGTGCTTATGGGTGTGACAATAAAGCTCTATTTTGGTCTTGTCACTCCAAATTATAGTGTGCCAGAAGCTGTGAGGTGTGTCAAGGTGTTGTCGGGCATATTGTAACCAGGCTTTTTTGTGGCATTGGCGCAGTAAAGGCTTCTTTCTCGCAACTCGGCCATGCAGCTAATTTTTGTTCAAGTATCGTTGTATTGGGCTGCTTGAAACAACCACACCGTCTTTTTCCAGAGCAGCCTGTATTTTTCCTGAGGTTACCTGTGGGTTTTTCTTTGTATCCTGAACAATTCTTCAGGGAGATTTGGCAAAAATATTTCTTGGTCTACCTGACCTTGGCTTGGTGTCAAGAGATCATAGAATTTTCTACTTCTTAATAAGTGTACTGGCTGGCGTTTGCAAGGCTTTGGATACCTTTTTATATCCTATTCCATCTTTATAAAGTTCCATTACCTTGTTATGCCGGTCTTTTGACTGTACTTTTCTTCTCCACATGGCCCAGTATCTAGCCTGCTCAGTGCATCCATGTGAGGGCTAACAAACTCACTGACTATTTATACACAGACTCTAATTGCAATTTAAAAAGCCACAGATGTGGGAAATTCACCTTTAATTGCCATTTTCACCTGTGTGTATCACCTTGTGTGTCTGTATCAAGGCCAAACATTCAAGGGTATTTAAACTTGATCAGGGCCATTTGGGTGATTTTGGCTCATTTTGAAATCATTATGATATAAAAAGGAACCAGAAAATGATGTGATAATAAATAGCTTAATATGATCACTATCCTTAAATAAAATACTTTTGAGCAAAACTGTATATAGATTTCTGTAAGGGAATATTATTCAAGCTAGCAATAGCAATGTGCTCTGACAACTGACCTAACCAGCTATGTTTGCCCTGCTGGTGTTTAACACCGGTTGGTCTGCAGCTAATACGTTAGTAGGTGACATTGGCAGCAGTACAGCATGACAACAAAATTAATATGTGCAAAATGGAATGGCAAGAGAGACAACCAACCAACTACACAGCAACCCTTTGGCATAACAAGCGTTATTAATTTAAGCAGGCCGGTTTGTCTTGTTTATGCTGTTGTAGTCTACGTGGGATGCAGGTTTGTTTTCCCCCTCCACAGGTCTTGGAGATGAAAGCCTACTCTGGATTACGTATTACCAGTCCAAGGTATTGTATAATGTACTATTACAGAAAGGGAATGTGCATTCATTATATAATTTATTCATTTTCCATTCATTATCAGTCTTATTTTGGAGTGTTTTATTATTAAATTATATAGAAATATAACATATTCTTGAATTTGTATTTATTTCATGCCAGGGTACACAGGTACACAAATGACAAACATTCGTATCGGCTTCAGCAGACAGGGTCAGAGGGTCTACCATGAAGTTCAATTAAAAGTTTGCCAGTAGATGAGGGGTTGTGATTTTCCTGATCATGGAATTGTTAATATCCCCAGACAGGTCTGGAAAAATAGTCATATTTTTCCCCAATGTATCTTCTGCACCCATGTACAAATCGCTATGTTTTGGTGGGATATTGTGATAGCACGCTAGCTATTTAAATGAACATTGCATTTACTGTATTTTTGTAGCCTATTATCTACTTTGCTTCTCTTTGCTGTTATGAAGTGTCTGACTAAGGCTAGACTGAATGTAATCCCCAAGTGTTTGCTTACATTATCAAATCCCAGAAATAGCAGAGCCACCCCAAGCAATATTTTTATTAGATATTTACTCAACCAAGTGAGGTGACTGCCACTCCAAATAATAAGGCAACTTCGAAAAGGCTGTTGTATCAGGCTCATTGTTTTTTTTGAAGCAGTCCTAGTATACTGTTACAGATTAAACATCATTTTAAAATAAAGAACTTATGAACATTGTATTTGGAAGAAGCAATGTCTAAACAAATCACGTTAATTGGATTATTGGAGCAGGAAATGTCTGTTTAGAATTGAATACATGTCTGTTTGAGGTTGGAGTAGAAATCTTCAGCCAGGTTTGCTTTAAAGCAGGCATCTGCCAGGTAGCTTGAGGGCACTTTTGGGAACAGCTGTATGTTCACTCTGTTTCCTCTCATGGGGACCATGGCTTGGCATCTATTCACGTATTCTCTTTCGCCTCTTTCGCCTCTTTCTATTTCTTTATTCTTACTCTACCTCTCTCACTCTTTCTCAGCAGGGAAGGTTTCAAGTTCAATACATTTTTGCTCAATACAATGGTTAGTCTAGCTGGAATTCTTCTCTGAGTTGGTTAGAGGTTGAATAAACAACTGTCTGGGAATCGTGTAATAAAAATGGTTGTCATACACTTGATTGTCATACACTAATTGGGTGTTTCTCAGCAACTGTATATCTCTTATCTAATAGACTTTCATTTAATGAATTAAAGGGATAGTTGAAATACATTTCGAAACTATTGCATTGGTTTCCCTTTCCTGTAAGCAAACTCATGAAACAAGTTATGACAGCAATTCATTATTTGATTTAGCTTCCTTTACAATGTCTGAAAGTGTTTTGCTGCAGTGTTATTTGTCCTCAGGAGGCAGCAGCCCCACCCTCAAAAATCCCTGAATTGACAAGGTTCACTTAACCTTTTATTACCTTTGTGGAATCTGAGCATTAACAATTATAATGTGAATGTATGTTTCAATGGAAGTGCCTAGATGATGAGAACAACATAAACCTCTCTGTTTAGAAGAGAAGAGATTGAAAAGAGAAGAGATTGAGCCTGTAACAGCATGAGCTAAGACTATCAAATGCTCCAATAAATAATTGAATTACTCTCTCCCTTGACAACCGGGTATTCGATAATTATTTCAACCACTATACGAAACAGACGATTTCTAACAGTTTGGTGCTGCGAACGGATGGACAAGTTTTAACGATTCTACTGAACTTCGGCTGGAGAGCTTAGGGGCTCGATTTGCAATCGCGAGGAAGAAGTCGTTTTTCCCGGTTACTGGTTGGTGAGAACAATTGAACAGTGAGTCGTAAAACTACGCCATATAAAGAACTGTCAATATTGTAAATAATAAAATTTTGTAAAATATGTCTAGGGGTGGTGAAATTGGAGAAAAGACCAGGTTAGTCCCTGACTAGGCCACGAATAAAATAGTGTAAAAATCTTCAGGGGTGGCTAAATTGGAGAAGTGCTGATCTTTATTTTGTTGACAATGCTAATTGTTTTAGGCAACTTTTACAAGTAAAATATAATTCTGTCCAGTTCTTGTGTAATTTTGAGTCAAACGTATTTAGTGCGTTTGACGTATAATTTTTAACCCCCTCAAGGGGGTTCTCACGACAATGTAGATAGGCCTTAACTGTCAGGGCTGAGGCAAAAATTAGGAGCAGGAGACGTGGAGTCATTTAGAAACACTGTTTAGTTTAGTATAAATGCGGAAGCACTGACTTGTGCTCACAAACGGTGAGACAATAACACACAAAGACAGGGGAAGCAGAGGGAACATATATACTGGTTGGAATGATTAGAATGAGGACCAGGTGTGCTAAACAAGACAACAGGTGAAATGAATAAATGAGGTGGGCGGTGGTGTTAGAAGTCCGGTGACGTCGATCACTGGAGCCTGCCTGCTCCAGGGGGAGGAGAGGCAGCAGAGGGCGCAGTCGTCACATTAGCTAAGGTCTGAGCTGGTCGCTAGCACAAGTGGGTACATCTGAAACCTAGTTATTAACTGGAAATTGGCACAGTGATTTTCTAATCTGGTAAAATAGTCTCATGGTTGTCTTACAAAAGGTTAAAGTATTTTCTCTCTCCTTATATATTATATAAATGGCAGAATGAAAAATCCACATGGTGATAGTCTAACGTTAAAGAGACACGCTGTGTTCTATGAGGATTGCATTTGAATCCTAAATAGTCATAGCCTATGAAGAGGGTTAAACAGCCAAGCGAGTTTATTCCCCACAAAATGAAATGACCTATTTTTAAAATGCTAAATTGAGTTTGGTCACATAATATAGTTTCTCTTATTTGTATTCACCCACGATAACTGGGATAATACTTGTGTTTTTAAAGCCAACGCCTGATACTCGTTAATGGAGTTTAAATCCTAAAATGGTAAATTGACTAATGAACAAATAGGGTATCGTTGTAACATTGTTTAAGGCCTACATTGAGTTTCCTTTGGATTACTTATTGTACCTTGATTCTAGCGATGTCATACACCTGTTTTCTGTCTACATTGCCATTCTTAAGAGTTTTCTTAATTTCCACCCTAATGTTGAGTTGTTGTGTAGATAATGATAAGTAGGGAGATTGACCGTCATCTTGAACTTCTTCCATTTTCTAATAAGTGCGCCAACAGTTGTTGCCTTCTCACTATGCTGCTTGCCTATTGTCCTGTAGCCCATCCCAGCCTTGTGCAGGTCTACAATTTTATCACTGATGTCCTTACACAGCTCTCTGGTCTTGGCCATTGTGGAGAGGTTGGAGTCTGATTGAGGGTGTGGACAGGTGTCTTTTATACAGGTAACGAGTTCAAACAGGTGCAGTTCATACAGGTAATGAGAGGAGAACAGGAGGGCTTCTTAAAGTATAACTAACAGGTCTGTGAGAGCCGGAATTCTTACTGGTTGATGATCAAATACTTATGTCATGCAATAAAATGCAAATTATTTATTTAAAAATCATACAATGTGATTTTCTGGATTTCCGGCTCTTGAAGTGTACCTATGATAAAAATTACAGACCTCTACATGCTTTGTAAGTACGAAAACCTGCAAAATCGGCAGTGTATCAAATACTTGTTCTCCCCACTGTATGAAGGTTTGTTTCTCGCAAGACAGGTGGGAAACTCTGTAAGTTGACAATCCCAATATTCGACTTTGGCGTATTTTGTGATGATGCTTAATGATCTACATTATGACGGCTATCATGGTATGTCAACAGGATATGCATTAGTCTTTTGTATGATATTGTTGCATGGATCATGATACGGACAAGGGGATTTTTGACTGTTCAAAGGGGAAATGTTTTAATCATGATGTCATGTTGAGTCTGATTTTCTGCTGAACACCATTAACACTGATAGTAGCCTGTTGATGTCAAAATGTTTCTCCACCCTTATAATCTGAGGTGGGGACGGGATTGATGACTGTTATACATTGAGTTATGTGTCGGAGTGGGGAGTGTCAATTGTCTTGTTTACATTCATTTTCATTTGAGGAACTATAAGACCTGATTGGTTAGATACTCCTTTTGTTGCTTCGTCTTAGTCATTTGTAACATATGTGTATGGGCCTTTTCATTTCAGTAGGAATTTAATTGAATTGTACTATATTTTATCAAACATGTAATGTTTTTCTTTAAATGTTTGATAGGGGGGAGTGTGGAATCTGAGCATTAACAATTACAATGTGAATGTACGTTTCATTGTAGGTGAATGTGCCTAGATAATGAGAACAACAGAAACATCTCTGTTTTGATTATCTCTCTGTAGGTTGCGCTCTGATAACCCCAGGAATGTTCACATTGACCATTTGGCATGGGGGTTACTGTCTTGGAAACCTGATCTTTGCTAGGTAGACACACGCTTCAATGTATATATCAGCTTGTAACCAACATTACAGAAGAGAAGAGATTGAGCCTGTAACAGCATGAGCTAAAATATCAAATCATGCAATAAATAACTGAATTACTCTCTCCCTTGACAACTGGGTATTCAATAATTATTTCAACCACTATACGAAACGGCCGATTTCTAACACTTTTATATGTTTAGTTTCAGAGTGTATGAAAATGTGTTCGGCTATAATAACCTCGTCATCTAAAACAGTTTTTAAGGCGCTTGCTGTGGTTCCTGTCCAAAAGACAACAGGAAAAGATCTGTGTGGTACTGTGTACTGTGTATGCATGGGGCTAAGTGAACAGGAGTACAGCGGGGAGATAGAGAAATTGTTCACTTTCTAAATGTATAATGGATAAAAACTGTCTATCCTTTTTCCATCAATCTACATACAATACCCTATAATGAAAAAGTGAAAACTTTTTTTTCTCACTTGAAATTGAGCTCAGTTGCATCATCTTTCCTTTCCTTTGATAATTTTTGAGAACTCTAGAACTTGATTGGAGTCCACTTCTGGCAAATTCAATTGATTGGATTTGAATTGGTTTAGAAAGGCAAACATGTGTCTGTATACAGTGGATATAAAAAGTCTACACACCCCTGTTAAAATGCCAGGTTCTTGTGATGTAAACAAATGAGACAAAGATATGTCATGTCAGAACTTTTTCCACTTGTGACTTATAACGTGAACAATTCAATTGAAAAACAAACTGAAATCTTTGAGGGGGAAAATTCACAATAACCTGGTTGCATAAGTGTGCACACCCTTAAACAAATACTTTGTTGAAGCACATTTAGATTTTATTACAGCACTTTTTGGGTAAGAGTCTATTAGCATTGCACATCTAGATGTGGTAATATTTGCCCACTCTTTGCAAAAGTGCTCCAAATCTGTCAGATTGCGAGGACATTTCCTGTGCACAGCCCTCTTCAGATCACCCCACAGATGTTCAATTGGATTGAGGTCTGGGCTCTGGCTGGGCCATTACAAAATGTTAATCTTCTTCTGGTGAAGCCATGCTTTTGTGGATTTGGACATGTGCTTTGGGTCGTTGTCGTGCTGAAAGATGTACTTCATCTTCAGCTTTGTAACGGATGCCTAAAGGTTTTGTGCCAAAATTGCCTGGTATTTGGAACTGTTCATAATTCCCTCCACCCTGACTAAGGCCCCGGTTCCAGCTGAAGAAAGCATGATGCTGCCACCACCATGCTTCACTGTGGGTATGGTGTTCTTTGGGTGATGTGCAGTGTTGTTTTTGTGACAAACATATCTTTTGGAATTATGGCCAAAAAGTTAAACCTTGGTTTCATCTGACCATAACACATTTTCCCATGTGCTTTTGGGAGACTTGATGGGTTTTTTTATAGCAAACTTCAGCCTGGCTTGGATGTTTTTCTTTGTAAGAAAATGCTTCCGTCTTGCCACCCTATCCCATTGTCCATTCATATGAAGAATACAGGAGATTGTTGTCACATGTAGCACACAGCCAGTACTTGCCAGAAATTCCTGCAGTTCCTTTAATGTTGCTTTAGTCCTCTTGGAAGCCAACCTAACCAGTTTTCTTCTGGTCTTTTCATAAATTTTAGAGGGACGTCCAGTTATTTGTAAAGTCTCTGTTGCACAATTTTTTCTCCACTTGATGATGACTGTCTTCACTGTGTTCCATGGTGTATCTAATGCTTTGGAAATTATTTTGTACCCTTCTCCTGACTGATATCTTTCAACAATGAGATCCTTCTGATGCTTTGGAAGCTCTCTGCGGTCCATGGCTTTTGCTCTGAGATGCAACAAAGAAAAACTAGAACAGCTGAACTTTATTTGTGAATAATCAGAGTCACTTTAAATGATGGCAGGTGTGTAATAACTTCTATTTCACATGAGTTTGAATGTGATTGGTTAATTCTGAACACAGCCACATCCCCAGTTATAAGAGGGTGCGGTGTGCACACTTATGCAACCAGGTTATTGTTTTTATTTTTCATGTTTATTTTAGTTTGTTTTTCAATTGAATTGTTCACATTATAGATCAAATTAAAAGTGGAAAAATGTTCTGACATGATTTATCTTTGTCTCATTATTTTTCCTCACAACAACCTGCCATTTTTACAGGGGTGTGTAGACTTTTTATATCCACTGTAATGTTGTAGGTTTCACAGTGCGTGTCAGAGAAAAAAACAAGCCAAGAGGTCAAAGGAAATCTTTGTAGAGATCCAAGTTATAATTATGTTGAGGCATATATCTGGGGAAGGTTATAAAAATCTTCTATAGCATTTAATGGTCCCAGGAGCACAATTTGCAATGAAATGTGTAATGGAATAAGTCTGGATGCCCCCATACTCGTCCTAGAGCTGGCCATCTGGTCATACTATGTAACTGTGCATGAAGTGCCTCGGCCACTTTTAACAGAGCTTCAGAGTTTCTTTGCAGAGATCAGAAAACTTGCCAGAAGGGCAACCATCTTAATGGTAGAGTGGCTGAGCTGAAGCAACTCATGAGTAAAAGGCATATGAAATGTGACATGAAGGACTCTGAAATCATGCCAAGTGGTACGTTTGTCAAAAACAAGATACCACTAACCAACCTGGCATAAACCATCCCTACGGTGAAGCATGGTGGTCGAAGCGTTGTGCTATAATGATTCTTCACAGCAGCATGGACTGGGAGAGCTCAGGATTCAGGTAAAAATGAACTGAGCAAAATATAGTGAGGTGCTTATAGAAAAACTTGATGCAGAGTGCACAGGAACTCAGACTGGGGTGAAGATTAATCTTTCAGCATGAGAATAACCTGAGGCTTCAGGACTAGTCTGTGAATGTCCTTGAGTGGCCCAGAGAAACCATGGATTTGAACTCAGGCTTTTCGGTTTTTCGTAGACTTAAATAGTCTATGCATCATAAAGCAGCAAAACTTGATATTGGTTATTTTTGCATTTCACCATTCATTTATTGCTTACATAATTTTAGAATCACAATAAAAAAGGTCTGTGTTTTAGTTTAAGCTTACCCCTACTTGGCATTTTGATAAAAGTTTAAAACGCATCTGGACAACATTCATGTTTGTCAACATATTTGCTACTATTAAATACAAAAAAATATATTTGCTTATATTTAGCCAACAATGATACATGTCAACTTGACCTAAAGATATTTACAGTTATCAAAACAGCAATGTTCTGAAAGCCTACACAAAAAGCCTATCTCTCAAAAATTCCTTTCAAAAGGTTTAGAAAAAGCTGTTTCCCAGCAAGTCAAAACCTTCCTGAAGACAAATAATATTAACAAAATCCTGCAGTTCAGTTTCAGACTCAATCAGGACTGAGACTGCACTTGCGTTGGTGGTGTATTGCCTTCTAATGGCATCAGACCAAGATTCTGCATCCATCCTATTGCTTCTTACTGCTTCCTTCGACAGCGTTGTTCACGTTGTTCACCCCTCTGAGCCTGGTTCCTATCTAGGTTTCTTCTTATATTTCGGCCTTCTTAGGGAGTTTTCCTAGCCACTGAAATTCAACACTATTGTTGTTTGCTCCTTTGGGTTTAAGGCCGGGTGTTTTGTAAAAGCACGTTGTGACAACTGCTGATGTAACAAGGGGTTTATAAATAAATGTGATTGATTAGGTTGAACGATACATTTATTTTTCAGTTTGACAGCATTTTGGCATACCAATAGACTACAACGGTGTAAGACAGAGACATGTTGATAAAACAAACTGTATGTTGCAACAGCCTGAAAAGAAGTAGCCTACGCAACTTCTTTCATCTCAAACATGTTGACAAACTATGCCAACATCACTCCAGTATAGATATCCGAGCAACATGGAAATGCAAAGAAACAACACAACATTGAGTCCTCAATGCTGTAAGGCCAGTATTCAAAAGAATGACTGTAAGACAACAACTCTGTAAACAAGACTTCTTTATTAACCTTCGAGGAGAAACACAATTGATCCCACATCATGCTAAACTGTTCTACCTGGTCCTCCTTTCCTTTACCTCGCAAAACCGATCCACCTTTTCAATATAAGAGTCCACACAATACCTCCAGGCAACCCTTAGCATGTGTATGCTCACAGACATGCGACCACACTGTTGAGAATAGCAGATTTCAGCACTTTCTACATCCAGGTTACGAATGTCAGTACGTTTTTTGTGCAGTACCAAAAACGTATCATGACCCCGAAAATTGCAATACCTACATACTGTGTGTCATGCAAACTGCATAGATGGTACAATTGCTTTAAAGTTTTTCTGCAAGTATGCTCTAACAGCTCAAGGGCTGAAGGATACTCACATTCTCCTGTGGCTATCTGAGGTCAATGTGCGTTAATGGTAGACATTAAGACATGGTTTGTGGAGTATTGGTGCCGTCTCATCTGCCAGGGTTGAACCACCAAAACCACCATTTTGTGTCAGCAGAATCTCAGTTCCAAACCAACTGTTTGTTTTCAATACTGTTTGAAACCACCAGATACCTCTTAACTTCTCTTCTGTCCATAATTCCTGCCCCGAGAGAATGTTTAGGAATAGGGAGGATTGGCATTCCGGGTTTGGCTTGTGTCTGTCTGTGATGAATGCTTGATCCAGAGAGAGTTTAGTCTCCAAGATCATGTTACTTGGAATAGGAAGTGATTCCTGACGCTGTCCTGGAATGAACCCTTTTAACCTGACCAATTGGCATAGTAGTTTCATTAAGTTTTGGCTCTGTTTAAAATGAGATGCGATCTGTTTACAGAAACACTCCAACTACCCTCTTGGAATTGGGAATGCATAGGATGATGCAGAATAATAATTTTCTATTTGTTGGTTTATTGTTTGATTATCTATCTCAATTCCTCAGTCCATCTGTATAAGCTTTTGTAATGACTTCCAATCGTATTGGTTTTTTTTCTTTTGCAAATACTCAATTTGGAATAGTTTTTGTCTATGTTGAGAGAGATAACAGTTGGTTGTGGGTGTATGAGAGAGTGGTTAAGTCCTTTCTGCTTCCTTCTAGACCAGCCAATTAAAACCCTCAGAATGAAATGTTCCGACATCAGGGGACAATCATGGCCCACTGATAGAACAAAGCCATAATTATGTTTTGTATTTGTTTGTATTTTTGGACTTCCTCCATTGTCCAGAGAGACAGATTCCCATAATCCTCTTGTGACATGAGGGATAAGGAAAGCAGACAGAGATGGCTGTGAGATATGCCAATAGGCTAATCCCAAGACTCCCTAAAAACAAGATTCCAATGTCCAGATGATTATTACAGCCTATATTTTGGGGATTAGGAAATAAGGCAATAAACAATAAATTGGAAGAGGAAGACTTTATGCCATGCTGTATTTGGATACATCTTAATATCTTGTAAAGACATAGAGGTTCAAGACAAAATTGTGATTGCATTAGTAATTGTGAATTTGCAATGCATTAACTAACATTTGTGCATGAAACAAGTCCTCAACATTTAGTGTGGGCTGATGGACATTTTTTTTATGTATGATTGTTTTTTTAAAAGCCTCCTACTCGTACCTGACATTCAACCATATTAATGTTGGATCACTTCAGGGAAATGTTAAGATAAACACGTACTACTTGCCTGCTATCTGTAGTGAGATGAGTCATGGTTATGAAAGGGCACTTAGTTGAGCTGCATCAGATGTGAATGGGTGTGTCTCCATTGCTTATGTAGTGTGCCACTTTTGTCCAGAGCTATAGTCAAAAGTAGTGCACTATGTAGGACATGCATTTGGGATTCAGCCAATATCAATGTGTCAGTTAAAATGCATTAAAAAAAAAACTGTCCCAAAGCTGATAATCTGGTGTGAGGATAGACACCTCCTAATGCGATAATGTTAGCACATTCAATGCTATAATAAGGATTTACTAATGCAGCACACAGTTATGCAATGAGTGTGAACGTTCTTTTCTGTATATATTTCACTAAAGTTAAATGAAACTAATAACCTAGCACAGGGCCATAGCCAGAGTTCAGAAACTAGTGAAGTCTAGATTTATTTTTGTTATAAGAGAGCTTATTTATGCAAATTCATACCACAAATTACACCTAAACACAACCAAAGTTATAGACTACAGTCACACAAACTCATTATCTATAATGAAAGACCTGTTGGCCCTCTGTTCTTTCTGTCCTCATGGTCACATGTTTCCCTGGTTTCTTCTGTTTCGTTTTTTTTGTTTAAAAATAATTCTGCAGGAATCTTTTTGGCATTCTTCTTCTCTCACTGTTCTGTGTGACTAGTTTTCTGTGAGAGGAGGGATCAGGGAGGTTGATTAGACCTTAATTGATTGCATCACAGCATGTTGCTTGAAAATAATTTACTAAGGGTTTGGATGAATTGAGTCCTTCACATGTTAACAAGAGATGTCACTAGAGATTCATGGTGTCTGGCCCTATTCCCCAGTCAAAATATATTTTCATTTTGTGTATTTTTAGAGAAACACTGTGTGTAAAATGTGTCTCATAGCATGTTAGACAATGATCTATCCAAATAAAGAAATTAAGTCCAATCTGTCCCCCATCCACTCAACACCAACAAAAGGCACAACAATGTCTGTACTATGTTGCCAAAAAACTATAGTAAATGAACATCTACATATTCAGATAAATCAGGTTCAGAAAAAATTCTAAACTGATTTAATTAGTCTATTAATCTCGCAATGAATTAATTAAAATATATAATTAAAAAGAAACATTTAATAACCGGATCTCCCTTTCTCTGATCAGAATACATTGAAATACACTGAACAAAATTATAAATTCAACACTTTATTTTTGTTCCCATTTATCATGAGCTGAACTCAAAGATCTAAGACTTTCTCTATGAACACAAAAGGCCTATTTCTCCCAAATATTGTTCACAAATCTGTCTAAATCTGTGTTAGTGAGCACCTCTCCTTTGCACACTTCACAGGTGTGGCATATCAAAATGCTGATTAGACAGCATGATTATTGTACAGGTGTGCCACAATAAAAGGCCACTCTAAAATGTGCAGTTTCACTGTATTGGGAGGGTCCGGGGGGTCCATACAGTTCATAGACACAATTTGTGGTGGGAGTAAACTTAGTAAGAAAGGTTAGTATGGTGTCCAGGCACTGGGTGAGCATGTAGTTTTGTGCCGTAGTGGTTAAAGACAGTGCCTCTCATGCGGGAGACCCAGGTTTGAATCCGGTAAGAGCAACAGTATTTATTCATTTTAATTCCAGGCCAGCTTAACTAGGCTTGCTTGGTTCCTTTTTCTAGTTTTTCTAGATATACATTTTTGTTTTATAATTACTGAGGACCAGACTTCCGTGACCTCATGGTTAGCTACTACCTGGATGCAATTGTGTATGAGAAAGAAGCAAGAGACTACGTAACAAACATGCTACAACAAGTTACTCAGATGCTCAGATTCAGTAAATACAGAGGGCCTGTGTCCAGATTCTTTAGGCAGAATCCAGATCAGCATTACAACTGGAGAAATTGTGGTCCGGTCCAAACAACCAGGTGGAAATAACATTTCCATGCACATTAACATCAAAGGGACACCAACTGACAGCTAACCACCCTTAGACAAGGATGCGTTCTTATAACAGGTCAACCTAACCAGTAAATAAAGATTGATTAACTATTTTTGCATGGTGTTTCAGTAACTAAGTTACTATTGTCACAAAACCTTTACAAACCTTTTGCTTATACTATTACCAAATTACACCTTTTTACACATCCATGTGCTTTTACTGAAAGAAGTACATGTACTAATGGACGTACTTATGTTCTACTTAGACTTTATATTATGTCAAACGAGATTTAATTTACAAACTGCTGGTACTACTAGATGCTGAGATGCTGAACAAGCAGTTAATTGGATTTCCTCTCAAGAAGAGGATATTTTGTACTGTTCATTACATGCAGACAACGTATTGCCTTTCTTCTCACAAGATTTGGAACTATTGAACAAAGAAACACTTGCACATGACAGCTTTTTTTTTAAATGCAGGTGTTCTCAAACTTTGGAACTCAATGCGTGATTCAGATCTTGCCGCAGCATCTGGATTGGTTAAGTTCAAGACTTTGACTTGGCCAATCCAAAACAACAAATCTTCTTTCCCCTGAGCCATTGGTTGGTAGATTTGCTTGAATGCTTTTGGCTGTTTTGTTGTTGGAAGGCCCATTTTCAGCCCAACTTAAGCTCATGGACTGATTGCCTGATCTGTTAAAGAATCGTCTGGTATAACTCATATTTCATGGTTCCCTTGATGATGTGCAGCTGATCCTTTCCTAAGGAGGTAAAGCAGCCACAGATCTTGACGTTCCCACCACAATGCTTGACTTTTGGCATAAGGTTCTTTTGGTGGTAGGTAATGTTAGGTTTTCCCTAAACAGTTTATTTTAGCTAGACAGCATTTTATTCAAAAAATGTTTCACCTGCACGAATTTGTCTAACAAATATACTACACACACTATTTCCTCTAAACCAGCATGTGGAATTCATAACTATAAACCTATTATGTCAGTTAAAAAAGAATAGTTCTGGTTATATAAAGATTTCATTGTGAACACTACAAAATTGCACAAAGGGCTTTCAATCAGCATGTATGTTTAGATTTTTTTTTAGCATTTCATAATTATAATGTAGAAGGTTAGAATGCAAAACATAAAATGTATAGAAGAAATCCACTGAGACTCAAGTAAAATACAAACCCACTCTGAAATGGTCTCTGGACAGTTATTCTGCCTCTTGCCTGTGAGGTTGTAAATAATACTCCTTCGGTTAAACTCCTCTGCTCCACTCTTTATACGAAGTCCTGGAAAATATCTAATCTACATACTGTAAGTGTACAGACCATCTATTCAGTACTTTGTAGAAGTTGACTTGCACACCTGGATTTGAGCAGTTTCTCCCATTGTCCCTTGTAGATCCTAAAAGTTGAATCTTCACCCCAGTCTGAGGTCCTGTGCTCTCTGGATCAAGGTTTCTTGAAGTATGTCTATTTTGTTCTGTTCATCAGTCCCTAAATCTGTCCCAGTCTTTCAGTCTTTGCTGTAAAAAGCATCCCCGTGGCATGATGCCCCCATCACCATGCTTCACTGTAGGGATGGTGTTGGCCAGGTGATGAGCAGTACCCTATTTTCTCCAGATGCAATGCTTGGCATTCAAGTCTAATAGTTTGAATTTGGACTCATCAAACCAGAGACTCATTTTTCTCAGGCTGTCAGTGCCTTTGGCAAACTCTAGGTGGCATGTCATATGCCTTTTCCTCAGGAGACTTTTCTGGCTAGCAACTTTACCATTAACACCTGATTGATGGTGCTGCAGAAATGGTTCTGGCAGGCTCCCCCCTCTCTTAAACTCTGAAGCTCTATTAGAGTGAGCACTGGGTTCTCGGTCACATCCCTGACCAATGCCCTTCTTAGTGGGTTACTTTATTTGTCCAGGAGGCAATACAGTATAAGAGTCTTGGTGGTTCCAAACCTCTTTCATTTAATGTTGCTTCTGGAAACTTTCAGTGCTTAAGCAATTTTTTTTATAATCTTCCCCTGATCTATGGACTTCATGACTTGGTATTTACTCTGACATGAACTTGAAGTGTGGGACCTTGTATATACATGTTTTTGCCTTCCGAAAACATGTGTAATCAAGAGTGACATGGCAAAGGGTCTGAATGTAAATTATACTTTAGTTTTATAATTCCAATATTTTTTTCAAATGTCTAATGTGTCATTTTTACTGTCATTATAGTGTAATGTGTGTAGATTAATTGCATAAATTAAGTCTATAGCAGAACTAAATGTGGAAACTAAAGGTCTGAATACTTTTTGAAGGCACTGTATATACTTTGTGATGAAAATAGAGGTGGATTGATTAGTTTATCCATACCATCTGTTAGTAGATTATGCCAATACCTTGCCAAACACAAATGCCACTATAATTTCTCCAAAACACAACATTCTGTGATGGTGAGGTGATGGACAGCTCCGTTATCTCCCACTTTTCCCACATTCCCATTGTTCATGAACTCACCCCGGACTCCTTCATTTGTCATGTCTCCAATTGTCTCACACCAGGTCCCAATTAAGTCATTAGTATGTGTCTAAATGTTTCTTCTCTGCACCCCTCACTTGTCGGTCATTGCTCCATGTCTCTGTTTGTGTTCATGTACGTGGTGAGTGGTTTGTTTTGGTTCGGTTCGTACCTTTTTCTTTTCATTCAGTTTTGTTTGAGTGCTCTGTGTTTAGTTTCTATTACATGACATCGACTGCCACTCTGCCTGCGCCTGGTTCCTCCTCTCCGCCACTACACCAACCATGACACATTCATATTTAGATCTGACAGAACAGTCAGTCTTCCGATGATGTAATTGGATGAACTCTTCTGGCACAACATTTCAAAGATATTGCTGTGGTGTATAATTATGACCGAAACAATTCCAGTCACTCATGCTGTAATTATTAGACACAAAATATTGTCTTTTTAACACTAAACCTAACTCTAAAGCTGAGAAATTGCACACAAAAAGACAAAATGTACTATTCTTACAGGGATTTTTTTTTAACTCAAAAGTATAGTATAACAAGGACACACGCACCCGACAAACACACACACCTGCTACTGGCCCTCACACAGGAAGTTGAACTCTAATGTTTTCCATTTGTTCTTCAACACTCCCATTTCCTGTGTCTTGGGAACTTCGCCAACACACTGACCAGTTGCTAACTGGCTTTACTTCTGCATGTGAATATTTAATGCTTTTGAGCATGCACGTGTCTTTGAATGTTGTCTTAAGAGCTGTAATGGAATACAACACATTTCACAACAGCCTAATCGTCCCAGCGTCTTGATGCTGCAAATATTGTGCTATTGGAATTGACTTACTCCAAATAGGTACTGTCTTTACAATGGCAAGCTTAAGAAAGGGCAACATTTAATATTTTGTGAGCAAATTAATTAGCACAATGAATTTGTATTTTCACACAACAAGCACATTTGTGTCTGATAGAAAAGGAAGATTTTGAAGGACAAAGTAGTTGGTTTAAATATCAGAAGGCTTTTACCCTGACTGAATTGAACCGTAATGGAACCTTGGTTAATGTAGAATAAAAACTAATCAGGGAGCTGTAAGCCCTTTGCATGCTTGCACATTAACTCATACACTATGCCAGACTCAAACATACAGTAGCTAGGTGGCAGAATTTCCCAGATTAATTATGTTATAGTAGTCGGTCTGTTGGACGTGATACTCTACTTTTCTATTGTATGTTGGCCATATTGAATCCAGCAGCTTTTTGAAACTGTTTCCATTCAGTCAGCATTACTCAATAAAGAATCTGGGACTGGAGGAAAAGATTGAGTGCAGACATGGAGAGTGAAAATTTGAGCGAAAGAAAGAGGCAAAGTAAGGGAGTGAGAGGGATATGGGGACAACAAATGCTTTTATGGGCTTTTTCTCAGTAATAGGACAGCTATCTCTTCACCTGGAGAGGTCATATGCTGAGAGGGCGGGCAGTGACACCTCAGTAAAGTGCCCTTAAAGGTGGTCCTGTGAAGTAGTCCTTCATATGTACTGTTAAAAGTTACTGTCCTCCATAGTGGTATAGTGGTAAGCAATCATTGCATCTCAAGTGCCAGGTCGGGATATCAAAATGCAGCAGACGGGACACATATTGCCAACCAGAAAAGGGAAGAAAATGTCCATTATATTTTGCTTTATTTTTTATTTAGTTTTAGGCCATTAAGAACATTTATTATGTTCGATGTACAAAATCAAAACACTTTTCACACTTACAGATCAGTATTTGGTGCACTGCATTTTAAGAGTAACTAAAGACCCAGATAGGAAAGAAAAGCTGACTACATCAGGAACTATTCTACTATTCTAAGTCTGTCGCCTCTCTCATCACATTATTCAGCTGTGGCATGCAACTACATAACTAGCATGACAAGACAGGAGCTTGTCCTACATTACTTAACACAGTATTTATATCATTTGCACTACATCCACATGGCTAAAACCAACCCCCTTTACCCACCCAAACCATGTCTGGAGCCTTTTGGATGACAGTAGAAACACGAAATGTCAGGGGTGGCCTGCCCACTCAACCATAGTGTGCGAAGAAAGGTTCCTTTTCCACATCGATGTCAATTCAGAGACCAAAAAAGAATCATACCAGATATGATTAGTTTGACTAAGCTTTATGCTTTTACTTCTCACATGGATATTGATTGAGACATTTTGATTGGTTTTCACGAATTGCATTGTGGGATTGTTGATGTGCTGTACGCTGCCTGCTGTTACCTAACTGGCTACCTGCCAAACTTTTTTTCGAATTTACCCTATATAAACTAATTGGTCAAAATTCTATTTTAAGAGTTTTACCAACTCAATATTTTTATCTGTGGACCTCTTACCCAACTTTACTACACCGGGACTATTTTTGGACATAATAAACAGAACTACTCACCCCTGAACACCCGACGCTAAGTATCATTACAATGCCTTATCACTGTAATTGTTGTAGCAACAACACGGAAGAGAACTATCGTCTTCAGTTAAAGATAGCAGAGTTAGAGGCTTGGCTTCTGACGCAAATGTCAGGCAAGGATTATGCTAGTGTAGAAATAGAAAAAACTGCATCCGTGCCACCAGGAAGAAACGATAGTTTTGTTGGCCCCCTGGCACAGCTCCTGCAGCCAGGCAAGAACTTTCTCTTGGTCACTGGGAAGAAATGACGTCGGCCAGTTAAACCTGAATCGTTGCTAAATCCAACTGAGACTTTCAACAGGTCTTCCCCACTGGAGTCGGAGTCAAGGCCCAAGCCGTCTTCGGAGGGGAATGATCGGCAGGCATTTTCTCCCGGTGGCCTTGAAAAACTGAAAACTTTAGTCATTGGCAATTCCATTACCCGCAGTATTAGACTCTCCCAGAAATAGGGCCAGGCCTGATCTGCTGAGGAGCGATGGACTCCATCCTAGCTGGAGTGGTGCTCTTCTTTTATCTAGGAACATTGACAGGAGTCTCACTCCTATGGCCTTAACATGAGATAGGGTGCAGGTCAGGCCGCAGGCTGTTAGCCAGCCTGCTAGCATAGTGGAGTCTGTCGATAGCATAGCCAGAGTTGTTAGTACAGCTTTACCTATTGCCACTGTGACTCGTTCCATGCTGAGAAAAGTTAAACAAGGTAGTGCTAACAAAAACAACGTTATTAAGATAAAGCCTTCCTCCGCCTCGGTCACAAATACAAATAAAAATGACTGTATCACCTCGCATATCAAAATGGGACTCCTAAATGTTAGATCCCTTGCTCCAAAGGCAGTTGCCGTAAATTAATTAATCTCTGACCATAAACTAGATGTTATTGGTTTATGTGAAACGTGGCTAAAGCCTAATTAATTCACTGCCTTAAATGAGGTCTCTCATCCTGGTTATACTAGTGATCATATCCCTCGTGCATCCCGAAAAGGAGGGGGTGTCTCTAATATTTATGACCGTAAATATAAATTTACTATCAAACATATCATTGAGTTTCATTCTTTAGACATTTTACTAATGAAAGTTAACCAGGCCGATAAATCGTTTTACATAGCTACTATTTATAGGCCCCACGGGCCATACACATTGTTCCTCAATGAGTTTCCAGAATTCTTGTCTAACCTTGTAGTCATGGCAGATAGTATTCTAATTTTTGGCGATTTCAATATTCATATGGAAAAGTCCAATGATCCTCTTCAAAAAGCCTTTGAAGCCATAATTGACTCAATGGGTTTTATCCAACATGTCTCAGGTCCAACACATTGCCACAATCACTCCTTAGATTTAGTCCTGTCACGAGAAATAGATATTGTAGATCTAATAATTTCCCCCCAAAATCCTGGATTATCGGATCACTGTCTTGTTACATTTACCGTTAAAACAAGAAATCCACTTGCTCCGCAAACAATGAGTTTCAAAAGCCGTACTATAAATTCTCGGACTAAAAATAAATTCCTTGATATTCTTACAAGTTCGCTCATTAACAACAGAGTAAATAAATCTGTAAACAATCAAATTGAGGATCTAAACTCAACACTGCGAAATACATTAGACACAGTTGCACCACTAAAAACTAAAGAAATACGCAACAAGAAACTTGCTCCCTGGTACACAGACAATACTAGAGCACTTAAGCAAGCCTCCAGAAAATTGGAGCGAAAGTGGCGCTCCACCAAGTTGGAAGTATTTAGACTAGCCTGGATAGACAGTACACTACAATACTGAAAATCACTTATTTATCCAACCTGATTGAGGTGAACAAAAACAATCCAAAATGTCTCTTTGATACAGTTGCAAAGTTAACAAAAAAGAAAAGATTAACAAGTGAAGTGGGTCTTCACTTTAGTTGTAATGAATACATGAACCACTTTGATGAAAAGATCATCACCATTAGAAAACAAATAACTGACTCCTCCTTAAATAGTTATGGTCCTCAAAATCTCAGTTGTTCTAAAAATGTCCTGAACATCCCTGACCAGGTGTGAATGGGGACACTTGAATTTTTTGATACCGTATCGCTCGACACATTTACTACATTTGTAATGAGTTCTAAACCCACAAACTCTCAGCTAGACCCAATTCCAACAAAACTACTTAAGGAGCTATTTCCTGTGCTAGGTCAGCCAATGCTGAACATAATAAATGGCTCCCTTTCCTCCGGATGTGTACCAAACTCACTAAAAATAGCGGAAATTAAGCCTCTTCTAAAAAAAAATCTAATCTGGATCCCGACATATTAAACAATTATAGGCCAATATCGAACCTCCTGTTCCTCTCAAAAATCTTAGGAAAATTTGTTTCCAAACAACTGAATGCCTTCCTAAATACAAATAACATTTATGAAATACTCCAGTCCGGTTTCAGATCCCATCATAGTACTGAGACTGCACTCGTGAAGGTAACAAATGACCTTCTTATGGCCTTGGACAAATGTTCCACATCCGTCCTGTTGCTTCTTGATTTTAGTGCTGCTTTTGACACTATTGATCACTCCCTTCTCTTAGAGAGACTGGAAACCCATATTGGGCTACGTGGACATGTTCTAGCCTGGTTTAAATCTTATTTATCTGAAAGATATCAGTTTGTTAGTGTGGATGGCATATCCTCTGACAAGTCAAAGGTATGCTTTGGTGTTCCTCAAGGCTTGGTTCTGGGCCCATTATTGTTCTCACTATATATGCTCCCTCTGGGCGATGTAATCCAAACTCACAATGTAAACTTTCAATGTTATGCTGATGACACACAGTTATATATTTCAATGAAGCATGGCATGGCCCCTAATTTAGCTACTTTGGAAGCATGCGTTTCAGATATTAGGAAGTGGATGACAGAAAATGTCTTGCTCTTAAACTCAAGGAAAACAGAAATTCTCGTTTTAGGACCCAAGAAACAAATAGCAGATCTCACTGTGAACCTCGATGGCTGCATGGTCGTATCCCAAAAAACTGTAAAAAACCTAGGCGTTACCCTTGACCCTGACCTCTCCTTTGAAGAACATATAAAATATGTCTCAAGAGTTGCTTATTTCCATCTTCGAAACATTGCAAAAATTAGAAACTTTCTATCAAAAACTGATGCAGAAAAATTAATCCATGCTTTCGTTACTTCTAGACTAGATTACTGCAATGCTCTTCTCTCTGGTTATCCAGACAAACTAATAAATAAACTTCAATTAGTGCTGCACACGGCTTCTAGAATCCTAACTAGAACAAAAAAATGTGAACACATTACTCCTGTCCTAGCGTCCTTACACTGGCTGCCTGTTAGGGTTAGGGCTGATATTAAGGTTTTACTCTTAACCCATAAATCAATACATGGACTTGCTCCTACTTACCTTGCTGAAATGATCCAGCCATACATACCTACACGTAACCTACGATCGCAAGATGCAGGCCTTCTAATTGTACCTAGAATTTCTAAACAAACAGCTGGTGGCAGGGCTTTTTCTCATAGAGCTCCACTACTGTGGAATGATCTGCCAATTAAGGTTAGGAATGCAAACTCAGTGCAAACTTTCAAGTTTCTACTAAAAACTAATCTCTAAAGAACAGTTTATAATTAGGTGTAGCCTGGCCCGGGGGTGTGAAGGTGACCAGTAGGCTTGATACTGTCCACCCTTGCTGTCTTGCCAGGTGTGCTCTCGTCGCCACTGGGATGCCCTCCCTCCAATGCCTTTCGGGGGAAGAGTCACTGGCTTGTTGTTGTCTCTCTGTTGCGCACTTGTGCTATTGGGCTGTACGCTGCTGGCAATACTCGGCCCTCTTTCAGGGGGGTTGCGGTTGGTGGGTGTCCCTTTGGTTGATGCCTGGTAATGTGGGTGGATTGATTTCCTGCCTGTTGGGCCCTGTCCGGAGCCTCCCCCGGGTAGGTCCACAGTGTCGCCGGACCCCCCCGTCTCAGTTCCATGGGGTTACGCTGCTATATTATTGTGCTGGGGGATATGAGGAATTGCACTTTCTAACTTTTCTCAGTCTCCTCCAGTTTTACATTTTAGTAGGAGATGAGGTCCTGGTCCACACCTGCGGAGTACCTGGTTTGGGGGGCCCGTTGCTGTCCCTGTCCTAGTCCATCTGGTCATACTTTTGACCTAGCCTAGAATCAAATAGACTCTGGATTTAGCCCAGAGAAATGTATTTATTATTCTAATTGGACTCTTAATGTCTCACCCGGCACAGCCAGAAGAGGACTGGTCACCCCTCTGAGCCTGGGTCCTCTCTAGGTTTCTTCCTAAAATTCGGCCTTCTTAGGGAGTTTTTCCTAGCCACTGAAATCCAACACTACTGTTGTTTGCTCCTTGGGGTTCAAGGCCGGGTGTCTCTGTAAAGCACTTTGTGACAACTGCTGTTGTAAAAAGGGCTTTATAAATACATTTGATTGATTGATTGATTACAGAATTACAAGTTTTTCTCCTTTCTTACTATCTTTCCTATTCATTCTACTTTCTTCTTCCTTCCTCTTGAATTATTTTGTATTCTCCTGATTCTTGTAATGGAAAGGTATTTCATTTGTGCTTGTTTTTTTAGAATTTTCAGAGGTCCAATTTGAAAAAAATATGAATTTCAAATATATTTGTGAATACATTTGGTAAATAATGTCTAAATGTTTGAAATTGCCCGCATAAATATATTTATACAAATACATATTTAAAGTGTTTGTGTACTGTAGTGTTTGACAGGCAGTATTTCGGCTGGCTCCCCAGCCCGGCTTTCCACCCATTGCTCCAAATATTCCATTTGAAAGAATGAGTAGTGGCCTTACCAAGGTCGATAAAGTGCGTTAGAATATATATAGAGTTCCTGTGGCTTTTTAGAAAGTCTTAAAAGATTTAAAAAAAAAATCAGGGAAATTAAGATCATAAATTGTCTTAAATTTACTGTACATTTACTGTAGGTATTAAATTTGCAGATGGTGTGTTTTAGGCTGATGAAAAAATTGTCAAGCAGGTAAAACGTCTAATTAGTGTGTATTTGTTTGGTTAAATCAGTATTAGACAATGAGAGACTCCGCTATTAATGTTGGTTTTATGTTATGTTAGCTAGCTACAGATGTCAGGCTGTGTGTCATCTTTTCGTTGTCGTCAGTAGTTGCTATAAGCCAAGTTGAAGAGATGCAACTTTAATGAAAAATGGTTGGAGGAAGATACGTTTCGGAGGCTATTGGGGACGGCTGGAAACGAATATGTGCAATGTTATGACCTGGGGCCAATCTGGGTGCAATTTGGTGGCCCCAGATCGTGACATTGAGAAGAAAGCAGCAGTGCTACGCAACACGTCTTGAGAAGAGTTTGGGGTGGTGTTACAAAACATTGAATTACTTACGTTGAAGCTACCCTACAGCCATTGAGATTTCAGCATTGCCATTAACCGTATAACCTTGAGGAATACCCCGTTTGAAATTAATGAATGACTGCTGCTACACTACTCGCGTTGCGGCCAAGCTTTACAAAACGGTGAGGTTCTTTGGAAGTATTTTTGGAAGATGCTGAAAAAACCACCTAGCTATGGCAAAAGTTGGATGATGGTGAACAACTGATCAATGACTGATCATTGAAGTGGAGAAATGTAGGTTTGTATGTCCCAATTCACCCCTATAAATAAATGAAGAAGCAACTTAAAAATTGGGAAAAACTTAACCGAAGATATTTTCCTTCCCCTTTAATAAAAATAATGCTCTTCATCTGCTCTTCTCCCCTATTAAAACACGCTCTGTGTGGCAGCTTAAATGTTAGGTTGATGGCAATGCAACACAATGCGTTTTGTGTTGATACACTGTTACACTGTCTTAAATTATAAGACAGTTACACTGACCTTAAAAAGGTCTTAAAAAGCACAGAATTTTACTTTTATAATGGTGCAAGAACCCTGATATATTTGTGATTATTCGAAGATATTTATTTTGTAAATTAATCTAGTTTGTATTCATCTGTGCTGGGTATTTGGATAGTAAAAGTTTGACCCTAGCAAGTGATTCCTTTATTATTACAAATGTTACATCATAACATTGTTACATGTCAGCACTAGGAAGAATGTCTACTCAAAATGTATCAACTAATAATCAAATAAGCTGAAATGGTATGAACGTTTTGGTCTGTTTTTAAATTATCCACCATTCTAACCCACCATTGTATTTAAAAAAATGACACAACATGGAATCCCGTTAGAAATGTAGGTGGGATATGATTGCCTACATTATTATGTACGCTAACCTATGAGAAAGGTCACTCAAACACAACGGGACAACAAGGATTCTGTAAATACATTAAAAAAAATACAAATATTGCCAGGATGTGAAAAATGCATTTTAATATACCATACCATACCATCTTCTTCCGCTTATCTGGGGCCGGGTTGCGGGGGCAGCAGTCTAAGCAGGAATGCCCAGACTTCCCTCTCCCCAGACACTTCCTCCAGCTCTTCTGGGGGGACACCGAGGTGTTCCCAGGCCAGCCGGGAGACATAGTCCCTCCAGCGTGTCCTAGGTCTTCCCCGGGGTCTCCTCCCGGTGGGACGGGACCGGAACACCTTCCCAGGAAGGCGTTCCGGAGGCATCCGAAACAGATGCCCAAGCCACCTCAGCTGACCCCTCTCGATGTGGAGGAGCAGCGGCTCTACTCTGAGCTCCTCCCGGGTGACCGAGCTTCTCACCCTATCTCTAAGAGATCGCCCAGCCACCCTGCGGAGAAAGCTCATTTCGGCCGCCTGTATCCGGGATCTTGTCCTTTCGGTCATGACCCAAAGCTCATGACCATATGTGAGAGTAGGAACGTAGATTGACCGGTAAATCGAGAGCTTCGCCTTGCGGCTCAGCTCTTTCTTCACCACGACAGACCGATACATCGACCGCATTACTGCAGAAGCTGCACCGATCCGTCTGTCAATCTCCCGTTCCATCCTTCCCTCACTCGTGAACAGGACCCCTAGATACTTAAACTCCTCCACTTGAGGCAGGCACTCTCCACCAACCTGAAGTGGGCAAGCCACCCTTTTCCGACTGAGGACCATGGCCTCGGATTTGGAGGTACTGATTTTCATCCTAACCGCTTCACACTCAGCTGCAAACCGTCCAATTGCATGCTGAAGGTCCTGGCTTGAAGGGGCCAACACGACAACATCATCCGCAAAGAGCAGAGACGAAATCGTGTGGTCCCCAAATGTCAGAAAAAAACACAACAAAAATGCCCACTTGGATGCCCCTATGGTAGATAAAACATGATAAAGTGCTCTCTACAGTGGCCTAGTGTGCAAGAAAACGTTATAAATTGCCCTTTAGGGTGCCCCAACATGCAAGAAAATGTGATGTAGTGCCCTAATGGGTGCCCCTATTTGTGAGGAAATGTGGTGCCCACCAAGGTGCTCCTATATGCAAACATTTTTAGAAGAGCTCTCTAGGTGCTCTTCCAGTGGAGAAAATATGAAGAGCTCTCTAGGAGCCCTTACAGTGAAGAAAATGTGAAGAGCTCTCTAGGTGCCTTTCCAGTGGAGAAAATGTGAAGAGCTCTCTAGGTGCCCTTCCAGTGGAGAAAATGATGATTTGTGAAATAAAAATTGGGATTTTAAGCCTGCATTAACTTTTGTGTCGCATTATAAGGCAAAACGTTACAAAGTTACCCGGAATGTTGATTTTCAATTTGCATTAACAACGGTGATTCATTGACAGGTAAAGATATGTTATTTCTGGTAAACAAAATACCTGAATAAAACATACAAGCATTATTGCAAAATAGTTTTCTACACATTGGTAGAATTGTTTTAACAGGTAACGATGCTAACAAACTGTAGTATTTTGAAGTGTGTGAATACTTTTTTGTGTGTGTGCGGATGCTGTGACCGGGTAAGATCTGTTGTAATGACTTGAAGCAACTTGTCAAATCCGATTTTTGATTGCTGTATTATGAACTTATATGTTTGTTAATGTTGTTTGAAGAGATTGATTGCGATATGGTGACAATAGCCAGCATTTATATGTAATTGGATGAGTTTGTCATTAATAGATACAATTAAATGATGTGGTGGCATGGCTGAGCCGTGATAACTAACGAGAACAGTTTCTACCGGACCTAAAGTATCAATATATTTTTCATTGTCAAATTTAAACAACAATCGGCGCTAACTAGTTAAGCTTTATCCACAATTTTAATCATTGTAACCGATATAGTTCTAACGTGAAGAACCATGATGTATAACCAAGGACAAAGTTAAGAGGCGTAACCTTCCGGCTGTGTTGTCATTATTAAATCCACGGCTGCCACAGAAGACCACAGAAGTAGGCCATTTACATAGTAAGTACAGGCTATTTTATTAGAAATAATTCATTTGAATTGTGATACAATTATAAATGCTAACAAATGACACATTGCAATTTTTAAAGAAATTATAAAACAATCACATGATGGAGCAATCCAAACGCTTACCTTTTATCGGTCTTTCATATTGTCCGTTTTATATCTCTGGTTTAGGTTGAGGGGAATTAAACCCAGCCTTGTTTAGAATTTTTTTTTTTGACCTTCAAACCTTGGTAAGCAGTCTTTTAACATTATTAATCAGCTTTAAATACCTGTATACGCTTGTCTTCTGTTACAGAAGTAACTGTCAGCGGTGTGGATTTGACTGCACGGTTGTGATCTTACACATCTTGTACAGATGCTTTTTGTTTAAGTCTAATTATTTACAGCCTTGTACTAAAATGTTATTAACATTACAACAATATGCATTCAGCTGAATCTTTGTACTCTACTTTCACGTTATAGGTCACATTAAAGGTGGAACATTTCTGACATGATTTACCTTTGTCTCATTTTACATCACAAGAAAATGGCAGGGGTGTGTAGACTTTTTATATCCACTGTATCAACTAACAGAGTGAGGACTACATACCATAATGGCTTCTGTGATGGACCCCCCGCCTTGTGGCTGCACAGCGTCAGGGGATTTATGTTTCATTGTTTCTCCAATTACACAATGCTTGAAATCTGAAGTTAAGACATATTTTACAGTCAACTCATCAAAACTGTGATGTATGTAAATGTGTTTGAAATGTTATTTTTACCTGTAAGTGGATTGTTATTTACACGTGAAGCTGGAAAAATGGCAAGAGATAATACTAACTACAGACCAGACATGGAACAACCATCAACATCTACAACCATCAACAGACCACACCCCAAAATAGAAATGAACTGGCCAATATAGACATTAATGACAGCGATATAGACATTAATCCACTAATGCAAGGTTCTTCAACCCGAGATTAGTAGCCCCCATTTTTTACATGATCTAGTTGACTCTGCCACAACACTTAATCACAAACGTTCTTTCTACCTTACAGATAGCAACACGGATCAAAAGCAACAGCATGTGTGACTCTCGTGAGACACTAGATCCTCACAATGTCAGACTTTAAACCTGGCCAAAAGAAATGCCGGAGGACCCTGTTGTATGTTTTTGTTACCCCTAAATGACCGGACCATGCAGGATCATGAGCTAGTGACAGCACCTGCTGTCGCAATGGTGTTGGAACAACGACTTGCTGGACTGCACTCCAGTCGTTAACAGCGTTATGCGCTGCCCATTTACGCATCAAAACCCCTGCGTCTATGAAGAAGGCAGTCTCCCTAAGCTTGGCCTCCTTAGGGGACACTACTGACTCAAAACATTTACGCAGGCTAACGTCGTCCTTTTGCCACTGGATCAACTTCACCGGGGTGACTGACAGGAGGATGTCTTGCATTTGGGGTATGTTACGCACGCCTCCCGGAGGAGAGAGCGCAACACCCCGCTACACGTAAAGCACCCTAGGACTTGACAGAATAGGTATGGGGTCGTGGGTGCGAGTATGGATGACAGAGACTACCGTTCACAGGACTATTTAATTAACGTAACGGTAATTCAGGGAAAAGGGGCTGGACGGAACCAAAGCAAAGAACATAATAGTAAACCCAAACCCTCTAATCCTACCTTACCTGTCAAACAGAGATCTAACCTAACTAGCACCTCTTGCACCGGTGCTCTAACCAAACTACAGGGGGTGGTCCGCCCAGGTCTTACCTAGTGGTTTTAGACAGGTTAAAGCTACGGGAGGTGTAGGCCCCAGGGCCTCTTGCCTAAAGCACAATGGCTTTCCCCTTCCCCCTGGAAACAAATGAAAAAGGTTTAAACACAAACAATTGCCACAACACACAATGCACATAAAGTTTGAACACAGACACTTGCCACAACACTTAATCACAAACGTTCTTTCTACCTTACAGCTAGCAACACGGATCAAAAGCAACAGCATGTGTGACTCTCCTGTGAGACACTAGAACTGTGGCTTATATGCAGGCGAAACCAGCTGCAACCACTGACGAACGGGCGTAGGGGCTCTCCAATCAGCCCAATCCGACCAATCAGCTGCAACCGGCGATCAGGAAGCTAATTAGCCTGCAACCACCACATAGAACACCAAGGGACAAAAACACATACGAACACAGAACAAAAGAAAGCACTGGGGACGTAACACAAACTCATTTGACTCTTTGACTCTCAATCACTCTGATGCAAACTCATTGCAATGACCTATATGATTTCGGAAGGTTCAGATCTTTAGCACAACAGGTTGGTGGTGATATTAGAGTAACACAACGTAATGAGTTTGACAATGTTGAATTACAACACTTGATACATTTCCAAAATACTGTTTAAGTTGGTAATTTTGGCTAATTCTATGCACTCATTATGGAAGGCTTGGATGCTTTGATTATTAGAGCTTCAGACATTGTACATGGGCCTGGTGATCGCCTGCAGATTGAGTTGATTGGTGAATCTCTGATCTCCCCCGTACACGTGACCATGAGAGCAGATTCATATAATGAACATACGTTTGGTCATTTACTTGAAAGTCTTATGCAGAGTAATGTCGAGATTTTGACTGATGAATCACTAGAGCTGGTGTCAACAACAGTGAGTGTAGTGCCCCGCGACGTAAAGCTCAAAAACTATTGATAGATCAGATTATCAATAAAAAAAAGAAGGCATTTACAGGTGCTGGTCATATAATTATATATCATCAAATGTCATCAAAAAGTTGATTTATTTCAGTAATTCCATTCAAAAAGTGAAACTTGTATAATGTATACATTCATTCCACACAGACTGATCTATTTCAAGTGTTTATTTCTTTTAATTGTGATGATTATAACTGACCACTAATGAAAACCCCATATTCAGTATCTCAGAAAATTTGAATATTGTGAAAAGGTTCGATATTGAAGACACCTGGTGCCACACTCTAATCAGCTAATTAACTCAAAACACTGCAAAGGTCTTTAAATGGTCTCTCAGTCTAGTTCTATAGGCTACACAATCATGGGGAAGACTGCTGACTTGACAGCTGTCCAAAAGACGACCATTGACACCTTGCACAAGGACGGCAAGACACAAAAGGTCATTGCTAAAGAGGCTGACTGTTCACAGAGCTCTGTGTCCAAGCATATTAATAGAGAGGCGAAGGGAAGGAAAAAATGTGGTAGAAAAAAGTATACAAGCAATAGGGATAACCGCACCCTGGAGAGGATTGTGAAACAAAACCCATTCAAAAATGTGGGGGAGATTCACAAAGAGTGGACTGCAGCTGGAGTCAGTGCTTCAAGAACCACCACGCACAGACGTATGCAAGACATGGGTTTCAGCTATCGCATTCCTTGTGTCAGAAGCGTCTCGCCTGGGCTAAGGACAAAAAGGACTGGACTGCTGCTGAGTGGTCCAAAGTTATGTTCTCTGATGAAAGTAAATGTTGCATTTCCTTTGGAAATCAAGGTCCCCGAGTCTGGAGAAAGAGAGGAGAGGCACAGAATCCACGTTGCTTGTAGTCCAGTGTGAAGTTTCCACAGTTAGTGATGGTTTGGGATGCTATGTCATCTGCTGGTGTTGGTCCACTATGTACCAGGACGTTTTAGAGCACTTCATGCTTCCTGCTGCTAACCAATTTTATGGAGATGCAGATTTCATTTTCCAACAGGACTTGGCACCTGCACACAGTGCCAAAGCTGCCAGTACCTAGTTTAAGGACCATGGTATCCCTTTTCTTAATTGGACAGTAAACTCGCCTGACCTTAACCCTATAGAAAATATATGGGGTATTGTGAAGAGGAAGATGCGATACGCCAGACACAACAATGCAGAAGAGATGAAGGCCACTATCCGAGCAACCTGGGCTCTCATAACACCTGAGCAGTGCCACAGACCGATCGACTCCATGCCACGACGCATTGCTGCAGAAATTCAGGCAAAAGGAGCCCCAACTAAGTATTGAGTGCTTTACATGCTAATACTTTTCATGTTCATACTTTTCAGTAGGTCAACATTTCTAAAAATCTTTTTTTTTATTGGTCTTCAGTAATATTCTAACTTTCAGAGATACTGAATATGACCAGCACCTGTACAGTAGGGAGAACAAGTATTTTCCTACTTACAAAGCATGTAGAGGTCTGTAATTTTTATCATAGGTACACTTTCACTGTGATAGACCACAAAAATTACATTGTATGATTTTTAAATAATTGATTTGCATTTTATTGCATGACATAAGAATTTGATCACCTACCAACCAGTAAGAATTCTGGCTCTCACAGACCTGTTCATTTTCTAAAAGAAGCCCTCCTGTTCTCCACTCATTACCTGTATTAACTGAGCCTGTTTGAACTCGTTACCTGTATAAAAGACACCTCTCCACACACTCAATCAAACAGACTCCAACCTCTCCACAATGGCCAAGACCAGAGAGCTGTGTAAGGACATCAGGAATACAATTGTATACCTGCACAAGGCTGGGATGGGCTACAGGACAATAGGCAAGCAGCCTGGTGCAATTATTAGAAAATTGAAGAGGTTCAAGATGACGGTCAATCTCCCTCGGTCTGGGGCTCCATGTAAGATCTCACCTTGTGGGGCATCAATGATAATGAGGAAGGTGAGGGATCAGCCCAGAAATACACGGCAGGACCTGGTCAATGACCTGAAGAGAGTTGGGACCACAGTCTCAAAGAAAACCATTAGTAACACACTACGCCGTCATGGATTAAAATCTTGCAGCGCACGCAAGATCCCCCTGCTCAAGCCAGCTCATTTCCAGGCCCGTCTGAAGTTTGACAATGACCATCTGGATGTCATTGCCAAAGGTCATCTGGTCTGATGAGACAAAAATAGAGCTTTTTGGTCTAAACTCCACTCGCTGTGTTTGGAGGAAGAAGAAGGATGAGTACAACTCCAAGAACACCATCCCAACCGTGAAGCAAGGAGGTGGAAACATTATTCTTTGGGGATGCTTTTCTGCAAAGGGGACAGGATGACTGCACCGTATTGAGGGGAGGATGGATGGGGCCATGTATCGTGAGATCTTGGCCAACAACCTTCCCTCAGTAAGAGCATTGAAAATGGGTCGTGGCTGGGTCTTCCAGCATGACCCCAAACACATAACCAGGGCAACTACGGAGTGGCTCCGTAAGAAGCATCTCAAGGTCCTGGAGTGGCCTAGCCAGCCTCCAGACCTGAACCCAATAGGAAATATTTGGAGGGAGCTGAAAGTCCGTATTGCCCAGCGACAGCCCCAAAACCTGAATGATCTGGAGAAGGTCTGTATGGAGGAGTGGGCCAAAATTCCTGCTGCAGTGTGTGCAAACCTGGTCAAGAACTACAGGAAACGTATTATCTCTGTAATTGCAAACAAAGGTTTCTGTACCAAATATTAAGTTCTGTTTTTCTGATGTATCAAATACTTATGTCATGCAATAAAATGCAAATTAATTACTTAAAAATTAGATTTTCTGGATTTTTGTATTCGATTCCGTCACTCACAGTTGAAAAGTACCTATGATAAAAGTAGCTATGATCGTGCGCTGCAGGATTTAATTGCAAATTAATTATTTAAACATTATACAATGTGATTTTCTAGATTTTTGTATTCAATTCTGCCTCTCACAGTTTAAGTGTACCTCTACATGCTTTCTAAGTAGGAAAACCTGCAAAATTGGCAGTGTATCAAATACTTGTTCTCCCCACTGTATGTGTGGTGTTGAATGATGATTCTACATGTTTTTCTGTTTGTTTGATGGGTATGTTGAACCCACAGTACACATGGTGAGGCCCTGGTTAGTGGTCACGAGCTGCATGTGGGAGCTGGTTTAGCCTTAGATGATTGTGTGACATTCACAGATGTTGTTCGGTTTGAAGAAATTGCTTTCTTTCATCGAACACGGCATGGTCAAAACAGCGAGGACCCCCACCCTAGAACCATCTTTATGTACTTACAAGATAACCGTTTGTAAGGTATCATGAATCTGAAGGGTTTTCTGGGTGAGTCATATGTTTGTGAGTGGTGCTATACAGGTTTTAACACCTGCGGTAATCAGGGCTGTAAACATAGCTGTAGTGTCTTCATGAAGATTGTCATACCCAATCCCGTAACACAAAGCGTTGCCCGGACTGTAAGTGGATATGCTATGTTGACTTTTGTTATGGCCAGCATAAAGGCTTGAAGCACCACAACGGCGTGGGTCGTTGGGTTAGCTGTGTCGAATGCGGCTGTCATTATAACGTTAGTATTACCAACTATTAAGCGCACCTTTGTGTCCGGATTGTAACGTGGATCTGACTGTTGAAATAAATCACAAGTGTTTTTTAAAATCCTCTCAACCTGAGGAGCATATATGAGCGCTACATATTTTATGATTTTTAGATAATTGCCAATCCTGTGGACGTTATACACACTGCAGATTTTGTGTGCGCAATAAGCTTTGATAACAAGATGTGGTGTTTGGCCGGTGATGGTTGTTGCTGCTTATTTAGACAGCCGAAATATACTTACTAGACCTTTATAGCACACAACTCGAAAGGTTTCAATGGTTAAATCTTGATGCGGCACCTTGCTAATAATGGTATTGGCACAACACTTATTGCTAATGGTAGTAAGCTCCAGATTTTTACAGACAGCACATTCAATCAGAGATACATTGATAGTCATTGCTTCCTACTGATGAAGCTGGTGGCTTTGTCATGCGCTATGGATTTAAAAAAAGGTTTACTATGGTCTGAATACCATGAAGGCTAAAGAAAAAGATGAGTTTTTCCAGTGGTAGAAATGGTTTCCACAGACACCTTTGTCATGAAGGATGAAATAAAGGCTTATTGCGTGAATGATGTGGTCATCTTGAGAGAGGATTGTATGTGCTACAGACTCGAGTTCCTGGATTGCGGTGGTGTTGACCAATTCCAGTCAATTACGATTGCTTCGGCTTGTATGAAAGTGCCTACTATGTTGATGGATACGCAATGGTATGTGCACACCCTATACATTTTTAAGGTGTTTCTGGCACGGTCACCCAAAGTGTCATTGTTCAACAAGCACCAACCTGTTGACAAAGATTCAATACGGGTTGATGCACCAACAATGGCTGACAAAGCTTGAGGCTTTAAAAGAACAACACAACATACATGTTCAATACATATGGGAAAGTGAGTGGAATCAGCTTTAAAACACATCTGCAGATGTCAAAGCTTTCTTGAAGACCTTTGATGCTGAAGAGCTCTTTGAACCTCGGGATGCTCTTTTAAGTGGTTGGACCACAGGTTGGTGGCGATGGGTAAAGACTACAAACGTCGTTATACTGAATACTCTCCCCTTCTTGAGCCGAGTTTACGAAAATAATGAAGTCAGTGGTTGACGATGATGCTGAAGAACAGTATATTCGTGAATATCATAAAAAGGAGGGTGTACAGCTTGACAAGGAAACATTTTTTGTAAACAGTGCTAGGTGATCTTTGGTTAAAGTGGCAATGAATAGTCTTTGGGGTATGACATGAACACAGTGTTAATTACAGATCCGGAGGAGTTTAGCCACTACCTTTTTTCCAGTGAAATAGAAGTTGGTAATTTCTCTTTCATCTCAGACACAATTGCGATGGTACAGTGGCATTACACAAAACAGAAGAGCGTTCACATTGAAAAACATAGTGTTGAAGCACTTCATATTTGTATGCAACAAGCGTGTACTGCTCCCCGATTACAGCACAAGGCCTTACGGGTACTAAATAACATTCTAGGATGGATAGCGGTTTTGACCCACGACTACAACACCCATTCAGCTGTGTCATTAGCAGGCCCAGTAACTTGGATAGAACATAATTTGTGAAGATGTTTCTGGATAATGCTGACGTTGTATTCAATGAAATTCAGAATATCGTCTGGGTTTATTCATGTTGGCAATCGCTGTATGATGAAATGTTGACGGTGAGCGAGATTACTTTTGTAGAAGGTCTACCAACATCGCTGTGTGATGACAATCTGATACAGATTCAGAAAAATTAATTAATTAATTTAATGAAAAGTGCATCAGATAGGGTTTTCTCACAATATTCACACCACCGTAATTTGAGTCCAAAACGTTTGTTAAATGCAAATCTAGTAGAATTATTAACTTGAACACAAATTATCTCATCTTGTTTGGCTTCCATTTTGTGTTTTTATATTATGCTTTTCTTTTTTTTATCATTTGTGATTCATTGTCAAAATGTAGGGTTTGCCATGAGTAATTGTTGTATGAAAAATACTATGTTAACTTTGATGTGGTTTGACAATTGGTTTTATTTTAGAATAATAAAGCAGACATACACATTATTTACTTTTACATGTCTATTTTTTCAACAACCATGACACAAATTAAATGATTCACAAGATTGAGCATGTTGTATGCAATTAAATATTTGCTTATCATGCTTACTCTGGTAGATCTTAGGTACAATTTTATCACATAAACATCTGTTACATATGTAAACACACATAACAGGTGCCCAATTTAAAAGTCTTTGCTGTCAGAATCTAACAAACATTTTAGAAGTTTATACATGAAGTTGTTTAGAGCATTTGATTCAACACCGTTTGACAAAAATTGTGGCCAATCATCAGATGCTTGTGACCTTTTCCACATGCTTGTTCAAATTATTAAAACGCTTTATACTGACATGGTCTTATTAAAAGGTCTACAACCATCAAATCCATTCTTGATAGCTTTGTGCATCAACTGTTTAATCCCTAAAGCCACATAGAATTTGTTTAGATGCATGTATACACAGCAACTGAAGTTACCCATCCTTAGACAGCAGTCTCTTTGCTTTCGTTGCACCAAGATGGTACTGCGTCGCATACAGCTTCCCTCATTTAATGTATCCATGTATTTGTCCCTATTCTCATTCCGTCTCTGTGTGACATTCAGTCGCAGTATTAAAACTGTCCCCATGTCATCATAATGGGTCTCAAAAATCAGACGGGTCGAGACAAGAATGTTTTCTCTGGCTCGGGTGTTCCACATCCGATGCATGCTTTGCGGAGACTGGCCTCAACAATGTGTTCCAGGATCATACTCAATGTTGCTTTGATGATCTTTAAAACGTGTGGTGCAAGGCGTTTGTCCATTTTTTGATGTCTTGCTGGTCAAGACAATGGTAGTTTTTTGGTGGGTATACCGCCTATTTATTATGTGGGAATTTAACATTCCGGAACCTTAAGACCCATTTGTTAAACATCAAACATCTTTCTGCTGATATAACGCCTATTCATTGCCAGGGAATTTAAAATTCCGGAACCCTAAGACCCATTTCTTAACCATCAAACATCTCACACCTGTTATAACACTTGTCTGGGGTGTTTATTAATCGTTGTAAAACATCAAACACACACACAACAATTCAATAATAAATAAAAAAAACTCACCGGACATGCACATGTCATTCTGGAAGTCTCGCCCTAATACACATCATACAGGACATACAGAAGCCCCGCCCATAAATCACCAAAGTGACCAAATATACCCTATTGACTACTCACACTCAGCCACACCCCCTTTAGAATATTCAGGTGTCAGTGGGTTTAGTGCAGTCTGAGCTGTAACCTTCACATCCTACTACTGTGTGTTAGGTTGGTTACATAGCAATATGTTTTACATTTAAACTAACGGAAAGATTGCTGCTTACGTAAAATGCATTAATAATGTGGGTAGACTGCATTTTCTGGTTTGTTTTGTTTTTAAGCTGTATACCATGTCATGCAATATGCTAGAGGATGCCTTTCTAGGTAGCTTACTTAGCCATTTCTATGATAACTGGTGGACTTGATCCAACACAAATCAAACAGAAAGTGTAATACTATCTTTAACTTGTATCTACTCTGATCCCACCACCCTCACTATCTCCCTACCCTGACTATGTTCCTCAACATACAGTTGAATTCGGGAGTTCATATATACCTTCGCCAAATACATTTAAACTCAGTTGTTCACAATTCCTGACATTTCATCCTGGTAAATGTCCCCGTCTTTGATCAGTTAGGATTACCACTTAATTTTAAGAATGTGAAATGTCTCTAGTATTTGGTAGCATTGCCTTTAATTTGTTTAACTTGGGTCAAACATTTTGGGTAGCCTTCTACAAGCTTCCCACAATAAGTTGGGGAAGATCCTTGACATATTACTCCTGACAGAACTGATGTAATCGAGTCAGGTTTTAGACCTCCTTGCTTGCACACGCTTTAAAAATTCTGCCTAAAAAATGTCTATGTCTATAGGATTCAGGTCAGGGCTTTGTGATGGCCACTCCAATACCTTGTTCTCCTTAAGCCATTTTGCCACAACTTTGGAAGTATGCTTGGGGTCATTGTCCATTTGGAAGACCCATTTGCGTCCAAGCTTTCATTTCCTGACTGATATCTTTAGATGTTGCTTCAAAATATCCACATAATTTTCCTTACTCATGATGCCATCTATTTTGTGAAGTGCACCAGTCCCTCCTGCAGCAAAGCACCCCCACAACATGATGCTGCCACCCCTGTGCTTCACGGTTGGGATGGTGATCTTAGGCTTGCAAGCCTCCTGCTCAGACCAGAGGACATTTCTCCAAGAAGTATGATCTTTGTTCCCATGTGCAGTTGCAACCTGCAGTCTGGCCTTTCAGGTTATGTCGATATAGTACTTTTTTTACTGTGGACATAGATACATTTGTACCTGTTTCCTCCAGGATCTTCACAAGATCCTTTGCTGTTCTTCTGGGATTGATTTGCCCTTTTTGCATTAAAGTACATTCATCTCTAGGAGACAGAATGCGTCTCCTTACAAAGCTGTATGACGGCTGCATTATACTTGCGTTCTATTGTTTGTACATTTGAACGTGGTAGCTTTTTCTCTGTCTCTGCAACTGCACTAAGTGCCCTCACCTCCCCACATCTAGATTATTATTGTATAGGATGCAGGTTCTTCACCAGCACCATTACAACAAGTACTTCTTCTTAGCAAAAAGAAGAAGTACTTCTTTTTGCTCCCACAGTTGATTTCTTCACACCAATCTGCATACCTATTGCAGATTCAGTCTTCCCAGCCTGGTGCAGGTCTACAATGTTTTTTCTGGTGTCCTTTGACAACTCTTTGGTCTTGGCCATAGTGGAGTTTGGAGTGTGACTGTTTGAGGTTGTGGACAGGTGTCTTTTAGACTGATAACAAGTTCAAACAGGTTGCCATTAATACAGGTAACAAGTGGAGGACAGAGGAGCCTCTTAAAGAATAAGTTACAGGTCTGTGAGAGCCAGAAATCTTGCTTGTTTATAGGTGACCAAATACTTATTTTACAGAGGAATTTACCAATAAATTCCTTAAAAATCCTACAATGTGAATTTCTGGATTTCTTTTCCTCATTTTGTCTCTCATAGTTGAAGTGTACCTATGATGAACATTACAGGCCTCTCTCATATTTTTAAGTGGGAGAACTTGCACAATTGGTGGCTGACTAAATACTTTTATGCCCCACTGTACATGAGGAGAATTCCGATGTACATGCTAGCGGCCTACACGTCTACATTGTCATAATGCGCGATCGGAATTATAGACGAATAGATCAGGGGCTATTTCTTTATTATTCTTTATTATTTTTGGTCAATCCAGGGCTATTCATAAAAGACGCCCAGGCCTAACGACGTCACTACCAGTAAGGTTCTGACTGCGGTCTCCAGGCACATATAGATCCTTGGAGCCAGGACCTGACAAGATTATTCTGATTCTCTATCTTTCTGATTTGTACCAGCAGACTAATTCTGCTATTTATTTCCAGTAATGGGTCAAATGACTAATCACATAAGATCTTTTACATCAGATCTTTTTCACAGCCGACCCAATTAATCTAAAGACCAATTCCTGGAAAAAAATTATAGAATTGGAAAGCATGTCTAAAACATTGATTTTAAATGCTTTCCAGTAATGTCAACGAACTACCACAAAGTGCGTCATATTGCTAAGGTTGTCCAATCAGTTATAAACATCCTATTTGAAATGTCTTTCCAATTAAGCTTTCAGCACATGCATGCACGGGTGCACACACTCACACACACATATATAGATAGGTGCACTGTGCCTGACGACATTTTCTCTGTTGAGATTTAGCCTCCTAGTTGAAAAGGAGCATCAAGCCCTGGTATTTATGTTGACAGTCTCCAAGCCAACAATGCCTCCACTTCCTCAGACTCAAGCCGTTCATAGCTGTTCATTATGGGGTGTCAGCCAGACATTATTTTGAGTGCCCTTTCAGTGCTCTGGTCATGGGGTTGCCATGGTAACACGGCACATCAGTCAGGAGTGTGTGAGCGCGTGTTTTATTATTTTGGGGAGGTGGTCTATGCTAATAGTGGTGGAGGTTGGGGAGAAGCAACAGGGATAGATGCAATGTCTAGCCACTGTAATTACGGACTCAGAGGTGAACCGCACTCTTTGAACTGAATGTGTTGTGATGAAGCTTCTACGAATATTTAGGGTTTTAGTTTGCCTTGTTTTTAATGAGGCTGCAAAGGTTTTGGATCTTCCTTTGAGCAGTTTGTCTCTCTCACTCCCTTTCTCCCCCCTCCGCTACTCCATCCACCAACATGGGCTTTCCAGTAACACATTCATCACCACTGCAATCAATTCCGTCATCTTATGGTTCCACCTGCCTTTCAGATCATTACAGTCTCCAGCCACTGATTGAATCAGACCAATGCATTTTCATTCACAATGTCCAGTGTTCTTTAAGAGTAGATTAATATATACAGAGATTTACAGTATACTATAGTAACAAAGGCAAGTTGTGGCAGATCAGTGTATATATACAGAGATTTACAGTATTTTGTAGTAAAAAAGGCATGTTGTGGCTGATCGGTGTATATATACAGAGATTTACATTATACTGTAGAAACAAAGGCATGTTATGGTTGATCGGTGTATATATACACAGAGATTTACAGTATACTGTAGTAACAAAGGCATGTTGTGGTTGATCGGTGTATATATACAGAGATTTACATTATACTGTAGTAACAAAGGCATGTTGTGGCTTATTGTACTGCATGCTGCATCCACACTGTCAGTCTCACTATGATAGCAGTGTTATGCCTGTCATCCTTTTTCAGAATTGTGGACTTTCACCATTTTGGACATCCTTTGTCCTTCTCTTTAATGCCATTAACGGTATTCAAGGTTAACCTGGCACCTCAGAATGTTTTGAGGCTTTTGTGTTTGGGGTGTGGGGGACAAAGATTTTGTGTTTGACTAGAGCACTCGCTGGCAGGCTAAATGCTGTGAGCACGGTGAAGCGTTTTTGTGCTATTTTGTGTGTCTGTCACACCTTTTCCCGCCAGAGACATCCTGCCATGGATAATCGCCTCCTAAACTCTCGCTCGCTCACCCTCCCGTTTCTCTTTCACTCTCACTCTGCTTGCTCCTTACATTCTTGTCCTTTCCTCCTTTCTTTTTCTTGCAATTCTTCCCCGTGTGTACTGATTATGCTGTAATTTTTGTTAACCATCTTAGTTCCCCCTTCTCTTTCTCGTTCTCTCTCTTTAATGCTTCCTTCTCTCGCAAACAGTCACATCAATCTTGACCTTCCTCTCACCCTTTCAGTCTCCGACTACAGTCCTTTCATAGAGAGACGCCTCAGGGCTCAACAGAACACCCTCAATTTGAGGTGCAATGTCTGGACAGGCTGTTATAAAGTCACCTCAGGCCTGTTGCCGGGCCCTCCCCTGAGGTGAAAATTACCCCAGTCAGGGACCGTTCGACCGGGCAGCATGCTCCGTCTCACTCCTCCACACTGAAACAAGGAGGCGGTCATGGGTCAATCCCACTGCAACTATCCAGTCCTCACCAGGAGAGGGGAAAGATGTCAGTCATGCCTCCCCTCATAGACCCCCTTCAGTATACAGTATGCTAAGAAGCTCTGTCATCTAGTACAATAAATGTCATGGAATGAACCCTGCTTTCAAGTCGAGACACGTATAGGCTACTATGCCTTGGGCCAGTGCAACAGTATGGATGGCTTGTCACCCATCTAGTCTTTATTCTGTGACAGTAATACATATCTTACTGTAGTACACAACTAACGGGCTGCCAAACCCATGTTAAAAAATAACTCTATGGAAAATCAGTGTGGGTAACTGCTGATTATCTCATCAGCTGATGGTCTGGTTTGAAATGCGTCCTGTTCATTTCATCAGGGTTGAAAGACTTATTTGTCTCGTCCTGGCACGGCAGTGGCAATGTGATCCAACTCCCTCTGTTCCTTATTTTGAGCAGGGACACTTTTGTTATTATTGACCATTTGTCGTTATTTGCCCTCAACTGTGTTCCTGATCACTGTCCCTGTTGAAGTTCTTCTTTCCCTCTTGTGTCTTGTTGGTCACTATTTGGATTTAATTCCTTTGTAGCATTGTTTTGTTTTCAGTTTCTGCTCTCAAATTATGAAACATTGTTGTTCTATCCTCTATCATTTCTCCTGTAAGTAACTCTGGATAAAGATCTGCTGAATTACTAAATATATATAGGCAAAAATTTGCTTTTCTGCAAGTTACAGTATGTAGCACTAGTCTCAAGGGGATCATTCATGTCTTCTTACAGTTCTACTGCAATTTATTCCACGTAAAAGCAGAAGTCAACAACTCAATAGGAAGGAATGATATTTGAAAATATGCAAGGTAAGCTTTGGCATTCATGGTTGTGCTGTAGGAAGTGATATTTTCTTTTTGAGTCCCAGGCTCCCGTGATTCTCTGCTCTTTTTCTAACTGTACTCTGAGAAGTTATAGCCACTGTAACAGTAACATTCTTGTTACACCACGCTTAATAATTGCTGCTCCCAGGCACTATTTTACTATTCATTCCTGCACGATCCAGTTACCATTTTATTTATTCAGTTATTTAAAAAAAAAATATATATATATATATATATATATATATATTCACACATTTACATTTTTATTGATAGAGACAGTGGGAAAATATTTTTTTTGTCAGAAACATGTACAATGAAGGCAGGGCCCAGTTGTTGTGCCATCAAAGGCCCTCTGTTTCTGTTTTCCAGTATACACTTTAAACAACCCTATTTTCTCAATCACATACACAGCAAATACTGTAATCCTCACTTTAAACTTTCTGCACAATTTATTTACATTACTATCATTATTAGTATCCTTTTCATATTTTCTTTCTTATTTACTCAAATAATAGATTTTTGTTTCATTGTTGTGGGAACCAAGAAGAAAGCATATTGTACAATGGTGCACGCATTGTGGATTCTGGTTATGTGACACATATGTAACTATAAATTAGCCTGGCCTTTAACAGCCTTTCACTACATCCATAGACTTTTTCCCACTATGAACCGTTTTCTGTATTGCTACAGTAGACTACAGTAGAACAGAGAAGGACTGAGCTGAACTGAGGTAGGCTAATACCATAGTGCACGTGTCAGCAACTAGAGACGGTTTGGTTGGGAGTGGATGTTTGAGGTGACAGTACAAAATAATTTGTACTGCACATTTTTCACAACTAAGCCCTAAGACAAAATGCATTTGAAAAATAACAATGATTACATTGAGACATGATTCCACCTGGACTAGGGTATGTGTCTTATTTTATTTGGAATAAGATTTTCCAAATGTAAGAAATAATTCACTTGCCACTGTTCATTAAATTTATTGTACCGCTACTTTGGTTATTAGGTTGTGCATCAGTCAGCAGACCAACATTATACAATCTTTGTTTTATCAGACCAAAGTTCTATCTCAGAAGTCTGCAGAGAGTTCTTTGGAATTACTGGCTTGGTTTTTGAACTGACATGCACCATGAAGTGTGAGACCTTGGAGAGTCATGTGTGCCTTTCTAAAATAAGTCAAATTGAATTTGCCACTGGTGGACACCAATCAAGTTCTACAGACATCTAAAAAAGTATCAAATGACATAGGATGCACCTGAGCTCAATTTGGAGTGTCATGATATCTGGTCTGAATGCTTATGTACTTGAGGTATTTTAGGTTCACATTTTCATTAAATTGCCTAAAATTCTTTTAAGTATTGTTCCCTTTGTCATTATTGGGTATTGTGTGCATATTGCTGACAAAAATATTGTAATTAAATAATAATAATTAAAGTTTATAACACAACAAAATGTGGAGAAGGTTCGGGTCTAAATAATTTTCGAAGGCAATGTACACTCACCTAAAGGATTATTAGGAACACCATACTAATACTGTGTTTGACCCCCTTTCGCCTTCAGAACTGCCTTAATTCTACGTGGCATTGATTCAACAAGGTGCTGAAAGCATTCTTTGGAAATGTTGGCCCATATTGATAGGATAGCATTTTGCAGTTGATGGAGATTTGTGGGATGCACATCCAGGGCACGAAGCTCCCGTTCCACCACATCCCAAAGATGCTCTATTGGGTTGAGATCTGGTGACTATGGGGGCCATTTCAGTACAGTGAACTCATTGTCATGTTCAAGAAACCAATTTGAAATGATTCGAGCTTTGTGACATGGTGCATTATCCTGCTGGAAGTAGCCATCAGAGGATGGGTACATGGTGGTCATAAAGGGATGGACATGGTCAGAAACAATGCTCAGGTAGGCCGCGGCATTTAAACAATGCCCAATTGGCACTAAGGGGCCTAAAGTGTGCCAAGAAAACATCCCCCACACCATTACACCACAATCACCAGCCTGCACAGTGGTAACAAGGCATGATGGATCCATGTTCTCATTCTGTTTACGCCAAATTCTGACTCTACCATCTGAATGTCTCAACAGAAATCCAGTCTCATCAGACTAGGCAACATTCTTCCAGTCTTCAACTGTCCAATTTTGGTGAGCTTGTGCAAATTGTAGCCTCTTTTTCCTATTTGTAGTGGAGATGAGTGGTACCCGGTGGGGTCTTCTGCTGTTGTAGCCCATCTGCCTCAAGGTTGTGCGTGTTGTGGCTTATCAAATGCTTTGCTGCATACCTTGGTTGTAACGAGTGGTTAATTCAGTCAAAGTTGCTCTTCTATCAGTTTGGAGTTCAGGAGATTGTCTTGACCAAGACCACACCCCTAAATGCATTGAAGCAACTGCCATGTGATTGATTGATTAGATAATTGCATTCATGAGAAATTGAACAGGTGTTTCTAATAATCCTTTAGGTGAGTGTATGTTTGATATGTTGCTTTAACAGCCCCTTCTTTTCATGTTCTCTTTCTCTCTCTCTCTCTCTTTAACTCCCAAAATGCTAACAGAGAAACGCTACAATAACAGACAGACACTACTATAGCCCACTGGCAGACTCCCTGTCACTAAGTGCCCTTTGATTGTGTCTGGGGGAAACAGGCTATTTCCTCAGATGACTGTAGTGCTGGGAAAGCATTTCCTGCAACCGAGGAAGTACTGGCATTTACAATGTGCCATTACTTACATCTTTTAGTCCAAATAAAACGTATTAGTGCCTTTAAACCAAGTAAATTATTTTGATTTAGTTGTTGCAGAGATGCAAGGTCATGTTCTGGTTTTTATGACACAGTGATTAGCTGATAGGGATGAGTTTGATGGCAGTTGATCGCCTGAGGCAAGCACTGTTTAAATATTCAGTCAAAATGGTAAATTCCTGTCCCCAGCTGAACTCACCTGACTTGAGTCTTTTCTGCAGTGTTTTGTACACAGACTGTGACAAAACTAACTTGGATAGAATATACAGTATCATTATTGAGTAAAATAAATCACTATAGTAATAGTATTGCTTTCAGTATATTTGAATGCCCCCTTGTATCCCCTCCTCAGTTTCATGATATTCAATAATCTCATCATGGAAACTTATAACAGGCTTGGGAGGGTTGATTGCCTCATATCATCTTCCTAGGTCTGACGCCGGACTATTTCCACACCGCACATCCAACCATGGGTCAGTAAGCTTTTGTGGGTTCCCTTACCCCATGGATGGACTTGCTAAGGCGCAATATGTCAAGGAAATCACTGCTGACAATGGCCCCGACCACCCTTGGTGACGCTTGACCCGTTCGCATCACACCAAGTAGCTCCCAACGACACGTCAGCAAGCGGGCACAGCCAAGGCACAAACCTAGTCTCCTGTTCTGAAGTCAGTATTCAAAAGTGTGGTGTGTCTCGAGCTGATCTGAGGAGAATGTTGGTAAAAAAAAAAAAGGCCCTGATGGCAGGTGATCAGCTAATGTCTCTGGACCTGTGAATGTGTACAGCATATGGGACTAGAGTACATGTTTGTTTGGGGCTATTGGGGTGCCTGTCTGAATGCTGGTTGATCTCTGTTGGTCTCTTGTCCTATTTCTCCATCCCTGCTTGAGGCAGAATCGTTCATTTCGAAGGTCTGAACATCTTGAGTGAACTAGTGAACTTCGAGGCAGTTTGTCGTATCCTCACATTGTTTATTTGTTGGTTTTAGAGGTCTGTTTAGCTTTCTGTGTGTGGGTGGGGTGGGAGTATTGTGTCTCAGCCTCTATCTGGACATCCTAAAGACATCACTGAATTCACTTCCAGTGTCCTGAAGATATCTCTGTGTCCTGTACCAGAGCTTTCAGCTTTCCAGGTAACACTTATCTCCTTTTGGGTGAGTTAACAAACTACAAGGCCTCTCTCAAGGTTTAAACCCTAAAGTGCTTTTGTGTGAGCTGCGGGAAGTCAAAATCTTTTCCTAAACCATGTCAGAAGACACATCTTATATTTTCACTTCAGATGGAGAAAGTGTAGTGTAATGTAATGTAGTCCAGGAATCCCAAACAGAACAGAGGACTGCGCCAAAAATAGCTGTTTGGATGTAATTTATTTTCCATATAAAGCTTTATTTAATACTGAGCCATTCACGTTTACAGTTTAATAGAGAGCAGGGACCCAATTGTTTACGTTTTTCTTCTTTTTTTCTCAAATGAATCAAAGATAGACCCACTGTCAGACTGCATGCCAAGCAGGCGCTTTAGTAGTTGTTGCGTTCTGTCTCACATTCCTGCTTAATTCACTGTGGCAAATATATCCTAGCCGGAATGTATACAGAGAGGGCGAGCTTGTTTAGGACATTGTTCCACCAAAGAGCCGACCTTGTTTGGGGAGATAGCGGTTATGAAGGAGAGCTTTAACTTAAGGTAGGGTAGGTACGCGTTTCAAATGACTGACGGCCTTAACAGAAGCTGTTTGACACCTGGCTTCCTGCATTGTATATTTCAATGTTTAATTGACCAACTGTGTTTTTGCTGATATGCTTTGTCAATCCCATGCAGAGCAAGCCTTTCCTGTGTTATCCCCTGACCTGACTTGCCTCCACAAAGGCATTATGGGATAGGTACATGACATCATACAGGTACAGTGCTGGTCACATAAGGACAGCAATTAAAATCCTTGTACAGAAAACATATTTGGGATTTTAAATAATTCACACAAGTATTTGATACACTGCTGATTTTGCAGGTTTTCCCACTTACAAAACATGTAGAGGTCTGTAATTTTTATCATAGGTACTCTTCAACTGTGCTGGGCAATACAGACTTTCAGCTCCCTCCAAAGATTTTCTATTAGATTCAGGTCTGGAGACTGTCTAGGCCACTCCAGGACCTTGAGATGCTTCTTACGGAGCCACTCCTTAGTTGCCCTGGCTGTGTGTTTCGGGTCGTTGTCATGCTGTAAGACCCAGCCACGACCCATCTTCAATGCTCTTACTGAGGGAAGGAAGTTGTTGGCCAAAATCTCGAGATACATGGCCCCATCCATCCTCCCCTCAATACGGTGCAGTCATCCTGTCACCTTTGCAGAAAAGCATCCCCAAAGAATGATGTTTCCACCTCTATGCTTCACAGTTGGGATGGTGTTCTTGGGGTTTTACTCATCCTTCTTCTTCCTCTAAACACGGCGAGTGGAGTTAAGAACAAAAAGCTATATTTTTGTCTCATCAGACCACATGACCTTCTCCCATTCCTCCTCTGGATCATCCAGATGGTCATTGGCAAACTTCAGAGTGTTACTAATGGTTTTAATGGTTTTCTTTGAGACTGTGGTCCCAGGTCTCTTCAGGTCATTGACCAGGTCCTGCTGTGTAGTTCTGGGCTGATCCCTCACCTTCCTCATGATCATTGATGCCCCATGAGGTGAGATCTTGCATGGAGCCCCAGACCAAGGGAGATTGACCGTCATCTTGAACTTATTATTGTGCCAACAGTTGTTGCCTTATCACCAAGCTGCTTGCCTATTGTCCTGTAGCCCATCCCAGCCTTGTGAAGGTCTACAATTTTATCCCTGATGTCCTTACACAGCTCTCTGGTCTTGGCCATTGTGGAGAGGTTGGAGTCTGTTTGATGTGTGGACAGGTGTCTTTTATACAGGTAACGAGTTCAAACAGGTGCAGTTAATACAGGTGGAGTGGAGAACAGGAGGGCTTCTTAAAGAAAAACTAACAGGTCTGTGAGAGCCGGAATTCTTTCTGGTTGGTAGGTGATCAAATACTTATGTCATGCAATAAAATGCTAATTAATTATTTAAAAATCATACAATGGGTCTCCCACAGTTGAAGTGTACCTATGATACAAATTACAGATCTATATATGCTTTGTAAGTAGGAAAACCTGCAACATCGTTAGTGTATCAAATACTTGTTCTCCCCACTGTATGAGGAAAAGTAGAAACAGTAGAAACTGTATAAAAATATATGGATGAAACAAAATAAAAACAATAGGAATAAAAATACAGTACACACCATAGAGAAGTTGTTCAAAAAAACAAACAGGGAATTGTGTAAAGAGCGAATTGGAGTAGAGAAGTCAGTGCAAAAACTAAGAAAGGGCAAAAACAACAGGAAGAATAAAAAGGGCATCTACAGAGTGACCCCCAAATGGTGACATAAGAGGATGTAAGTAGTTAAGCAATAGTAAGATGTTGGAAAACAAACAATATAAAAAGGAAATATGAAACTAGAGCAGTACCTTTCCTGAAGAAAATGAGGTGTGCTTGCTAGCTCTTTAAAAAAGTGTTTATGGTTCAAAATATTTCTTACCCATCGAAAGGTTTGGAGTCAATTTTTTAAGGTTCAAGAGATATTGTTGGTGAGGCTAATTAGCAAAATGTAGCATACATGACATTAAAGTTAAAGTTCACAAGTGTTACCAATGACAGGTCGAACAGTTCAAAATATACAGCCTAATAGTTAATTAATACTAATTATGCTAACTAGCATACGTAAAATCAGTAAACGTTTCATCTGCCCTGGGGAAAGCTTAAACGTATGAACCAAAGTTGATTTTATGGCTGTAGCATGAATGGTTCAAAAGATATAGCCTAATAATTAATGCTAATTACGCTAATTAACATACGGAAATTGATAAACGTTTCATCATACGAACTGGGTATAGACTAAACATGTAAAACAAAGTTGGTTTCGTGTCTGTAGCTCAACGGTTCAAAAGATACAGCCTAGTAGTTCATTAACACTAATTAAACTAATTAGCATATGTAAAATCAATAAAAGTATCATAATTTTAAGTGGGGATAGCTAAACTGGTGACACAAAGTTGGTTTCCTATACAGCCTATAGTTAACGCTAGTGGTCATTAGGTTGTATACTAAGGTTATGACATCAAATAACCTTTTACTTAGTCATGAACAGCTCTTAGCTGTGGCATATAGACCATATACCACATAACAGCACCATGTAAACCATGTGCTATATGCTTGCAGAAATGTTTGATATTCGATCCTCCAGTATGGTCTGTTTATTTTCCAACTGTGTAAAGGGACTGCTTTGGCACAGACTCCATAAACCAAAGCTTTATTTGGGGCTACGTATACACCAGTGTAAAATCATCAGCTCCACGCTAGCTCTGATTTAGGCTATTAACTTTACCAAACACATAAACACTGTTAGCTAGCCTTATCCCCTCTGTGGTCCTAGTTTATGACTTGTTTTTTATGTTAGGCAGTTACCCGGGATTGTTATTCTACCACCGCCTTGCTGTGGAAAAGATCCCCTTATCTCGTCATAATAAAGATGGGGGTAAACTCCAGTCGGATAAGAATGCTTAATGTACAGTTTGCCAAATGACACACACTGAAAGTTCTGTTTATATAGCATGTACTTCATGCTGATTCTATAGAATAGAATGTCTCTTCAATGAAGATGAATAACATCTTCAATTGTCCTTGATTTACGGATCAACACCCATTGCAGCCTTTCTCTCCCCCCAGGCACGCAGCTTCATTTGGGCATCCCCCCCCCCAATGATGCATCCCATGGTCGCTGAGGGAACATGGAATTGTCAGCTGACTGCTGTCTACATTGTTTTCAGCCTCCGCCCATAGTCTCCAGGAATATAGAGGTCTGTGGTTTGGGTCAGGGCTGTTAAACAGGCTTCTACACTGGGCTATGGTATGACACTTGGACCACAACACACACACTGCAGGGCAATGGTGCTTTTGAACACAAGCAGCTGCAATAACGCGATAAGCAGCCGAAACTCTAAGCCAGGGTTTATTATTTTCCAGACAAACTGCAAGCTGGATGATGCGAAGGGGGTTTAATGTAACGCGAGATGGTCACTGAGAAGCCATGTTTATTATTCCTGCAACATTTTTATGGGCAAACTGAGACATAAAAACCAATGATATATCTCTAACACAGCTGCTACATTAAATGACATCTGGAGAGAAAGAGAGAGGAAGGGAGAAAGAGAGAGAGGGAGACAATGTGTAGGCAGGGAGACATGGTGGGACAAGGAGAGGTGAGGGGGAAGCAGAGAGAAACAGTCCAGAAATGTTTTACTTCTTCTAAAGCGTGGTTTTACCTATATCACACCGCACTGATCTATGTCTAAAGGAGAGCAATGTAGTTTATTTCTCTCTGAGTTTCAATCTACACACAGCTCAGATAACACACACACACACTGTGCCAAAGTCCACGAAAATGATGAGAAATCTCCCCAGATGGCTTATCAAGGACATGGTGAACAGGTGCAAGATTACATCTTGTATCCAACATGGATTAATAGTATCTAACATAAAATAATACAGCCACATATCACAGATAAGGCACAATTAATTCACACACAGCCTTGAAATACATTGTAGACAACCCCATCTGGCCTACTCTTTTTTATCATTTATGCCAAGTTCTGTAAAAAAAAAAATATAATAATAATAATAATAAAAATATAATAATAATTTAAAGAAATTTTAGGTAATAGACAGGTTGCCAACTGGATGGTTAAGATCTGTCTCATGGTAGGTTTTTAATGGTTTTATGGGATCTGAGTTTTAAAATAAATGCTCCTGGGTGGTGCAGTCAGCCCTGCCCGGGATGGGTAAGTTCATGTTGGACCAAGTTGCAACTTCTTTTTATTTATTTTTTATTTTTTCTATTTTTCACATTGTAGAATAATAGTAAAGACATCAAAACTATGAAATAACACATGGAATAATATAGCAACCAAAATGTGTTAAACAGATCAAAATATATTTCATATTATAGATTCTCTAAAGTGGCCACCCATTGCCATGATGACAGATTTGTAAACACTTTACATTCTCTCAACCTGCTCTATGAGATAGGCCACTTCAATTAACAGGTGCGCCTTGCTAAAAAAAAAATCCACAGTGTTGCTTATGTCTATGAGTAGTCTGCCTGATACATTCAGGCCTATTCAGTTTTTGAATGGGTGTTGAGAGTAACATTTTAGGATTGTTAAATCAGATTATAACAGGAAAGTGGAAAACGTAACTTGAGTTGTATCTGTTTTGTCCAGCCTCCCTCGACCTGGCCCAGCTCCCTGTCACATTGCGTCTATGAATTCTATAGGCAACTAAAAAACATTGCTTCGGTGAAAGCTGTACTTTTCATACCTTGTAATGGCTTACGCCTATTATTGAGCTATAGATCGGTGCTGGCAGCGTGGCACAAACAAGACAACCCACTTCACAAGTCCTCCAACTGATCACGCACCTACCACAATGAAAGTAGCCTAACTAAAAACAGGCCACATGCTAACAACATACATTCTCTGGCTAAATAGTTCTCAAAACAACCAATTGTATGAAACTTGTTTGTGTACTAAATGACTGACAGCCCTCATATGATGGTTTCAAGTGTCCAATCACAGTGTTCCAAGGATAATACACACAGTCCAATGTGGTCAGCTCTATCAAATGGATGAGGTCCCGCCCCATTTCAATTGGATGACGCACAACTTCACACCATCCAAATGGAATGTCTATTTCATTTGAATGAGGCATAAGTGTACACAATGCAAATGCAATGTGTTTTTATTCATTTATTTATATATTTAAGTATTTAATTCATATTATGGCACATTTAGTCTTCCATAGATTGCAGCCCAAATAAATGTAACAGACACATCTCAACATCAACTATTCAGTGGAGACAGTGGAGACAGCGTGAGTCAGGCCTTAGACAAGTGGAAATCTGTCCTTTCGTTTTTGTTAGACACAGAGTGAGTGAACGGATGATCTCCACGTGCAGTTCCCACAGTGAAGTATGGAGGAGTTGGTGTGATGGAGTGGGGGTGCTTTGCTGGTGAGACTGTGATTTATTTAGAATTCAAGGAACATTCAACCAGCATGGTTACCAGAGCTTTCTGCAGCGATACACCATCCCATCTGGTTTGCACTTACTGGCACTCTCATTTGTTTTTCAACAGGGCAATGACCCAAAACACATCTCTCGGCCGGTGTAATGGCTATTTCACCAACAAGGAGAATGATGGAGTGCTGCATCTAATAACCTGGCCTCCTCAATTATTGGACCTCAACCCCACTGAGATGGTTTGGGATGAGTTAGACCGCAGAGAGAAGGAAAAGCATCCAACAAGTGCTCAGCATACAGTGGATAAAAAAGTCTACACACCCCTGTTAAAATGTTAGGTTTTTGTGATGTAAAAGAATGAGACAAAGATAAATCATGTCAGAACTTTTTCCACTTTTAATGTGATCTATAATGTGAAAAATTCAATTGAAAAACAAACTGAAATCTTCGAGGTGGAAAAATTAAAAATCAGTGTAACTGGAGATGTGGCAGTGTTCAGAATAAATCAATCACATTCAAACTCATGTTAAATAGAAGTCATTACACACCTACCATCATATAAAGTGACCCTGATTAATCACAAATAAAGTTCAGCTGTTCTTGTAGGATTTTCCTGACATTTACTAAGTTTGTCAGAGCAAAAGCAATGGTCCACAGAGAACTTCCAAAGCATCAGAGGGATCTCATTGTCAAAAGATATCAGTCAGGAGAAGGGTACAAAATAATTTCCAAAGCATTAGATATACCATGGAACACAGTGAAGACAGTCATCATCAAGTGGAGATAATAAGGCACAACAGAGACATTACCAAGAACTGGACATCCCTCCAAAATTGCTGAAAAGATGAGAAAACTGGTCAGGGTGGCTTCCAAGAGGACTACAGCAGCATTAAATGAACTGCAAGAATTTCTGGCAAGTACTGGCTGTGTGCTACATGTGACAACAATCTCCCGTATTCTTCATATGAATGGGCTATGGGGTAGGGTGGCAAGACAGAAGCCTTTTCTTACAAAGAAAAACATCCACACCCAGCTGACGTTTGCAAAAACAAACATCAAGTCCCCCAAAAGCACGTGGGAAAATGTGTTATGGTCTGATGAAACCAAGGTTGAACTTTTTGGCCATCATTCGAAAAGGTATGTTTTTTGGTATGTTGCACATCACCCAAAGAACACCATACCCACAGTGAAGCATGGTGGTGGCAGCATCATGTTTTTGGGCTGTTTTACTTACTGGAACCAGAGCTTTAGTCAGGGTGGAGGGAATTATGAACAGTTCCAAATACCAGGCAATTTTGGCACAGAACCTTCAGGTGTCCGTTAGAAAGCTGAAGATTAAGTTCACCTTTCAGCACGACAACGACCCAAAGCACATATCCAAATCCACAAAAGCATGGCTTCATCAGAAGAAAATTAACGTTTTGGATTGGCCCAGCCAGAGACCAGAACTGAATCCATCTCCTGTGCACAGGAGATGTCCTCGCAATTTGGAGTGCTTTTGCAGAGTGGGCACGTCAAGATGTGCCATGCTAGTAGACTCCTACCCAAAAAGACGGAGTGCTGTAATAAAATCAAAAGGTGCTTCAACAAAGTATTAGTTTAAGGGTGTGCACACTTATGCAACCAAGTTATTGTGAGTTTTAAATTTTTTTTATTTTTACCCCTCAAAGATTTCAGTTTGTTTTTCAATTGAATTGTTCACGTTATAGGTCACATTAAAGGTGGAAAAGGTTCTGACATGATTTATCTTTGTCTCATTCATTTACATCACAAGAACCTGGCAATTTTAACAGGGGTGTGTAGACTTTTTATATCCACTGTATGTGGGAACTCCTTCAAGACTATTGGAAAATCATTCCAGATGACTACTTCATGAAGTTGGTATAATGTCAAAAGCAAATGTCAAAGCAATGGGTGCCTTCTTTGAAGATGAAGCCACCCCTCAATTATACACTCACCTAAAGGATTATTAGGAACACCTGTTCAATTTCTCATGAATGCAATTATCTAATCATCCAATCACATGGCAGTTGCTTCAATGCATTTAGGGGTGTGGTCCTGGTCAAGACAATCTCCTGAACTCCAAACTGAATGTCAGAATGGGAAAGAAAGGTGATTTAAGCAATTTTGAGCGTGGCATGGTTGTTGGTGCCAGACGGGCCGGTCTGAGTATTTCACAATCTGCCCAGTTACTGGGATTTTCATGCACAACCATTTCTAGGGTTTACAAAGAATGGTGTGAAAAGGGAATAATATCCAGTATGCGGCAGTCCTGTGGGCGAAAATGCTTTGTTGATGCTAGAGGTCATAGGAGAATGGGCCGACTGATTAAAGCTGATAGAAGAGCAACTTTGACTGAAATAACCACTTGTTACAACTGAGGTATGCAACAAAGCATTTGTGAAGCCACAACACGCACAACCTTGAGGCGGATGGGCTACAACAGCAGAAGACCCCACTGGGTACCACTCATCTCCACTACAAATAGGAAAAAGAGGCTACAATTTGCACAAGCTCACCAAAATTGGACAGTTGAAGACTGGAAGAATGTTGCCTGGTCTGATGAGTCTCGATTTCTGTTGAGAAATTCAGATGGTAGAGTCAGAATTTGGCATAAACAGAGTGAGAACATGGATCCATCATGCCTTGTTACCACTGTGCAGGCTGGTGGTGGTGGTGTAATGGTGTGGGGGATGTTTTCTTGGCACACTTTAGGCCCCTTAGTGCCAATTGGGCATCGTTTAAATGCCACGGCCTACCTGTGCATTGTTTCTGACCATGTCCATCCCTTTATGACCACCATGTACCCTTCCTCTGATGGCTACTTCCAGCAGGATAATGCACCATGTCACAAAGCTCGAATCATTTCAAATTGGTTTCTTGAACATGACAATGAGTTCACTGTACTGAAATGGCCCCCACAGTCACCAGATCTCAACCCAATAGAGCATCTTTGGGATGTGCTGGAACGGGAATCCCACAAATCTCCATCAACTGCAAGATGCTATCCTATCAATATGGGCCAACATTTCTAAAGAATGCTTTCAGCACCTTGTTGAATCAATGCCACGCAGAATTAAGGCAGTTTTGAAGGCAAAAGGGGGTCAAACACAGTATTAGTATGGTGTTCCTAATAATACTTTAGGTGAGTATACATGTATTTTGATATTTATAACACTTTTTTGTTTACTACATGCTTCCATGTGTTAATTCATGGTTTAGAAATGTTTGCTATTATTTTACAAAGTGGAAAATGGTAAAACATTTAAAATCCCCTCAAATGAGTAGTCCAATCTTTTGACAGGTACTGCATATCTTACCTCATTTCAGCAACATCCGGCAGAGTCAGAAGAGTAAAAACACCAAGATGTGTCCTCTGAAGAATATCTATCAAAGTCTCTCTGTTTCTAATCACACTTCTTGTCCCCAAACGGGAAGTACTCACCAGCACCTATGTGCTGGGAGGGGAAAACATTCACTGGCCAATTATCATCATTCAGCTTGTAGGATCCTGGCCTACCACAATGGGTTGCAACATAAACTTGTCTGACACCAACCCCACCAAATAGTGCTGATTAAATGTGCACTGACACGAGGGGCTCCATGCATTATTTTTGTGAAGAAACCAGGATACAAACTCCTGGCTGAAAAATGTACTCCTGTCAATTATTGTGCCATTTGGTTGTCTTTTAGAAATGTTAGCTTAGAAAAGGTAAAACCTTGATCTTAAAAAAAAAATGACCATACTGTGACTAAATGTAACCAATATGCATGTTGGCCCTCAATATCAACCCTCCCTCCCTTTCTCTCTTTCTTTCATTTTCCCTCCCTTCCCTAGTTTGGTCTCCAGTCTAGCTATTATTACAGATACATTTGGACAGGCATGCAATTTTCCATGTGTCTGGGTGTGTGTCTTTCTACATGTGTAGGACTGTGCGTCAGTGCCTGCACGCTTGCATGTTTGTAGATGAGTGTGACACTAGTGAGGAAAAAACATGAACATGTACATCAGAAACTGATACACCAAGCCCCTTTGAATCCTTGCTGCTTTCTGAGCCTAATGTTCTCACTTAACGCCAATTACTTTTCTCGCTGCTACCAGATAATAAACATATTTAAGCATAAATACCGCATCCATTTGGCCGCTTATTGAACGTAACGCCTCTGTATCTCTCAATGTTGTTCCTGTATTGATTTTCAGAAGTCGACACCAGTGATCCATGAAGACAACATGGTGGGATATATTAGAGCCGTTTCAGCCAATTAGAGTGATGTATTCGGGGCACCGTGGCGACGGAGTCTGTGTCACAGTCCAATGGAGACTCTCTCACTCATTTTTTCGAGTAATTAGAAAAACATCACATGACACACCGGGGAACAAGGGGCCTGCAGGGCACACAGTCATTGACACGCACACACTTCCTGCAACACACACGCACATTTATTTGCATATGCATGTAAACACACACACACTGACTTTTCAGTAAATTGCTTTTAACAGTGATTTATGGTACAGATTTAGCCGTAATTGTTCCTCTGGATTCATCTTCATTTAACAAGGATAAATGTCTTATTTACAAGTCTAATTACAGATCATTCATTTAGCTTTACTTAGAAGGAGAAATTTCAAATCGTACTACATAGTGATCTGACCAGCCCTGTCAGGAGCAATGGATCACACCAGTAGGGGGCACTCTAACTCTCTGGGGTGTGTTTGTGTGTGTGTGTTTGTGTGTGTGTGTTTGTGTGTGCGTGTATCAGAGGTGAAGTATAGAACGGGCTTACCCCAGGCAGTGGAGCTTAACAGGTCTATTTCATAGACGATGGCTTTTGTTTTGTGTAGGGGTGTTATTTATGTGTGTTTGCGCATGTGTGTTTCTGTGTGTGTGAGAGAGTATGTGCATGTGTATTTATGTGTACGCTGCTGCTATTCCATTTTCCTCTTCAGTGCTTTTGTGGACATTATAATTCATGCCCACTTAAATCTTACCATACGGGGTCACACACGGCTAAACCAAATAATTTGTATGAAGGAGATTTGGTGTGTGAGTTTGTGCGCATGCGTGCACGCCAGAGGGTGAAGGGGTGTGCATGCGTGCGTTTCAGTTTGTAAGTGTGTGTGTATTCATCTGCTTGTGGAAATTAAATGTTTGACTTGTGGGACCATATGGTCCACCTGGCTAACTGTCCTCCACTCTACTTCAAACCTTGGCTGCTGCTACGCACTTGCTAAAGGAATGACCACATGACAAGCAATGCCTACTGAATTAGAAGTAGGCATAGGAAGTTAAAAGTATGGGCAAAATGTACATTTTCTACAAGTCTTTGAAAGGTACACCAGCTCCCCATGAGGGTGTCCGGGAAGGTCTGTCTGTGTGTGCGTGTGTGTTTGTGTGTGTGTGGTATTGATGTAAATGCATGCAGAGAGCACCTGGTAGCAGCAGTTTCTGTCTAGAAGTCTGTGACAACAAAGGTGTCAAACACGCAGGGAGGGCAGGAGAGATCGGGGAGGCCTGTACGGCTGTCTGACTCCTCCAGCCTGGCCAGGAGGGAGGGAGAGATGGAGGGAAAACAGGGGGATGAAAAGAAAAATGTCGGTCAAACTTAAGGTGGCAAAAAATGTGGATTTGCTTCAGGTTCATGTAACAATTTTAGCTACAAATTAGTTACATGAACCTGAAGTCCATAGATTGAGTTATATTTTTATTAGCTAGCTTCACATATACATTTGTTCACGTCGCCAATTATTTTATTTATTCTGACGTAGTCTGGTCACTTAAATTTATTTGATGACTTAAGAAATACATACTTCAGACATGTTAATGGTTTTTGCTACACAACATAAAAGCTTCAGTATCCATCTCAAATGAAAGAACATCGTCTGTTGTCCATTGGAAAAATGGCACCTTCAGTGACAATGTAAAATGTAATTCAAGGGCTAAGGGTGTAGGATGTAGGGGCTGTCAACTTTGGTTTTGGAGTCCAGCCATGATCATCTCTCAAACCCATTTCCTGGTTTCAAACATTCTACACATTTTACTCAATTTGTTCAACTAAGCACTAAATACTCTAGGGGGTCATTGTGCCTAGTTACATTTAATTTGCTATGACTGACACAATCTCAGTTATTTAAACAACATGATATTTGTTGTATCTTTAGATCCCACACATTCTTTCTAACCATCCATCTCTTTCATATGAAACCACTCCCATGTGCCATTAACCCTTAGAACAATGTTTTCCCATCAGCTGCAATTGGGAACAGTGTTGCCTAGCAATGAAGGGTTGGATATAGGTTATATTAAGAAAGGTCAGGTCAGCTTCCAGAGTATAAGATGCTTTTATTGACAAAGGAGCAGACACAAGACCCTAAAGCACGCAAACAAGACAGATGTCTTGGAGAAAAATCAAACCTACATCCTTATGAATCTCGGTTTGTACCTAGTGTTGTGTCATAACATGCTGTTGAAGTGTATGAATGTATGCTTGATATGTTTAGATAACAACAGACCATCTGTTTATCCATACACAGGAAGTCACGTTCAGTTAAAGCACGACAGTAATCAGCCAATGGGCTTGTAGTACTGTGATGTGTATTCTGGGTTGCAATGTCTATAAAGTAGAGGACAACTGGAAGTTTCTTTGAGATGAGATTGAGTGTGTAGGGCCGAGTAAGATTGGGCGTGTAACATCATGAACAACAGACTATCAAATGCTGCAATAAATAATTGAATTACTCTCTCCCTTGACGACCGGGTACGTGATCATTATTTCAACCATTATACAAAACGGCTGATTTCTAACAATGTCTTGCAGTAATTGGTGACAGTTATCAAAAGCTTAAAGTAGCATTTAAATGGACAGACCAACCATATTTGGCTAAACTTCCAAATAATAAACTTAACCATAAACCAAAATCTACTGCTGTCTACACATTACAATGTAATTAAATAATAGCTGATGAGGTTTTAAATGAATAAAGAATGAATAATAGACATGCAGTTAACCAAGCTAAATGGTACATTTATGCAAAACTAATTGGAACGCTTTACAAAGCAGACTGAACAGACCAGACTAGGGCTTAAGTAAACGGGAGTAGTGATTTTTTTTTCCTAAATTGTACATTTCCTCAAAGTTTAAAGGTAAATCCTGGATTCAACCCAATAGGAACTTTAACCACAATGTACAAACTTTAACCATGTCAAAGTGGCAACCTGATATGATTATTTTATTTTTGTGAATAACTTAATATAGACGCTGTACATTTGATTTGATGACACCGCTTGCGCTGGAGGTCTATGATTGTCTGGAGCTGGGCACCAGTGATGTACTGGGCGGTTTTCATCACACGTTACAGGGCCTTCCAGTTGGCTACGGAACAACCACCAAACCACCCAGCAGCGTAATTGGTCAGAATACTCTCGATCATCCAGCGGTGAAAGTTCACAAGGCTCTTCAGCCTCCTCAAAAAGTGCAGTTGCTGCTGCGCCATTTTGACCTGGATTGAGGGTCCAGTAGAGGTCCTCAGACATGTAGACACCCAGGAATTTGAAGCTGGGCACTTGCTCCACCTCAGTGCCATCGATGAGGACTGGGGCGTGACTGCAGCCTTTAGACTGTAATCCACAATGAGCTCTATGTTTTTCTTTGCATTGAGGGCCAGGTTGTTGTCAGTGCCCCATGCCGCCAGGCACTTGACCTCCCTTTTTGGATGACTCGTCATTGTCACTCATCAGGCCTACCACTGTGGTTTCATCTGCGAACTTGACAGTGGTGTTGGAACTGTGTACAGGAACACAGTCATTGGTAAAAAGGGAGTACATGAGGGGACTCAGCATGCAGCCTTGTGGAACACCAGTGTTCAGGATCAGGGAGGAGGAGGTGAATGTGTCTAACCTGACATACTGGGGTTTGTTAAGGTTAAGCTAGGGAATATCGGCAGGATATCACCTTCAAGCACATTATACAGGTCTTCCTACTCTTTTATTTTTAACTTATGCCATTGTTTAGAAGGAATATGACAGCATTTCCATGCCCTGATGTCATGCCATCTATATTCCCTTATGCAATATAAAAAGAACTGAGATTACATTTTAAGCTTATTTCATCAGTGTGTGGCACCATGGTTTCTCATGGGAAATGAGAAATAAAATGAGACAAATGCCCAGGCACATGTATGGGACTCTAAGGATGGTTGCTGTGTGTCTGTGATGGTTGCTGTAGATCTCAAATCCAATAGTGATGTGTCCTGTGGTCAAATTGGGTTGCTGTGGCCTGGTTTATGTATTTATTACCATTTGGGACTTTTTGGCTGCAGAGACTATTGGCTTTTACTGTAACAGGCATCCTATTGCATCACATCTGGCTTAGACGATACAACAGTATAGTTGGTTAATTTAAACACTTTTTGATTATACGGTTAGAAGTGCATATCTGTAATAGTTACAATGTAGGTCACATGGTTTTAAACTTGCTTGGGAGGAACTTTTTTGAGGCTATTTCATTTGTTTAATTTGGCCTGGATTTTTTTTATTTGGCCTGGATCTACAAGCACCTAAAGCATTTCAAAGTGCTTGCTATTCTAACCCATGTCAATGTCTCTTGTCTCTTCTCAGTTGATGTGCAGAACCAACCCCTCCTGCTCTTCATCTGCAGTCTTCGTGTAATTCTGGGCTCCTCCACTTAGGCAGATAGGGCTCTACTCTCTTAAAGCAGCACACCAAAGGGCTTTTAATCATTGGTAATTGAAGATCCTGCTGGGAGCAAATGAGCCATAATCTGACAGCAGGGACAGTGGAGCTGCCTTGCACTGGCACCAGGGACTTAGTAACATATTGAAGGTTAGGAGATAAAACCGCAGTGTAGAGAGCCAATGTTAAATGTCCTTTTCAGCACGAAACATGCCAATGACTGTTCTCTGCAATGTCAACCGAAACTGCATGTTGCGTACACATTGTACCTCAACTGGAGAATACGTCCTGTAATTTCCAACAACGCAGAGACAAAATCAGAGAAAGATAATGAAAAACAATAACCTAGTTGACGTTTAGGTTTATGTAGGTGCAGTTGCGGTGTTCATAAACAGCAGAAGCAATGTATGCGGGTGAAGACGTCTATGCGTCTCACTATGTATGCGCGTGCAACGTTTGACATTCGAACATGTGTCAGTAGAGTCTCGTATGTGCCTTAAAATCAGTACCATAGGGTCCCATATGGAAAATAAATAAATTTTTGCAATGCAAAATGCTGAAAATATGGCATAGCGTGATGATGCCGTTCCTTACAGGAACCGCCCCACCCCAGGGTGGAAAATTAAGGTGTGGTATATATGCATGTAACGCCGATCCTGGCGGAGCTTAACTTCCCAGCCGATGTCTGAATGTAATAACCACATAGAATAACACAATATCAAATAAACACACACATGATATACAGGCCAAGCACAGCCCCTACCCACCGCGGGCCCCGGTGCAGCTGCACCGCCGACAGCTATGCCACTGTGTCAAATACATTTAACTCTACTGAAAATACATTTCAGGTATGAAAATGTGTTTCACCTTTTATTCCGAAATGTGTTTAAAAATGTACACATACAGGTGCTGGTCATAAAATTTGAATATCATCAAAAAGTTGATTTATTTCAGTAATTCCATTCAAAAAGTGAAACTTGTATAATGTATACATTCATTCCACACAGACTGATATATTTCAAGTGTTTATTTCTTTTAATTTTGATGATTATAACTGACTAATGAAAACCCCAAATTCAGTATCTCAGAAAATTTGAATATTGTGAAAAGGTTCAATATTGAAGACACCTGGTGCCACACTCTAAAACACCTGCAAAGGCCTTTAAATGGTCTCTCAGTCTAGTTCTGTAGGCAACACAATCATGGGGAAGACTGCTGACTTGACAGCTGTCCTAAAGATGACCATTGACACCTTGCACAAGGAGGGCAAGACACAAAAGGTCATAGCTAAAGAGGCTGGCTGTTCACAGAGCTCTGTGTCCAAGCACATTAATAGAGAGGCGAAGGGAAGGAAAAGATGTGGTAGAATAAAGTGTACAAGCAATAGGGATAACCGCACACTGGAGAGGATTGTCAAACAAAACCCATTCAAAAATGTGGGTGAGATTCACAAAGAGTGGACTGCAGCTGGAGTCAGTGCTTCAAGAACCACCACGCACAGACCTATGCAAGACATGGGTTTCAGCTGTCTCATTCTTTGTGTCAAGCCACTCTTGAACAAGACACAGCATCAGAAGCATCTCGCCTGGGCTAAAGACAAAAAGGACTGGACTGCTGCTGAGTTATGTTCTCTGATTAAAGTACATTTTGTATTTCCTTTGGAAATCAAGGTCCCAGAATCTGGAGGAAGAGAGGAGAGGTACAGAATCCACATTGCTTGAAGTCCAATGTAAAGTTTCCACAGTCTGATGATTTGGGGTGCCATGTCATCTGCTGGTGTTGGTCCACTGTGTTTTCTGAGGTCCAAGGTCAACACAGCCATCTACCAGGAAGTTTTAGAGCACTTCATGCTTCCTGCTGCTGATCAACTTTATGGAGAGGCAGATTTCATTTTCCAACAGGACTTGGCACCTGCACACAGTGCCAAAGCTACCAGTACCTGGTTTAAGGACCATGGTATCCCTGTTCTTAATGGGCCAGCAAACTCGCCTGACCTTAACCCTATAGAAAATATATAGGGTATTTTGAAGAGGAAGATGCGATACGCTAGACCTAAACAATGCAGAATATCTGAAGGCCACTATCAGAGCAACCTGGGATCTCATAACACCTGAGCAGTACCACTGACTGTTCGACTCCATGCCATGCCGCATTGCTGCAGTAATTCAGGTAAAAGGACCCCCCAAAGTATTGAGTGCTGTACATGCTCATATTTTTCATATTCATACTTTTCAGTTGGCCAACAGTTCTAAACATTTTTTTTTTTTATTGGTCTTAAGTAATATTCACATTTTTGGAGATACTGAATTTGGGATTTTCATGTCAGTTATAATCATCACAATTTAAAAAAATAAACATTTGAAATATATCAGTCTGTGTGTATTGAATGAATATAATATACAAGTTTCACTTTTGGAATGGAATTACTGAAATAAATCAACTTTTTGATGATATTCTAACCTGTACTTATAACTTTATTCAAATTAAATTTCAGGTATCAAAATGTATTTCACCTATTATTCCAAAAAGTATGTCAAAATGTATAAATACATTAAAGTTTTGTCCAAAAGTACTTCAAAACAATTATAGTTTGCAGTCCAAAATGACATTCATATAAGACTTGTTATATTTTATCACTTCACAGCAGACTGTCACGTCCTAGCTATGCCCCTAGCCATCTCTGCACTGGGCTGGGGCTAAAGTCAGGACTGGACAGAAAGTGGTTCCTCTAGGCACCTCTAATGCCATTTTGGTCTCCTCCAATTGGAGAACCTATTTATGTTCAGTGTTTGTCCACACAGTGTGGATCATTGTTTCTGTGTTGGTGCTATCTTTGCAATGTGATCGGTTGCTGCTGTGGTTTGTGGTTTTTCTTAATTAAACCATGGATTTCTACATTCTCGTCTCTGTGCCTGAGTCCTGCTTCCACAACTGTGACACAGACCTAAAAATTATTATACCTTTATTTCAACAAGGAATACAAACTGAGACAAGCTAAATACAGGACTTATTCCCTTAGGAGACCTAATATTTTAGTGGGTATTGGGCCTGGCATGGACTGTGGGTACCCTTAGGTGTAACCCAGGGATATTCTTTTTTTTGCTGAAATCAATATTATATTACAGCCAATTATGGGACCGGATTTTCTAAACAAATGCACACACAGCCATTAATGTCTGAACCACTGGCAACAAATGTGAGTACACCCCTAAGTGACTTTTGTTGCCAGCGGTTTAGACATTAATGGCTGTGTGTTTAGTGATTTTGAGGGGACAGCAAATTTACACTGTTATACAAGCTGTACACTCACTTACATTGTATCAAAGTGTCATTTCTTCAGTGTTGTCGCATGAAAAGATATAATCAAATATTTACAAAAATGTGAGGGGTGTACTCACTTTTGTAAGATACTGTATATATTTATATATTAACATTTACAAAATAGATTTAATCTTGTAGTCACCAATATACTCTAATGTAATGTAACAACCTTGGTAAGACCACAACTCGGCCTTGTTTTTAGCAGTGGTGAGCATGCTTGACTTGACAGCTAAACTTTATAGATTTGAGACATGGCCAGCCAACAATTGTGCAAGTTCTCCCACTTAAAAAGATGAGAGAGGCCTGTAATTTTCATCATAGGTACACTTCAACTATGAGAGACAAAATGAGGGGGAAAAATCCAGAAAATCACATTGTAAACATTTCTATGAATTCATTGGTAAATTCCTCTGTAAAATACGTATTTGGTCACCTACAAACAAGCAAGATTTCTGGCTCTCACAGACCTGTAACTTCTTCTTTAAGAGGCTCCTCTGTCCTCCAATTGTTACCTGTATTAAAGGCACCTGTTTGAACTTGTTATCAGTCTAAAAGACACCTGTCCACAACCTCAAACAGTCTCACTCCAAACTCCACTATGCCCAAGACCAAAGAGCTGTCAAAGGACACCAGAAACAAAATTAGAGACCTGCACCAGGCTGGGAAGTGATAGGTAAGCAGCTTGGTGTGAAGAAAAAACTGTGGGAGCAATTATAAGAAAATTGAAGACATACAAGACCACTGATAATCTCCCTCGATCCGGGACTCCACGCAAGATCTCACCCTGTGGCGTCAAAATGATCACAAGAACGGTGAGCAAAAATCCCAGAACCGCACGGGGGGACCTAGTGAATGACCTGCAGAGAGCTGGGACCAAAGTAACAAAGGCTACCATCAGTAACACACTATGCCGCCACGGCCTCAAATCCTGCAGTGCCAGACGTGTCCCTGCTTAAGCCAGTACATGTCCAGGCCCATCTGAGGTTTGCTAGAGAGCATTTGGATGGTCAAGAAGAGGATTGGGAGAATGTCATATGGTCAGATGAAACCAAAATAGAACTTTTTGGTAAAAACTCAACTTGTCGTGTTTGGAGAAGAAAGAATGCTGAGTTGCATCCAAAGAACACCATACCTACTGTGAAGCATGGGGGTGGAAACATCATGCTTTGGGGCTGTTTTTCTGCTAAGGGACCAGGACGACCTCCTTCCATCAGCATGGGCATTGAAGATGAAACGTGGCTTGATCTTTCAGCATGACAATGATCCCAAACACACTGCCCGGTCAACGAAGGAGTGGCTTCGTAAAAAGGTCCTGGAGTGGCCTAGCCAGTCACCAGATCTCAACCCCATAGAAAATCTTTGGAGGGAGTTGAAAGTCTGTATTGCCCAGCGACAGCCCCAAAACATCACTGCTCAAGAGGAGATCTGCATGGAGGAATGGGCCAAAATACCAGCAACAATGTGTGAAAACCTTGTGAAGACTTACAGAAAACATTTGACCTCTGTCATTGCAAACAAAGGGTATATAACAAAGTATTGAGGTGAACTGAAATCAAGAGCAATATGTTCATTGTAGTTTGTCCATTGCATAATAATCATAAACATTTTTACTTTAGGCTTACTATAATGTACCTACTGAAGCTTGTAGCCAACAGAGTTTTAGTCTAGCTATACAGTATGTATAATGAAAACAATGACTCCAATCACTCCATAACTGGTTTGTTTCTTTGGAAAACAATGACAGTTGAATAGCTAATCACTACACTGTGAGAACTATGTTACATGAATCGAAATCGAGAGAGCAATATGTTTGTTGTTGGTACAGTTCATACATCGCAACATGACCATAAACAGTTTTACTTTAGGCTTACTATAATGTAGCTACTGAAGCTTGTAGCCAGCAAGATTGTAGTCTATTCTGAACAAATCCTAATACCTAATTTGTTTTGTCCGTGGCAAGCATTGAACCCTGGTCAATTAAATGACAGTCCTCATCTCTAACACTATGCTATTTAACAACAGGTATAGTCAGTCCGTCAGTCAGGCATTAATTTGCTCTTCTTGGCAAGCTCCGTTTACGTGGTCTGGGGGAGATTTTGATGGTCCTGGTAGCCATTGCAGTTATATTTAACAGTTCCATTGGGTTGGGAATAGAAGCTTTATGGGGTGCTGTCAGTTCCACATGCCATGCCTTCCATGAAGTAATATAAACAAGAAACCAGGCAAGCCTAGTTCAGCCAACCCGCAATAGAAAGCATTGCTGTGTCGCTAACCATTACACCACAGAGCTGTATGTAATGGGTGTCAGTATTGCCTTTTGTGTCTATCCTAAATCCTCTTTTGCCACAGGCTGTTTTAACAGCTAATTGGTCATTCTTGAATGACATTGATACAATAACTATCAAAAAAGGTGATGATAACTAACTTTTTCATCAAGTGAAAAGACGATAGAATCATGGAATATACCAGAAATAGTCACAATACTGTATAACTGCCAACAGTTTTGTGGCCCACAAATAAAATGTATAAATGTTGTTGCTCTTAATAGATTTGAACATAGGTCTTTCACATGAGAGGCACTGTACCCACTACACCACGGCATTATACATTTCAGCCGTTGCTAGACACCATTGAGCTTTCTGTTAAACGTTTCTTACTAAGTTTACCTTCACCACAAATAGCGTCTATGAACTGTATAGCTTTTGCCACTGGCCGTTTTAACAGCTTATTAGTCAGTAATAAGCTTATTAGTATCTACTAACTTCCTAGGAATAATCATAAGAATTGAGCAATTTCTAGTGAGACTGAAGATGAATGTTTCCATGCCAGAAACAGTCGCAGAATAACCGCATACAGTTTTAGTTAAGGCTTACTATAACGTAACTACTGTATGTTGTAGCCAGAGATGGATTCAAGACCACAACCCTGGAGACCAAGACCCATCAGGTCAAGACAAGACAAGACAAGACCAAGGTCCATCATTTCTGCCAATTTGAAAAAGAAGTGTGTTTAATATTTTATCCAGAATGAATAAGCTAATGTAAATGCTAATTTCTTCGGTTTGCCATTTATTAAATTTATTGTGACAGCATAAATGTGTCAAAGCAAAAATTGTATCTCAATTTACATTACTTTTTCATGCTACACGTTTTAAGACTGTCACAATGCAAATGCAATCACGATGCTTCATTTTGCTGTTCCATTTCCTCATTCCTCGAAGTGACTGTGCAGCTTGTTATGTTGCTGCTTTGAATGACCATTTACTAGTTATGCCTTGCATTTCAGTCAGGTATGGTGGATGAGGATTTGGTAACAATAGGAAATTGTGCTAGCAGTAAGTTCATTTGAAATAGATGACATTAACTATGGAGGACCAAAGTTTAATATGTTTAACCAAAGTTAAACAAAATTAAACATTTAAATATAAAATCATGGCCTTTTTCATAATATTGTGATCTCTTTCCTAATTTCATAGTGCATTTTATAATTTAATTCTGTATTTCATGATTTATTATGGAGGAACAAAGGAGTGCAAATTAATTTAATATAATTTTTAGTTGCACATTATTATTATTCCTTTTTTATAATGCCCATTTTTAAAATAATGGTATGATATTTCATGACACATTGTATTTCCCAATGTTTTTTTCATATACAAGATAAAATCATGGCCATTTTCATGATATTCTGACTTATTTGCTAACTGCATAATAATTTCATAGCGTATTTCATGATCAGAAGGGATATGTCAGTCAATCCAAGTCGGTGGTCTTTAGCCGCAGATAGGCTAATACAGAGACACCAGCTTTGTGGTCATTCAAACGGGATTTTGCAGAATTTGCAGTAGTTCTGAATTATAGCAGTTTATCAAGTTTGTATGAAGAAGGTTCTGGCAAAATCATTATTTTCATGTCCATATGTTTGCATACCCTGGCAGAAATTGTGAAATTTTGGCATTGATTTTGAAAATGTGCCTGCTTTTATATAAGGGTAGTGATCATATGAAGCCATTTATTATCACATAGTTGTTTGGCTCCTTTGTAAATTGAAATGATAACAGAAATCACCCAAATGGCCCTGATCAAAAGTTTACATACCCTTGAATGTTTGGCCTTGTTACAGACAAAAGGTGACACACACAGGTGAAAATGGAAATTAAAGGTGAATTTCCCACACCTGTTGCAATTAGTGTCTGTGTATAAATAATCAATGAAAATGTTAACTCTGACGTAGATGCACTGAGCAGGCTAGATACTGATCCATGGGGAGCAGAAAAGGATTGTCAAAAGACCTGCATAACAAGGTAATGGAACTTCATACAGATGGAAAAGGATATAAAAAGATATTCAAAGCCTTGCAAATGCCAGTCAGTACTGTTCAATCACTTATTAAGAAGTGGAAAATTCTGGTGATCTCTTGATACCAAATCAAGGTCAGGAAGACCAAGAAAGATTTCAGCCAAAACTGCCAGAAGAATTGTTTGGGATACAAAGAAAAACCAAGAGGTAACCTACTGAGAAATACAGGCATCTCTGGAAAAAGAAGGTGTGGTTGTTTCAAGGAGCACAATACGATGATACTTAAACAAAAATGAGTTGACAGAAGGTAGCCTTTACTGTGCCAATGCCACAAAAAAGCATTAGTTACAGTATGCCCGACAAAACCATGACACGCCTCGCAGCCTCTGGCACACTAATTTGGAGTGACAAGACCAAAATACTGGGTCCCCCGGGAGATACTGTGGAAGATGCTGCGGGAGTATGGGGTGAGGAGGTCCCTTCTGAGGGCTATCCAATCCCTGTACGTCCAAAGTGAGAGCTGTGTTCGGGTTCTCTGTAGTAAGTGGAACTCGTTCCAGGTGGGAGTTGGCCTCCGCCCGGGCTGCGCTTTGTCACCAATCCTGTTTGTAACTTTTATGGACAGGATATCGAGGCGTAGTCAGGGTGGGGAGGGGTTGTAGTTCGGTGGGCTGGGGATCTCATCGCTGCTTTTTGTGGATGATGTGGTCCTGATGGCATCATCGGTCTGTGACCTTCAGCACTCACTGGACCGGTTCGTAGCCGAGTGCGAAGCGGTTGGGATGAGGATTAGCACCTCTAAATCTGAGACCAAGGTTCCCAGCAGGAAATCGATGGAGTGCCTCCTCTGGGTAGGGAATGAGGCGTTACCCCAAGTAAAGGAGAATCGGAGCAGCGGGGCGGTATTGCGTTTGCTTTACCGCACCGTTGTGACGAAAAGAGAGCTGAGCCGGAAGGCAAAGCTCTCGGTATACCGGTCAATTTTCCTTCCTACCCTCACCTATGATCATGAAGGCTGGGTCATGACCGAAAGCACAAGATCGCGATCACAAGCGGCTGAAATGGGTTTTCTCAGAAGGGTGGCTGGCTTTTCCCTTAGGGATAGGGTGAGCTGCTGGAGCTGCTGCCCCTGCGACCCGATACCGGATAAGCGGATGAAGATGAGATGAGAGGAGATGAAGACCAAAATAGAGCTTTATGGTCACAACCAAGCGCAATGTTTGGAGATGGTTCAACAAGGCCTATAGAGAACAGAATACCATCCCCAATGTGAAGCATGGTGGTGTCTCACTCAGGTTTTGGGGGTGTGTGAGCTCTAAAGGCACAGGGAATCTTGTGAAAATTGATGGCAAGATGAATGCCGCATGTTATCAGAAAATACTGGCATACAATTTGCATTTTTTTGCATGAAAGCTGCGCAGGGGACGCACTTGGACTTTCCAGCACGACAATGACAAAGGCCAAGTTGACCCTCCACTGGATACAGCAGAAAAAGGTGAAGGTTATGCAGTGGCCATCACAGTCTCCTGACCTTAACATCATTGAGCCACTCTGGGGAGATCTCAAACGACGACCAAATCTTTGCATGGCCTGGAGGCATTTTGCCATGGGCAGCTATACCACCTGCAAGAGCCTCATAGACAACTATTACAAAAGACTGCATGCTGTTATTAATGCTAAAGGGGGCAATACACAGTATTAAGAACTAAGGATATGCAGACTTTGGAACAGGGGTCAGTTTTTTTCTTTGTTGCCATGTTTTATTTTATGATTGTGCCATTCTGTTATGACCTACAGTTGAATGTGAATCCCATAAGAAATAAAATACATGTGTTTTGCCTGTTCACTCATGTTTTCTTCATAAATAGTAAATATATTACCAATTCTCCAAGGGTATGCAAACTTTTGAGCACAACTGTATCCTAGTATTTGACCAAACAAAAATGTAGGTTGTCTGCCAGTGGCATTGTTAGGCCTGGGCTTCCAGGTCTTTTTTTGGAATAGCAAATGTCTGCTTGTTTTTGAGTTACATTAGGGCAGCTGTAATGAGGTTAAGAAATGAATGCTATGAGAGCAGTTGTTTTCATACCGCATGCTATAGTTAAATTGTGCAGGGTGGTATGCTAATAAGCATGTCACAATTCTTATATATATATATATATATATATATATACACACAGTGGGGAGAACAAGTATTTGATACACTGCTGATTTTGCAGGTTTTCCCACTTACAAAGCATGTAGAAGTCTGTAATTTTTATCATAGGTACTCTTCTACTGTGAGTGACAGAATCTAAAACAAAAATCCAGAAAATCACATTGTATGATTTTTAAGTAATTAATTTGCATTTTATTGCATAACATAAGTATTTGATACATCAGAAAAAGCAGAACTTAATATTTGGTACAGAAACCTTTGTTTGCAATTACAGAGATCATACATTTCCTGTAGTTCTTGACCAGGTTTGCACACACTGCAGCAGGGATTTTGGCCCACTCCTCCATACAGACCTTCTCCAGATCCTTCAGGTTTCGGGGCTGTCGCTGGGCAATACAGACTTTCAGCTCACTCCAAAGATTTTCTATTGGGTTCATGTCTGGAGACTGGCTAGGCCTCTCCAGGACCTTAAGATGCTTCTTACGGAGCCACTCCTTAGTTGCCCTGGCTGTGTGTTCGGGGTCGTGCTGGAAGACCCAGCCACGACCCATTTTCAATGCTCTTACTGAGGGAAGGTTGTTGGCCAAGATCTCACGATACATGGCCCCATCCATCTTCCCCTCAATACGGTACAGTCATCCTATCCCCTTTGCAGAAAAGCATTCCCAAAGAATGATGTTTCCACCTCCATGCTTCATGGTTGGGATGGTGTTCTTGGGGTTGTACTCATCCTTCTTCTTCCTCCAAACACAGCGAGTGGTGTTTAGACCAAAAAGCTCTATTTTTGTCTCATCAGACCACATGACCTTCTCCCATTCCTCCTCTGGATCATCCAGATGGTCATGGGCAAACTTCAGACAGGCCTGGACATGCGCTGGCTTGAGCAAGGGGACCTTGCGTGCGCTGCAGGATTTTAATCCATGACGGCGTAGTGTGTTACTAACGGTTTTCTTTGAGACTGTGGTCCCAGCTCTCTTCAGGTCATTGACCAGGTCCTGCCGTGTAGTTCTGGGCTGATCCCTCACCTTCCTCATGATCATTGATGCCGCACAAGGTGAGATATTGCATGGAGCCCCAGACCGAGGGAGATTTACCGTCATCTTGAACTTCTTCCATATTATAATAATTGCGCCAACAGTTTTTGCCTTCTCATCAAGCTGATTGCCTATTGTCCTGTAGCCCATCCCAGCCTTGTGAAGGTCTACAATTGTATCCCTGATGTCCTTACACAGCTCTCTGGTCTTGGCCATTGTGGAGAGGTGTATGTTGATTGAGTGTGTGGACAGGTGTCTTTTATACAGGTAACAAGTTCAAACAGGTGCATTTAATACAGGTAATGAGTGGAGAACAGGAGGGCTTCTTTTAGAAAACGAACAGGTCTGTGAGAGCCAGAATTCTTACTGGTTGGTAGGTGATCAAATTCTTATGTCATGCAATAAAATGCAAATCAATTATTTAAAAATTATGCAATGTGATTTTCTGGATTTTTGTTTTAGATTCCGTCTCTCACAGTTGAAGTGTACCTATGATAAAAAATGACAGACCTCTTCATGCTTTGTAAGTGGGAAAACCTGCAAAATCGGCAGTGTATCAAACACTTGTTCTCCCCCCTGTAGGTGTAAGAGAAGGGCACCTCTGCATGGGCTCTTAGATCCATGAACACGGTCAGCTAGTGGAGCCCAGAATCCAAACTAAACATGGAGAAGCTGTGTTTAGCAGTTATACTGTACCCAAATGGAATAAACTACCAGAAGATCTTAGACTTGCCCCAAACGTATACATTTTTAAATCCAGGTTAAAAACATTTCTCTTTTCCCGTGCCTATGACTGAGCTCTTAAACTTAACCACACTGTTTAGCCTTATAGCTTCCTATGTTTTTATCGCTTTAACTTAACTGCTCTGTTCAGTCTTATAGCTTTTATAGCTTCCTATGTTTTTAACACATTTTGTATAGTTTTTTTCTATTTTTTTATTCTATGTTTTATTATTATGCTGTATTTTATATTTCTCATTTTGATTTATTTTGTTATTAAATCTATATGTTGTTATCTTTTACCAATCATGGCTTCCTCCAGAAGGTTCTGGGACATGTTCACTGCACACACGTCTTGATTCCACTGAGCCTATTTCTCAAAGCTAATGCACCACTTTCCATCACTAAACTCTTGAATCCGTGTTTCAGTGTGTGTAGCCACATGGCCGGTGTAAACAAGTGAGAGATGACATGTTATTCTATTTGGTCAGCCAAGCCAACAACAGTGAACGTTCCCTGGCTGAAGTATCTACAGTGTAGTCAATTTTCTTTAAATGCACAAGTATAATGTTTGTAGACTTCAACACTATATCATTTTTCTGTTTCTACTTGCCTGAGTTACATGTTAAACAGTTTGGCATGAGTCTGACCACTGTAGTATATGGCTCATGCATGCAACTGGACAGCCAGATATATCTTGGAAATGGAACTAACCAAAATAACTGTCTGGATGTTGCTTCAAAACTAAAAATGCTAGTCTTTAAAAAGTGTACACTACCCAGGGGCGTTGTTAGGCCTGGGCATCCAAGGCTTTAGCCCCAGATCTTTTATGAATAGCTCCAGATATCAAATTGACAAAAAAAAATATATAAACAAATAACCCCTGATGTAATTCTGATCATGCATTATGACAATGTACATGTGTAGGCAGCTAGCATGTACTTTAAAATGTTCTGCGCCGGGGTGAGGGTGACAGTGCTAAGTACCGAATGTATTGTGATCCAAGCAACACCTCTGACACTGCTGTTAAAAAGTCACTTAGAAATTCCTTTGTTTTTGAAAGAAAAGCATATGATTTGTCCATTAAAATAACCTCAAATTGATCAAGGGCCGTATTCACAAAACTTCTGAAGGCTATAGGTAGCTCCTAACTTGCTGATTTAGGAGTAACTCTTAAAAAAATAGGCGTGTCAGTTGTAACTTTTGGCAAAACCAGTTAGGAGTAGTCAAGAGGACTCCTAAGTCACTAAGACCAAATCAAACAATCCTAAAGGCTGCTGTCGGCAATCTGCCTCATAATCCGGTCAACATTTTAGAAACACAGAGCTTTTAAAAAGGTACCAGCTTAATCGTTAGGGTATTATGATCATAGTAGAGCTAGTCATTGATGCAGTCACATCACCAACAAACAGAAACAACCCAATAACACCAGAGATCAAGGTTGTGACAACTCGACGCTGTACAGTACTTGGCCACAAGGAAATTGCAGCTATGCAGCGCAGACGAACCACATATATCTCAGTCATCTGTCTTTTGAATATTACATCAAACAATGAATGCCCTCTCCAGACCCTATATTGTTCAGAAAATCATTCTGTTTCCCCATTCACCAACTACAAAGAAACAAAGCCAACTTCGTGGCCATAGCTGGACCACCCGGTGTAGTTGGTTCTGTAGATGGGACACATAATTGCACGAAATATTGCACCATCAAAAGATGAACGCACATTTTGAATGAGCCACCAGACATGTAAGAGGCTGACAATTAACTGAACATATTTTGGCTAGTCAGTATGTCATTCTTGGTTTCATGTTTAATCAGTGACAGTTACCCTACATTTTAATATCTTTATTTCAATATAATATCTTTATTTCAATATGACACATCATTCTAGAGTATTGCTATGATGAATTCACTGACAGAGACCCCTCCCCTATCAGCCAATCACTGTGGGCATTGTAAGTAGGCTTGTTCGTGGAACATGACATCATCCATATCAACAGGGTCAACCCCACCCTTTCTCTTTGCTTAAGACATCTGCCCATTCCTTAGTAACAGTTGGTCTTAGCAGCTTTGTGTATAGGTTTTATGAGGAAACTCTTAGCTAGGAACTTTGAGCGCTGTTTAGAAGTTCTCTTAGTGGTAAGCTAAAGTGTTTTCTGAACACGGCACCAGAAATACAGTGTAGACATTGTTAATGTTGTCAATGACTATTGTAGCTGGAAACTGATTTTCAAAGGAATATCGACATATGTGTGTAGAGGCCCTTTATCAGCGACCATCACTCCTGTGTTCCAAGGGCACGTTCTGTTTGCTAATTAAGTATAGCATTTTAAACGTCTAATTGATCATTAGAAAACACTTTTGCAATTATGTTGAAAACTGCTGAAAACTCTTGTGCTGATTAAAGAAGCAATATAACTGACCTTCTTTAGACTAGTTCAGTATCTTCAGCATCAGCATTTGTGGGTTTGATTACACGCTCAAAATGGCCAGAAACAAAGAGCTTTCTTCTGAAACTCGTCAGTCTATTCTGGTTCTGAGAGATAAACGCAATTCCATGTAAGAAATTGTCAACAACGTATATTACTCCCTTCACAGAACAGCACAAACTGTCTCTAACCAGAAAAGAAAGAGTGGAAGGCATTATACAGTATAATGCACTAGAGTACATTATGATGTAGTGTCTAGTTTGATAAACAGATGCCTCACAGGCCTGCTCTCATTGCACACATTTCTTAACACTTTGCCAGCTGTGTTAATGTCACAAAATGCATGCAGTTGTTCAATCTCATCAGACCAAAAACATATATTTCATAAACTTGGAAAACGTTTCAATATCCATTGTTATTCAACTATTACGGTATACCTGGTGAACTATTTGAGGATTTTGGCCATGCCAAATCTTTTCCACCTCTTGAGATGGAAAAGCCACTGATGTGTCCTCTTCAAAAAATTGTGAGAGTGTGGACCATTTTAATTTCTAAGTGATGTGTTCACTCAGGAACTTGAAGCCCTCATCCATCTCCACTCATCAATGTTGATGGGGACATTCTCGTCACCATGTTCGATCCACAAGATAGTTTTTTGCCGACGTTGAACTAAATTCCACCGTATATGGAAATCCTACGATTTGCAACACATACTTATGCTTCCGTTGATAAACCAGACCCATACTATACTTCTGCGTACATGAATGAGCTTACGGTCTCCGCCCAATGAACGCCTACAATTACCCATGGAAGGTAGCCAAATTATCCCCTATTGACTATGCAATATCAGTAGATATACGAAGCAAGGGGGAGACCGTTCAGGTCTCACATAAGGCGAAAATAAATGTATATTTCCTGACATAGAATCAAAAAATATGCCCTTATTCAAAACTTATCAAGAAGCCCGACAACCAGTCATAAATATTCTGCATTGCAAGACGTGGCTGCTATCATAAATAAAGTGGTCAGAGATCAATCAAGATGGATACAAGAAAGTGACTACAGGAGGTGGGCAAAGTGTGACAGATATTCCTCCCATTGACTAGCAAATTGTTGGTATCATTGGGGAGATCTGAGTGGAAAAGTCCTAGATGGGGACACCAGCATGTCGCTGTGGGAGGGTTGCAGTAAGTGATCATTAGGCTAATCATAACATATCAACATCACATTCAAGAAACATATCAATAAAGACATGAAATCAAGTGAATTGGTCAAGCCCAGTTCAGGTCATGTGGGTCTTGGACTTAACTGTTATTTTCGCTACTGAACAAGTATCCGCAGTTGCATACCAGAGTGGGGTTGTGGGGCTCTGCAGTTCGGCAGCGTTCCGTATGGTTTCCAGTGAGGACTGTACCGGGTCGTGGGCGGTACTGCCGAGGCAGTCTTGCAAACGCAAGATCTGTTAAAAGAAACAGTAGCCAAGAGAATGTGGCCAAGACGTTTTATAGAAGATAAATTACTCTTGGAAACACCTTGTGTTATTGTTCCATTTTATTGAAATGCAGTTTTCATTTTGTTTTATGTTCTATTCATTTTCATTCTGTGAGAAGCAATTTCTGAAATGAATAAATTTTGTCCAATTATAAAATGTAAGCCAACATGTGTGATAAAGCTATAGCTCATTCAAAAACACAAAGACCTCTACTAGGTCGTAAAAATCTTTAATTAAATCGGCATACAGTAGTGTATGGTAAAATATGCATTGTCGAATGTGTTGCTTTACACATATGCACATGGTGCTATTATTAGTCTTCTTTTCAAATTTTACTGATATGCCAATTGAAAGGTCTAAATCTTACAAACTATTAGTCCTAACAGTTTTTGGATCAGTTACAGGCTGTAGGGTTTTGACACTTGCTACATCAGCCAGCGATGTTGCAAGAAATAGTTTGTGCATTCCTGTAGGCTATTTGATATTCTAATTGACAAGATTTTACCAGTGTGTTTCAATGGAAGCATGTTATTTCTCCAATTCAAATGCTAGGCTACACACACTTTTCCATCAAGTTTAACATTGATAAATGCCAACCTTTGCATCAAAACTGACATATCCATGGTAAACGCACACATTTGTGCCTACTTGCGATTGATATATGAAGCCCCAGACCCCGTTGCAGAGGGAGGAGTTCAGTCCCAGGGTCCTTACTGATGACCTTGGACTGTATTATGGTTTTGAATGTAGAGCTGTAGTCATTGAATTCTCACATAGGTGTTTCTTTTGACTAAGTAGGTGAGGGCAGTGTGGAGTTCAATAGAGATCGCATCATCTGTCGATCCGTTGAGATGGTATGCGTATTGGAATGAACCCAGAGTCGGTAATTACAGAATTTTCAAACCATTTCATGGCTACAAATATACGTTCTACTGGACAATAATCTCTTAGGAAGGTTGTGTTAGCATTCTTGAGCTATTGGAATTATGGTGGTCTTCTTGAAACCAAGCGGTTTAAAAAAAATTTTTAGGGAGAGGTTAAACATGTCTGTGAGACATTTTCTCCTGCAATTTTATATGGCCCATGGCCTCACAAATGTTAACCTGTTTAAAGGTTTTCTTCACATCAGCTATGGAGAGTGAAATTGTATGGTTGTCTGGAACAGCAGGTGTTTTCAAGCATGGTTCATTGTTACTTGCCTCAAAGCAAACATAGAAGGCATTTAGCTTGTTTAATGGCCTGCGGTGCAAGGCTGGTCATAGCTGGGTTTCATTTATTAGTGTGTGAGTGTTTGCAAGTCCGACAAGCTTCAGAGACACCTTAGTAGAATTTGAAAATGTCCTTCTGTGATTTATGGCTTTAGTTAATAGTACATTCAAATGGCCACTGGCAATAACGTTTATTCACTTTTTTTTGTTTTAAGTTGTATTTTACATATTTCCTTCTTTATTGTGGTGCAAGGTTTTTGCTGAAGGAGCAGTAAGTCTGATTCAAACCCACGGTGCAGCAGGAAACACTATGTGAAAAAAGAAGCAGCTGCTTAGCCTGCAGGACCATCCTGGGTCCCAGTGATGCAATTTTTAATCACTGACAATAATCTAGTCTGTTTGCAAAACAGTTCTTTGTCATTTAACATTCGCTTCATCTGACAACTTCAAAACACTTCATTGGGCTTCTTCCGCCTACCTCATCCGACTGCTTGATCTCACTACTTCGGCCTACTTCATCCGACTACTTGATCTCACTACTTCCGCCTACCTCATCCGACTACTTGATCTCACTACTTCCGCCTACCTCATCCGACTACTTGATCTCACTACTTCTGCCTACTTCATCCGACTACTTGTATATTGAGGGCATCACTTATACCCGTCTGATTTCTATATTTTGTCTGTTGACATGTAGGTACAAATTAGATTAAATGGATTTCAGTTTTCCTGCAATGTAGACACTGGCCCAGTGAAACTCGCGCTGTGAATAGTTTGTGTTTATTGTACAGCTCTACACATCCCATTGAGTGCAGTCTTAGTGCCTGCATTCTTGTTAAATAGACCAGTTAGTATTTTGACTAAGGCAAGCAGAATCTACTGACTTCCTAGGTGTTTTTATTGAATTGCTCTTTAGCTGTTAGAGTAAAACAAACATGATATATCCTTAGATTTAATGCTTTGGCATGCCACCGTTTTTTGTCACTTCCCTCATGTCATACCATATCCTGGTGTGGTAAAAATGTAGCTTGTAAATGGTCCTTATTTTAAAACTACTGTCTTATCATCTTGTCTATGAGAATATTATTATTCTGCTTCCGAAAACAAATTTGTGATCCAGAGTTCATCCAGAGTTTCCCCTAATGTTTTTGTATGCACAATCTAGAGCAGACTAAAGCCTTCCGACTTCCGTCCCATTTCTCTGATAAAATATGAATTAATATTTCACTTATCATACGCTGAAGGGCACCCACAATGCACTGCCTGAGTTTGCAGACAGAAGCGCATGATGGGGGGGAAAGAGATAAAGAAGGAGCTCAAATTAAAAGATAAGAGACTGGCAGCAGAAGGTGTTTTTTCTCAAGCAGATATTTCTTGTGTTGCAATAAATTCTAAAAGGTCACCTCACTGTTGTAGATACATACTTGACATAAATAAAAACTTGGTTTGCAGAGTAATGTAATTTGTTTTTGTTTTAGGCCAAGCATAGAAAAATAAAAGCCCAATTCATTCTCAAGGCCAATGCATAATAGGTTATTATATGATAGCTGGCCAAAGTTAGCTTTTATAATGGCAAGATTTCATAAGGGAAATTGTTCCTCAAATGTTATATATTTTAGAACATGGCAAATTATAATTAATCTTTCAGACCTATAATTTTTAGAAGGTAACCACAGTCTATAAGCTCTAATTCATTAGAAAACAGTCTCACCTTTGAGGTAATGGGTAAAAAACAATTGGCTGGCACCTAAAAGTGTCTGGCAGGGTGGTGACCTTGCCCAAAGGGTCTTCTGATCTGATGTGGTTGGATGTCACAGATATGAGGAGACCGTACTGTAATGTTTGTGTGTGTTTGTGTGTTTCCTTATCTTTTAATGATTAAAATTCACCAGAAGGTTCTGGCATAACAGGAAAACATGGTGGCTTAATGTTAAGGGTTGAGGTTTAGGAATAAAAGTTAGGGTTATTGGGGTTAAGATAATGGTTAAATGCTTATGCAAATAGGTTTATGAACTTTAAATAAAAGCCCTAAAACATTCTTATGTACACAGCAAACCTGCAGTAGTGTCTCCAGACCTTCCACAGCTCATTTTTGTGTCAAGCTAAAGCAGTCGCTGCCAAAAACTGTAATCTCAGCTGTTCTCATTCAGAATACTTTAAAAGGCTCATCTCCACATTAACAAGAAGGTTATCAAAGGATCTGTTGGTAAGAGACGTTGCTTGTACATGCACACATCGATTCATTAAACATATTTTAAAATAAGATATCAAACACCTTAATACCTGTATCAAAATAAACTACAAAATACAGCAGCCACACCATGTATTAAAATAAACTACTGCATGTATATACTAAAATACTAAAAATACTTTTACAAGTGAGCATGAAATCACTTCGCAAACCTTCCATCTATCGGCCTATTTGTTCTATCCCTTCACCAGAACACTGACTCAGTTGATTAAGTAGGCAATATTTGATAGCAACCACTTTTCTCTGTCGAGTCATGTGATAACAGATCAAATATTCATATATCCCTGTGATCACCCAGATGAAGGCTAGTTTTAAAGTAACCAACAGCTTAATGTTTAACTAACAGTTTGCTAATGGCTCAAAATTGTATCCTAATTTAGTTAATTGGTGTTTGGTAATGAAGGGGACATTACTCATTTTATTGTTACCTGTTATCTGTTAGTTCCAGTAGCCACGGTCATCAATCACATTTTCAGTCAAATGTATTTAAAACACGGGGGAGGTGTCAGCACAGTGGCAGCTGAAATCGTCAGGTATCGTCTTGATCTGCAACACAACCAGGAGGACTTTGGACAGGGACAGCAATGGGTCTTTCAAGCCAGGTACTCCACAGGTGTGGGCCAGGACCTCATGTCCTCCTAAGTTCAAAATGAGAGGAGACACAGAAAATTCAGAAAATGTGTTCCTCATATCCACAAGGATTTATAGTGGAGAACGAGAACTTAGTGGAGAAGGAGAATTGACCCTACTCCCCCAGCACAGTAATATAGCAGCGTAAGACCTTGGGATTGAGACAGGGGGGTCGGGCGACACTGTGGCCCTATCTGGGGGAGGGCCCAACAGGCCTGAAATCAATCCACCCACATTGCCAAGCATCAAACAAAGGGACACCCACCAACCGCAACCACCCTGAATGAGGGCCGAGTATTGCCAGCAGAGTACAGCCCAACTGCACAAAAGAGAGACAACAACAAGCCAGTGACTCCGCCCCCGAAAGGCATTGGAGGGAGGGCATCCCAGTGGCGATGAGAGCCCACCTGGCAAGACAGCAAGGGTGGACAGTATCAAGCCTTTCTGGCCACCTTCACGCCCCTGGGCCAGGCTACACCTAATCATAGACCGTGCAGTAGAGATGAGTCTTTAGTAGACACTTGAAAGTTTGCACTGAGTTTGCATTTCTAACCTTAATTGGCAAATCATTCCATAGTAGAGGAGCCCTATGAGAAAAGGCCCTGCCTCCGGCTGTTTGTTTAGAAATTCTAGGTACAATTAAAAGGCCTGCATCTTGCGATCGTAGGTTACATGTAGGTATGTATGGCTGGATCATTTCAGCGAGCTAAGTAGGAGCAAGTAGGAGCCCTAACCCTAACAGGCAGCCAGTGTAAAGAGGCTAGTACAGGAGTAATGCGTTCAAATGTATTTTTTGTTCTAGTTAGGATTCTAGCAGCTGTGTGCAGCACTAATTGAAGTTTATTTACTTATTTGTCAGGGTAACCGGAAAGTAGAACATTGCAATAATCTAATCTAGAAGTAACAAAAGCATGGATTACTTTTTCTGCATCTGTTTTTGATGAACATTTTCCGATTTTTGCAATGTTGAGACATTTTATATGTTAATCAAAGGAGAGGTCAGGGTCAAGGGTAATGGCGAGGTTTCTTCCAGTTTTTTGGGATACAGACATCCAGCCATTGATGTTCACAGTGAGATCTGCTACCAAAACTCTTGGGTCCTAAAACAAGCATTTCTGTTTTTCTTGAGTTTAAAAGCAAGAAGTTCTCTGCCATCCGCTTCCTATTATCTGAAACGCATGCTTCCAAAGTAGCTAATTTTGGGGCTTCTCCATGCTTCATTGAAATATATATAACTGTGTGTCATCAGCATAACAGTGAAAGTTGACATTGTGATTCCGAATTACATCACCCAGAGGCAGCATATACAGTGAGAACAATAATGGGCCCAGAACCGAGCCTTGAGGAACACCAAAACATATCTTTGACTTGTCAGAGGATATGCCATCCACACTAACAAACTGATATCTTTCAGATAAATAAGATTTAAACCAGGTTAGAACATGTCCACATAGCCCAACATGGGTTTCCAGTCCTTCTAAGAGAAGGGAGTGATCAATAGTGTCAAAAGCAGCACTAAGATCAAGAAGCAACAGAACGGATGTGGAACCTGTGTCTGAGGCCATTAGAAGGTCATTCGTTACCCTCACGAGTGCGGTCTCAGTACTGTGATGGGGTCTGAAACCGTACTGGAGCATTTCATCGTACTGGAGCATTTCATAAATATTTGTCTTCAGGAAGGCATTCAGTTGTTGGGAAACACATTTTTCTGAGATTTTTCAGAGGAATGGGAGGTTCGAAATTGGCATATCATTGTTTAATATGTCAGGATCCAGACTAGATTTTTTTAGAAGAGGCTTAATTTCGGTTAGTTTTAGTGAGTTTTGGTAGACCTGGCACAGGAAATAGCTCCTTAAGTAATTTTGTTGGAATCGGGTCTAGCTGACAATTTGTGAGTTTAGAACTCATTACAAATTTAGTGAATGTGTCGAGCGATACGGTATCAAAAAATTCAAGTGTCCCCATTGACACCTGGCTAGGGAGGTTCAGGACATTCTCAGGACAACTGAGATTTTGGGGACTATAACTATTTAAGGAGGAGTCAGTTATTTGTTTTCTAATGGTGATGATCTTTTCATCAAAGTAGTTCATGTATTCATTACAGCTAAAGTGAAGACCCACTTCACTTGTTGAGCGTTGCTTTTTAGTTAACTTTGCAACTGTATCGAAGATACATTTTGGATTGTTTTTGTTCACCTCAGTCAGGTTGGAGAAATACTGTAAGCTGTTCGACAAATGTGAGTGATTTTCTGTATTGTAGTGTACTGTCTATCCAGGTTAGTCTGAATACTTACAACTTGGTGGTGCGCCACTTTCACTCCAATTTTCTGCAGGTTTGCTTGAGTGCTCTAGTATTGTCTGTGTACCAGGGAGCAAGTTTCTTGTTGTGTATTTCTTTTGTATTTAGTGGTGCTACTGTATCTAAAGTATTTTGCAATGTTAAGTATAGATCCTCGATTTGATCGTTTGCCGATTTATTTACTCTGTCATTGATGAGCGAAATTAGCGAATATCAAGGAATCTATTTGTAGTCCGAGAATTTATAGTATGACTTTTGAAACTCATTGTTTGCGGAGCAAGTGGATTTCTTGTTTTAACGATAAATGTAATAAGAAAGTTATCCAATAATCCAGGATTTTGGGGGGAAATTATTAGATCTACAATATCTATTTCTCGTGACGTGTGATTGTGGCGGTGTGTTGGACCTGAGACATGTTGGATAAAACCTATTGAGTCAGTTATGGCTTCAAAGGCTTTTTGAAGAGGATAATTGGACTTTTACAAATTAATATGGAAATCGCCAGAAATTTGAATACTATCTGCCATGACTAAGGTTAAGGTTAGACAATAATTCTGGAAACTCATTGAGAAGCATTGTGTATGGCCCGGCGGGCCTGTAAATATTAGCTATGTTAAATTTATTTATCAGCATGGTTAACTTTCATGAGTAAAACTTGAAACTCAGTGATGTGTTTGAGAGTAAATTTATATTTACTGCTAGAAATATTAGTAACGCCCCCTTCTTTTCGGGATGCACGGGGGATATGATCACTAGTAGAGCCAGGAGGAGAGGCCTCATTTAGGGCATTGAATTCATCAGGGTTTAGCCATGTTTCACACAAGCCAGTAACATCTAGTTTATGATGAGAGTTTCATTAATTTACTGCAACTGCCTTTGGAGCAAGGGATCTAACATTTAGGAGTCCCATTTTGAGATGCGATACAGTAATTTTAATTTGTGACCGATGTGGAGGAAGGCTTCGTCTTAATAAGGTTGCAATTGTTAACAATATCTTGTTTAACTTTTCTCAGCCTGGAACGAGCCACAGTGGCAATAGGTAAAGCTGTAATAACTACTCTGGCTATGCTATCGACAGACTCCACTATGCTAGCAGGCTGGCTAACAGCCTGCGGCCTGACCTGCACCCTATCTCATGGTGAGGCTATAGGAGTGAGACTCCTGTCAATATTCGTAGATAAAAGAAGAGCACCACTCCAGGATGGAGTCCATCACTCCTCAGCAGATCAGGCCTCGCCTTATTTCTGCGAGAGTCCCAAAAAGAGAGACAGTTATCTACAAACTCAACCTCCTGCGACGGGCAGAACTCTTTTTTCAGCCAGTGATTGAGTTGCGCAAGTCTGCTGTAGACCCCTAGTTGGGTGGGGGGCAGAGACAATTACTTGATGCTGACACATCTTTCTAGCTAGTTTACACGCTGCTGCTATGTTCTGCTTCGTAACCTCTGACTGTTTCATCCTAACGTCGTAGGTGCTATTTCTGTATTCTCTATACTTGCCAGTTTTAGACTTCGCTAAGAATTTGATTGTTAATCATAAATATATTAATAAATTATGTGTCAGTCAGTCATTCATGAAATGGTATGCAAAATCATGATCCTGCTAAAAAGCTACTTCATTTAGGATGAAATCTCATACTCTATCTTGTATCTTCATCCACAACTGCCGAAAACTTAAAATAGGCTGAGAGTAGCAAGATTACGTTAACTGTGAGGGCTGCAACTCGGGTTAAATAGTTAGCTAGAACATTATGTAGATTGGTAAATGTTTTAGCTTAGGCTACTCAAACGAACGCCAAAACATAACATGAACTGTAGTTAACTGTAGTTAGTTCCAGTAGCCATGGTCATCATCCAGTAACTGTGTTATTACTGTATCCCATTAATAACTACCTATAATACAGCCAACCGTTATAGGAATGCAGTTTTTAGCCTGAGCTGACTACTCAGAGATCAGAGAGGAGGCCATAATTAAACTAGATTGATAAAGAGATAGATAGGCGTCAGGTAGGAAGCCAGATAATACAAAATACAGAAGAAGATATGATCAGGGGTGTTTGCAAATCAGCGATTTCTATTGTCAACACACAGGCCATTTCCCAATGAGGGAAAATTAGAGTGAGAACACCATCATACTTGCACTTTATGTATTATTTATACCTTTGTGGTAAATGTAACACATGTATACGAACAAGGCTATCAGTGGAGAGACCCAGAGGGACGAGGGGAGCAACAGAGATCTGAAGCCCTGGAATGTGCGCACCCTCCCCAGCCCAACACAGCGAAGCGCTTGGTTACTGTTATTGTTATCACTAATGAGCCCCAGTGAATGATGAACCAGGCAACCCCATGTCATCTGTGTGTGTCTGCAGCTCCACTTTGGCACCTTTCATCACCAGTAGCCGGAAATGGATGGGGAGGTCTGAGGCGACAGTGTGACAAGGCCGTCACCGACCCGTGCCGTGTTTTAACGATGTTGATACTGCTTTTGCGTGTTAAGGGTTTTCATCATTAGTGTATGTGTGTGGTTGCGTGTGTGTGCTCCTGTCATCACTATACAGTGTGATGTGTGTGGGCGTGGGTGTGCGTGCTCATGCAGTGGCACTAAACATTAGTGTTTGATGAAGCACCCACGTCTCTGTCGTTGTTGGCAGAGTAAAATAAGCAGGAAAACCGACAGATGTTGGTAGATTTGTTCCTGCATTTCATGTCTGCTGGTTTTCTTCATTTGCTCGCGGTGCAAAAAAAAAGCTCCCTTCTGTCTTATTGGTGTCAAATTATTTTCACAAAACAGTGACTTGAAAAAAAGGAATCAATTTGTGTTCTAAATAACTGTGAAATTTAACTGTGACAAAAAATGTATTTCTTCTTGTTGCCTACGTAGGCAACTTTGGAAATTGTTAATATCTTTCGATGTACACACCTGGAACAGAAGTCACTCTCCACAGTAGTGGCTGACCCACTGCTGGCTGGAAGCATCCTCTACCACAGATTAGGATTGAATTAATGCTATGACCCATCCTCTTCCTTGTCAATTGGTTATCCCTCTAATCCAGCTCCCGGGCAACATTTACACCCAGGCTGTTTAAGAAAGACATGCCCAAGAATCCGAGCCTATTTGAGTACATTACAATCAATTAGTTGTTAACCTGCTCAAGTTTGAAAGGTCACTGATTGATTGCCAAATCTGTCATTGTTTTATCTGAAAAGTGGATTAGAGTTAGGGTCAAGATGGGGCTGGGCATACTGCGAGTAAGGCTGAATGAAGTTATCTTAGGAAGAATAATGCTATAGATCTACATACCAGTAAGATAAATATAACAATATTTGTAGAAAACAAAAACAACAACTGTAATATAAAAAAGTACTGTCATGTAAAAAGTTTGAGCTAAATTCTAACATTGATAAAGGTAAACCATTTTAGCAAATTACATGATAAAAATGTTGTGTGATTACCAATCATGCAATTAAAAGGAACCAAAATGCAATTTCATAGTGTGGAACAAGTAAGTACACTACTTTTACCATATCATAAAATGACTTCAATGAAAATACATTCACCAAAACAGGGTCAAATGTATGGAAAATCATTCAAGAGTTTATTGTAGGGTCAAGCCCTCCAGACAGATTAGAACCTTTGTCTGTTTGTGGTAATAACCAAAGGGTGTTTGGTAACACAAGATGCTAAGATCAAAAGACCCCTCCGAGGTTCTGAAAAGATGGTTTATGTTATCCTAGTGTCATGCACTGCTTAAGAAACTTATTAAGAATTTGAAATGCTTCAAAATATGAAATACTGGCACACTGTTCAATTTTCAAACATTTATTGATATATATGTTGGCATATTCCCTAGATCAAACTGCAAATAATTAAGGATTTATGTATGTTATTTGTCTTGAAGTGTCAAGTGTCACGGCTTCGGGGTTTGGACAAGGAGGAGCAGGAGAAGGCGTGGTGGAAGGATCTTTTTAATGGTATCCTCACGAACCAATGCAAAATAAGTATAAACAGGTGACGAAGCGTCGTACAGCTCTTAGTAGGTAGAGACAATCACACACAAAGACAGGGGGAGCAGAGGGAACATATATACCGGGGGAAACAGCGATGATGAGGAACAGGTGCACTAAACGAGACACAGGTGAAATGTATGATGAGACGGTGGTGTCAGAAGGCCGGTGACGTCGACCGCTGGGGCCCGCCCACTGCAGGGGGAGGTGAACCAGCAGAGGTCGCAGTTGTCACAGTACCCCCCCCCTGACGCGCGGCCCCAGCCGCGCGACGACGCCGGCCTCGGGGCCGACCCGGGGGGCGCGGAGCAGGGCGGTCCGGCCGACGCTGATGGAAGTCGCGGACAAGGACGGGAGCCAGGACGTCCTTCACCGGAACCCAGCTCCGCTCCTCCGGGCCGTACCCCTCCCACTCCACGAGGTACTGGAGGCCCCCCGCCCGGCGCCTCGAGTCGACGATGGAGCGGACAGAGTACGCCGGGGCCCCCTCGATGTCCAGAGGGGGAGGGGGCACCTCCCGCACCTCACACCCCTGGAGGGGACCATCCACCACCGGCCTGAGGAGAGACACATGAAACGAGGGGTTAATACGGTAGTCGGGGGGAAGGCGTAACCGATATGTTACCTCGTTGACTCTCCTCAGGACTTTAAAAGGCCCCACAAACCGCGGGGCCAGCTTCCGGCAGGGCAGGCGGAGGGGCAGGTCCCTGGACGAGAGCCAGACCCGGTCGCCCGGCCGATACACCGGGGCCTCCCCGCGGTGGCGGTCTGCGGAGGTCTTTTGACGGCGGACAGCGAGCCGGAGGCGGGATTGCACTGCCTCCCATGTGCCCGCTGCCCGCCGGAACCAGTCGTCCACCGCAGGGGTACCGGTCTGGCTCGGCGTCCACGGCGCCAGGACCGGCTGGTAGCCCAGGACGCACTGGAAAGGCGTCACTCCCGTGGAGGAGTGGTGCAGAGAATTCAGTGCGTATTCCGCCCACGGCAGAAACTCTGCCCACTCCCCCGGCCGGTCCTGGCAGTAGGACCGGAGGAACCTACCCACTTCTTGATTGACCCGTTCCACCTGCCCGTTGGACTGGGGATGGTAGCCCGAGGTCAGGCTGACCGAGATCCCCAGGTGCTGCATAAATGCCTTCCACACCCTAGACGTGAATTGGGGACCCCGGTCAGACACGATGTCCTCGGGCACCCCATAGTGCCGGAAGACGTGTGTAAACAGGGCCTCCGCGGTCTGTAGGGCAGTAGGAAGGCCGGGCAGGGGCAAGAGGCGGCAGGACTTCGAGAACCGATCCACAACGACCAGGATGGTGGTATGGCCCTGGGAAGGGGGGAGATCAGTCAAAAAATCAACAGAAAGGTGGGACCATGGTCGTTGTGGAATGGGCAAGGGGTGCAACTTGCCCACCGGTAGGTGCCGGGGTGCCTTACTCTGGGCGCACACCGAGCAGGAAGAGACGTATACCCTCGCGTCCTTGGCTAAAGTGGGCCACCAGTACTTACCGGCCAGGGCGCGCACTGTTGGCCCGATGCCAGGATGACCGGAGGAGGGAGATGTATGCGCCCAGTAGATGAGGCGGTCGCGGACAGACGCCGGCACATACGTACGGCCCTCAGGGCATGTGGGCGGAGAGGGCTCGTCGCGCTGCGCTCGGGCGATGTCCGCGTCCAGTTCCCATACCACCGGTGCCACGATGCATGACTCCGGGAGCACGGGAGCATCATCCACAGGCCTCTCCTCCGTGTCATGCTGGCGGGACAGCGCGTCAGCCCCGACGTTCTTACTCCCCGGCCTGTAAGTGAGAGTAAACACAAACCGGGTGAAGAACATAGCCCACCTTGCCTGGCGAGGGGTCAGCCTCCTCGCTGCCCGCATGTACTCCAGGTTCCGGTGGTCAGTCCAGACGAGGAAAGGGTGTTTAGCCCCCTCTAACCAGTGCCTCCACGCCGACAGAGCTCGAACCACGGCCAGCAGCTCACGATCACCGATGTCGTAGTTCCGCTCCGCCGCACTGAGCTTCTGGGAGAAGAAGGCACAGGGACGGAGCGTGTTACGACACCCCGTCCGCTGGGAGAGGATGGCACCGAGCCCACAATCGGACGCGTCCACCTCCACGATGAACTGGAGCGACGGGTCGGGATGGGCCAGGACCGGAGCGGTGGTGAAACGGTGTTTCAGTTCCACAAACGCCCGCTCCGCGTCCACGGTCCACCTCAACCGGGTCGCCCCCCCCTTCAGAAGGGAGGTGATCGGAGCCGCGACCTGGCTAAAGCCCCGGATAAACCTCCTGTAGTAATTAGAGAAGCCTAAGAAACGTTGCACGTCCTTGACCGTGGTTGGGGTCGGCCAATTACGCACGGCGTCAACGTGAGGCTCCTCCATAGCCACACCTGTGCTGGAAAAGCGATATCCCAGGAAGGACACAGACGACTGGAAAAACAGACACTTCTCGGCTTTCACGTACAGGTCATGCTCCAGCAGTCGAGCCAGCACTCTGCGCACTAACGAGACATGTTTGGCGCGGGTAGCAGTGAATATCAAGATGTCATCAATATACACTACCACTCCTTCGCACAACAAGTCCCGGAATACGTCGTTGACGAAGGACTGGAAGACTGAAGGAGCATTCATCAACCCGTACGGCATCACTAAATACTCGTAATGGCCAGATGTGGTACTAAAAGCGGTTTTCCACTCGTCTCCTTCCCGGATACGCACCAGGTTATAGGCACTCCTGAGGTCTAATTTAGTGAAAAAGCGGGCCCCGTGCATCCTCTCCACCTCCGCAGAGATCAAAGGGAGAGGGTAGCGGAACGGAATGGTGATCTTGTTCAGCGCCCGGTAATCAATGCACGGGCGCAAACCACCGTCCTTCTTTTTCACAAAAAAGAAACTCGAGGAGACCTGTGACTTGGAGGGCCTAATGTATCCCTGTTCCAACGCTTCCGTAACGTAGGCGTTCATAGTCTCCGTTTCGGTGCGGGACAGTGGATACACGTGACCCTTCGGGAGTGCGGCTCCGTCAACGAGGTCTATCGCACAATCCCCCAGCCGGTGTGGTGGCAACACAGCAGCCTTGGCTTTGGAGAAAACCGTAGCCAAGTCCCTGTATTCGGGGGGAATGGGCACGGCTGGCGCACTGTCTGGACTCTCCACCGAGGTCGAGCCAACGGAAACACCCAAACACCTGCCCTGGCACTTCCGCGACCACCCCGACAGACGTCGACTAGACCAGGAGATGACGGGGTCGTGTAGGGATAACCAGGGGAAACCTAAAACTATTGGGAAAGTGGGTGAGTCGATTATGTGAAAGGATATGGTTTCACTGTGTCGGTTGTCGGTAACCAGGAGGAGGGGAACAGTGCAACTCGTGACCAGACCTGACCCTAGTGGCCGGCTGTCTAGAGCTCTCACGGGCAGGGGGGTGTCGAGGGCCTGGAGGGGTATGCGTGACCGCAGGGCAAAAGACTTATCCATGAAATTTCCGGCTGCGCCTGAGTCTACCAGCGCCTTACACCGGGAGAGCCGCGGAAAGCCGGGGAACCTAACAGGGACAGTGCACATAGAGAGGGAAGAGGTTAGTGGTGAATGTGCATGTGCTACCTGGGGTGATGCGGAAGTGCCCTGCCTGTCACCTCTTGACTCGGGGAGGGAGGTGCGGTGCGGCGTGGTTGTACGGCCTTGTTTCCTCTTGGAGGCACTCCGCACCTCTCCTCCCCTACACCTGCCCGACAGCGCAGCCGTCCCCAGGTCCATGGGGACGGCGGCGTCTGGTTGGCAGGGTGGAACGGGCGGGCCTCTTCCGGGACGTCCTCGGGCAGCTAGCAGGTTGTCGAGACGGATGGACATGTCCGCCAGTTGGTCAAAGGAGAGGGACACGTCTCGACAAGCCAGCTCCCTCCGGACGTCCTCGCGAAGGCTACACCGGTAGTGGTCGATCTGAGCCCGCTCGTTCCACCCCGATCCCGCTGCCAGGGTCCGGAACTCCAGAGCGAACTCCTGCGCCGATCTCGTCTCCTGCCGTAAGTGGAACAGTCGTTCACCCGCCTCTCTCCCTTCGTGAGGATGGTCAAACACGACTCGGAAGCGGCGGGTGAACTCGGCGTAGCTGCCCTGGGTGGGCTGCTCGATGTTCCAAACGGCGGTGGCCCACTCCAGGGCTTTCCCAGACAGGCAGGAGACGAGTGAAGAGATCTTCTGGGCTTCGGTCGGCGCAGGATGCACCGCCTGGAGCGCGATGTCCAGTTGTAGCAGGAAACCCTGGCAGCGGTCCGCCGCCCCGTCGTAGGCCCTGGGCAGCGGAATGGGCATCGCTCCCATGCTGGGCGATGCGGCTTGGGGAGGTGGAGAGACGGCCGGTGCTGCGGGGTTCCACTGGCTCAGCTCTAGGCGCTGCACCGCTTTCAACACAGTGTCCATCGCGGCGCCTAGGCTGGCCAGCAAGGTTGAATGTACTTTTACCACCTCCGCAACACCGGCCTCGCCTGTGGCTCCTTGTTGCTCCATATCCTTGTTTGTTGTCTGGGTGTGTGATTCTGTCACGGCTTCGGGGTTTGGACAAGGAGGAGCAGGAGAAGGCGTGGTGGAAGGATCTTTTTAATGGTATCCTCACGAACCAATGCAAAATAAGTATAAACAGGTGACGAAGCGTCGTACAGCTCTTAGTAGGTAGAGACAATCACACACAAAGACAGGGGGAGCAGAGGGAACATATATACCGGGGGAAACAGCGATGATGAGGAACAGGTGCACTAAACGAGACACAGGTGAAATGTATGATGAGACGGTGGTGTCAGAAGGCCGGTGACGTCGACCGCTGGGGCCCGCCCACTGCAGGGGGAGGTGAACCAGCAGAGGTCGCAGTTGTCACATCAAGTTTAATGGCTATCCAATAGTTTTTTTTTATATTGAAATGTGTCTGAGAACTTATATACATTTTGCGAATAAGAGACAGTAAAAGCAAACTGTTCTTCTCGGGAAACTGTCCTCATTCCATGGCACCAAGCTGACCACCACAGAATAGGTCTGAGTGTTCACTGTGCCGCTTGCATTGTCCAGGAAGTGGTGAGGCTGCTGGGATTTCCTGGTCTCATCGTGCTCTCCCATGGAGCTCTATTGCCTGATATACTGAGGTTGTTGGGTGAGTGAGTGTGCCCTCACACATTGAATTAATTCCTATGTGCTACATTTCTCATGGATCTGTCAATTTCTAGAATCCAATGAGACTAAGGCAATGTCCTTTTAATTGGTGAAAAAGGAATTTTCATGTGAAATTTGCGGGTCAATAAAAAGCCTCCCGTAAAGGCTGCACAACATGTACAAAAACATATTTAAAGAAGATAGTGATTTTTTTGTGTGATATTAATTAGAACACTTCAATGGACTGTTACAATCATATAATTAGAATGAAATACTGAAAAACAGTTGGAAGCAGCGTTCTTTTTTGCAACAGTCAGTTGACTGTATTTGATGTTACAGAACTGCACACAGTTGTGTTTGAGAAAAGAATATTCAGTACATATTAAAACTGACATTACACGTGCCTAAGATGTTTCAAAATAATTGCGTGCTCTTGATATTTGCACTGCAATATGAATGTTACACATGTAAAAAATAAGTATATATTGTTATTGTAAGTAGGAAATGAATCTGTTCCATGTTGTAGTTAGCAAACGTTCCTGAGGACTACCAGAATAGCCTTCATCATTGAAAGCGACATTACACACAGAGGGGAGAACAAGTATTTGATACACTGCCGATTTTGCAGGTTTTCCCACTTACAAAGCATGTAGAAGTCTATAATTTTTGTCATAGGTACTCTTCAACTGTGAGTGACGGAATCTAAAACAAAAATCCAGAAAATCACAATCAGATTTTTAAGTAATTAATTAGCATTTTATTGCATGACATAAGTATTTGATACATTAGAAAACAGAACTTAATATTTGGTACAGAAACCTTTGTTTGCAATTACAGAGATCACATTTCCTGTAGTTCTTGACCAGGTTTGCACACACTGCTGCAGGGATTTTGACCCACTCCTCCATACAGACCTTTTTCAGATCCTTCAGGTTTCGGGGCTGTCGCTGGGCAATACAGACTTTCAGCTCCCTCCAAAGATTTTCTATTGGGTTCAGGTCTGGAGACTGGCTAGGCCACTCCAGGACCTTGAGATGCTTCTTACGGAGCCACTCCTTAGTTGCCCTGGCTGTGTGTTTGGGGTCGTGCTGGAAGACCCAGCCACGACCCATTTTCAATGCTCTTACTGAGGGAAGGTTGATGGCCAAGATCTCACGATACATGGCCCCATCCATCCTCCCCTCAATACGGTACAGTCGTCCTGTCCCCTTTGCAGAAAAGCATTCCCAAAGAATGATGTTTCCACCTCCATGCTTCATGGTTGGGATGGTGTTCTTGGGGTTGTACTCATCCTTCTTCTTCCTCCAAACACAGCGAGTGGTGTTTAGACCAAAAAGCTCTATTTTTGTCTCATCAGACCACATGACCTTCTCCCATTCCTCCTCTGGATCATCCAGATGGTCATGGGCAAACTTCAGACAGGCCTGGACATGCGCTGGCTTGAGCAAGGGGACCTTGCGTGCGCTGCAGGATTTTAATCCATGACGGCGTAGTGTGTTACTAATGTTTTTTTTGGGACTGTGGTCCCAGCTCTCTTCAGGTCATTGACCAGGTCCTGCCGTGTAGATCTGGGCTGATCCCTCACCTTCCTCATGATCATTGATGCCGCACAAGGTGAGATATTGCATGGAGCCCCAGACCGAGGGAGAACTTCTTCCATATTCTAATAATTGCGCCAACAGTTTTTGCCTTCTCATCAAGCTGCTTGCCTATTGTCCTGTAGCCCATCCCAGCCTTGTGAAGGTCTACAATTGTATCCCTGATGTCCTTACACAGCTCTCTGGTCTTGGCCATTGTGGAGAGGTGTATGTTTGATTGAGTGTGTGGACAGGTGTCTTTTATACAGGTAACGAGTTCAAACAGGTGAAGTTAATACAGGTAATGAGTGGAGAACCGGAGGGCTTCTTAAAGAAAAACTAACAGGTCTGTGAGAGCCGGAATTCTTCCTGCTTGTTAGGTGTGGGCCAAAATCCCTGCTGCAGTGTGTGTAAACCTGGTCAAGAACTACAAGAAATCTATGATCTCTGTAATTGCAAACAAAGGTTTCTGTACCAAATATTAAGTTCTGCTTTTCTGATGTATCAAATACTAATGCAAATGAATTACTTGTTACGGGTTTTCTGGATTTTTGTTTTAGATTCTGTCTCTCACAGTTGAAGTGTACCTATGATAAAAATTACAGACCTCTACATGCTTTGTAAGTTGGAAAACCTGCAAAATTGGCAGTGTATCAAATACTTGTTCTCCCCACTCCCCAGCAAAAAGTAACTTGCGTCAAAATTATCTTGATGCTTACTTGATTAGATAAGGGAAGTGAAACGCTGGCGACAATACAGCCAATCAGACCGCAGGGAATCACAGTTGGACATGAGACCAAAATGAAGATTAACCAAAGCCCCTAGGACATTAATTAGTTCGCAGGTAATTTCATTGTTTGTCTTTGCAGTGTCTGCTTGCAGGTTTGGCCTTAGCAGTCGCAAACTGACTGTGAGCAAGACGCCATATGTTGAGAGTCAGTAGCTGTCAGATATCATTGAGGAGATGTTGGCTTCCTAATACTCATTTACTTTTCGTTTGCTTTGAGAATCTTCCCCTCAGACTTAGATTGGAATAAATGCAGAGCTAATCGATCGTTCTGCTACGGTGTCAAACTGAGGTCACACACATAGATACATGCACACACGTGTATATATACACGCACACACACACACACAATTTGGTTTGTGATGTCCATATATGTTATGAGAGAAGACAGCTAATATGAGCGAGACAGAAATGAATTAGCAATGCAGGAGTAATTGATCGTTCTGATTAAATGTAAGCTGTAGTGTGTGCGTGCAACTGAAGGAACTGGTGGTCAGTAGGGAAAAAAAGCGGGACCGGGCCTGATGAGGTGGATTAATCAGAAGGCGAAGTTAAGTGGCTTTTAAATGGCCTTAAATGGCCAGCTGTGGTCTCATCTGGTAAGTCTGGAAGGACAGCTACTTCAGTCTGTACATCTCAATACACAACACAGCTCACAGTGTATAATTCAAATAATGCAAAACCATTTGCCTCAAGCGTGATGTAATAACACAGAACAGCGTATGTTACAGTTAACAAAAAATACATTAAACATTGGAGAGAAAAAAATGCAATCTAAAATATTATGAGTAATCTGATATACTGTAATAAGTTGTTTTGCATGATGTTATTTTCATGGATCTGTGCTTGTAGTTCCCCAAACTCAAGAAATATATAAATATACCTGTATATGTTTTCCTTCATTAAAGAGAAAATGTGTTTGTATTCATTACCTTCCAAAAGGAGTGAACTTTGTCTTTATTGGTTTTACTTAGGTTATCGTTTTACTGTAAAAAACTGTGAAGAAACCGCGTGTTAAAATGATGCCTTCTTGAGACACAGTGAATACAGTTGTGCTCAAAACTGTGCATACCCTTGGAGAATTGTTAATATATGTACCTTTGGAAAGAAACCATGAGTGAGTAGGCAAAACACGTCTTTTATTTCTTATGGGATTGACATTCAACTGTAGGTCATAACAGAATGGCACAATCATAAAACAAAACATGGCAACAAAGAAAAAAAATCAAATGACCCCTGTTCAAAAGTCTGCATACCCTTAGTTCATAATCTGTGTATTGCCCCCATTAGTATCAATGACAGGGTGCAGTCTTTTGTAATAGTTGTCTATGAGGACACAAATTCCTCCAGGTGGTATAGCTGCCCATTTTTCTTGACAAATTGCCTCCAGGTCAAGCAAAGTCTTTGGTCGTCTTGCATGAACTGCACATTTGAGATCTCCTCAGAGTGACTCGAAGATATTAAGGTCAGGAGACTGTGATGGCCACTACAGAACCTTCACTTCTTTTTGCTATAAACTGTGGAGGGTCATCTTGGCCTTGTGCTTAGGATCATTGTCGTGCTGGAAAGTCCAAGAGCGTCCCATGCGCAGCTTCTGTGCAGAAGAATGCAAATTATCTGTCAGTATTTTCTGATAACATGCTGCATTCAACTTGCCATCCATTTTCATAAGATTTCCAGTGCCTTTAGAGATCACCCCCTCCCCCCAAAACATCAGAGAGCCACCACCATGCTTCACAATGGGGATAGTATTCTGTTCTCTATAGGCCTTGTTGACCCCTCTCCAAATATAGAGCTTATGGTTGTGACCTTAATGCTCCATTTTGGTCTCGTCATTCCAAATTAGTTTGGATTTAAGCAGGTCAGACTTTATAGGAATGTTTTTTCTAAGCACTTTTAATGATAAAGGCGATAAACGTTACTCGATTTAGTCTGCCTGTCCGTGACGTCATCGCCCCGGGCCAGCAGCAGTGGTCCAGTGTGTGGAAAGTGTTGGTTGCACTTAATTTTTGATATTAATACTGTATTTGTATTATTTCTATGTTGAAAAACAACAGCAAAAGTAGCAGGTAAACCTACTGTTAATTCAACCTGAAGAGATGTTGGTTGCACATTCTTTTTGATATTAATATAGTAGTATTTTTATGTTGAAAAACAAAAGCACAAGTAGCAGGTAAACCTACTGTTGAAATGTTGGTTGCACTTACTGTACCTTTATTGAAAATGTATTGAATATTGAAAATGAGAGCAGAACATTTGAACTTCCTGTTAATTCAACCTAATTGGTTGCACTTTATTCAAATAAAATGTGAATGCATTTGCCATTAATTGTTGTTTACTTGTTTGTTTATATCCATAATTAATTGATACCTGATTCCCTTACAAGAAACAACAGGAATCTAGGAAACTTCACCTGCACTGTCCAGTATCCAGGTATTTATTTCAGTCAAACGGGTAGAATATTTGGCTGAAAAGATACTGAATCGATTTCAAGTCACTGAATCGTTTCGGATCGTATCGTTGTAAATGAACCATTATCGGCCTTGAATCGTATCGACAACCACGAATCGTGCTACGAATCGAATCGTGGTTAAAATGAATCGTTACACCCCTAATTGTGCTCCTTGAAACAACCACACCGTCTTTTTCCAGAGTAGACTATTTCTCCTGCTTACCAGTGGATTTTTCTTTTTACCCCGAACAATTCTTCTGGCAGTTTTGGCTGACATCTTTCTTGGTCTACCTAACCTTGGCTTGGTATCAAGAGATCCCGGAATTTTCCACTTCTTAATAAGTGATTGAACGGTACTGACTGTCACTTTGGATATCTATTTTTATCTTTTTCCATCTTTATAAAGATTCATTACCTTGTTCCGCAGGTCTTTTGACAGTTCTTTTTTGCTCCCCATGGCTCAGTATCTAGCCTGCTCTGTGCATCCACGTGAGAGCTAATAAACGTATTGACTATTTATACTATTATGCAAATATTTAGACACTAGTTGCAATTTTAAAATTGCCAGGTGTGGGAAATTCAAATTTAATTGCCATTTTTACCTGTGTGTGTAACCTTGTGTGTCTGTAATAAGGCCAAACATTCAAGGGTATGTAAACTTGATCTGGGCCATTTGGGTGATTTCTGTTATCATTATGATTTAAAAAGGAGCCAAACAACTATGTGATAACATAGTTATACTATAGTAATTCTAAGGGTTATTATTGCTAGCTTATTAAAAAAACACTACTCTGCAGTAAAAACTATTATTTGGCATGAATATTTACCGCTACTGTCAACAATTAAGTCTAAAATTGACACTTTTGCACTAGACAATATATTTTTCCATATCTCCAGTTTCAGCTGGATTTAATTTAGTAAATATCAATTCAGGCTAAATTAGCTACAATTTGAATTTGCTGACTTTGCATGATCTCAATCTGAATTGTTTGCCTGCTTATTTAATTGACAATATCCCTGGAAGACATCAATTCATCGCAGGAATTATGTTCTTATGTAACTATTTTGGAAAACGTTACTGCATTCATAATCAACATATCAGCAGTGCAATTATGTTCAAAATCAACATATTCCAGTGCTATTGCTCTTCAATAACTTGCGATTACATTCAGTGTCAGTGTTTCAGAAGTGCTGTTTCTATTAGAATCTGGTGGCTTATGATAGTTAGAGTTGCTGATTGTTAGGGTGTTTTGGTTGGATATGGTGGGTGGGTGTTTCTGCAATTGACTTTAAGTCCAATGGTTGAGAGTTTGTTTCCATCAAGAGGCAACGCATTTTATTTTGGGGAATTGCGTTGCTTGTACATGTGGTTTTCTGTCTTTGTAACCTTACCCTTCACCTTCATCCAAACCCTAACCTCAGTACTGTGATGCCTAACCTTAACTGTATCTTAACCCTAACCTAATTCCTAACCCTAACCTCAGTACTGTGATGCCTAACCTTAACTGTATCTTAACCCTAACCTAATTCCTAACCCTAACCTCAGTACTGTGATGCCTAACCTTAACTGTATCTTAACCCTAACCTAATTCCTAACCCTAACCTCAGTACTGTGATGCCTAACCTTAACTGTATCTTAACCCTAACCTAATTCCTAACCCTAACGCCAGTACTGTCATGGCTAACCTTACCATATTCTTACCTAGGAGAAAAGTAATAGTGAATCATTAAGGACCATTAGCACTGGCGATATGTTGATAGTGAACGTTATTGCAATTATTTATTTTGTTACCGAATGTAATTGTGATTTACAGAATAGTTCCATACAAATGTAATTCCTGAGAGGTACAGCTGTTGGAAGACACAGTCTCCATATTTTCCTAGTTTAAGATGATAAATAGATAAAGCTCTAGCCTAAAACATCCTGCCCTCTGGGTGGCCTGATCAATATTGCTTTCCCTGTTAGCATAGCAGGGGGAATCTCTGTCTGTCTGTCGGTGTGCTGAAAGGTATCATCTGTAAATCAATCCTGATCCCCACACCATAGCTCTGGAGTTTCCACCGGGATCATTCTGCTCTAAACCAACAGGCTGGACTTTGGCACTCCAGAGCTTTCCTGTCACCATATTGATTTAGAAATAATTACTGACTGCTTAGTGATTCCTAGCCTGTTCTGGAGTCTGACTCCTTTACGCCAACACATCTAACGCCATTGCCTCTTCCACAGTAAACATTGAAATTAAGAATCTCCATCACCTTTCATGTGAACTGCTCTCTTGCCTCTCATTTAATCAAATTACAGATTATATAATAACATTCTGGCTGGGCACTGTAATAACAATTTGAGCTGGGAGGCCTTTTAGAAATTCCATGCCAAAACATTCACATCATCCCACAGGGTAGTATTTACTGCATACAGAAAGACCAGACAAGTATATTGACAGTATTGTCTTAATCTGAAAAGAGACTACTGTAGACTTTTTTGGAGTGGAATAAAGTGTAATGTCCTGGCTATGCCCCTAGCCATCTCTGCTCTGGGCTGGGGGTTATAGTCAGGACCTGACAGAAACTATGGTTGTTTTTGTTGGGGATCCTACTTAAGTTCAGTTCTTGTCCCCACCTGGTGTGGAGGATTGTTTGTGCTTGTTGCTTAATGGCACGTGGTTGTGTCTTTGTGTTTCCCTTTTCACCACATTAAGAGATGGATTTTTACAACAAGTCTCTGCGCCTGGGTCCTGCCTCCACAACCGTGACAGAGAGTATGTGTTTTCCCAAGATATCATTGTATATTTTAGTTTACCCCTTTTTTGTATTGTATCCTTACATGGTGGAAGTGTCAACAGGAAATTGAAAAAGCCTTTCTGTATATCTTATTTTCTGTGGCCTTCATGGATGAACTGTCTGCTTGCTATGAGTTTCATGCCAAATTTCATATTTTTAACCATGCTTTTATGTTCACTGAGTTATGTATATTCTTCTCGAACTGCACCTAATCGACATGATTTAAATGTTCAGTTTGGCCTACGTGGTGGTTTGAACACCAATGTTTCAAGGTTAGTTCGTCTAGCCTTTTTTAATGGAATATTCCATTAGCAGTTCATAATAGCTTTCTTTGCAATACCCCTTGAGGACTGAGTGAAGGAATAAGCCAGGGTGAAAAATGTGTTGTTTACAGACTCCTTCAGGGTTGTTAAAGGCACCCAGTGCCATGCCTCAGTTTGTCTTGGCAATTAATGTTAAGCAAGTGAAGGCTACACGGAGCGTAGGACTGGTCACCCCTCTGAGCCTGGGTCCTCTCTAGGTTTCTTCCTAAAATTCGGCCTTCTTAGGGAGTTTTTCCTAGCCACTGAAATTCAACGCTACTGTTGTTTGCTCCTTGGGGTTTAAGGCCGGGTGTCTCTGTAAAGCACTTTGTGACAACTGCTGTTGTAAAAAGGGCTTTATAAATAAATTTGATTAATTGAGTAGGTTCTTTGCCACTTTCTCTCTGTTCCGGCTTGGAAACACAGTCTACTGACCCCAGTACAGTATGTTACTTCAGTTCCCTCTGCCTTTACCGTGCAGGTGAGGCTGAACAATTTTTCTGCTTGTGTTTAAAACTTACTGTATATTCGTACACTTTTTCTACCCTTACCAATTCTGTCAAACCCAACTGTATCTACAGCCATGTCTCATGGCAACAACTCCCAGTGGATTCAGGAATGTTGAAAATTGCCTGCTAGCTAGGCATCTGCAAAAAAAATTGTGTAAGTCGCACTTATCCAGAGAAACTTACTGTTAGTGCATACTTCTTAAGAATGCTAAATGGGACAAAGTACACAATAATGTAATCAATGAAGTAGTATTTAGTGCTGGAACTAAAGTGTAATATTACAACATTTTGTAATTTTGTAATTTTCTTCCAACCAGGAAGTAACCAGGACATCAAACTTACCTGACATCCTCAGTTAGCTTTGTGGCCCAAGCCGCCAGATGGAGTCACTATAAGATCAGGAAATCCCTTCCAACGATGCCTCCACATGGGGCTCCCCGGCCACTCGTCAGCTGGTGGCACTGTCCAGGTGTATGGATATCTCAGTCCAGATCACATTATTTAGGAATTAAATACTGACTATTCTTCCCAGTGAGCAAAATCATTTCATAGATGTCTTTTGCTCATAGGGTCATGGTATAACGGTCAATAAACTCCATAATTTTGTTTAATGAGGAACATTGCATACCAACTAAAATATTTTATTTTTGTACCAATAAAGTTTTTAGTGTTTTTACAATCTTCTTTTTCATTTCATTTTACTGAAAGTAAGACAAGAGACAATTCTGGCCCCATCTAAGCAATTTAACCAAAAGCCTAAAATGTGATTTTGTCAATCCTCTTTGATGCTCATTTGGTACACTAATGATATGGTGCCACTGTCAGTCATCTTTGAGGTTGTGTTCAGTGACGTTTTAGGCGACATTTATAGTCCTAACTTTCTGATTACTGTAGTATTATACTGAATTATTGCACTATTACTAATGTATACCATATGAGGGTTAATGATACCTTTAGTGACAGCTGCTTTTATCAACCACACACACACACACATACATGGGTTCATACACACATGGATGCATACAAACGTGCACGCACACATGCACACACACCCACAGCTCTAATAATCAGAGGCTGGGAAAGCCTGAGGAATGTGTCCAAGCAAGCAAAAAATTTCCACAGCTGGTTTGGCAACCAGTAAAGCCTTACCCCCACCTTTCTCCACTCCAATTTTCTCCTCCACATACAATCAGAAGTTTGCATATGTCCTTGTTTTGCGGGGAGCCAAGAGAATACGGTGCAGCTATTTATTTACAAGTCATTCCGGTCAGGGCTCATTGGAGCGTGGAATGGCCAGTTGAAGCGTTACTGAACATAACCAACATTCTGCTGGATCTCAGCTCTCTGTCAATACGAAAACCGCGAACGAAATCAAATCCATGTTTTCTAATACTGGGGAGAGAGGAATGTTAAGAAATGTTGGGGTTGGGTTTGAATACTTTCCAAACGGCTACTGACTGAGGCACAAATGTACTTAGACCCAATACATCAATCAGATTTCCTATCATCATAGGTTGGCAGATAGCCCAGCAGTTAGAGCATTGGTACAGTACAAGACAAGTCACTAGTTTGAATCCCAGAGCTGAGAAGGTGAAAAAGCTGCAGTCCAAATAGCAATTGTTAGTTGCTCTGTATAAGAGGATCTGCCAAATGACTAAAATCTAAGTCATTGTGATGACCGTCATCATTGGGGCAGCGGCGTGCTGTCTATCCATCATCCTCCAGTCTACTGAATGGCCACACCTTCACTTAATGGTTAGATAGAAATGGGTGGGACCAACGGTATGCATGGCTGAAAGCAGTTTTCTCTCCACACAGTTTAACTAATTGGTCAATTATGTGCTTTTCCTGTGTGTTTGACAGAGGGAAATACTTCAACACTGCTTTCACTCGGAAACTAAATCATTACACCTTTTTATTCATGTACTGCCTTGGCTAGTGCACATCGATCAAGTCAATTTATAAAAATGTGTGTTTTAATATTAATTGTGATAGAACATGCTGTGAAATATGTCACTTTGCTTTGCTTCAATGCTGTAAATAGCCTCTGTCTCTGTAAATTGTTATTCCTAATAGCTCAGGGCAGAGCCGTAACTCTGTTGTTAAGGATAATATTAATTTATTTAACTTACATATCCCAACAATGTCTTTTACAATGTATCGTATTGTCTGGAGAATATCGCAGTATAATTTCTGTGCTAGTTTGTTGTTCTGCCTCTATTTCAATAAGGAGCACATTTGTTTTTAGCTCCTTAACTGATTCAAAATAAATGTTTCCTCCGATGCACATCTTGCCAAGCTGTTCAGCTTTTTATCACATTGGACAAATATGCGCTGGGAGGTGAGCGCATTCCCAACAAACACAATTCTGCTCGCAGACAGCCAGCCAACCAACCCCAGAAAGATTTGAGAACGCAACACAAGGATCCCCTGTCCGTCATCCAACTCACCAACCTGGGACCATGGTTTGGTATGGCGTGGCTGGGATTTGAACCTCAGGCTGCAGATACGGAGCTGTACTGCGAGGCGGTGACCAAGACACCTGCTCTACTCCGGGCCCCCCTCTCTGTTTCTGTCTTTCTGGTTGTGTCATCTTGTTTGTGTTAAATGGTAGCAGTCTTTGCTTGAAAGAAAATAACCTCCCTAAGAAGTTTGGATGCCATTCCTCCACCCTGCTAGAACTTGGCTTAATCATGTGTTTAGGTGTTAAACCTTGTCTGCTGACCCCATCTCTCTTAACCCTAGATGAGACCTCTTACCCCTCCCTGGAATGCAAAAGTAGTAGAAAGCACAATTATTACTACTTAGCAGTTCAGAGGTCTAACCACACCTGGCTAATTCCCCTCCCTGTTAACCACCCAACCCCGGCATAGCTGAGCGTGCATATCTACATAAACCTGTTTGAGCCACCTGTGTTAATCACAAGCCAGTCGGCCGCTGAGGTGGCCTTGGCCATCCCCGGACCGAGGAGCCTGCGGCGGTTTGCAAGGACCCTTGTGCTTAAAAGCCATTCATCACTCAGACAGCTACTAATAGCCTGGTCCTTTCTTTGTACTGCTGCGCCAGGCCCTGCTGTGGAGTTATGGGCCCTGTACATTCAACCTCGCTGCTCAGCAGACAGCGGCCTGGCTTATCCTGGCGTTAGCTGATTCATTATGATCAATATCCCATTATTAGGTTTAATGCACTGATTATGGGCCATGGGCCCAGAGGGAGAGAGAAAGAATTGGGTGGTGTACACAGACCTGGGATGGCCAACTTCAATTACTTACATAGTCACATTTTCATCCATTTTCACTTTTATCACAGTCCCAGGGAATGATGGTTTTGGTTACGGGTCACAATGTGTCACAATGTGTCCTTATTAACCATTGTAAATCTCAGGTGGGTTGTCACTGTGTCCTTATGAACCCAATTGTAGGTAGGGGGTCTATGATGTATCCCTACAAAGCTCGGGTAGGTGGTCACTATGTTCTAATATGCCCTATTGTAGGTGGGGGGTCATGTTGTGTCCTTATAAAGCTCAGGTAGGTGGTCACTGTGTCCTTAGTGGCGCCGTGTATCACACAGTCAGAACAAGCTGCCATCTGCCTTTGCCCTGGAGATGAGAGGGACTCCTGCAGCTCCCACACGTGACACTGTCCACTTTTATCTGCCAACTGAAACGTAGCTCAAGTGTGGATAGTGTTTCACAGATGGACATTGCCTCTAAGCACCTTAGGGCCTTGTTTGAACACCAGGTTTTCTCATGTCACAGTTTTGAACAGTGTTTTATGGGAAACATGAAATATGAGAGAGAGAGAGGTTGACAGAACAACTGAGAGAGAGGGAGAAAGAGAGATAGGGGATCCCTACTGATGCGTAATGCCCCATGTCAGCCCTTGTCCCTCATTTCTACTCAGGCCTGCCTGGCTGCCGTGACCCATGTGAGCTACTCTGGAAAGAGGTGGTTTCAGTCGACTTATGCAAAGCTGCCTTTCCACCCATCTTCGGCTGTGCAGTAGAGGAATACATAATGGCAAGGGGCCCTTTGGTCCCGCTGCTGTCTGTACAGATTGTGTATTCCAGCAGTGCGGTGTCTGCATCGTTGATATGCAGAGCACAGGGTTGAAGCTTACGCTGTTTGTGGAAGAGAGTGAGGCGCCAAGGTTTATTGAAATACTCTCCTTTTTTGTTCCAGTAATTGCTATCACCCACTCTATTGCTCCCTCCCTTTTGTCCTCCTCCCCTGGCTTCTCCTGCACCTCTCTCTCCCTCTTACTTCATTTCTTTCTTTATCTGTCTTCCTCCCTCTTGCTGTCATGCTCTTTCTTTCTTTCTCTCTCTCTCTAATTCCAAAAATCGCTCTCTTTTTCCGTGTCACCTGTGAGATTGGAACGGAAGGTAGCTGCGATTCCATCATGAGACTCATGAATAGGTTATGTAGATGTCAGTGACACCGCTGCAGCTCATCAGTTCTCATTATTACTCCGGATGCACTTTACACCAATGGAACCAGACGCTCACAGCAAACTAGACGCTGTATATATTTTTTTAAATGCACAAGGAATGTTTTGTATTCCCACCATGGTGTGAGTCCAGTAAAAAAAAAGCTATTGCATTAAGGGTAAACGCTTCACCCACTCCACTTTATCCTGGTGCGGTGTTTTCCTTTCTAACAACTTTTTTAACCCTGCCTTTTTAGCATGGTAACAAACATGACCCTGATAGTCCATTTGCGGCTGACGTTGAGTTATCCGGGCTGTCCTGCCAGTGTTACCTTTGACCTTGGTTATAGTACAGTACATCTCAGACCGCTCTCACTTTGTCCCTCTCTGGTTTGGCCTTGACAGGGCGGTCCCGTAGGGCCTTGTGACTGCAGAGTAAACATCTAATGGGCCGTGTGAATGTGTCATAGACATTCCCAGCAGTGAGCAGTTGACCCTGCGGTGCTTCTTTGTGTTTCCCCAGCGGCATCGCTGGTGAGAGGTGATAGAAAGTTCATTTTAGGATTAAGTCTCTCTGCTTGGAATAGCCGCAGGGCCTGAGGCTAAGCTGCACTCTAACAAAGAGAGAATTATGAACATGAATCCCTGTGAAAGCAACGATCACTGTTAGCGATTTACCACCCTTCTAAACAGATGAGGAAAGACAAGATGTCAGTATCTCTACCTGACTTCTGTGGATTGTAAGTGTGTGCGTGTTTGTCTGCAGAGTTTACATTTAGCTCTAGTGTAATACACTGTAAGATTACACATGGATTACTTGTTCTGATGTTTATTAATCATTAAAAGAAAAACAGTAGCTTTCTCCTTTTCCCCTTTTGAGATAATGGAAATGACTAATGGCTGGCACTTACAGGTAATCACTGTGGAGTTTGGTGACCTTGGCTCGAGGGTCTTCTGTTCTGATGTGGCTGGACGTCACAGTTCTCTGTGCTAACACCCCAGACAACAGTCCCTCCGAGAAGTACCCTTGGAACAATAACATAGTGTCCTAAGGATCAGTAAAACACAAGTCTGGAAATAGTTGTGAAAATATCCTGAAATGGTGTGCAGCAACAGCCGGGGGAAGTTACAGGGCTGTGCACAAAGGTCCCAGAGAACGCCAACTTGGAACCATCATGCGATTAAACCAAAACCTATTAAGGGACCAAATGAGAATCCTGCTGAATGTCCTTAGGACATAATTTTTTGGGTAGCTATTTTGAACAACATTGTAATATGTCGAAAATACAATTACACTTTCATGAGGTTGGGACAGTTGTTTCCAACTCAATATTTGTCTAGGTTAGAACTTGCCATGTATGTGCAAGGCAATAAAGTGCAATTTAGTAATTTGGTTTTTGTGTGTACATGAACGTACCTGATTGTTGATACTATGAATAGTTTTGACCTGTCATGACACCCACGACAGGTGTAGTTGTGCATGACTTTTTTACAGCAATCCGAATAAAAGTATTTTCCGTATGAGTCCATCATTTGATTTGAAGAAAAAAAAGCACATTCATTTAGGTTGGAGGCTCACAGCAAATGTCAGGATCAAGGCCATTATCAGGCAAGAATTCCACCCACCAAATTGCTGGAAGAATGCAGAGATTTTTGTGATGTCAGTGTAAAGCATTAACATATCCCATTTACCTATTTTGTTACGTAAGAGGAACTTTTTCCTGCTTTTCTTTGAATCAAAGTCTTTGACAATGTCGGTATCCATGTGACGCACTATTCAGTAGTCATGGGGTTAAATCACTGTTCACCCACTGAGGTCTTAAGCTTCTGTTTGTTCTGTCCCAGCTTGGAAAAATACCTTTTACCACTCACATTTCTGACAGGTAAAGTCAAATATAATTTGAGAGCATTGTCCACATTAGAGAAAACAGTATAGAGTTCCTTTTCCCTAATGTCCTAAAATAAAAATATTCTGTGGTGTCTGGAAAGTGCTAGCATTTGTAGAAAAGTGCAAAAATGTAAGGTGTTCTTCAGGAAAAACTTCAATCTAGATCATTGTATACTTCTTTTGGAAATTGGATCCTGCTTTTTGTATTTCATTCTTGGAAAGTAAGAAAACAAAAGAATTGTGTTTTCTAGGGCAAGTTGTTTCAGACTTTTATCATTCAACAATTTAATTATGTTATTATTGAAACATAATACAAATGATATAAGCTACTTGACAATTCGACATATGTATCACACGTTATCGTTTTTCAATAGGAGATTCAACATCTTGTGTAGGCTAATTCATCAAATGTAAATCAAAAATGTAATTCTAAATATTTTTTTAAGAAACTAATGACCAGACATTATTTACCAATAATTCAACCATCAATTCAAAAAAGGTAATACACGTTACTGTTTATCTTAGGAGAAACAAAATCACACACACATCCTATCATCTTTCTTTGAATTTTCTCTGCTTATTTTACTGAAGATTAAGATTCTAAAAATGTATTACCCTAAAAAAGTATCCACGAAACGAAATACCAATGATCACCAATTTTCAAACATATTACACGTTACTGTTTTTATTTGGAGAGTTGAGAGAAAGAAAACCAAAATTACATACACATCCTATCATCGCTCTTTGAATTTTATCTGCATACTTCACTGAAATGTATGAGGCTAAATAATTAGTCACAAAACGAAATGCCACTGCGAGACACTCCTGTAAGTCATCCTTTCACCATCCTTTTACTCTTCAAATCAAATGTACATTTTTATATTTTGTTATTCATGTATGTCATGCTGTGGTAAGTAAGGGGCCCGGGTTTCGTGAGCGGAAAAACGTAATGCGTAATACAATGAAGGCAGAAACAGCTAGAACTGATACAAAGGAACAAGCACACTTTGTTCCTTTGTATCAGAAAGAGAAAAACAACGAAAAGAGAAAAACAACAAACACAAACTAGCAGACAATAACACAAGAGCAGTTAAAGGCTGTAGTAGTCATGATACGGTGTGTGTAATGTTGGGAAGTCCAGGGTGATGTGATGAGTAACAGGTGTGTGTAATAGTGGAGAGTCTGGGGTGATGTGATGAGTAACAGGTGTGTGTAATAGGGGAGAGTCTGGGGTGATGTGATGAGTAACAGGTGTGTGTAATAGTGGAGAGTCCGGGGATTATGTGATGAGTAACAGGTGCGTGTAATAGTGGAGAGTCCGGGGTGATGTGATGAGTAACAGGTGTGTGTAATAGTGGAGAGTCCGGGGTGATGTGATGAGTAACAGGTGTGTGTAATAGTGGAGAGTCCGGGGATTATGTGATGAGTAACAGGTGTGCGTAATAGTGGAGAGTCTGGGGTGATGTGATGAGTAACAGGTATGTGTAATAGTGCAGAGTCCGGGGTGATGTGATGAGTAAGAGGTGTGTGTAATAGTGGAGAGTCTGGGGTGATGTGATGAGTAAGAGGTGTGTGTAATAGTGGACAGTCCGGGTTAATGTGATGAGTAACAGGTATGTGTAATAGTGCAGAGTCCGGGGTGTTCCGTGAATGCGGGGTTAGCAGTTGGAAGTATGGACAGTGGTGGCTAATAGGCCGGTGACAGGGAGCAATGTAGTGGAGAATCCCCGGAGGGAGGCGTGATCATGGGTGGCACCGTGGCAGTGTAGGCTACTGTAAATCATCCTTTGACTCTGCTAATCAGATTTACAAATAAAATGTATTGAATAATACACTCCAATGTTTTTACTTGAAGAGGCTACATATCCTTGGATCTATCAATTTTATTTCTACGAATAGGCTGCACCCTATGTGTTATTCTTAGAAATGTTTTGGGTTAACCAAGCAACCGTGCTTTAGACCTATTCATGCATATATCCTTTGATCTTCGCAAATGTCAATAATGTCTGTTATTTTACCATGCATATCATTAAAATGACATCCAAATGAAAACGAATGTATTCTTTTTTAAGTATTTTCTTTCATGTGATAAGACCTTCAATACAAACTTCTTGTTTGTATTCAAAATCATTAACCATTTAAAACAAACAAATTCTTTAATTCATGATTTTTTACACTTCTATATAATTTGATGAATACTCAGTAGATGAACTGATGCTCTGGCTGGATGGTGATGCTAGGGAGGAGAATGTGTATGCTAATAGGGACGATTGGTATGCTAATGACAAGAAATGGCTGATACTGTTGGTCTGAAAGGCTTGGCAGTTCTAGTGTTAAGCAAGCTAATTAACCCCATCACTGTTACCAGCTCCAAATCCATCCTTTTTGTTTGGCTGTGCTGACTGACTGAAATCTTTGAAAGATTACATTCAAATTCTGTTTCATTGTTTTCAATTTTGTCACAGCGTCTTGAATATTTGTGTGATTTAGATCAAATTTCTTGGTGGCCTATGAATGAGCTGATTACCTTGTGTCTGATAGACCTTTTAATCTCTCAATAGGTTTTTTGCATTTGTTTCAAGCCCATCTACCATTGACCATTTACCATTGCCTGAAAGTATTTGGGCAAAAGTTGAAGACAGATTGATCAGATCTGAAAAATCTATTGGCCTCGGTACATTAGGGCACACTAAATATAACCACAAGGTTTATAAGTGAATGTGCTGTATGTGGAATCCACTCAGCTAGAGGATTAATCTCTTTAAAATGTGAATGCAGTCCCTTATACAGTCCCCTCATGTTACTGGAATTATTCTAACATTGCCCCATTTCCTACAATGTTAAACTTTGGGTGATAGTAATATATTTTTTTCTTGTGAAAGCACAAAAGGTATGGGTATATCTGAAACACAAAACGCAGTTTCGAAAGTATAAGATTGCTAAAACAATCAACATTTAATAAACATTTGAGCTTCCCTCACTGAGGCCCCCTAGTGGCGTAGCCCTTGGCTGCAGGCTACGTAGCCCATGAGGATAAAACTGCCTTGGTTACAAGGATATTCCAGTGTATTTCCACCAATTAGCTGATCCCTAAATAAGATAAATCGGAACAATTCCATGACAAACAAGTGTCAGGATAAAGCTTGGATCATTAGCAAGAAATTTAAAATGTCTACCCTGCCAGAGCTATCTTTCTTACTGTCTGCCTTCCCGGCACCTCATGATGCGCCAGCACTATGATCACTTTTAACTGTCTTTTTAACCTCTGTTTGTCTGTCTGTTTTTCTATCAGTGCCTGCGTCACATACCATTGTTCCGTGTGTTTGGGTTTTCTTGGTCCTAGAAATGTGATGTTATGATTCACAAAACATTGCTATCAAAACATGGTTAACATCGTACAGCAGTGATGGGTAATCTGCCAGATGGTTTGACTCGATTTCTTCAGGATGTCTGTGTCTTAGTTCTATGAAGTTATGTAACTTTTATTTACTGGGATCCTGAAGAATACCCAGGACCCAATTTCACAGGCATGCAGACAGTCCTGCAGTACGTATACGCTTTGTTTTGTCACGAGGGATATTTCCAGTAAATGGAAATGATCAATGCAAATGGTCAATATTTGAAATCCCAGGAAGTTGGTGAGGAGAAGAAGGCACCTAGTTTTTGTCAGGAATGAAGCACACAGACCGGTACCTAACAATTGGCAACCATACGTGCGATGTGTTTGATAACATTCCTTTTATTTCGCTCCGGTCATGACAATGAGCCAGTCCTCCCGAATGCAATAGCCACCAGCCTCCTGCATTTGAGAAGGATTAAAAAGAAAAATCAGAGTCTGAAACACATTTGCTAGACGTTTCACCCTCATGTTCGCGATGTTTACTCTCTGGCCTATACCATTACAGTGAGAGCACAGTAACATACACTTAACATCCAGGCAGCTGTGTGTGTAGTCCCGCACGCTGATTCCGCTTAGCCAGCAAGTTGAACTCCTTTTCCGTTTCCATCAGCGCTCTGCTGTCGGCCCGATGCCCACCTGTCATCGTATTCAGCTAGTCGGGCATAGCGGAGCCAGACGTCATCCCTCATCACCGCACCACACTGTAGAGGAAAGCCAACAACAGTTGGAGCCACACCTCCTCTCCCCGCTCATCTAGCCTGTAGATGAAAGCTAATGAAGTGGGTGTAGAGTGGGTTCCGGGGGGCAGAGGGTATCCGCTCTCTTCATCGAGGAGGGGTGTAGTGGTGGGGTGTGGGTGTCTGCCTGCTGCCACAACCTATAGTAACATCTGCTTCCAGGCTGTGACAGATGAAGGAGCACCAAGCGAGCGGCTTAGAGAGTGGTCCTGACAGGTGTCTCAGTTGGTAGAGCGTGGCGCTTGCAATGCATGGGGCCGTGGGTTGAATTACCACAGCGTGGGGGCCAGCATGAAAATGAATGCGTTACTCTAAGTCGCCCGGAATAAGAGTGTACGCTTCTTGATGGAAATGTGGGTGTGGGGGGTTGTATTCAGTGATGAATATGGCTGTTCCCCTTTTTTAGAAACTAAACTGTTGGACAAACCTGTAAAAGATATATTGGAACAATCCTTTACCAATACCAGGTGGTTAAACCCAGTCCAATATACAAACAACTCATTTGGTTTTGGGCCTAATTGGAAAACCTATAAAAAACTATTATCCATATTATTATGTAGTCTTATTATCTGTGTATTTGTTTTAACCTCCCTAGTTCCTTCCTTTCTTGTATCGAACCGATTAAATTTGAAGAATTCCATTCCCTAAACCTGTCCTCTACTGAGATATGCATGCAATTTGCTGTTGTCCATTTGTTTATCACTGGGGAGGCTCCATTGGCTAATAGATTGTGGTTCAGTAAAGATCGTCCGCTCTTCCGGGCTGATTTGTTTCGATTGGATGACCTTAACGAAGGCTGTGTAATTGGGCTGTGTAATCAATGGGTCGGCTTTTGGAGGGGCCTTCATTGCTGTTTGTCTTTTAAGGTATCAGGGAATATCACTGCTTTTTTTTACAGTCGTTTGTATTGCTATGTGTTTTAAGAAAACAGCCATATTGTTCTAATTTTACCTCAGAATATCATATAAAGCCGAATAGCCCTTTGATTTCTTTTTTGCCAAACCCTGTCATCTATCTGTGGCCCCATTCCCCAGGGTTCACTGTGTGTGTGTGTGTGTGTGTGTGTGTGTTTGTGTGTGTGTGTGTGTGTATGTGTGTTTGTGTGTGTGTGTGTGCGTGCGTCAGTGCGCGCATGTGTTTTCACTCGGGGTAACAAATGATATTTTTTCATTAATTTGGGCACACCGGGAAATTAGTCTGTGCTGTGCTTGAGGCTATATTTAAATTAGAAATATTGAGGTAATCCTGAGACTTCAAGGGCTTTAGCAGCTAAGCCTATTCTAGCAAGAACAGTGAAATTTAAAGGATTTTGACATTTCAAAAAATAATTATTTTATACAAGGTTATCAAGGATTCTTTAATGCCGATACTCCTCAGCCAAGTCAACAGGTCCAGCGTCTCATTTTCTCCCCTATTTCTACACAGCAACCACAGTCTCTGCTTGCATCGATTGTCATGGCTGACAGGTCGAGCACAGAGCGAGTAGCAAAGATTGACCTAGCGAGGGTAAACAAAGGCTTTATAACTGACAACCCACGCTATAACAAGGCAAGGCCAAGTCTAGAGCAGCAAAACACTTCTTTGTTCTTTCTTTTCTTCGGTGTCTTTCTGCATGGCTGGTTGCATCTAGTGTGCAGGGAACAGGGTCAGTCCACAGGTGATCTTCAGAGAGTCCAAGTTCAAACAGGAGATGCTTGACTTTGGTTTGGACACATTTGACTGTTACAACCCCCTGCTGAAGATATCCACTCCAGATGCCTGGCTGAACCACAGTCAACCCAGATAACTGAACAGGCTTCAGAGAGAAGGCAAAAGAGCCAAATAACATCTAATGGATGGTGTACTGTACATCCCAGTGAAAACGCCTGGAGGCAAAGCTCTAAAAATGTCTTGGGACAGAAGAATATATAGGAAATATATAATCACGTGACGTACGGCTGGGATTCATTTGAACCAGCCATTGCAAGTAAAGCTGGTGTGGAAATGCTATAAATAATTACAAAACATCTGATATTTGATAGTGATGAACATACATCTGTTAACGCAATACAGATCTTTTGTGTCGTGATTTCTGCTGCAAAGATTTTGGTGGAATAGAAAACACTATCTTTAGGTTTTTTTCAGGAATGGCCTATGTTTAGAAAGTCTCCATAAAGTCTGGGATGGGCAAGTCATCAAATGTAACAATTTTTATTATATTTAAATGTACAATTGCTTTTCTGTAGTAGCTTCAGCACTCTCTTCTCTTTTTTCAGTTTGAAGTCTCTACCTATTCCATGACACGTGTCCAGTGAAAAGCATTTTACAGAAATAAGTGGATCTGGACCAAGAAGTAGTCAAAATAAATTATGAAAATCTGAACTGTGCCAAAAACTGTAAACTGGGCTCAACAAGCTCACAAATCCGAACAGCGAGGTTGGCTGGGACATGCAACCATTGTTTTCAACTCTTTGACACGTGCAGACTTTATAACTAACATATTTAAAACAACTGAACTTCACAAACAAGCATGTTAATTGTGATGCTCTATGACACCAGGAATGCTTCACATCTGAAACACATATTGGTAAATAATCCATGGCATGAACATCATCAAATAATTCCATATATTAGCTTTGCAGATAGTGTGGGTACCATGTGAATGGTGCAAGGCAAGTTGGAATTAATTGATCCCTAATTCTCCATGAAAGAATGCAACTAGGTTTGCGAGTGGCATACCAGGAACTACAATTTCACAACATCAACGTACAAATCTGGCATATTTTCACCATACCATACCATATTAACTCATCGTCTAATTCCATTGCATGAACGCCAGGCGCAGCATCGCCTCCCTCAAAACACCTGTATCCAGGTTTTGTGCCTGTGATTTCCTCCACTCTGACTTCGACACCACAGCCTCCCATCGCGTCTCTGTGGCTCCTGAGGACCTAACCTGTGATGACTAACCCATTGTTGGTTTGAACAGGTAAGGTTACACACGCAATTTGTAGTCAGTAAAAACCCCATGACTTTACTTTTGAAATGGTTCAAAACACATGTGATGTCATAGACAATTTAGGGCGCTTTTTTCCATTTTTTCCAATAGACTATAATTATTTTGATGTTGTCTGTCAGAGGAAAACACTGAACACGGTCTGCATACAGTGCAAGATATGATTTAGCACAACATTGTTTATATCTTTTTCCCACAGTTTCTAGGATAATTTATTGTTGCACAGCATCAGTCACCCTTAAGGGTAGTATAATGTGACCACTTCAGATACAGATGGTAAATGGGGTGTTATCTCCTAAATGGGTATTAAAGCTCATTAGAACCTAGTGTTAATTATTGATGACTCCTGCTGAGATAAGACAATTAGGGAGACGAAGGAGAGGCCACATAGTGTGCCGTTTATGGTTTTCACACCATCTCTTGTCATCGCTGTCGGTACTAAGTGACTGTCTACAGTATGACTGTAAAACGGCATCCTAGTGACTTGACCAAACAATTTTTATGTTGCGCCGTTTGCATATTCGTCTAATTGGGCTACTCCGATTTGGGAAGAGTGTCAGAGTGTGGCCTGAAGTCTTCGCTAAAGGCTTGGCATGTTCAGCTCCTGGTGCCAGCCAAACAACCAGCCATGCTGAGGGTAACCAACCAAAGTGAGAGCCATCCTAACCATATACAACAGTGTAGCCATTAATTTTGGATTTAGTATAGTGCTGGAGATGAAACGATTGTGGAAAACACAACAAAGGGATTGAAAGACAAAACTTTGGTTAAGGGCTGTGCAGCCAGCAATGCAAAATGGCCGACATTGCCTGGGGATAAGTAGGAATTGCCAACAGGAATTCCTACTTCTCACTGCACTCTAGCAACAATGTCAGAGCCATCTGAGGTCATTTGATGACCAGGGTGTCTACCTGGTTTGAGGAGCAGTGCGGAAGAAAAGCTGTGGGGTTTGGTGTGGATATCTATGAGGAAATTTTGCCATCATCTTATCAAGATACACTGCATGAAAAGGCCTGAGTCGTAATATGTCAGTTCTGGAAACTCCTCAAACTTTGCACATGTAAATTAGTTCTTAACACTTGTCTTTTGAACTAGAAATAGTTAATTGAGTAAAATAACCCAGTTGTTTTAAAATGTTGTATACTTGTATATAATTTAAATCTAATAATTGTATCCATTTTAACACACTGAAATATATTCAGTACATTATATGGTTTTAAAATAATTTTTAAAGTGCAACAAAAAAATAACATTTTAGTTTACATGTGTGTGGCTGTTTACCATGAAAACAAAGGAAAAATGAAATAACAAAGGAGTAATTGAATAAAAGCCTTTATAAATAGGCTGGTTGAGGATTTAGATTCACAAGAAGTTTGATGTTATACTGCAAAGTTCAAGAAACAATGTCAGTTAAACAATGGCAAGATCCTTATTTGGATATAAAAATGTAAACAAAATAACATGCATTAAGAATTTTATAACGTTTCGGTACCACGATTTCAACAGTTTACACTCAGCAGGCAACCTAAAGTTGGTACCGAAATATTATTATATTCTTATTCATAGTGACCCAGAGTGGGTGCGGGAATTATTTCGTTTAATTGAATCAACCTTTGTTCTTCTCTTTTACAGGTGTGCAAAAGTTTGGTTTCTCAATGGATATAATAATGTGAAAACCCTATGCAGATCCTCTCTATCTTCATTTGACATGACAAACAGCTTTTTACTGGGAAGGCAAATAATATCAGTAGCAATTGCAAATGAAACACTAGTCAGTTGGTTATTCTCACTCTTTTCAGTCTCTATTGATTTCCTCTCTGCCTTTGTCTTAGCTTGTGTCCACACATTTCTTTGGACTTACGTGCACACTGCTGCATTGGCCAGCTTCTCTGTTGACGATCATCTGCCTTGCGCTTTGACATTATAGTGACTTGACTCAAGTCTGTCATTTGACTGGACTCAAGTCTGTTGGCGCGAATTACATTTAAGGTGTTAAAAATTGCTCAAAACTGGACAGTGACGGACTCAACAAAGAATATATGTTTCGATAGCCAATCAAACTAATGGAAGAAGGAGGGCGTAGGAATGGAAAATAAAATTAACCAATCTGGCGAAGAAAACCAGGAGTGAGGGCGTGACGATTTTCAATGACCAGTGAAATTAAGAGGATTGGAGTTCACTACAACCCGCTTCTTTTTTAAACTTGTTTTACTTTGCAATTGTGTTTTACTGGCGGTTGTAATTATAGTTTAACATTTAACTAAAGTATCCGAGGATGCATTCCAGCAATTTCTGTGGAAATGGCTACTGAAAACACAACAGTTTAAGGCAGTCCAAGTAATTTTGTTACTACATATAAAGGTAAGAGTCGACTAAGATCTTACTCTCTGTACATTAGCTAGCAGGGTGTGCGGTAACAAGTTGTTTTGTGTTTCAACTATCTAGCTTGCTGGGTACCGTTGTTACATGCAGAAAGCAATATTAAGTGCATTACTAGATAACTAACCCTACTAAAACATTATATAGAAATATTTATACACATACATACCTACCAAATAAACCAGACTATTGACTGTATTTCTAACAGCTTGCTCAATGGAAGGCCCATGGCCTGGTCTTCTCGAGCAAGACAAATCTGTAAGTTGAACGTTTAACTACAGTCCCTACTATGTCAGATTTGTGCGGTTTGTAATTTTATTAGAATTTTTATCATTTGCTAATTGCCAGAATTTACCCCATTTTCAGTAACTAACGTTATACATCATGGAGCTCCGCCCCCTAGAGGGGCTTTAGCTCCTAGTGTTTAACGGCGGAGCGATCGAGCCAAAGATGTACTCCCTGCAGGACTACCAGTAAGGCTTGTAGGGTCCAGTAGAACCCTTCCCCTAAAACCACAAGACCAAACATCCCTGATAACTGACAAGGTAAGAAAGGGATGATCAAATGCGTTAATGATGGAATCCCCCTTCAGAGCAGGACTATGAACACATAGGCCACCCCAGGGAGAAAGGATGTTGAGCTCAAGCGAAAGGGAAACGTACCTGTTCCACATAAGCACAACAAAAAACACGCATGCACCACACATCACGAGATGAGGGGCATGGGAATACAAAAAAACAAAATATGAGAATACCCCAAGGAGGAGGCAAACCCACATCAAGTGTATTGGCAGGCAGTGACAATACCCCTAAGCCAAGCAGGCTACAGCATTCTGTACTGTTAGGGAAAATATCTAAAATCGTGGAGTGTGCACGGAGACCCTCTGGAACAACAGAACCAGACGCCCCGTTGGCCAAAGTGATGCAATCACAACGCCAGTGGGAGCGACACTGCTTAGAAAGCGGACGACCCAACCAGGAATCTGAAGAGCAAATAAACAGCTGGGGAGTCAGTCTGATAGACGTGGTGCGCTCTACGTAAAGGGCAAGAGTGCGTACTGGGCACAGACAGTGGAGCCTATGGTCTTCCTCAGGATGTGCGGAGGAGGGAAGAAGGCCTGTAAATCGATGGTCCTCGACCGAAATGAGCTGGTGATAACCTTGGGTACGAATGACGGATTAGGTCTCAGCATAGCGCAACCTAAGCCCTCTCAGATAGCCAGGCAGCCCAGGCACACAGAGAGCGCGCGGAGATCACTCACTCGCTTAGCAGAGCACAGAGCGATGAGCAAGGCAGTCTTAAGGGAGAGCAACTTAAGAAAACACTGCTGTAAGGGCTTGAATGGAGGTTCACAAAGAGCGCACAGCACCTTAGCAAAGTCCCACCGCGGAGCGCCTAGCCTGGCTACCGGGCGCAGATGGCACGTACCCAAAAGGAAACAGCGGAGGAAAGGGTGGCCTTCATGACATGCAGAGATGGCCGATGCGTATCCACGGATGGTCGAAGGAGACCTATCCATATCAAAGAGATACTGCAGAAATGACAGGACAGCACGAAGGGTCCAGCTGACCAATTGGCACCACACTTTCCCTCACAGGAACCTGAGTGAGAGAGGAGCCCGGCATTTGCATACGCGGACGTTGCACACAGAGTGGGGACGCGTTGCTAAGGAGACGCCGAGTAGTGCAGACAGGAATGAGGTGATCAGAAGGAACAGGTAGTGAAACGGAGGCGAGAGCATTTGATCTCGTCATAGTGAGCGGGATGAGAAGCCACCACGGTTACATCTGTAACATCAAGTGAACTCTCAGGACACTCGGTAGCCCGCGAACAGATGGAGAGAAAGGAGTCCGGCATTTGCATACACAGGCGTTTCACTGGCGGCGAGTGAATGTAAACACAGTCGTGCCAGGCAGAACTCTGAGAGCAAACACGGGCAGAGAGGGGAGAGTAGTCATACCTATAACTTCCTAAGAACACTCTCTACCCTGAACATAGCTAACATAACTCTTACTTTTACACTGCATAGGAAAAGGAATAGAGCTTGCACAAGCAAAAACATTAGAAGACCTGCAGGCTGCAAGGCGAGAATGAGGGAAAAGCCGCTCCTTCGCGCCACTGCTCGTATCCAACAGGGCAGACATAGAGACAGAGAGAGTGCTCGCTGAGTCTCTAATAGCCACTGGAGGAGGAGTAGGAGCTGCGGCAGTAGGAAGAGGAGGCGCAGAGGCAACAGAAGAGACGTCAGGTGACAACGGAGTAGGAGAATGGTCTAAAATATTGGAGGCCACTGACGCGAGGACAGCAACGTTGTTTGCCGCGGCCAGGCCCTGTGATCCCAGGACGTAAACTTTATCCCATAGCTGCCCCGTGTAGCGGTCCTTGGTGGATGGCAAAGCAGGCTTCTTCCCCGACCAGCCCAAAGAAGGCAGGAAATGCACGGCCAGCTCGGGCTCTAAAAGAGGGATGGCCGGAAGGGACTCTGCCTACCGTAGACCCTGGTGAAGGTGGCGAAGGACTTAACGGGAGCTCTGGCGGAAGCTGGGGTGAACCAGGAACCCTCAGCAAAGTCTTTAAAAACCACGGACCTCGGGCACAGGGGAGTCCCCCGGTTTGACACGTTCCACCCAGGAGCTGAAGGACATGTCGGAAGGTTCCTTCAGCGTCAGCAGGGGAGGCAGGGGCATGCCCGCAAACTCCACGTGGAGAGGGGCCGGGTGGAGAGAAACAGCAGGAGAGAGGTCGTCGTCCATGGCTCCCCGGAGAGAGGGAGAAGCGCGAGGCCCACCACCACAACCCACATGGGAAGGGAGCGGGTCTATCTGAGTCAGGGGAGTCGGGTCCTGCGTAGGAGCGTCCTCCTCAGACATAATCTCATCATCACACGGCGGAGATGTCCACCTCAAAATCCTGCAGCGCACGCAAGGTCCCCTTGTTCAATCCAGCACATTTTCCAGGCCTGTCTGAAGTTTGCCCATGACCATCTGGATGATCTAGAGGAGGAATGGGAGAAGGTCATGTGGTCTGATGAGACAAAAATAGAGCTTTTTTGTCTAAACTCCACTCGTTGTGTTTGGAGGAAGAAGAAGGATGAGTACAACCCCAAGAACACCATCCCAACCATGAAGCATGGAGGTGGAAACATCATTCTTTGGGGATGCTTTTCTGCAAAGTGGACAGGACGACTGTACTGAGGGGAGGATGGATGGGGCCATGTATCGTGAGGTCTTGGCCAACAACCTTCCCTCATTAAGAGCATTGAAGATGGGTCATGGCTGGGTCTTCCAGCAAGACAATGACCCCAAACACACAACCAGGGCAACTAAGGAGTGGCTCCGTAAGAAGCACCTCAAGGTCCTGGAGAGGCCTAGCCAGTCTCCAGACCTGAACCCAATAGAAAATCTTTGGAGGGAGCTGAAAGTCCGTATTGCCCAGCGACAGCCCCGAAACCTGAAGTATCTGGATGGAGGAGTGGACCAAAATCCCTGTTGCAGTGTGTGCAAACCTGGTCAAGAACTACAGGAAATGTATGATCTCTGTAATTGCAAACAAAGGTTTCTGTACCAAATATTAAGTTCTGCTTTTCTGATGTATCAAATACTTATGTCATGCAATAAAATGCAAATCATTAAATTTGATTTTCTGGATTTTTGTAATAGATTCTGTCACTCACAGTTGAAGAGTACCTATGATAAGAATTACATTCTTTGCAAGTGGGAAAACCTGCAAAATCGGCAGTGTATCAAATACTTGTTCTCCCCTCTGTATTTATTTGTTAAGCGTAGAAGGAGCATGGCCAATGCATTTTTTGGTTTACTGCATTGGTTGAATATATACATAATAACTTAGATTTTTTTTTGTAGTTGTATAAAAAATGTGCATAGTATAACTAACTTGATGTTTGGAATCTTGCTATTCATTAATAACACTTGCCAATGTAAAATACGGACACTCAAGAGTTTTGTTACTAAAATTCTGGTAGAACTGTGACAAAATAATTTGTATTTAGAAATCATTCTGCAGTACTATGTTTCACATCATTTACAAGCGGATATATCCAAGAGGACTCTGATCGGCATGGCTTAGCTTTTTCTGACCAATGAACTGAGTGCATGGTGAGTCCGTCACGTTTTCATGTTCTAACCAATCTGAGTAGATTCTGGAACACAAGTGTTTTTACTCATAGTGAGGGATTGCAGAGGAGGAAAAACCGGTTTCAGCATGGTCAGCGTCTCCTACCCGCTCATACCTCAATAGTTGATACTATACCAAACCTTATATCCAGTTAGTTCAACGGGGCAATGCATTTGAAAAGTACAAAAAAATGTTTGGACAAAAAAAAAATACTTTTAAGAATTATAACATGCTAAATTACTACGATGGAAAAATTGTAATTAGCTACGAATTGGCATTTTGCATATGAGTTTTCATGCTGAAACTGTAACCTGTTCTTTGGAGCAGAAATTTCTATAAAGTAAAAAAAACTGTGATGACAGTCCTAGCAGATAAAAAAATGTGTAGAGCAAATGCAAGCACTTGAAGTGATAAATGTTATGATATGAACCATATTCAACTGGTATGTATACGCCCAAATTACTCTAATACAAATTATGCAAAGTGAATATATATTACTTGCTAGTTGCTATATTTACATTTTAGTAATTTAGATAGTAGACTTCAGTAAAACTTTGTGCATTGATCTAGCTAGGTGAAAAAATTATCTAAAAGGTTTGTTATCCCATCAAAAACTGAGCCGACCGTGCTTAGCCATGTTTTTCTTCCTCTGCATCGCTATGAGTTGAAACCGATTGAAACTCTGGCAATGCGTGTTCCAGAATCTACTCAGATTTGTTAAAAGGTGAAAAAGTTACATTCACGATGCATTCAGTTAATTGGAAGAAAAGGGTATGGCCTGCCAATCAGAGTTCTCATGGCTATATTCGCTTGCAAACTCTGTGAAATGTACTACTACAGACTGTGATTTACAAATAAAAATAATTTAATCATAGTTCTAGAAAAAAAAATTTGACAAAACTCTGAGTGTCCATGTTTTACATTGGCAAGTGTTATTAATGATTCCAAATATCAAGTTGGTTACAAGTATGCACATTTTATATACAACTACACAAGTAATTACTTGTTTGGAGAAGTGTGCAACATATTTTACAAACAAAGAACTTATGTAACCTTGGTTTCATCAGACCATAACACATTTTCCCACATGCTTTTGGGAGACTTGCCACCCTACCCCATAGCCCATTCATATGAAGAATACGGGAGATTGTTGTCACATGTAGCACACAGCCAGTACTTTATTGCTGCTGTAGTCCTCTTGGAAGCCACCCTGACCAGTTTTCTTCATGTCTTTTCATAAACTGGGACGTCCAGTTCTTGGTAAAGTCTCGGTTGTGCCATATTTTCTCCGCTTGATGATGACTGTCTTCACTGTGTTCCATGGTATATCTAATGCTTTGGAAATTATTTTGTACCCTTCTCCTGACAGATATCTTTCAACAATGAGATCCATCTGATCCTTTGGAAGCTCTCTGCGGAGCATGGCTTTTGCTGTGAGATGCAACGAAGAACATTTCAGGAAAATCCTATTAGAACAGCTGAACTTTATTTGTGATTAATCAGAGTCACTTTAAATTATGGCAGGTGCTTAATGACTTCTGTTTAATATGAGTTTGAATGTGATTGGTTAATTCTGAACACAGCCACATCCCCAGTTATAAGAGGGTGTGCATGCTTATGCAACCAGGTTATTGTAAGCTTTTTATTTTTCATTTTTCCCCCTCTAAGATTTCAGTTAGTTTTTCAAATGAATTGTTCACATTATATTAAAAGTTGAAAAGGTTCTGACATGATGTATCTTTGTCTCATTCTTTTACATCACAACAACCTGGCATTTTAACAGGGGTGTGTAGATTTTTTATATCCACTGTATACCATAATCGAACCTTGTGGAACTTCCATGTACTCTTTATTGTCTCTGATTTGTGGTCACCAAGGGCAACAAAAAGGTTTCTGCCCGTGAGGTATTTCTTTGTAGATAGAATACCACAAGTTCCAGCATTCATTGCAAATATACTGTAGATACTCGTAATTACAGTAATTACTCGCTAGCCCATGAACAAGTGCTCTTTCAGAACGTTTGCCCATCTGAGATTCAGCTTACATGCATGGGGTGTTTTTTTTTGCAATAAGTAAGGCAGAAATCAATCAAATTACCTTACTTTTCCGTCTCCAACCTGCTGCTGTCTTTTTCAATGGATTTGCACTGAAAATGCAGTTGTTTGTGACACAGAATGTGATCATTAGTCATGCTTGCATTGACCATTCCAGGCCTGTCCACAATCCCATTTATTGCAGCTAATACATCGACGGTTGGCTTAGCTTAAGAGTTACCACAAAATTCCCCACCACTGATCCCTTTGTCTGAATTCCTCTTCAATATACTCTTGTTCTAATATGTCAGTTCAGTATCATGTGAAAGCACATCGAAAAACATTTAATTCAACCTAAGTCTTGATGAGAAGCAATTCTGTTACTTACAGTTGAACAGAACGCTGTCTGCAGTTCTGAAATATACCACAGCATTCACTGTTTAATTGAAGCACTCTGTTGGTTTTCAGGTTAAACACCACTTTTCATTTGTACAGTACTTGGATTTCACTTCTCATGTAATAACAACCGTTCAATGTTTGTATCCTGTCTGCATTTGGCGACATCAGCAGAAACATTTGGAGGGATTTGGGAGTCAGGTCGTGAATATTTTTTGTTAAAGTCTTGTTAATCATCCTCTTGACTTATTTCTTTGTTTCTTATTATTCATTAAACAGTGACTTAAAGCATCTAACAAATAGGGTGTAACTATTTAATTTCTTAGGACAAATAATTGTGTTAACCCTTCATTTTCAGGAGTCCTTGTTTACATTTTAGTAATTTAGCTATGGCTCTTATCAAGAGCGACTTTGTAGTGATTGCATACATGTTACAGTGTAATTACATCTGTAGTATACTATTACATGTTACTGGTAATAATTGTGGTATGTGATTACAAACGTGTACAAATGTACGCTTGTTACAATGCTTGTTACAAACAGGCATATTTTCACTAACTTCAGCTGCGTTTCCTTTTAATCATTTGAATTTGATTAATTAACATCAGTGACAACGGATATAATGTTGTTGCAAATAACCAGGTCAACATAGCGGTTTCCAGCTAAAATAGGGTTTTACAACATTAATAATGTCCACACTGTATTTCTGATCAATTTGATGTTATTGTAATGAACAAAAAAATTGCTTTTCTTACAAAAACAAGGACATTTCTGAATGACCCCAAATTTTGAATGGTAGTGTGCCTATATATTTATGTAAGGTTGACCAATGTTGTACTTTATTTTTAATTAGAAAGTGCTGGCATCAATGTTGACCTGGGATATTTTCAACAGTACACATGGATGAATAAATAATCAAACTATTGAGCATGGATTATTATGTCTCACATACCCTTTATATCCACAAGTGATGAAATCCTTTGTAACTGATGTTAAAGAATCAAATTAAGATGATTAGAGAAACACTAAACCATTGGTTATTATTGTATCCAGACAAGCAGGCTATGGTATGAAACTTTTGGAATAGACATAACTGCCACCGCACTCCTAGACATCTTAGTGCTGCTAAATCAGAGATGTAAACAGTTTAACACAAACTGTTAGCATAACAAGTGGTTAGAGACAATAACAAAACTCTTGCAATTTAAAAAAATTGACATAAAAAGAAAGTAATTTTATTAATATATTAAAGCAGTTTTGTGATATTATTTTCATGATTGTCTTCAATACAAGTCTGGAGGATTTTCAATTACCGTCACAGTCCTAGTGACAGGTCAGATAACAGTCCTAGTGACAGGTCAGATCACAGTCCTAGTGACAGGTCAGATCACAGTCCTAGTGACAGGTCAGATCACAGTCTGGTTGTTTCAGAGTGCTTTCAGCTTCCTGTCAACCACTAGACAACTTCTTACCTGTGGCACTTTGATGTATTTAATTCATGGCTGCAGCACGAAGTCTGTGGATCTCTGAGAACAACAGCAGATGAAACAAAGTGAGGTTTGTCTCTTCCACACAATGATGGATGTCCCTTTGGAATCTTCCTTTCTTCTGCTGCACACCTCCACTATTTTACTCCTGTGCACTCTTTGATGAGTTTACTGAGGAATTTATTGACACAGTGCTGTTTGATATTGGATTACACCAATGAGTCTTGAGAATATTTTTTAGGATTTTTTGAAACAAGTTGAAAGTTCAGCATATCTTTGATGAAATGCATATTTACCTGCATTTTAAATGTTTGCATCCCATCCTTAAAGTGGACTGTGATGTATCAGTGCAGACACAAATCTGTTATTGTCACCTTGGAAGCCTTTGAATGGAAAGTAACTGTCACCAGAAAAGTGTGGAGAAAAGCAAAGCAAACAAAGCGCTGTGTAAATCGTAGATGAATTATGCATAGAGAGCTTAATACATTCCGCCTCTGCGACAATTTTCAAATCAAAGGCTTGTACATGTGGGACCTGAGTGGGAAGCCAAACATGTTGTATGACTTGAAAAAGCTTCTTCTATTCTTTATGTCAATGCTTTGGCAATTTTTGGATAATCTTTACTTTGTTATGATGATAAAGGTATGAGGGTTGTCATTCTTTACCCTTCCGATAGGCTTGGCGCTCAGATACAGCAGTACAGCCTCATTTAGTAATGTCCTTTGAAACCTGTTTTTCATGATGCACAAGATTTAAGAGGTTCTGGAGCATCCACTGTTTATGAATTAAGGCAGTTTCTATTTAACAGAGCATAGGATGATAACTGGGTTATGAACATTTTGTTATGGATATTACATGTGCATTATCTTGTACCACAATAGGCTACTGTTTTTTTTTTATTTACATTATTTTGACAATACATGAACATTTATAAAAAAAAGTAATGAATTAGAATGTATAATCAACTTTGAAAACACCCCTGACATGTGAGGATATTTACTAAAGATGGCAAATTACTTTCTGTCAGAGTTGACTGGTAAGAGTTGGTCAGACTGCAAAAGCACTCATGACCAATGGTTAGTGATAAATTATGTTAGCCTATATCAATGTTGTGTGCCGGTTGTTTACATGCAAATCCACCCTCTCATTGGCTAGAATGTTCCTACTTGTTCCAGCTTTCGTATTTCCTTCTCCTGACTAACGCCTAATATATTCTGAAATGTATTCCCATAGTTCCAGCAGTGTGACAAACATTGCATAGTACATAACATGATTAGCAGACTCTGGTGTTTCTTTTTTTACAAGATATAATGTAGGGTACAATATTTGATTGAATTAGCTTTTGCATGGTTAGGTGATCAAGCAACATTTGTTTCCATTAATATTGTGAGGAGAAATCTTCCCAGAGGACAAATTCAGGGAAGATGTCCAGAAGTGAATATAACTCAATCTTCCTCACATTTTGTTGTTTGTTTTGTGTAGTGGAGTAGAGTGTGTCTAAATATGCAGTATATAAAGATTAAATCTATTGACTCTAGTTGATTATTCTTTGGTAACCCTAAATTCATTATTTTCAACGTTTTTGGGCAGTTCTAGTTTGAGAAGCTGACAAAGGCATTCATCACATTAGAAGAAATGAATTATTCTGCAGAATACAATGAATGGGCCCAGCCATGAAGTGAATTTAATTCAGAGAATAAGAGAAAGTAGCAAATGGAAAAGACTTTGGGATGGAAACCATTACATTTTTTTAATTTAAATGCAAAAATTCTCCCACTGTATTTATGTAAATTCATATATATATATATAATATAATTTTGCAGCCTTAAAATATATTATTTTGCATGTGATGGAGGTGTAGCTCTATACTTTTTTCTCAATGATTTAAGGCCTTTTTGTTAATGATCAATGTCAAACCCTGTATTGAGCATATTGACAACATTTCTTTTTATGTATATATTCTCCTGAAAGCCTTGATTCAACATAAGTGGGCTTACATTCAACTGGAGTTTCTCGACTTGTCTTCCAGTTGTAATGCTTTTTCTCTTATCTAGAGGCTCATTCTTATTTCAAGTGAGTGTGATCCCGAATACCCTATGCTGTTCATTAGTAAGAGTTTATTCTGTCCCCTGGTGCTGTTCTGGCCCTAACCCTGAGACACAGACTTCTGAAGCGGATCCGCATCCACTAACCACACCACCAGGGAGGAAGATGTGTTCACTGTTAGTGTAGGAAATGTGCAGGAACAAAGGTAGGGAGCTGTGTGCTCAGGTAAATATTAAGATAGTTGCACAGTGCCTCAGTCGATATCTAAATCAATGTCCAATAACCACCGCCTCCGATGTAATTTCTCTCTCCACACAGATAAGCTTTTTATACAATGGCACAAGGTCTGCCCAGTGTACGCTATTACCTTGCTGACACAAAAGAGTCTCTGGTAACAAAAAATGTACTCATATAGAGTATACTGTATATCTTACATCCACATGCAACTGGACAGTAATTAGTTATTTTTAACCTCCCTTTGTATGACCACCTGAGACTGTTGGTATGCCGCAACTAACTCCTCCATGTAAAAATAATTCTGAGGTGAGTGCCGTTCACAAGTTGAGTACTTTAGGCCAAACCCCTACATTTCCCTAGTTCACTCATGTTCATCATGGGCCAAAAGCGTATTTTGGTTTTATCCATTTTTACTCTACAGCCAGCTTACATTGGCTGCGGAATCTCAAGGAAACTGTTTATTTTTTGAAAATCCCTTCACCAGTCTTAGCAATGCCTTTAACCAGTCCTGATTTGCCAAAATAAACACAAAACCAGGAGCATCTGTAATCACATAATTCTACCCGAGTCTCCATAAAAACTGAATCTGATAAAAATGAGCTACTGACTTTCTGAACAAATGCATTCTTTATCTGGTCTTGACCCTTTAAAATAATTGCAGGTTGAATCTTTTTTCCTTGCTGTTTAATTTGACCAGAGGTGTACTGTAGGTACAAAGTAAAACTGGAGAATGCAGCAGAGTAGTTTTACTTTGAAATTCCATATTCCCATCCCCCAACGGAGAACCGGATGGAATCATTTTTAGTATATGCCACCTTCAAAGCCTGAATAAGGCTAAAGATTCCCTATGAGTGTTGTTTTCCGTGTGACACCCTGCCAAAGCAAACCGACCACATACAGATAGAATCTTCTAGCGGTTCAATCCCCCGCTATGTTCATCATGAATAATGCATTAAGGATGGGGCCTAATTTGGCTTTTGCTCTCTGCCGCACCATCTTGATCATCAATTGATCACGGTGGCTGACTGTTCTCGGTGGTAACCATGTTAGTGCACATGCTCAGTTGTGAATAATGTATCATTATTTTAAAGGCAGTGTGCTGTAATTACAGTATGTCAGTGGTGCTGGAGACAGTGGTGGCTGGGCAACCTATATGAGAAACCGGAAAGATCAGGAAGCTATAGCTCCTCTCAGGGTTTTCCCACAGATATGCCCCTCTACTTGAATCAGTCACCGCTGATTTTGTCAGAAACACTAACAACTTAACTTTGTGTCCGAACATTATTCCTGTTTGTGTCAGGCCTCTGTTTCATTCCCTCTTAGCTAGTGGAAACATAACAAGTGGAAAAGTCCCAATTGTCCCATGTTAGGCTGGTGTCCATTCTAATGGCTGTGAGTACCTAGACTGGTGGTATACTGTATGCTTTTTCAGGATTCAGATCTGTGATTTAAATAACAAATTCCAATCATGCAGAATGGACACCCTGCGAGGCAGCCTGTTATTTCCTCTAATAAGGTACAACATGATAATCTGTTGAATGTTCACAGTCACCAGGGAAATAGCAGACTTTCCAATTGGTAAGACTTATAACAAGGGCACAACTACAAATTTGAAAACAGCCCAAATAACGGGTGAACATTTTTGGATGTGTAGACTCTTTGCATCCCAAATCCTACAGTATTAATATAGTGAGTGACGGAATCTATAACAAAAATCCTGAAAATCACATTTTATGATTTTTAAGTAATTTATTTGCATTTTATTGCATGACATAAGTAATTGATACATCAGAAAAGCAGAACTTAATATTTGGTAAAGAAACCTTTGTTTGCCATTACTGAGATCATACGTTTCCTGTAGTTCTTGACCAGGTTTGCACACACTGCAGCAGGGGTTTTGGCCCACTCCTCCATACAGATCCTTCAGGTTTTGGGGCTGTTGCTGGGCAATACGGACTTTCAGCTCCCTCCAAAGATGTTCTATTGGGTTCAGGTCTGGAGGCTGGCTAGGCCACTCCAGGACCTTGAGATGCTTCTTACGGAGCCACTCCTTAGTTGCCCTGGCTGTGTGTTTCGAGTCGTTGTCATGCTGGAAAACCCAGCCACGACCATTTTAATCCATGACGGCGTAGTGTGTTACTAATGGTTTTCTTTGAGACTGTGGTCCCAGCTGTCTTCAGGTCATTGACCAGGTCCTGCAGTGTAGTTCTGGGCTGATCCCTCACCTTCCTCATGATCATTGATGCCCCACGAGGTGAGATCTTGCATGGAGGCCCAGACCGAGGGAGATTGACCGTCATCTTAAACTTCTTCCATTTTCTAAAAATTGCTCCAACAGTTGTTGCGTTCTCACCAAGCTGCTTGCCTATTGTCCTGTAGCCCATCCCAGCCTTGTGCAGGTCTATAAGTTTATCCCTGATGTCCTTACACAGCTCTCTGGTCTTGGTCATTGTGGAGAGTTTGGAGTCTGTTTGATTGAGTGTGTGGACAGGTGTCTTTTATACAGGTAACTAGTTCAAACAGGTGCAGTAAATACATGTAATGAGTGGAGAACAGGAGGGCTTCTTAAAGAAAAACGAACAGGTGTGTGAGAGCCGGAATCCTTACTGGTTGGTAGGTGATCAAATACTTATGTCATGCAATAAAATGCAAATTAATTATTTAAAAATCATACAATGTGATTCCATATCTCACAGTTGAAGTGTACATATGATAAAAATTACAGACCTCTACATGCTTTGTAAGTAGGAAAATCAGGAAAATCGGCAGTGTATCAAATACTTGTTCTCCCCACTGTATAAAATCATAAGTGTAGCTGGGGTGTCCTTGAGCAAGGTACTTAACCCTCATTGCTCTTGTATGTCGCAATGCAGATAAATATCTGCCAAATGACACAAATCAAATGTAAAATGAATAATTCATTACCTCAATGTGTTTTCTGTCCCCCTCCAACACCCCCCCCCTTCAGTTTGAAGGTGTTGGCATTTGAGCAATAAGCATTTCTGCCCTTTCAGATGCACAGCTCAGATCACAATTAAACCAGATGCCAACAGTATCATTTACATGTAAATTCATTTTCACCAAAGTCAGTACCAAGATTTCCCTCAACATGGAATTTGGATATATTTTGTATGTGGTCTCTGTTAGAGTGCTGCTAGACAGCTGATATACCTGGCTCCGCCCTGTACTGTACTGTAATGATGCATTTCAATTAAGTTCAGGATCTCATCCAGTTTGGCTTTGGTGTTTCATTATTGAATCACTGACTTCATTGTGCTTAGCTAACGCACTCTTACGAAACCTTGGTCTATGCTCTCAGACAATTTTTGGAGGTTATTTTATTCAACAGCCAAGTCCATATTGCATTTTATGAGGTTTTTGTAATAAATCTTGTTCTGTGGGCAGATCCTCCCCACAAGAAAAGTCTCCTTTTTATTTTTATTTCACTCAATATAGTTTATACTCTGACATTGTGAAAGGTATGATAATGCCTCTTTTGTGCAACAGAGAAGGTACTATGGGAATGTGAGAATAACGAGAGAATGTTTGTCATGATGGTACCAAGCTGCTACACCATGAACTCCATTTCTTTGAGACTTGGGCAATGCAGAGCACATAGACTCATACTGTAGTCAAGGGTACGTTCTACCTTAAGGTGTGTATGAAGTGTGGACATTGCAAGTTTGTTGTAACAGAAGTGTGAAATAACTGTTTGGAGTCTGTTTTCTTCCTCAAGCACATAAACTCCATAAATGGTGTCTGGAGTTAAAAGTGGTAATGTCTTTTGGATGTTTAAAAACTTTCACCCAGTGTTGAGCACCAGGGAGACTGGAGGCTTCTCGATAAGCTGCAGGCGTTTGATGGCACAACCAGGGAGTCCTACCAACAGTTTGTTGCAGTATTCCATACATGAGATAAAAAGATCTGTTGCTACTGTACTGTTTGAGGAGGTAGTCAACGAATGTTGTTGAACATGAACCTGCAGAACTAAGTTATCGCCTTGATATTTGCAGAGAACACATAGGCGATGTTTGTTTGGGAGAATATTGCTCGCATTCTTCCGGTTGTTAGCTGTTAACTGTCCAGCAGTCCTAGCTAGGTTGAGGAACTATATTGTCCCTTGTGTTTTAGGCATTTTAATGACAGCTTTGCACGCTTTGTATTCTCTCAACCAGCCATGAGGAAGTCACCTGGAATGCATGGCAATTATCTTGTTAAAAGCTAATTTAGGGAATGTATTTCCTTCTTAACATTAAAACTGCCAGGCCTTTCTGACACCCAGTATTTGACTGATCTGAATGCTGTATGGCGCCGTTAGCGTACGAATCGTCCCTATAAGCATGGACATTCTCCTCCGCAGCATCACCATCCAGCCAGAGCATCAGTTCATTTACTGCAGTGGTTCCCAACTCCAGTCCTAGATTACCCCCAACAGCACACATTTTTGTTGTAGCCCTGGGCATGCACACCCAAATCAAATCAATATTTACAGCCTGATAATTAGTTGACAAGTGGAATCAGCTGTGCTTGGCTGGGGCTACAATGAAAATATGTACTGTTGGGGGTACTTGAGGACCGTAGTTGGGAACCACTGATCTGATCTCATCATCAAACTATATAGTATAGTCTAAAAAACAATGAATTATTGAATTTGTTTGTTTTAAATGGTTAATGAATTTGAAAAATTCAAGAATGTATTTGTATTGAAGGTCTTATCATAAGAAAGAAATGACTAAAAAAGCACACATTGAACAATTATTTCTAAGAACATAGGTTATAGTATTTTCATTCATTTATTAGACCCTACAAATGTACAAAATGAAACACTTAAAATCTATTAGAATTTAGTTTTAATTTTGATGATTTACAAGGTAAGACACTAGTTTGTGACAATCAAATGCGCATGAATAGCCTCCATAGGCATTTGAGCCAATCAGTTGATGACAATGTAATGTTGTGACAAGGTAGTGGGTATACAGAAGCTGTCACGTCCTGGCTGTGCCCCTAGCCATCTCTGCGCTGGGCTCGGGGCATAGCCAGGACAGGACAGGAGGTGGCCTTTAGCCACCTCTACTCCTTTTTTTGGTTTCCCCAATTGGAGGCAGGTGTTAGTTATTGCCTCCAATTGGGGACCCTATTTAAGTTTAGTTTGTAGGCCCCAAGGCGTGGTTCATTTTGGTTTTGTTTATCCTGTGTAAGGAATACCCACGTCACTGGTTGCTGCCTTTTGTTTTGTTGGAGTCCTTCTTTCTTTATTTTGTATTAAACATGGATTACCTTACCTACCTCTACTCTGCGCCTGTGTCCTCTTCATCCCACGACCGTGACAGAAGCCACATAAAGTAATGCGTTATTTGACAATATTATGGCAAGAACAGCTGAAATAAGCAAAACGAAGTAAGATAAATGCCAGTCCATTATTACTTAAGTCATGAAGGTCAATAAATCTGGAAAATATCCAGAACCTTTGTCAAGTGCAGTCACAAACACCGTCAAGCACTAGGATGAAACTGTTTCTGATGAGGACAGCCACAGGAAAGGAAGTTCTAGAGTTACCTCTGCTAAAGAGGATGTGTTTATTATTGAGTCACTAGCCTCAGAAATCTGCAGTTAACTGTACCTCAGATTGCAACCTAAATAAATGCTTCACAGAGTTTAACAGATACCTCTCAATATCAACTATTCAGACGAGACAGTGTGAATCAGGCCTTCATGGTCGATTTGCTACAAAGAAAACACTACTGAAGGACTCCAATAAGAAAATGCTTGCTTGGGCCAAGAAACATGAGAAATTGATATTAGACTGGTAGAAATCCTTTGGTCTCTGTAGAAATTAGAGATTTTTGGTTCCAACCTTTGTGTATTTGTGAGACACAGAGTGGGTGAACGGATGATCGCCCTGTGTATGGTTCCCATCGTGAAGCATGGAGGAGGAGGTGTGATGGTGTGGGGGTAGACTTTTGGTGATTTATTTAGAAGGCATACCCAAACAGCATGGCTACCAAATAATTATGCAGCTGGTTTGAGTTTATTGGACTATCATTAGTTTTTTAACATGACAATGCCCCAAAATAAACCTCCAGGCTGTGTAATGGCAATTTGACCAAAAAGGACACACGTGATCAGATGACATGACCTCCATTATCACCTAACCTCAGTTCAGAAATAATTAAAATGTTTGTACTCTCAAAAGATCCCAATTATTTTAGTTATGACAACATGTAAAGATCCTACAGCAAGTCCTTTATAGTTTGTAGCAAGTCCTTTATAGTTTATTTTGGATAGATAGATTTTTTATTTAAACTTAAATAGGGCTCACATGCTCCATTAAACTTTCAAAATGACCTTGTTTAGGATGTATCATAGAACATCAACAAATTTATTCAATAAACATTTCCATAACATCGCTTATCATTCTAATGATCACTTGTCATTCTTTCAAATGTTGAAGTGAAACGTTGAATAGAAAAAAAACAATCATTTCTGCCTTCACAGTTCCCTTCAAAACAAGATTAATTATGAACATTGCTTACCCACATTCTAAGAAAAAGCAATTGTCAAACTATTTGTCTTCATCTCTGATGACGTCATTCATGTGGACGTGTGTTTGACAAGAGACAGTCCATCTCTTCATTGGGTTGGCCCTGACATTCAGAGGACCGGTCACCAATGACATTCTGTAAATGTTAGTGCATTTGTCAAAATGTGACCTTGGATGAAATGTAATCTGAGGGTCTATAGCGCATATAAATGCCAAAGGAAATTGAGAACAGGGACATAACCAGGGTATGTCTATTTTATGGAATCTATGGTGAATGTATGCCTATGAAGGCCCAAATTCAGGGGGTCCTAAAGGACAGACTGGAGTGATTGAAAGCCACACTGGATAACGCCTTGAAACATTTCTTTTTATCAGCTCTCAAACTCACACATCCACACAAAAACACTCTTCCATCCAGCAGCTGTCAGATTGGAGTGAAGATAGGAAGAGGTTGATGGATGGCTGTATCCGCGAACAGGGGGACGTTGGTGTTTCTACATCCATGATCCTTGGAGGTGCTGCTAATCCAAACTAAGACACACTGGCTGTACAGTGAAAGAGATGTCATGTTCTGGATCCTTATAAAATATGATACTCTTAACTCTCAGTAATGTTTACATTGCTTGTGGTGTTTCAAAACAAGTGTCATGTATGTCACGTAAGGTCACATTCAAATCCAACCAGATGAAAAAGAAATATTAAGAATACTTCTTTTTATTTAGTTGGGTACTCTGCCAGGCATTCCATGAGTGTGGGTCACAGGGGTGAGGCCAAGCCTCCTGAAGGCTTCTATATCTGGCTTAAGCTCCTGGTCTGATTGAAGTAGCCCCAGGTGATTTGTGGTTGCCACACATCAACGCATGTCATTGGAATGGGCAACAATTCAACAACGAACCGGCTGTGAGAATGAGACACATGTAAAGGTAAGCCAGTGGTGTTAGCTAAGCCCCCCCCCCCATGTCTTTTGATCCAACAATTACCCCTGGTGGGTAATTTTAACCTTAAGTTTCTTCACCAGTTCAGCAATGTTTTTTTTGCTCACCGATCATTTTGACCCCACAGGGTGAGATCTTGCGTGGAGCCCCGGATCGAGGGAGATTATCTGTGGTCTTGTAGGTCTTCCATTTTCTTATAATTGCTCCCACAGTTGATTTCTTCACACCAAGCTGCTTACCTATTTGCAGATTCAGTCTTCCCAGCCTGGTGCAGGTCTACAATTTTGTTTCTGGTGTCCTTTGACAACTCTTTGGTCTTGGCCATTGTGGAGTTTAGAGTGTGACTGTTTGAGGTTGTGGTGCCTTTTATACTGATAACAAGTTCAAACAGGTGCCATTAACCTCTACCAAAAACAATATCTTGTGTAGTTGCTTTTCAATGCGTTTATTTATGGTGTAATTAGATTTTTAACTACTATTGGTCAATTAATCCGACGATTAAGATGTTGTATATTGTAGCAGGGTCATGTGAGGGCTTGTTTTTATTATTGTAGTTACTGTAGTTGCAGTCACTCAAATGGCAGGACAAGAGGGCCAGCATTTCCAGGAATTCAGTAGTTGTACAAACCCGATTCCAAAAAAGTTGGGACACTGTACAAATTGCGAGTAAAAAAGGAATGGAATCATTTACAAATCTCATAAACTTAGATTTAATTCACAATAGAATATAGATAACATATCGAATGTTGAAAGTGAGACATTTTGTAATGTCATGCCAAATATTGGCTCATTTTGGATTTCACGAGAGCTAAACATTCCAAAGAAGTTAGGACAGGTAGCAATAAGAGGCCGGAAAAGTTAAATGTACAGATAAGGAACAGCTGGAGGACCAATTTGCAACTTATTATGTCAATTGGCAACATGATTGGGTATAAAAAGAGCCTCTCAGAGTGGCAGTGTCTCTCAGAAGTCAAGATGGGCAGAGGATCACCAATTACCCCAATGCTGCAGTGAAAAATAGTGGAGCAATATCAGAAAGGAGTTTCTCAGAGAAAAATTGCAAAGAGTTTGAAGTTATCATTTACAGTGCATAATATCATCCAAAGATTCAGAGAATCTGGAACAATCTCTGTGCGTAAGGGTCAAGGCTGGAAAACCATACTGGATGCCCGTGATCTTCGGTCCCTCAGACGGCACTGCATCACATACAGTAATGATACTGTAATGGAAATCACAACATGGGCTCAGGAATGCTTCCAGAAAACATTGTCGGTGAACACAATCCACCGTGCAATTTGCCGTTGCCGGCTAAAACTCTATAGGTCAAAAAAGAAGCCGTATCTAAACAGGATCCAGAAGCGCTGGCGTTTTCTCTGGGCCAAGAATCATTTAAAATGGACTGTGGCAAAGTGGAAAGTGTTCTGTGGTCAGACAAATCAAAATTTGAAGTTCATTTTGGAAAACTGGGATGCCATGTCATCCGAACTAAAGAGGACAAGGACAACCCAAGTTGTTATCAGCGCTCATTTCAGAAGCCTGCATCTCTGATGGTATGGGGTTGCATGAGTGCGTGTGGCATGGGCAGCCTACACATCTAGAAAAGGCACCATCAATGCTGACAGTTATATCCAAGTTCTAGAACAACATACGCTCCCATCCAGACGTCGTCTCTTTCAGGGAAGACCTTACATTTTCCAACATGACAATGCCAGACCACATACTGCATCAATTACAATGTCATGGCTGCATAGAAGAAGGATCCGGGTACTAAAATGGCCAGCCTGCAGTCCAGATCTTTCACCCATAGAAAACATTTGGCGCATCATAAAGAGGAAGGTGCAACAAAGAAGACCTAAGACAGTTGAGCAACTAGAAGCCTGTGTTAGACAAGATTGGGACAACATTCCTATTCATAAACTTGAGCAACTTGTCTCCTCAGTCCCCAGACGTTTGCAGTCTGTTATAAAAAGAAGAGGGGATGCCACACAGTGGTAAACATGGCCTTGTCCCAATTTTTTTGAGATGTGTTGATGCCATGAAATTTAAAATCAACTTATTTTTCCCTTAAAGTGATACATTTTCTCAGTTTAAACTTTTGATATGTCATCTATGTTGTATTCTGAATAAAATATTTAAATTTGAAACTTCCACATCATTGCATTCTGTTTTTATTCACAATGGTACAGTGTCCCAACTTTTTTGGAATCAGGTTTGTATTTGCATTGCACATCCAGTCTCAAGTCCAGTCTCCTCCATCTGGAGAGCTGGTGAGACACCTGGAGAGCCTTTCAATCACATCACCAGTCCCAGAAGCTGTTAACAGTGGGCATCTCCAACTGCCACTGATACCCAAGACTTAAGGCAGACGGTGAAAACACAAGCCGCCAACAGTTTGGCCCCCTTGGAGCCTGAGCTCCTGACATCTTCATTACTGAACATTAACACATCAAAATCCCCCTCTCCAGGGAAATGAATCAACAACCCTGGTTCCAAAAATGTTGGGATGCTGTGTAAAATGGAACGAAAAACAGAATGCAATGATGTGCAAATCATTTCAACCCTATATTCAATAGAAAATAGTAACAAGACAACATATCAAATGTTGAAACTGAGAAACTGTCACGCCCTTTCACTGTTTGTCCTCGTCATCCTCACTCCAGGTGTTTCCGGTTCTCTTGATTACTCACTATGTATTTAACCTGTGCCCTCTGTATGTTGCCCATGCCAAGCATTCCCGCGTCTATTTCCCAATGTGTCTCCTAGTTCGCTCTGCTCTCATACTTGTGTACTGACCACCTGCCTGCCCCGACTACGTTCCAGTCTGCTGTCGACCTGCCTGATTCACCAACACATCTGGTACCCACTTACTGCATGTCCCCGAACAAGTGTCTGCCTTTCGTCTGTCTGTGCCTTATTACTCCTGATTCGTGTACAGAATCTTTGCCTGCTTCCGACCTGCTCCTGTCTATCATTTATTAAAACTTGCACCGATACAAGACAGAGTCCATGTCTGCATTAGGGTCTATCACCAGAGACATTACAGGAATGTTATTGTTTATTGGAAAATATATGCTCACTTCGAATTTGATACCAGCAACACGTTAAAAAAAAAAGCAGGGACAGAGGCACCAAAAGACAGGAAACGTTGTGTAATGCTAAAAAACGAAACCTGGTGGAATAACACAATAAATTAGATCAATTGGTAATAGGTTAGTAACATGATTGGGTAAAAAAAATATCATTCCAGAGAGGATGGGCCTGTCAGAAGCGAGGATGGGGAGAGATTCACCACTGAGAGACACAATTCAGAATAATGTAAAATTGAGTTTGGGGATCTCATCATCTATGGTACGCAATATCATTAAAAGATTCTGAGAATCTGGAGTATAATCTCTATCTGCAAGGGACAAGGCTGAAAACCAATATTGGATGGCCGTGATCTTCGGGGCCCTCAGGCGACTCTGCATTAAATACAGACACAATGTTGTAGTAGATGTTACTGCATGGGTTCAGGAACACTTCCAAAAACAATCCACAAATGCAAGTTAAAACTCTACCATGCAAAGAAGAGACCATACACAAACAATGTCGTCTTCTGTGGGCCCACCTTCTCTGGAATCATGAACACCGTATCCTCCAGGTTCAAGCGGAAAGGGACAATCTGGCTTATCAGCGCACAGTGCAAAAGCCAGCATCCACATATGTGTGTGAATTAGTGCACTTGGCACCATAAATGCTGAACAATACAGTGGGGCCAAAAAGTATTTAGTCAGCCACCAATTGTGCAAGTTCTCCCACTAATAAAAGATGAGAGAGGCCTGTAATTTTCATCATAGGTACACTTCAACTATGAAAGACAAAATGAGAGAGAAAAAATCCAGAAAATCACATTTTAGGATTTTTTATGAATTTATTGGTAAATTCCTCTGTAAAATAATTATTTGGTCACCTACAAACAAGCAAGATTTCTGGCTCTCACAGACCTGTAACTTCTTTAAGAGGCTCCTCTGTCCTCCACTCGTTACCTGTATTAACAGCAATGGAGGGATTTCACCAATCCTTTTTGGAAAATAATGTTTAACAATTTTTCTGAAAGAGATCCAACAATGAAAGGTACAGATGTCAGAAATTGTTTCTTTGAAAACAATCAACAATGTGGAATGGGAGGTTTTTGGCAAGTAATCTCTTTTGCATACAGAAATTCATCAGACAACTGTGTGCGATTAAATAGAAGAGTCAGCTATTACAAACATCCAAAATTGGTGCTGAACAAAATGTTGCTTTCTTTCAAAATTACAACCCTGTCATCTACACATGATGCTGGACTGAGCTATTTGATTGTAACCAAACAAGAGAACCCATTTTAATCAGCACATCGGCCTAAACCATAAGTCCTGTCATTTTAATACATGGGACTGCCTGCAGCAAAGCATTTGTTCATGCATTTAAATAGGAATATTATTATGATGACGGATATGTCCTATTTTTAGACCTGATTATCCGGTTTTCTACTCACAGTTCCCTATCCCACTGGATTTGTCAGTAAAGGGTTATGGGGTAAATCTGTATGGGAGAGGGTAATGATACAGTATGCGTATCTGTGATTAGTTTGTGTGTACTGAATGAAGACAACATGAAACATTTGACATTGGTTGGTTTCCTTCAGTCGTATATTTTTTCTAATCTATCACCTGGTCTGGTTCTGGACCTCCACAGTCACTCATAGAGATTAATCACAATGGTAGACAAGACATGATGACATTTGAATTAGTGAGAGTGCTTCTCTATGCCACTGAACTAATCTCACCTAGTTTATTTACTTCAGTCAAGAGACAGGAGGAAAGTCGACAATCCAAAAGAGCAATCCTCTTTTTTTTGGTGCAACTATACAAATCTAGTCCCTAAGACAGCGAGATCTTCAGAAGACTGTTGAAAAATGGTTTGCTTATCGAGCATTATATTAAAAGGAGCTTAATTAAGCAGAACATTTGATATTACATATATAAACATCCATCAGCGCATAGATTATCAATAGTCATGAGTGGCCGGCTGATAGCATTGAAGGGAGTGGTGCTCCAATACATTAGTGACTGCAGAAGATGGGGATATCACAAACTGACAGTGACTTATGAATTGCTGGATGAATGATGAAATGCTAAAACTACAAGCCACTGTTAGTGCATATATTTATGTGTCCACCCGTGGTTAGAATACCACTTTACAGCCATTTTGAAAAACACATTTGATCGTTTTATTTCAGATAATGACTCTTTGTCATAATGACTTTTTGTCAAGAATACTTCTGGCATTATTCAATGTGGATGGACAGCATACTAACGATATACACCAGAGTACCTAACCAGTTAAAGATTGATTCAACTTTAGTAAGTGATGGTGATAGCAGTCTAAAAGTGCCGCGAGACAGAGACAGAGTGAGTGTGTGTGCATATGTGTAGTTTTCACTGTAATACACTGAGGGTGACAGCAAAGCCTGGTAATTTAATAGAGGGGGAACCATCGACACATGGACACACACACACACACTGTCCCAGTCACACTCACACCAGAAATCCTGCAATGTTAGTAATTTGAATCAACATCTTCTCCCAGTTGAGATCAATAGTCTGCTGTAGCTTCAGTACTGTTTCACTGGGTCCAATTATTGTCTGAACTAAACCAGCCTAAAATCCCTCTGCACCAATTATGTGACCCAGTGTTACCTCAAGAGTTTTTATACATGCATTTGTTTTGCCAGGCTATTGCTATCCAAAGCTCTTCAGTGTGGCACATAAAGTTACATTTTATCCAAAAGTAAAGATTTAAGCACCCCAAGAATAGCTAGACAAGTTCTATGTCATTTCAAGGTATTCCTTGGGTGCTGTAATCGGTGTAAACCTCATTTTAGATTGCGTCTGCACTCCAGTCTGTCAACATTTGTCTGTGCTGGACACCATTGTAAATCATAGGGTGGAGTTGGCTTGGCTAGCATATATTCTGCTGTTGATTTTCGTTGTAGATCTTTGTCTTGTTTAAGAATCGAAAAAAGTGTTTGGCTTTCACCAAAACAATGGGATCTGTTTTGTTCCACTTTGGCCATCAGTCCAAAGTACATTCTTCCTGTTGTCTTGAGAGGAACAAGATATAATAGGCTCCCTAAACAGACCATCACTGCTCAGTGAGACAGAGAAAAAGTCTATGCACTATGTGGAAGTAATAAGAAAGGAGCAAGAACCTTGATCTGAGGGAAAATAAAGCTGAAGTTAATTCTCCGCAGTCTCATTTCTCATTCTTATAAAAGTGGGCTCCTTTATTCTTCTCGCCTGCATTACTGGTTGAGTCTACCTCTTTCTCTATCACTTTCTCTGTTTGTCTTCCTCCCATTCCTCCCCTCCATATTATAAACCATCTCCCCTGATTGATTTGTCATTTTGTTGGTGTAGGAAATGGTTCTTGTTTTGTTAGAATCCCCACGTCCATCATTGTCTTGAACAATGACCAATTATGATGAATGGACCTTTGTATGCATTCTATCGTTTTAAACTGTCAGACCATAGAGATGGTATTGCTGTTCATCTTCATGGTCGATAATCCATTTAGAGTCAATCGTCACTTTTAGGTGTATTTTTCACATCCGTGGCATGGGTGTGTCATTCCATCAGTATTGACAGATTAGTAGAGTCCATAAAGGTTAGAAAGACACAGGTTTCTCAAGAGGATTCAGAAACTAGTGCATGTGACACCCCTTTAGATACATGTGACAGGCCAGCTAATTTGAGGCATAAGTTGCAAAAATACTATTTCAATCATACTACATTTAATAAAAGTATAGAGCTACAAATATATCTGTCCCACACTACAATTAAAGAAAATGTCAGGCCCTGACTGGGGGTCTCTACGCATCTCTATGCACCTGGGGTTTTGTGGTTTTGGATATGAAGAATATTAAAAGGATGTCACCCTACTCTCACACTGTGCCTCGTATCCTGCCTTACTTGAACCATGACAGAACAATTGGACAAAATTAATTGCTTCTGACTGCAATTGAACATTTGTGTTCAGTTCAGGCATTCTGGTGTGCTCATTTGTGTTTTTGCATTTTATGCAACTGCACTCTGTCTTATTTCATAGGAGGTTTCTGCTTGTTCATTATCACCATGTCTTAATACTTAGTGATCACTTTCCCTCCCTTTCAGTGGATGTATTGTGAGGAGACTCCAGTATAAGGCTGTTTGCTCCATGAGTTAAGTCAAGTTATACATGATACACTGGTGAAGTTTTCTGCTTGCTCTGTCATCTTATTTTATTTTTTATTTCTATTTATTTAACCAGGTTTGCCACATTGGGATTAACAATCACTTTCAAGAGGGTCATGGCCAAGAATAGCAGTACACAGAATTTACAGTACATAAAATCGCAACATAAATTGCTATTGTTCCAATTAAGATCAAGATTCAAAACATTTACAGCAACCCATTACAATATCTATCATGGATTTGATTTTGGATTTAAAATCTATCATAGACACTAAACAATTTAGTTTTAAAATCTTTTGTTGACCACTCCAGGTGGAAGTTGCAGAGCACTGGAACGCTTTTTCCCTACTTCAGTACGTGTCCTAGGAACCGTCAACCAAATACAGTTATGAGAGAGCAGGCAATATTTCACATTAGTCTGTTGGAGACATTAGTCTATGTAGATTACCACTCTTGCATATAGGGTACAGAGCCAGGTGAGAGATTTAAAGTTTGTAACAAACCTTGAAGCCCCATGGTATACAGAATCAAGCAAACATAATGAGGACATAGAGGCACGCATGTACAAGACATCACCATAATCTAACACAGGCAGAACAGTAGCATACAAAAGAAGAACAGGATATATTTCAGAAATAAAAACCTAAACTTTAACCTCAGTGTAAAATATGTCTTAAAGGAGAGAGTGTCATCAATTAATATCCCAAGATACAGACTCAATTAAATTACCAAGCAATGTACTGTAGTAAGAAATGGAAAATCTATAGATTTTGTCTTTGAGTTTGAAAACATATATTCTGTTTTATAACAAGTTTCAGCTTATCTTTGTTGAACAAGCTCCCTAACTGAGAGAGGCAAGCTGTAACTGAGAGAGGGCCAGAATTTGAGAGGGTGTGGAACTATATATCACAGTATATTCTGCATAGCAATGAAAGTTAGCTTGGGTTACATCTATGCCTATGTTATTCCTGTAAATTGTAAAGAAGAGTGGTCCCAGAACCAATCCCTGTAGCACATTCTTTAACAAATTCAAAGGCTTAGAGGTGAGACATTGTACCTGCACACATTGTAATCTATTTGATAAATAGATTTCAAACCATAAGACAGTTTCTATTGATAAGCCTATATCCAAGAGTCTATGCTTCATCATTTCATGATCCACTGTATCAAAACCCTTGAAAGGACAAGGAAAAGGGCTGCACAGTGGTGCCCCTTGTCTAGAAAAAGAATACAATTATTTCTTCTTTTAGTACCTGCTGTAATGGTGCTGTGCTAATTTCTGAAACCAGAGTGATAAACTGATAAGTTTACCTATGAAGAAAATGACATACAATGAACATGCTTTTTAAGTGGGAAAACCTGCAAAGTCGGCAGTGTATCAAATACTTGTTCTCCCCACTGTAGGTCAAATTATTTAACAATGTGGGATCTCCTCCTTTTAACAGGCGAATCTCAAAGGATGATTTCCAAATTAATGGAATTTAATTTGATCTTGACAAAAGATTAAAAAGATAAGAAAATGGGTGCAATGAAAGCAGCTTTTTAAGTATTGGGCAGGTATTGTTTAAAGACTGAAATAAAAAAACACTAGTAACAAAATGCTCATTAAAACTTTAAAGCATATGAACTTGTCAGAGATCTGAATTAAGTGTTTGACAGACTGCCTGGCCTTGGACCACGCCATATCACTTGGTGAAGAAGACATGACAGCTCAGCCAAAAACCATGCATTGTCACAACCTTTAACCCTGTATTTTCTAAGGGTGGCATTTTTATTAATAATTCCCATAAAGCCATCGTATAAAATCCTTTGAGGACTTTCTACATCCGGAAAAGGTAAATCTTCTCCCAGTCCAACTGAGATAAATCATGCAGGAAACCTTGTTCCACAAAGTGCTTCATATTTTGCTTGATTATCATACAAGGCTTTGCTTTCTCTAATTTCGACTAACCGCAACTATACAGTGGTCACTGATGTAACTGGCAAAGACCGAAGCTGAGGAGAATATATGTGGAGCATTTGAAATTATTTTATTGATTAGTGAAGATCTTCCAGTCGTCTAAATGTGAGACTATGCTTGTGTTTACAATTATACAATTTATGTTATAGCCTTATGCCAATCATACATAATAGTAAAATGTATAATGTTTGCGTGTCAGATCCAAAAATGCCTTTTATATGTTTTGAGATTGTTCTTGTATTAATCATGGTCTTCATGTAGAGAATCACACGCAGTTGGTTTCCTAACACTTGAAGCTAATTGTTTGGTGTCCTATTTAACACAGTCCATTCAGTTCCTACTTCATTCCCATTAAGCTGGTGTTAATCAAGTCTTTCATGTTTCAGTTGGAATTGTTTTAGAGGTCCTCTGTGTGGAGGAGTGTTTTGGCTTTGTTTTGTGATGGGATTTTTCTTTCTCTTGAAAATTATCTTGTTTTATTAATAAGGATAACTTGGAGCAAGGTAAAATGTTTTATATAATGGGCATGTGTTAGGTATTAATTTTCTCTCGTTAATAGCTATTTTGTCAAGCATTGCATATCTATGATAATTACATATTTTGAATCAGGAGAGGATGGACAATCTTCCACACTTTTTATTTTTCCAAAATTTTAAAAAATGCAAATTTTAACCTTTCTTGCATAGGCTCCTAAAACATTGTTCCATTATGAAAATTACATATTTGGAATTGGGGTAGGATGGATTTTAATCTATTGGTTGCCGTTTTCCCATGGCAATGGGTCACACATCTTTCTGGTGTGAGTGCACAATTTGCATCATTGATTGATTTGATTACAATTCTCTGTATCTGAATAAAATATGTTTCTATTGCGGTTATATCTTTGTTAGGAGTGCTACTTAATTTCCATCTATTTTTTTTTTACTTTTTATACAAGCTATTCACTCTCATAATATCCGAAATGTCTCCCAAACAAATGAGAAAAAAGTCTGGATTGTTGTCCATCCTCTCCGGATTCAAAATGCAGTTGTCATAGTCTATATAAAACAGCAATAACTATTGATAAGAGAAAATGAATATTTACTGAATGTCTATTATAAAACTAACTTTACCTCGCTAGAGCGAGGTCTGCAGAAAGAGAGCTAATCTATATTAATTGGAATTTCCACACCACTTGGTCACCCCAGGGATTGGTATAAAACATTCACAGAAGCCGTGCGACAATAAACGTTTCATCAATTAGCGTGCATGCGCACACACACACGCACGCACGCACACTCAACAAAATGTAAATCTGAAATTAAATATGAGTTCACATTACAGACATACAGAATAATGCCTTGCAGCAGGCTGGTCTTTTAACTCCCCGTTTTTATTTCCCATACATCGGCTTCTTTATTAGTTACAAGAGAAAAATATTACAGACACACACACACATACACCTACATACTCTCACACAGACATAAACCTGCCCCTCAAGCATGTGACCTGACCTGTGGCTTCAGGATTTTCCTCCTCATCTGTAATTTAAACCAGCCAAGGAGAACTACTCAGAGATGGGATGGCTCCATATCTCATCAGAGCTCTGAGAACCTTGCTACTGGGTTCAGGCACAAGTAGGTGTGTGTTAAATGCTTCTGCTAATGTGCTGCTACTATACCAGCTGATGTGGTATTTAATGCATGGCATTTACAACTACAGTAGATATAAGCTGTTGTTCCTGTGGGCATACACCTGCTCTTCTAACTCTTGTCTCTCAAAAGGCCTTCACTGCAGCCGAAGCTGGCCATAGCTTATACACAACTCACCGGCTGTAGCCTCCAAACAAATCTCATCTGGCTTGCCACTTTCTCCTCACTGTGAGTCTGCTTCTAGTTAACATTTCGAGACTTCCAAGCATCGGGTGTCAGAATCAATTTTTGTTAAGAAACAAAATAATTCTGAACGTAATCATTAATAACAGTCATAACTCAGATTTCAAACACAGTTCAAGACCACAAAGTAATGTAATTTGATTCAATGGAAGATTACAACTCGTGGTTGTATTTGCAGAACACGCACAAGGTAGGTTGTGATGTTTCTCCAAGACTGGAGCTGGGGCTTTTTTTCGCAAGTGTGCAATTTTTGGAGGAGTGTGTAGTTTAGCATTCATTGTGTGATTACAACTTCTGTCAGAGAGAATATTCCAGTAAATTCAGCATCCATCTTTTTGATTAGATAGGAGTTTATAAGCAGCATGGAAATCATTTCTATTGTGATACTTGTGGGAATGGAAACAAAGACAGGCAGTTGGTCTCCACTGGTTTATGATTGACTAATTCTGCCTTGAACAAATGATTGACAGTGACTGGTGGCCCCCTGTTCGTAGGCTTGTGACCTACTGCATCAGCCCTATGCTGTCCTTAGGGAGGTGAGATGTTTAACTCCCCTCCCCTTTTTCTCGTCCTTTCTTTCTGTTCCTCCCTACCTCTCCGTCTCTTCTCTTTTTCCATCCCCATCTCCCTCTCGTCTCTTTCAATTTCGCTCCTCCATCTCCTCCCCCATCTTTCTCAGGCCTGTAAAGTTGGGTATGGTTGATACTGAGCTGTCAGGCAGGTGAGGCCAGGGCTGTGATCCTATCTCATTTGTCTGTGAATTACCATTTGATCTCTGGGGATTAGAACCCCCCTGCTTTGTGTAATTAGGAGAATGTAAAGAAGGGCTTTCCTCAACTTTCAGTCCAGTGTGCTGGGACTGTATACCCTGTCTTTTCGCAAAGTAGGGTGGGAAAAGATCCCTTTGTTTTTATGATTTATCTGAAATTGACTGGGAGCATAATGTAGCTAGCTGTTTTGGCCCTGTCTTTTCCTTTAGAAGTATGTTATTTCAATTCTGAAGTTAGTGAGTTAAGGGATATTGGTTTAGCACCCTATAATTACATTTTACTCTCAGGATTCTTAACCCCCAACAGCCCTCTCAGCAAATTAATTGGCTCCCATTTTTGGAAACTGTTTAAAGTCCTCATTAGGCTGCATAAAGTTAATAGAATATGTATTATTTTTAGAAGACATTTTGGGGCAAGGGATTTCCCAGGGTGGGGATGCCAGGAGCTTCACAATTCCTCTTTGCAAATTTGTATTTTTTTACCAATTTATTTAAAATATAAATAAAGGTTTTATTATATCTACAGAACACTCATATAGTTAGTAAAACCTTGATTAATCTTCCTGTATTTTCTAACTACCATCAACTATAATAGATTATTTTCAACAAATTGCTCTTGACTCTCTCTTGGTCAGGGTATCATTAATGATGGCACACAGGCACATGCAAACCCCCGAATAATTATTTCCAGTTGCAGGTGAACAGGCCCCAAGGACTATAATGGGCCCTAAGAGCTAGAACCAGCACTGCTCAAAACATAAACCATAGTAATATATATATATAGCATGATATATCCTATAAAAATGCAAAGTTTTCTCACCTTCATTGTGAAATAAGTGTCATATAGTAGGATTACCAATACTAGTCACTGCTGGGCTTGCAAGAATGATTAGTAGTACTCATCATATTTAGAAGTCTTAAGCGGGGGGGTTTAAAAGCCTGTTTTAGGGAATTTGTGTCATGTTAGTGGTGGGCTTCCTTATTTTATTTCTTTACGATTAAAGTAACTTACAGATCTGATGGAAAAGAAGTAGTCACCACAGGCAAATGTCAGCTCTGGGAGCCTCTTCTCTGGCTTGGGAAGCCCCTGGAGAAGCTTTCTTCTCTCACAAAGGAGACGGCTGGGTGCCACAAAGCATAACAGCATGGTATATTGCAGAAGAATGAGAAAGACCTATTCTGCCCGCCTGTGTGTTGGAGTTGGTAGACTGCTCAGATGCTAAGGTATCTCTCATTCAACATCCACTCCAATCGCTTTCTGCCGGCTCTGTAGTTGATGCTGTACCTCTATGGACGATGGAGTTAATTCACCAGTTAATGCCTGGAGAATTGTCCACAGGAGTAAAAGTTACAACATTTGTGGTGTTCTTAGTTTGGGATTCAGATGGTTTCAAAACGACCTCATTCAGAAAATTAGTCTAGGATTTCAGTAATACAGCCAAGGACCCTATGACCTAGGACCTCCCCCTCCTTCCTTTTATAAAAATAAATATGGCTGCATTATGCAGTGCTAATAGCATGGTAAAAAGGACTGCTGCGGACCTGTCTGACCCCACTGTCTCTTTTCATTACCACAACCCCTCATCAAATCGCCACATTCATCACCTCTTACCAATATTTATATTCTCTACACATCAGTTAGATGAATTTTTTGGCAATCAAATCTTTTCCATATAATTTGAGTTATCCTTGGAGATTTTAAACACTGGACTCCAGTTTAAAAGAGTTCTGCACTGAGCTTAATATTACACTGTTAATCACTAAGCCTATGAGACCTAATCTTACAATATCTAAAAAATCTATGTTGATTGATAACATAAAAAATAAAATAAATGTCCCTCACATGGACAGTGTTGTATTTCCACTTGGTATTACTGATCAGAGATGCTAGAACCCAGAGTGCCAAACCTTTATCACTAAGGTTAGTTAACAAGTTTTGTAACATGAGCTTTGTCACAGTTACCTCATTTGCTCAATTGATAAGCATGCTCCATTCAAAAGAGTAAGTGCAGAACTGATCAATCCTCCGGTTTACTTCATACGTTATTCATAATAGAGATGTGGCATGGGGTACAGTTAGGCTAAAAAACAGCATCAAGTTCCAACTGGCTAGCTTTTATGCAACTGAGAAACATGTATTTAAAGCTTGTTAGGAGAGCCAAATCTGACTACGATGCGGTTACACAATTGAATTGTAGTGGAAATCCAACCTAATTGTGGAGAATGATGAATACCCTGTATAATAGCTCATATACTCCTTTGCCAAAAAAGATAGTTTTGGATTCTGGACTTATTACTGGCAAGAAAACTCTTTCTGATGCTTTCAGGTTATTTCACTGTTTTCACATGGGCCAAACTCCTACTGTACACTACCGATCAAAACTGACTGAACATAATTGCCATCATTTCTATCCCCTAAACAAAGCATTGATGCAAAAAAAAGTTTTTTGGCTAATCAATTGTAAAATATACAGATAGAGGTTAAGGAAATGTCAATGTTTAAAAAATACTACACTAATTTTGGTGAATTCTGTCTCTGGCATTTGGACATTATATTTTGTCCTCGTCACAATGAATATCTTATTTTTTCATGTACTGGGGGAAAGATATTTTGGAAAGGTGAATCCTAACCTGACATTGGTCACCAGTGATGTCATGACATGGCTTATCCATGGGCTGAAGAAGGGATGGTCGTCGTAGACCTTTCAACTCCATAATGATTATGGGGCCAGGTATAGAGTCAGGAATTAGGGTTTGGGGTTTGTTTGACATCTTCAGTTTTTTGCAATTTCTAGCATGGAGTAGCCTTCACTTCTCAGAACATGAATAAACTGAAGTGTTTCAGAAGAAAGTTCTTTGTTTCTGGCCATTTGGAGCCTGTAATCGAACACACAATTGCTGATGCTTTAGATACTCGACTACTGTAGTCTAAAGAAGGCCAGTTTTATTGTTTCTTTACTCAGCACAACAGTTTTCAACTGCATTAACATATTATTTTTTTAAATAGTCCAATGATCATATAGCCTTCTGGGATTAACTGGGATTAGCAAACACAACATGCCATTGGAACACAGGACTGATGGTTGCTGATAATTGGCCTCTGTACACCTATGTAGATATTCCATTGAAAATCAGCCATTACCAGCTAGTAACAGTAAGAGTGCTGTAGTAGATGGCAGCTACAATAGTCATTTGCAATGTTAATGTTTATGCTGTATTTTTGATCAATTTGATGTAATTGTAATGGACAAAACTAAATCTCTTGAAAAGTGACCTCAGACTTTTGAATGGTAGTGTAGACTGGCTGAAAGTGTAGTGGTCAAGAGTATTGAAAAGTTAGACAATTTTAATCCCATAGCTGACCAGGTAAAAAAATTTTTTAAAAGGTTTTAATGGTATTATTTACAGGATAAGTGAGGCAAATCACTCAAAAGCATTCTTGCTATAAAATGCAAGAAAAGTTGGGTGGAGGAAATCATTGATTAAAAGCAGAATAGAAAGTGATAATACCTAAAACAGAAATCGACAAATAGCGAAAGAATTGCGTGAGCTGTGAGAATGTGCTGCAATACGCAATGTCTACACAAATGCCTTGATAGTTTTGATGCTGCCTCTACCTTTCCACTGCGCTCTGGGTAGCTGGGTAGGGTTATGGAAACATGGTATTCCTGGCGTTGCTAGCACTGCCAGCGCTGCGTCTTGCATTCTGAGTCAACCCAGCGTGGCACGCATCACGTCCGGGCGCCATCTGTCACTATGTGCCCCATAATCACCTGTTTCCGTAAATTATATAATGACAGAGCTCCAGCTCCTTTGGCAGGAGGACTGAGGACCGGGAGCAGTATTGGAAGAAAAGACAAGCTCTGTAGAAGAGTTGTAATTCTGGCGTAGATTCAAATGGATCAAATTCATATTTTGTTTTGTGGTGTCAAGAATGAGGTCGGACATGAGCGCAACCAAACAAACGCCTAAAAGATGTCCTTCTCTTTTAATAGTTATGACTCCCTCTGCAGACTTCAATATTATTGTCTCTAAACTAGCTCTTGATTACGTGTTTTTATTTAAAATCCTATCCTAACTCAAACTGAAGTTGTCATCAACAATGTTGGTTTTAAATATTTCAGGCATAGTCGTCTTCCGTTGTAGTCGTTTAGGTGACTTGGGTCCAGGGGTGTAGGATTGACTTTGATAATGGGGGGGGGCACACATTTTATATTTTTCTTAAATTATTGCTATTATTGGGAGTGGCCAATTTACCTGTTTCTAACTTTGTCCGGCAGATCCTATGCCCTTGCTTTGGTCTCGTTTTGTAGATACTCCCTCCAAATGGAAGGAACATCTGTGGAACAAAACGTGCCCTTTATTAGTCAAGGAGAAGGTTACGAGCAATTGCATGTGCAATAACAATTGGCTTAATCAGCTGAATCTACCAACTAATCATCTCCCACAGTACCTTCCCACATGTGCCTTGTGCAACCAAGCACTAAGTGCTACGCTGTACCAATGCTGTGGGACAGCTGAGCATACAGCTGTCTCCATACTGTAGATACTGCTCTGGCTCTGGGCAAGAGAAGACAGTGACTCTTCATTCAAAATTGTTAGTTATGATAAAAGTAATGTTATTGCAGTCACTAGCTAGCTAATTAAATATATTGTGGAGTGTTGTACAACATTTATTTAATTAACGATTGTATCAGACAAATCACAGTTCAAAGCCAAAATAGCATTTTATAAATATCAATTCACCTTCATGTGTTCTGGCTTTGGCAAAAACATCTGTTTCTGGGACCAATAAGAGGGAACCCATCGGTTTCTACAACCAATCACATTATTTGGTCGTTTTTGCCTGTTTAATTGGTCTTCTGGATTTTGTTTTCTGATCAATCCTTTTTTGTGTGTGCAGAGTTTTGAAAGAGCAAAATCTCCCCTACAACATGTCTTTCACTGTTTCCTCACATCTTCCTGTATGCCATATTTCTGTGGATCTGCTCCGAGAATTGGCTGTTTGACATGCGTCCCCTCCACACTGTCTCGGGGCTGCTGTTTGCTCTACGCGAGCTGCATGTCGTAATGGGCCGTGCAGCTCAAATTACTGCCAGGCAGCATAGTCGGCAGTGGTGATTGTATCAAACTGACCTCAAACAAGCTGTCAACTCTGGTTTGATATAGCATGCATCACTGCTGAGGGGCTGGGCTGGTATCCACAACAAGGACAGGTCTAATTCATGGCCCGTCACCCAGCATTTTCTCCCCCCACCTCTCTCTCTATTACAGTTTGGTTTTTAGCAGTTTTTCCTTCTGTTCTATTAATGTGTCTGGCACAGTGGACAGATCTCATTCATGACTCGTCCCCAGCCATTTCCTCTCTCTGTCTTCCTCACTTTCTTCTGTCCTTCCTTATTTTTGTCAAGCTGTTTTCATTCACCTTGAATATTGTCTCATCCACTGGTTGATGCTGTCTTGTTGTGCTTTTTTGACATGTAGATACTTTGCATGGGGTAAACATCACTGGACAATTGCCTGGAGTTGGTGAATCATGATCAACAGTCAGCCTTTCATTTAGGGGAGGGATCCAATATGTGTCTGGGGTTAAAGGGTGGACTTATGAGCCTGGACGAAAAGCCAAGTAAAATGGGTCACTTGGATCCTAAATTGTTTGCTTTAGTGAAACTGAGGCAAAATTAAGCAACAGCTCCAAGTTGTTTAATGGAATGAATATTTGTCAATCTTTCTGCTTTCTCATTTCTAAGGCATGTTATTTATTATTTTAGGTAATCCGAGTGTCACATAACGGAACAGGTCTACAATGAATGTAATTCAGTATTACCTCAACTGTTCGACAGGGGGTGCTAGTGCGTGATAAGAAACGAATCCTTAGATTCTGAATGAGTGAGAGAGTTTGAGCAAAAGAGAGAGTCTCGGAGCCGAATGAGAAACACACGGAGAAGGAGATACGTGATTCAAACTAGCAACGAGGCTGTTCATTTTATCTGTATGGCAAGCAGATGAAATGCGCTCTCGGTAGCATCTTTCTCTGACTCAAGCGGTTAACTTTGCACTCTGTGAGGACTCGCTGTCGGGACTTGTCAGGGTTTGGTGACAGGTTGTAAAAAAGGAATTCCATCACTATTTAAAAGCCACACGCGGACCTGGGGGCGTGGACCGGTAGAGCACAGACCGTTTTGCTCGAGGAACATTGGATGTGACTGTTGGATGTGGATTGTCGTAGACTACGGATCTACCGGCGTGGATGCCCCCGGTATACCCAAAACATTCGGCAAAACACCGTCCGAGGGGTTGCGGTCGTTGGTACGGGATTACTTTGAGTTAAAGTGATTTTCGTGGAATACGTCAGTGCTACTCAAATTGAGGGTTTACAGGAAGATTGAGGGTGGCGTGGAAGGAATAGGCTTCTAAAACAGGAGCTACCCGTCACCAAATGGCGCTACGTTGTAACGTTTATGATTACGCATAGGCCAACTAAACAAATAGCCCTCCTAAATACGTTAACAATTTATTCGACTGAGTCCGGAACAGACTTTGATTTAACTAATAACTTGCTCTGTGCTTAAAGTCAGGGGACCACTTCTAGTCTGGCACGTAACTGTGGACGAGTAACAGCGATGGTCAAATGACCGGATTTGAGAGCTGTCACCGCGGCCACTGAACTCTTATGCTTCTGCAAAGATCTTCAGGTGTCCAGTTCACCTGGGAGTCAATCTAGTTCGTTTCACAAGCCTTTTTTTCACAAAACCCTTTTATTGGATAGGCATAGCACATCGAACGAAGCCGCATATCTTCAATATTACCTCAGAAAAATAACATTTTAAACCGCGTAGTTTATGATTTCAACATGGATTATAACATTTCCATTGTCCTTTATTCTTTTGTTCCCAATGCTTAGACTCCTTTATTTACGAGTATTTACTGTTACTTTGATATGTATTTAAAAATGCAATATTAAATCAGTTTGGGAAAGTACTAGTGGTGAAGTGTTCTGTCCTGCACTCAACAATAACACCGAAAAATGACAAGCACCGGACCTGTCATCGTTTTTGAGTGGCTAAAGACTCTCCAGCTCTCTCAGTATGTGGAATCCTTTGTGGATAACGGCTACGACGATTTGGAAGTCTGCAAACAAATTGGGGACCCCGATCTGGATGCTATCGGTGTGTACATACAGCACCACCGGCAAAGGATCCATGACGCGGTGCAGAGGCTGAAAGACGAGGATAAGGAGACTGCAGCGGGACTGTATTTCACGCTTGAACCGATGCCCCCCGCCTCAGAATTGTATGCCAGCCACCTGGTGGACCAGTACGAGTCCAAACTGCGGGCGTCCAAGTCTTGGACCGAACCAAACAGTGACCGTGTAGGGAGGAACGGGGGCGCGTATCTGGGTGCGCAGAGGAACCTGACGCTTGGCAACCGTAGGGAGTTGGTGATTTACCCAAAACTGAAGTTGAAGATAATGATTAGAGATAAACTCATCAGAGACGGAATCAACCTGGCCAGGCCTCCATACTCAAACAAGGTGAGATCATCATCAAATGTAGCATACCTCCTACTGGAACACTTTAAAGCCAGTGTATGACATAATTAACTCGAATCTTGAAAAACAGGGTGGCTTGTCATCTGTAACTTTATGTCACCGGCATTCATCTGAGAACAAGTGATGGGCTAAGGCTTTACTGGCTGGCCTCAGGAGAGCCCTGTCTGGTCATGGGTTGTGGGAGGTAAAAAATGGTTTAATGGTGATATCTGGCTGCTGTGGGTCAGTGATCAGGAATAGGGGGAGCCTTTATTGAATCTAAATTCTTACTGAGAGAAAATGCATGCATGCATTTGGATGGTTGATTGATTGACCCGCAATGTTATGTTTCTCACCTGTCTTGTCTCTGCTGTCAAGCCCTCAGACACCATACCTTTCTGAGGAGGGGCTGGGTCAACATGCATAATGACCATATATGGTCAAAATCCATTTGAGCAGATTAATGTATGTCATCATTGATTAGCAACAGTTTAAACGGATGGTGTCCAGCTGGTTTTCTTCTGGAGCTCATGTGAGGCAGCAGACTGAGAGCATCTTCATGTCGGATCATTGGCTCTACATCAGAAGCCTGCTGAGGGCTTACTCAATGACCACTTTGTAAGCAGAGGAAAAGTACACACACACACACATGCACACACACTGCTTTTGTCAGACATTGGTGTGGAATAAATTTAAACCAAATGTTAATTCATTGCGACGATTTCTGATGAGATATTACAGAATGGCAATTTAGAGCATTGTCATTCCCATACAATATGTGAATGATTTATATTTGAACTGAGCTTTACACCTCTGTCATACAATAAACATGCTCTTTTTATTTAGAATGTAGGAGTGATTAATATAAAAATAGCATTTGACTCATTTCAACTGTTCCTCTGCCTCTGTGTATTGTTACCATTATCCTCTTCCCATGAATAAGAATCCCACAGAGATTATTTTTTCATGCATTATCCAGTAACCTCACATTGCAACAAACTGTTAGATCCAGAGGGTTAAATCATCTCTTCCTTTGAAAGCTGTGTGTTTTTGGAGCTAAAGCTTTGACATTGAGGCCATTTCAAGTTCTCTGTGCGCGTGCGTGTGCGTGTGTGTGTGTGTGTGTCCACAGTATAAGTGTGTGAAACCCTGCAGTCAGAATGTGATTCAGACCAGTGGTTTTCTCCTCAGGAGTGAGTCAAGTGTGAGAAGTCCCCAGTGATGGATCTGTGGCCAGCTGGCCTCCGGTCAGTAAAGGGTTCTCCTTACTCTGCCCTTGAGATGAGACGTTCTCTCCAATGGAGACGGTAGTGTGGCAAACAGGCCAGGGCTACAGTTGAAGATAACATCAGAATAAGTTGGACAACGTGCTGTTGGCAGATAGGCTAGTGGTTAGACTCTGGCCAGTAATCTAAAGGTAGTAAGTTTGAATCCTAGAGTTGACATGGTCAAAATGTATTGTTTTTCTTGACCAAGACATAAAACTAGTTGCTCCTGTAATTTTCTCTGAAGATGTGTCCGCTAAATGACTAAAATGCGAGTTAAGTAGAAGGATAAGAAAATGGGCTATGATCAGATTTTCCCATTGTTTGCAGGCTAATGTATTAGCATGGTACATCCGCCATCACTGCTCAGAGGATCCTCTGAAGTGTCGTTGACTGCCACGTCCTTGTCAGGACCCATAAGTCAGCACTACAAGGGCTCTACTGATGGACATAAATACCCATAATCCTTATCTAGATCACAGAGAAACAGAGAGGTTATTATTGTTCCACGATATAAACAAACACATCTCTTATGATTGCGCAGCTTTGGAACAGTCATCGGGGAAAGATACTAGCAGCAAAGATGGTGCTTTCGTCTAATTATTGTGTGCACTCCAGTCTTCTTAATCGCTACCCGTATAATACACTTATGCTAGTCAATTCAGTTCTTTCCTCTGGATTTTCTAAATTCAGTACTTGGCGTTTGTTGTCTGAGAAGAGACACGATTACCGACTAAAGCTTTTGGAAACGAGTAAGAACGAATTAACCAAAATGTTCCTTTTCTTTTGACTGTGTCTGAGGTTAGGGAGACCTACAATTAGAGCGTTGCTGCTATGCTCTGGGAGAGCTGCGGCAGTAAACAGTGATTAGGAGCCCCATGTTTTGTCCCTTTCACTGTGTTGTGGTGACACTGTCGCCATTCCAAAGCATAGAGGCTAAGGACACAGATTGTATTTTCTCTAAATCCACTCAATGTTATCTTCAAGATGTCATATCAAACCACGATGAACCACAGCACTTGTGTAAATCTGCTCCCAAAGCGACCCAGACTTGTTGGTCAAATCATGCAGTTTTCCGCAAATGAAAGTGGATTGGAGCAGAATGGAAACATTTGAATAATTGCCCGGTGTTGAAGCTCCGAAAGGGTTCCAGAAATACCGTCGAACAGAACATGTCTGTTGTCCGTGTTCCCTGTTGATAGATCAGATGATGTGAAATGGTTTGGAAGGGCTGCTTGTTATATATTTTGAGTTTGCAACACTGATTTGAATCTCTCACCATCTCACCGTACGCGATTTGACCTTCCACAAATGTTCACACGTTTGATTTTGCAGCCTCTGACCTGTCCTTTTACCAATCAAGTCTTGTGTGTGTGTTTGTGTGTGTGTCTGTGTGTGTGTGTGAGAGCAGTGTTTTGTAGTTTCAGTTTCTACCCATTGAAAACCACAGAGGAAGGCAAGTGTCCAGCATTGTCCTTATAGGAGGGGATGGAACCACTGAGCATTGTGTAGAAAGGATTCTTGTAAATAGATGTCACACTGTTTATGCAGCTCAAAGCAGAACTAGAATTATTGCGTGGGAAGTGGTTTGGCCTGCTGATACTGATTCTATGTCAGTTATGCCCCCCATTCCTCATATTTAGGTTCCTCGAACAGTGCTTAGTGGCAACTTCAAGTCAGTTGATCAAAGGCTCAGACTGACTTGAGTGGTTGATCCATTCCGGAGAGATCAACTGGCCAATCAGTTAATACTCAGGTCTTTTTCAAGGAAAAACGAAAGGCCTTAGCAGCAGTTGAGGTTATTATTAGCCTCCTCCCCGAATGGAAGGAGATCGTCACCTTGCATGCTTCGCTTTCACCCTGCTCCGCCTCTTAGTTCTCTAACTGTGATGAATATCCCTACATCCTGGCTTTCAGGAAATGAGCTCTCTGTTAAGAGATGACCTCTATCTGGCTTAACAAGAACGTGGCTCCGGTCAACCCCAGTACCCCTGCATTGTAGAAGCCCTTTAGGCCAGACTGAATTACTCTAGTGTAAAAAGAAACTGCTTTGTTTAAAGGGGTTTAACTTCCAGAAGGTTACAGATATAAGAATGGTGATTATAAAAATCATACAAAAAGGTGATCTAGTACAGTCCTAGCAAAAATAAAACATTTCTAAATAAAAATGTTTTAGAAAATGTGTCATCGATATAATGTTTTCCCCTCTGAAGACATCCGTCAGCAAACTGTTAAATCCCAACCATCTCTCCGCTTTCTCACAATTACTTCGCGCTCAGCTTTCACATAATAAAGAGCTTTTTCATTATTGATACACCAGGCTGCAGAGTAATTTGTTGAAAGCTTTTTCATTTAGCCTATTTCCACAAGCATTATGAGTTCTCCATGTTGCTCTGCACCCTATGGGCTGGCTGGCTGCCACAAATTGGGAAAAGGAGACCCTTCTGAGCAGAACTACTTCGGCATTTGACATGGTTTCCGCTTTATTAAAGGACACTTTAATGGCATGATCAACAACTGGCTGGTAAAAAGGAAGTCATAAAATATCAAGGGCAGCCTTGTATGGGGTTCAGGACAAAAAGTTGATTAGGAAAGTGAACTCATTGTTTTCTGTAGAAGGAATGAGTGGATGTAGTATAGAATGATGGGCCTTTCGTGTCCCTTTTAAACAAAATACAGAGTTGAATTGCTTTTCTCCCATTGTCCCTTTAATTGCCACTTAAAGGCTGATATAGGCTGGTGCCAGATCTGTTAGGGCTGTCTTCCCAACGCCTATGGTAACAGTCATGTCAGTGACTATAGGATTTTGCTGTGAAACAAAAAACAGACCTGGTACCGTGTGTAATAAATACCAGCGCTTGAGAACCTGGACAACATCTGTGTGTGGTGTGGCTGGGCTAGCTGACCGTTGACTTCCACGGATTTGTCGTGCTATTGAAACACTCGCTGAGTGTTGGGATGATCCTGATCCGAGTTGACAAGAGGAAATGGAATATTCAGTACTACAACTCCTCTGGGTTACAACGTTTCTGGTTCCAGTACAATATCAGAATGTTACTTTCACCTTTTGGTTAATGTGGCTGTAGGACTGTGAGCTTAATGAAGTACAGTATGTAAATCTCTTCTCCAGCTGTCTAAAGAACTGGAGAAACACTCCCAAAATCAGACATGTATTCTCAGTCTTGTGAATTCATTGACGTGTTCTGGCAATTGAAGGTTTGCCTGCAACGTATTTCTCTCCATTGAGAATGTTGTGTGTAATAGTTTTTTATTGGAAAACCCCAGCACATTTTAATGGCTGGCTTTCTGTCCAGATGAGTCCACATACAGACGTACAGACATGACCACTCTTCTCCAGGGAACAAGTGAAAATGTGGGAAAATCGTCTGGCCTTCTCATTTTGGGATGTACTCCTAGCTTTCTCTTTTAATTTCCACATGATTTGCTTTCACGCAGCTTTTACTCGGCTCCTTGGTTGTGTGAACTTCCCAGAAACAGTGTGAATGCCTTCTAATGCGCTGTCTAACTATTGACCTAGGCAATGACAGTTAAAAACAATGGATCATGGCAATATGTTATTAGGTTGAAGGCGTAGCATACATTCTACTTCAAGTCTAATTCTGTATTGGAAACATATAGGTCCCATCACATGGTGAGTTCATATTGCTTACAGACCCATTCCGTAATGGCAACACTTTTAAATAAAGTGTCCGGGTTATGTTGACCCCGGGTCTTGCAGCCATTTCATTTTCCACTGTGTTCTGTGTAAACGGTGCCAATGACACATTCATTACAGATATATGACCAGATATGTTATCACAGCTATGATACTACAGAGATGGCTGCAGCTCGGCCTGTCTCAATGACTGTACTATGGTCTTGGGAAGAAAAAGACATGTTCATTATCAATATCCATGCGTTTAGAGTGGCGTACTGCGCTGTAAATAGATTAAACTGTGCAAATGTATTAAACTGTACATGCACAGTAAAAATGTGTTTATGCACTGGAAAGAAACCTTGCGGGAAACCTCAAAAGTGAACTGGTGAAATGGTTTGGGTTTATTTAATCTTTCTAGATGTGTGTTTATAAACTATGCTTTTGTTAAAAGGTCAGAAGGCAATGAGGCTTTTTAGGTATTATAATCCAAGATTTTCAATGCAGTGCTTTTTCAGGAAGCGGACTGTGGAAACATTTCTGAGAACAGATTAACAGATTGGAATGACAGGCAAGGATATATCCATGCATACTTTGTGAGGTAATAAAAAGCCTTTTGTCTGTTTCGTCCCCAGGTCTTTAACCCTGTGGATTGGAATATTTTTGGCTTTGTGAAAAAAGAGCTTTGTTGATATGGGCAGAGAGAGAAAAAACAGACAAAGAGAGAGACAGACAACCGTAAATTCTCACAGGCAGCCGTAAATACGCGTATTTACAGTGCACTCTTCTTCATTACCTTCTGATTTGGCTTTGGTGTTAGATCCAATAGACTAACAGTAAGATTTGTCAAAACATGGGATTGCAGCAAATGTTTTTAGTTTGCGCTGCCGAATATGCATCATACAGAACCTGGACACTACAACAACACGTTCGACACTAAAATGAATCAACCCTGTTCTGGCAACGTGGACGGGGAAGCAAATAAAGCAATCAAGTGCCCCTGAAGGCTAGACAGTGACAGGAGAGCATGCCCCAGCATCTGTCTGTGGCATGGACTGGACTGCTCACATCTCCTCCGTCTGTAGACAACAGTTTATTATGGATCATTACAAATCTGCTCTCTAGCCTGGGATCGGAGCTCAATTGTACACTGTATAATCAAAACCTGTCAAAACAATCAATCAAACTCTAATGTACCGTTATGTTAGAGCTTAGACTGACGTGCCTGCGATTGACGATATCTCCCTATACAAGCGTGCGTGCGACCGAATTGTCTCCCTCCCATAGTGCACTCCAGTCAGTGGTCACACACCAGGGTCATGCCTGGCACGGCATGAGTTGCCATGGAAACATGTTTTGGGTATTTAAAGAATAGTGTGTTTTAGTCCTGCTGGGTGTAGGTGTGGCCACATTAGAGGGTTAGACAGAGTACAGGTTGGGATTATGACATGCTATTGCATAATTCTGACAAAGAAATATTGAATATCATAATATTGTGCTCCGTGTCAACCGACAAGTTATACAGTAGCTGAGTCCTGATAATGTTTTCTTTAGAAAACCTGTTCTCTGGCAATTGGTATGTAGTTTAATGAGTTTACCCTTTAGGGCCAAATGTCCGTTAGAGGTTATTTCTAATGAAGGCAATGTTGTACGTGCGGTATGTGCATTTCTTTACATATGAAACTTCATGCCTCTTTTTCATAGCCACGACTTTGCTCTTATAAAAAACGTAATGGAGGACATTCTCCAGGGTGTTGTCTCAGCTCTGACCCTTCTCAAACAGTCTGTCTCAAATGAATGGCATAACCCCTTCCTTATGAGGCTGGTGTTAAGCAGGTTGAGTGAGCGATGGTAGTTGCCCAGCAAATGGAACTGAAATGTTCGGCTGCACGGCCGTTCACTATTTCAGCCTGGGAATCCTTCCATGGCTGTCATTTAGGTCAGCGGTTTTCAACTGCTGGCCACTGGACCCAGACTACTGCTGGTATTCATTTTAGCCCTGTAAACTGATTTAGTCCTGGGATACCAGCTGAATGCAATTAGCCTCCAGATTGAATATTGTCGATATGCAGCAGGAGTATGGGTCTGCAGGCTTGGAGTTGAGAACCAGTTTTTGTGTTCAATCTTATTTCTTTTTTAAAGTGCCAATCAGAAGGTGTTTGGATCCAGACTCCTTGCAGAGGAGAAATTAACGTCCATAGCATTTGGACGGCACAAGGAGTTGCGGGAGCCAGGCAAGACTGATGCCGTTCCATACCAAGAACAGGCCCCATCTGCAGCATAATAAATCCCCAGCCCAGACAGGATATCATGTCCAGATGATCTTTCCCTGTTTCCTGGATGGATGCCATGTGTGTTAGTCTGGTTAGCACCACCAAAATCAGTGTGACTAACTCACTGAATCACTGTTCCATCTTTTAAAACGCTTCATGAGAGACTTACATACCATTGAACCGAATGATGAGCAGAGCAGGCCTGACCGGTATACCGACCAACCACTCTGACGAGTGTCATGTGTTTACAGTGCTCTGTGCTCCCATGAGCCCCAGCGCGATAGTTCCATCTAGCTAAGTTGGTGAACGCCAACTAGTGTTGTGGGTTCGATTCTTGCACAGGGCAAATGCTTGCATTCACTCAAATGTAAATGTAAAATTATTGCACCAAGTGTTTGAAAGAGACGATGTTCTGGATCACCCACAACTCAAACAGGGCTTTGATCATGGTTACTTCACAGGTGTTCCATGTGTCTCCCTGCCTGGCTGAGGGCCATTTGAGGTGGGAGTGCCTGAAAGGGGACAGACCATAACAAAGCACATCAGTATCAGTCCGTGTCCCTCCAGTTATCCTAACCTGGCTGGATTCAAACCACCATCAGCCTAAACAACCACTTTGCACTGTCCTCTCCTGCTTTCAAACACATCCAGACAGTATCACGCATGCCATTTTTCATGTCTGAAGCTGGCATGTGTTTTATGGTCTCCCACCTCTTAAAGCATAATTTATGAATCATCTGTGGATTTGTCTGAACGAGTGTGTGTGTTCGTGCGTGCGTGCACTGCACTGCAATACCACAGAGCTGATGCTAATCACAGCAAGTGCATAACAGGTGATTTTTTTAAATTATTCTGCAACGGCATTTTCTTGGGAGTCTCTATAATAGTAATAGCCTATTAGGCGTGTATCAGCACCAATAGATCATGCTGTAACCAGATGTAATGTGATTCCTTTGATTTGATTCTTTGCGTTTCCATAATTGTAAAATGGGCGCGGGCGTTGGGGCTCTGATGTAATAGTGATCCATCTATGTTGTGTTACCATCATTGGAGGACCAGAGTGGTTAACCAATCAGAGACCATCATTAGCAGTGTCAGAGTAGGCACGCCTAGCATGTACAGTCGACGTTTAACGTTAATAAAAAGTGTTTGGCTTGATTTCGATTTCTTCACCACTTCCTCCCTCACCTTCCCTTTTATATAACAAAAGACCCACAAGGGCCCTGAACACACCATCTGTGGCTGTTCCCGGTGTTTCACCCCGTTACAGTACTTATCATTTATGTGTGGCCTTGTAAATTTGTGTCAATTGTTAGATTATCTAAGTAGGCCTACTAACTGTCAACGACTGCTTCAAAGGGTGTGGAAGCAACTACGGCTGAACTAAGTTCACACAGTTTTCTTTTTGGCCTGGAGCCAGGAAACCATATGTTAGTCATTTAAATCCACAAAGTCCAATTGGTGTACAAACTGTTAGTATCTTGCAGTAAGAAGGCCATTATAATGCTATGCCAATGCTAAGTGTTTGACCTGCTCAGGGGTTTAAAGATCGTCACATACTCCTGTGGCTATTTGAGGTCACTGTATGTAAATGGTGGAGTTTGAGACATGGACTATGGAGTTTTGGTACCATCCTCTCTGCCAGGATGGAACCACAGAGCCGCCATTTTGTGTCAGCAGATCTTTGTTGCATGACGTTGCCAAACCAACCCTTGTTTTGTTTAATAGCTCTTGGGATTTGTTCTAAGGGGGAGGAATTGTCTGAAGTTTAATGTGAAGAAGGCTCCTTCTTTCCTTCTCTTTTGATTCCAAGGATCTTTTCTGTCATGCTGTTAGCTGTTAGGTGTTAGTCCTAGCTGAATTTCCATTCTTCTTGTGAACATGAGATGTCAACTTCACACACTGAATTAACTTGGGGGAATCCCCCAAAAGCCCAGGGTCTGCAAATAAACAGAACAAGTGAGGGAGACTTGCTTTCATTTGTAAATGGCAATCATGTTATCTCTCTTTGTAGAATCTTAGGTAGGCCTGCAAGACAAAGTGCCCTGAAATGTGCCTGGGAGGCACTGCTGCCGCTCCAGCTGAAGGGCAACCACGGCCATTCTTCTGAATCATCGATTCAAAAAATGAAACATAACCCTAAAATTAGCAGCTAGCTATGTCAAGTTGGGTAATTTATTTGAAAAGCTAACATTTTACGTGTACATTCTAGGCATGTATTTGACATGTATTTTTGATATTTAATGCCTGAATTTGATTGGCTGATGCGGAAGAATGGGCGGAGTTGCTTTAACTTGGGCAGAGCTGCTAAAAACATCTGCCAATAAGGTAGCAGTGCCTCCCAGGCACATTTTAGGGCACCTCTGCATAAATCTTCACATCAAAAAGCTTGTATTAATTAAAACAGGCTTCGTTTGACATTCATGATTATTGTCTTTTACGTAACCTTAGTGACAGCTTTTGAAATGTTTCCCTGCCGACATTTAAAGAGGATTACACCAAGATTATTAGTTGTTTTGACACAGGTGTTTTTTTTGTGATAATTTTGAGGGTGTGGGGGATTCAGTTTTGGACAGCTGGGAGAGACAGCTGTCTGTTGTTATTGTTTATTAGTATTGAGGCTGTCGTCTGCTGCCATGACAGACAAATCTATACATCGGATAATCTACAGTTAGGTCTGGAAATATTTGGACATTGACACAATTTTCATAATTTTGGCTCTGTACTGAGATGCAATTGAAGTGCAGATTTTCAGCTTTAATTCAAGTGGTTGAATAAGTCTAGAACACATGGTTTTGAACACATGGACATCACCAAACGCTGGGTTCCCTCCTTTATAATGCTTTGCCAGGCCTGTCCTGCAGCTATCTTCAGTTGTTGTTTGTTTGTGGGTCTTTCTGCCTTAAATTTTGTCTTCAGCGAGTGAAATGCATGCTTGATTAAGATGAGATCAGTTGATTGACTCGACCATTGCAGAATATTCAATTTCTTTGCCTTAAAAACTCCTGCTTTCACAGTGTGTTTTGGGTCACTGTCCATCTGTAAAGTGAAGTGCCGTCCAATAAACTTCGCAGAATTTGGCTAAATCTGAACAGACAATATATCCCTGTACACTTCAGAATTAATCCGGCTGCTTCTGTCTTCTGTCACTTCATCAATAAATACTAGTGACCCAGGGCCAATGGAAGCCATGCATGCCCATGCCATCACACTGCCTCCACCATGTTTTACAGATGTGGTATGCTTCAGATCATGAGCCGTTCCAAGCCTTCTCCATACTTTTTTCTTCCCATTATTCTGGTACAGGTGGATCTTAGTTTCATCTGTCCAAAGAATGCTGTTCCAGAAATGGCCTGGCTTTTTTAGATGTTTGTTGGCAAAGTCAAATCTGGCCTTTCTATTCTTGAGGTTTATGGTTTGACCTTGTGGTGAACCCTCTGTATTTGCTTTTGTGAAGTGCTGTCTTTATGGTAGACTTAGATAATGATATGCCTAACTCCTGGAGAGTGTTCTTCACTTGGCTGAGTGTTGTGAAGGGGTTTGTCTTTACCATGGAAAGGATCCTATGATCATCCACCACTGTTGTCTTCTGTGGATGTTGAGGCCTTTTTGTGTTGCAGAGCTCACCAGTGTGTTCTTTTTTTCTCGGAATGTACCAAACTGTTGATTTGCCCACTCCTAATGTTCCTGCTATGTCTCTGATGGATTTTATTTTTTGCAGCCTAAGGATGGCCAGTTTCACTTCCATTGAGATCTCCTTTGACCAATTGTTGTGGGTTCACACAACAGTTTCCAAATGTGAATGCCACACCTGGAATTAACTCCAGAGCTTTTACCTGCTTAATTGAAGAAGACATAACAAAGGAATAGCACAAACCTGTCCATTAAACAGCTTTCGTGTCAATTGTTCAATTACTTTTGGTCCCTTGAAAAAGAGGGTGCTACATATTTAAGAGCAGTCATTCCTAAACCCTTCCTCCAATTTGGATGTAAATACTTCATATTAAAGCTGAGAGACTGCACTTAAAGCCCATATTCATTATTTAACTGTAACTTGAATACATTTAGGTAAACAACCAAAATAAAAAAAGTGTCAGTGTCCAATTATTTCCGGACTTAACTGTATGTCCTGCTGTGGTCATTGTGGTCAGACCCTGGTGCTGACAGCTCACAACCTGGTCAATGGTAAATATCCCTCCATAGATATTAGAGTTCAGGTCATTTATATCTGACATGTGTAATTACGCACACACACACACACACACACAAAACAATGAGCTGGCAGAATGACAACCCCATACACACACTATTCATGCATCAGGAATCCCTTTCCTCTGGTCCACCAAACAACTGACTGGACGAAGCTACATCTGATAACCAGACAGGCAGAAAAACAGAAAGACAGGCAGACAGACAGGCAAACTATGGACAAGAGTTAGCCAAGAGTTAGTTTCTTTGTTCAGTACAGATGATAGTCAGTCGCTAACTGGAAATGGCACTGAACTAGAATAATCGGAATGCTCTTATCGTTGCCATGCATACCCATGCTACTTATTTATAGTCTGTTTGAATCTGTTTCCGCTGATCCAAGGTTTTGTTGGCGTGCCTTGTATGTGAGCAATTCAGTTGGCAGCAACACATTTCGTATAGCCCTGAATAATGGATTGAGATGCGTTACCTCATGGAAGTAGTTATGAAGCATGAATGAGATTGAGACAGCAGTTTAAACAGAATAATTATACCTATAAAAGTGAAGTAGCTACTTGTGAAAGATTGAGATAGCTGGAAGAACATGCATAGTTTTTATCAAAAGCCACTGTTTGCTGACAAAACAGAATATTGTTGTGTTTGGGAATATTTACTCCTCTTGAAACACCTGTTTATTCTTAACAGGGTGACGAGAATAATACTTTTTTAATGTCACTGAACAAAAAAAGAGACTTACAGGAGCAGACAGAAATTATCGATTTCTCTTAAATTTTTGTGTTCAAATCAATCTGCAAAAGTACATTGGAATTCAAATCAATGCCTTTCATAGGCTTACTGCTCTGTGTTGTAATCATGATTCATTGTCACACAGTGGACAATTTTGGATATTTCTTCCCTTTGTTCTGTGCTATTTCTCCGACTCCGAGCACAGATGAGAACAGACTGTCACTCCTTGAACAATTGACTGTAACACTACTCACCCCGATTCTCCAACAGTTCCACTCTTTCTCCAGTGTCCACTCCATTATGGAACAATGGCACATGAGACAGGGGAGTGGCCACACATCTCTGCCTACCCCACCCCTCCCCCAGTGGCCAATACCAACATCCCTGAGTGGAGGCCAGCTCAAGGAGGAAGCAGCAGCTGGCACCAGTACACGAAGCTGATCGGAGGGACTGTTGAAGTGAAGAATAGCCCTGGCTTCATACTTACCTACTGCTTCCCCTTGGCTCTTTGTATGGTGGAGAAGCAGAGAAAGAAAGTGTCCAGACAGCTGTAACGGATGGTGTTTACAAAGTGTAGCGCGTGTTGAAGGGCTTGTGCTATTATGCATGAAGACAAGCTTCATTGTCATTCTGGAATCCCACTACTCAGCTTATGCCTATTATCATGTAAAGCATGCATTCATATTTGCAATCTGCTCCGAATAGAGATTCCACTTTTGGCTTTGTCTGAACGGGCTCTGTGGGAGAGGAGAAGAGCGCATGCCTGTAAACAAGTTGGCACTGCTTCCTCCCTGTCCTCCTTATTCTGTCACTCCACACTCACACCGCAGCTCTAACTAAACAAAAAATTATACTATATCAGCAATTGTTCTCAAGATTGTTTATTCAAATCTCTATAGAAATGAAAGTGCAGTTGTGTGTGTTGTAAGGTTTGCTTGCTCTTCATGCATGTATGATCGCACCTCTTGGCAAGAGCACAATACCCAGCACACATAGCTGAGGGGCTCTCATTGTTGATTACCACAACAAGAGTGCTGCAGCTGGCTCCAGTCACAATCAGACTGTTGATGATGAAGCTCTTGAATCCAAAATGGAAATACTGTACATTTATATTTGGTACATTGTAATATGATACGTCAACCTTATAAGGAAATAATCTCTATTTTTTTAAAGCAACAGTTCCTCCTTTTCCATCTCAGCTACAATATTTTGTTTGTTCATTCATTTTTGACTTGACAGTAAATTGTGCCTTTGGAAAGTTTTCAGACTAAATTTCCTCTAGACTTGATTTGATACTAGAATTGACACTTGATTTAATGTTTTTTATATCAATCTACACAATACCCTATGACAAAGTAAAAAAAAATTATTGAAGTTTTGGGCAATTGATAATCAAAAACTGAAATATCATGTATGCTTGTTTTCAGACCTGTTTGATCTCAGATGCATCCTATGTCTGTGAGATAGAATTGTGTCAAGGGGCAGATCTGGGAAGGGTTATTTAAAAAAAATTGGAACCACCAAGACTTGCTAGAATTGTCCCTCTGGCCAAACTAATTAACCAGACAAGATGGACCTTGGTCAGGGATGTGACCAAGAACCCAAACTATAAATTATATATTCCAGAATTGGAGAACCTGCCAGAAAGACAACCATTCTTTGCAGCACTCCATCAATTAGGCTTTTATGGTAGAGTGCCTAGATGGAACCCACTCCTGAGTAAGAGGCATATGATATGCAACCTGAAGGAGTAAAAGCATGAGGAAAAATATTTTTTGGTGATCTTTCAGCTTGAGAATGATCTGAAACCCTACCAAGATGATCCTGAAGCAGCTTTGGGAAGAGTATGTGATGTCCTTGAGTGACCTAGACAAAGCCCTGACACCATTCAAGATCTATGGGGAGACCACAGTTTACCGAGGCTGCCCGTCCAATCTGAAGAAAGGGAGAAACTGGCCAAATCCAGTTATACCAAGCTGGCGGAGGCATATGCAAGCTTTCCGGTCTAATGAAACGTAACAGTTTCTGAAAAAATCTATTTAACAACTAATGGAAAAAGGAAACAAGTTATATTTGTCACTTGCATACTTGCGTTTTCAACCCCTACCCTATGATTACTTGGAGTTAACCTTCCTCTGCAATAAAAAAATTAAGTTATTTGGAGTATATACCGCTTTGCACACAAGCCTTTTTTGCCCAAAATAAATGTTTTGCTTTTTGGTTTAAATTTTTCGATGGATTAACAGCCTGAAAAATGGTCCTTCAACATTGGGTTTTTTATTCAATAAAATGTGGCGCCAACTTTAATGCTTCACAGGTGGAGGCCAGTAATAAGGTGATGGTCTCTTTGTTGAGAGCTGGGAGCAACATGTGCCATCCGTGGCATAGGAGTCGGAAACTTATGGAAACAACACATTTAAAAAGGTTTTACAAATATTTCCCAACATAAAACCAATGCTGCCTATGCTGCAGTGTTTTGAAATGAAATATCAAACACAATTATATTTAAAGGGAACATTTGTAATTCAGTAATAAGAAGGCTTTTCAGGGATTTCCAAGGCTTTGTTTAAGGGAGACAGGGATTGGAGACAAAATGGTGAGGGTTAGAATCGGGAACCATGGTGTTTGGTAGGGAACCACATATAGCTCCGGGAAAAAATTACGAGACCACTGCATCTTTTTCTTTCCTTTCCAAAAAAGTTGAAAAAGAAGGTTTTGAGTGAGGAACAGAAGGTTTAAAATTAAGAGACCACTGCAAATTGAACGCTTCTGTTCCTCACTCAAAATGTTCCTTTTCAACTTTTTTCTGGAGCTGTATGTACACGATCTGTCAGCTTCCACCAAATAAATTCCATATCTTGACACATGGCTTGCATTGATGTGGCAACAATAAATAGAACAATAACATTGTTAGCTTTTTAGAAAATACTTCTTTTTTTAACTAACCTGTTGTGATTTAGTTTTCTCATTAACAATCACCTAAATGACTCATTACATTTCAAAATGTAAACTTCTCTTGTACAGGTTACATATTATATCAAAGAACATCAGTTACTTCAGTTGGTAAAATGTACCTACTATTACTGGGTTATATAGTCAGCTCTTAAGAGTCTAGAATGTGATTTAGCCTACTTGATGGACCACAGAGCTGATGTTCACATGGAGCTCACTCCCAGTTAACATCCAACAATCTCCCCAGAATCCAAACATCACCTTATGTAATGAGCTTAAGATTCTTAGAACCTGTTAGATCAGTTTGTTTTTGGAATTTGACACTAGGTTCAGGTCTCCCCCAATCCAATTATTATTGTTATTGTTATTATTATTAATAAATAATAATATTTGTGATTTGACCCATCTGTAAAGTGATTTTCATTGTGCAAGTATATTCCAAAAGCGCTTAACTAACAGGTCATACACTCCTACTGAAAGCACAGAGACCAAGCAGTTCCCAGTCTCTTCTTGATCCTTAAAAGGAAATCAAAGCAGGACGTGATCATCAATCTGACTAATCCAACCTTGCAACAAATTTGTTTAGAATACAAATAAGAATGTTAATCAATTCTATCCCATGGAATTAAAGCAATGCGTCCCTGTCCCCAAACAACATCACATGATCAAGTGATTGGTGGTGATATATCTAAGACATTTTGATATATTTTAGAACAGTGGGCTTTGAAGGAGTTTATTACAACCTAATTACAATTTAGTAATCATCTGCTGATGTTCTTTTTTAAAGGTGCCCTATGCAGCATTTTCCATTTAAAATATCAGATAATAACCCTTACATACCATCATTAACGTAAAAAAATTGTCTCTGGCAGAGTGTCAAGACTGACACTATTCCCAGTGCCATGGTTGCAAGTAAAACCTAGAAGGCCGGGATGTTCATAGGCGCATATTCCCTTGAATGTGTGTGAGGTGAAGACCAGTGACAAGCTTTGTCATGTAGCCTACATTGAACACTCCAGAAACGAAAATACGGAAGCAACGCGAGCATAAGACAAACAAGGATACAGTTTGCATTTGATGGCGAGAGCTGTCATTTTTTTGAACAGTGATGCAGAGTTGGCTACCTTGACCTAGGTTACATCACATCAGTTAGCTAGTTGGCTATATAATCTAAGTGTAAATTACTAGATTAATGATGACGGAGAAACAATTATACTACATAGAAAATCATTCATGGTTCTTGTTTATTCCTATTTGTATGAGCGCAGATACATTTTAGGAAGGTTTCTCCTAAGTCTTTGGTCGAGACAATAAGCTAACGAGCTAAGTTGTGCCCGAGCAGATACTCCTTGATTCAATTTCTTGCTGGAAAATATGCCTTGTGGTTTGTTTGACTAAACCATATGCATAAGCGAATATTGCTTAGAATAAGTAATCAAATTGCCTTTTAGCTAGATTTAGCCTTGTGTAAACTGGTCGAAGTGCGCATATTATTGTTCCAGCTAGCACTAGCTAGCACGATTTTGGTTTCATGTTCGATACATAGCCATCAATGAGTATCTGAAATAAGGCAATGCATCGAACGCAGTAGATAGCCTAGTGACGTTTGTTGGTTGGTTTAGCTGTTTACTTTGTTCATTCTGTGTTCCATAGTTATGGAAAGGGCCCATCATCTTTAACCCCATTTGAAATGAAAGTCTGAGTTCAATGTGACAGCATCGATGGTTGGAGCAGACACTGCTTCTAACCGTTCAGTATGTTTGTAGTTAGTACGGACAATGTCAGATCCTAATGGAGTTCTAGAACCAATATACAACTCACTGCTGATAGGTGGCATTAGGTTGCACAGGGCACCTTTAAGCAATTCTCAAAACAATGATGCATTCTGATTTGGCATTTGGCCAGTGGTTGATGCATTCCAAGTCTGCACAAGGAAAGCGAGCCTCAATCTCTCAAAGTTATTTAGCTTTAGTTGCTGACTGGGAGAACATGAGCAGTTTGTGCCAGTGAGAGTGGTTTTGCATAGACCGTCATCCCTCTGATCATCAGACAGAAACTGTGTGATCTCCCAATAGCTGGATGTTCAAGACTAGCAGAGGTGTGACAGCGTGAATGCTCTTTATAGACTCTTGTCACATGTTGTGTGTTTGTGTGTTGAGTTTAGAGAGGGACTGGCTGGAGTGTTTTTAAGAATGGTGTCAGGACTGCTTTCACCAGTGGTGCAAGGACAAGTGGTAGCCAAATTTGACCTCTTCTCCCCTCAACTGATTCTTCTTTGATGTAGGTATGGTTCAGGTATGATCAATGTTTGCTGAATTTGCAAGCAACAACATTGAGTTGACAACAGCCACTAGTTCTTTCACTCTCTCTTTCTCAATTCAGTGTTCAATTTAGAAGGCTTTATTTGCATGTGAATCATTTGTTTCCATTGCCAAATGGTACATGAGAAAGCTATCTTAGTAAAAGTTAAAACAAATTGTTATTTAATCAGGAAATTTTAAGTAGAGATGACACTCCGGGTTTTAAGAGAATATTTTGTATGTTTTATTATAAGCCAAGTACAGTGATATAAAAATGTGCAAATCATTATTAGTAAGAATGACAAGAGTGGAACTGTTGGAAAATAAATATGTTCTTCACTGGTTACCTTTTTCTCATGGCAATGGGTTAAATATATTGCTGCTGTCATGCCATTGCAGTATTTCGACTAACAGATATGTTAGATTATCAGTGTTTATTTCAAATAATTTGTGTGTCTGTATGATCACTGGGAAACATGTGCCTCTAATGTGGTCATAAATTTGGCAGGAGATTAGAAAGTGCAGCTCCATTTCCATCAAATTTTGTGGGCAGTGTGCACATGGAGAGTCTACCCCTATTTCTACTTCCATCTGTCTCTCAGCTTGATCCTGGGCCTCTTACAGCTACTTAAAACACATCTGTGACTCGGGCTGCTTTTAACTGGCTTATCAGACCCAGAAAACAGGTCGTATCATGTCTGAATGGAACATATATCTCCCCCCTTCAAGGAAAAGCATATGTGATAGTTCTATGAGGTACCTGTGTTGTATGTACCAGAGCTTAGTTAAATTCCAAATCGACCCTTTCTACTTCTGACTGTTTGGAATGTTGAACCTTTTGGCTCTATGGAATTTTCACCTTCCAGTTTGCCTTTCAAAATGAAGAAAGTGGCTATATCCAGTATTCTCAGTTGAGTATAGTCCACTGAGAATAATGAACTTGTTTGATCTGCGATGGAGGAATGGTCAATGGAGTGACTATAACACAGGCGCTGTTATATATTGAACAGGTACTGCATGTACGGTCTACGTATTGGTTTGAAAAACACGGGTCAGGTATATGTTCCATTCACGTCTGAACAAATCTGTGTCTTGATAAGCCAGTCATAAAGTATATGTGTTTATGGAGTTGAGAGAGGCCCTGTTTCAGGGGAGCAGCGAAGGGCAGAGAGAGACACACACAGAGAGAGAGACACACAGAAAGAGAGACACACAGAGAGACACACAGAGAGAGTGAGACAGAAGAGGGAGAGAGAGAAAGAGGAATTTATCATCAAACACAGCAACGTTTGGGGGCCTTTTTCCCCAATTTGGCTTCTTGAGAGGTGCCTAGTGTGCCTGATGACATTTTCACAGTTTTAGCCTGCTAGAAAAGCAGCATCAAGCCCTGGTATTTATGTTGACAGTCTCCAAGCCATCAATGCCTCCCCTTTCCCAACAACCACCCTCCCAACCCTTTTCAAAGCTGCTTATTATTAGGTGTCAATCAACGTTTTTCCCCCCATTGTTTCAAAAGAGTGTTGTGGCCATCATGTGTCGCCACAGCAACGTCACAAATGGTTGTGAAATGTTTTTGGCAGTATGTTGCATTTGGCTGTCCAGTAATCTTACTGAAATTATGAATCAGGTCTTCTCGTTGACTGACAATTGGGTTGTCATACCCTAGAAAGTGAAAACTATGTCAAATATAATAATCTGGTATATTATGATCAACTGGCTTGTTTATGACAGATACTAAGTACCACAATAATCTGAAAATTGACCTGTCCTTTAAAAGATAAATGTTTAGCCTTTGTAGGGAAGCATATACAACGATCAGCTATAACATTATGACCCCTGACAGGTGAATTGTATTACACTGATAATCTCATTATCATGGCACCGCTCAGTGGGTGGGATATATTAGGCAGCAAGTGAACATTTTGTCCTCAAAGTTGATGTTTTAGAAGCAGGAAAAATGGGATCTGAGAAACTTTGACAAGGGCCAAATTGCGCTGGCTAGACGACTGGGTCAGAGCATCTCCAAAACTGCAGCCCTTGTGGGGTGTTCCTGGTCTGCAGTAGTCTGTACAGGACCTATCAAAAAGTGGTCCAAGGAAGGAAGAGTGGTGAACCAGTGACAGGGACCTGGTGGTCATGGCTCATTGATGCATGTGGGGAGAGTGGTCTGATCCAACTGACCAGCTACTGTAGCTCAAATTGCTGAAAAGGTTAATGCTGGTACTGATAGAAAGGTGTCAGAACACACAGTGCATCCCAGTTTGTTGCGTATGGGGCTGCGTAGCCGCAGACCAGTCAGGATGCCCCTGCTGACCCCTGTCCACTCTCCAAAGCACCTACAATGGGCATGTGAGCATCATTACTGGACCACAGAGCAGTGAAAGGAGGTGGACTGGTCTGATGAATCACGTTTCCTTTTACATTGCGTGGATGGCCTGGTGCGTGTGTGTCGCTTACCAGGAGAACACATGGTACCAGGATGCATTATGGGAAGGAGGCAAGCGGTGGAGGTAGGGTGATGCTTTGGGCAATGTTCTCCTAGGAAACCTTGGGTCCTGCCATTCATGTGGATGTTACTTTGACACGTACCACCTACCTAAGCATTGTTGCAGACCATGTGCACCATTTCATGGCAACAGTATTCCCTGATGGCATTGGCCTCTTTCAGCAGGATAATGCACCCTGCCACAAAACAAAAATAGTTCAGGAATGGTTTGAGGAACACAACAATGAGTTCAGGGTGTTGACTTGGCCTCCAAATTCCCCAGATCTCAATCCAGTCGTGCATCTGTGGGATGTGCTGGACAAACAAATTATGGAGACCCCACCTCGCAACTTACAGGACATATTAAAGGATCTGCTGCTAACGTTTTGGTGCCAGATACCACAGCACACCTTCAGTGGCCTAGTGGAGTCCATAACTCGACGGGTCAGGGCTGTTTTTTTGGAAAAAGGGGGACCTACACAATATTAGACAGGTGGTCATAATGTTATGGCTGATCTGTATCATGTTAAGTTGCTGTACTGAGTTTCTAATTCCTGATTCTGAGATTCGCTTCATGTCAGTTTTTGTTTTCTCATTTGTATGCAAAACATCCTGAACAAATCCAAATCTGGCAACTTTTATGTCGGGGTAAAGGTTTTGGCGTAAAACATAGGTCATTGCCGGATTTTCTTAATGTTATCAGCCTGTTTAATAAGGAAGAGAATGTCAAAATACTTGCTTTATTAATATTTTTATTTATGTACATAAAAATGAATAGCACAATTCCTTGTGTCTTTGCCTAATGTAGCTTGGTTGCTAGACTTGGGCCAGAACAGTCCGGAACGGCGTTCCGCTACGTCTCATTTCAGGCAAACAGTGTTATGGTCCTTTTTTAAGGCAAAAGAGCAAGACTTATTGGAACAAACCTTATGATCACATATATTCTGATGAACATAGTCTAATGTGCGATTGGCAGTTCCTGTACTTATTTTAGCCCAAGTCAAGCACTGTGCTAGAGCATAGAGCTAATAGCATCTGCTGGATTGCTTACATGTAAGTTACGTGTAAATTATTTGTCTAACAAACAACGAAGGGTTTTGCCTGGTAGAGTAGACAGTGGCACGCCTAATGTATGAGAGCTAAGCTCCAGCCTTAACCAGTCACACAGGGAATTTATAGACCTCTGAGGTATGCATTACTATAGATGGGTCAGATGGAGTGGGTTCAGGTCTCAATCATGCCCCATAGGGGAGGATCGGAGTGGGGCAAATCTCTTATCATCCCCGCCATGGGAAGAACGCTGACAGGGCCCATCCTCTGCATGCCTGGGGCTCAGCTACTAATGCACTCCTAAGTGTGTGTCACGTAACTCCCCCTATAGGTCAAAGGTCAGCGGGGTGTGTCATTAGAGCTCCACTCTAAGAAGAGAGGAGCAGTGGACAAGATGTGAGGCGTGAGTCGAGAGAGACATGGTGGCGGAGAGATGAGCGGTTGTTGAGCGGAATGTACCGGGCGTTGTAGTTGCTGTTAAAGTAATATCATATATGTTAAGTACATTGTTTCCTATCCCAATTTTACCCAGTTTCTCTTGTCAATTTTGTGGTGTCCAATTCACAATTATGGCCTTGCTTCAGCGCAGCAACTCCCAGAGAAGTTCAGGAGAGTTGAAAAGCAAGTTGTGTCCTCAGATACACATCTTGACATGCAACATGTTGCTTTGTTTGCCCAACCAGGAAGTATTTACTGGGAACCAACAACAACAATAGAGCTTTGAGGTGCCTGATCTGCCTCAAGGCTTCTGTAAAGCACAATGTGGATAGGTAGCCCAGTATTTGCGTTATTATAAACATTTTTGACATTTCAGTAGTCTATTGTATTGACATTGAATGGGAAAAGCAATAGGATACTGGAGTGTTACATGTCCCTTGCAGCAGGAAGCAATTATTAATACACATTTCTGAATGAGCAGGGGGACAGATTTCAGCTTTAACTGTGATCGTATATCTGAAGCAGTTTGCATTAGCCATTGGACATATTGCAAAGCAAAAAGTATAGCAGTATATCATTTATTTGAATTGCTTAATGGCTGATGGCAACGTGATGTAGTGTACCCAGGCCAGCTTGTTAATTGAATTGCATTTCAGGTAACTACCTCATGAAGCTGGTTGATAAAATCCAAAGATTGTGCAAAGCTGTCAACAATACAAAGCCATTTTGAAGAATCTACAATATAAAATGTATTTTGATCTGTTTAACATGTTTTTGGTTGTCACCTTATTCCATACAGTATGTGTTGTTTCAAAGTTTTGATGTCTTCACTATTATTCTGCAATGTGGAAAATTGTTAAACTAAAGAAGTACCCGTAAATGAGCTGGTGTGTCCAAACTTTTGACGGGAGTGTATTTTATATTTATATGTCTTTTTGTTAAGGTGTTTTAGATTTTTAGCCAATCCCACTTACCTCTCGCTTCTCTTTTTTTCTGTGCTTGCTTTGATGATGGACGACACATGATTTGCTCAATAAAAGGTAAGAGCTTCAAGCACACATTTAGGTTACTAGTTCGCTATTCAATTAAACAGTTTGGAACTCCATTGAGCCTTTAGGCTCTGCATGTTGATCACTTACAACTGTGGACCAGTAAAGCACATTTTGGACATTTTGGACATGGGAGGCCAAGTTTGATTCTATCCCTCCATCCCTCGCTTTCTTTCTACTCCCTTCTCTAACCAATCTTCATTGCAAAAAACACCCATAGTCTGGAGCTGTCTACTACAATATGGGAGACAGAAACACAGATAGAAAGGACACTTCTAACATTGACGGCTGATAACTGCGTTACTGAGTTAAAATGTACTTACTATCCCTGAGTTGTGCTTGCTTTGGTTGAGAGTGTCTTCTCAATTACTCAAATTTAATATAAATGCAAGCCAGCACATATTACACAATTTACACATATTGTACATTTGAAAGGAACGTTGTGGTAAATTAATAAAGTATCTTCTGGCTGACCTGATTAGACCTTGTATATCTGTTACTGCATACCTGCTCACTAGAATCAGCCTACAAATGACGCAATGTACCAATGCCATGTAATTTTTATCTACTCTGCCAATGATTCAGTATCAATAATATACAGCTCTGTTTTGTTTCTGAATGTTGTTCAACACCCTGTAAAAGAGATTGCAGTAAAAAAAAGCACAAAGCACATCAGATCATCTCGACTTGAGGTAAAAAAGGTATTGTGTCTCTCTCCCGCTCAAAATCATCTCTCTTGTTACCTCAGTGCCTCCTACCCTTATAGTGCTGATGGAAATGCTGTTGACAGACCCTCTTTGTTTTCTGGTTGCTCATTAGTGATGAGTTGGGGTCATACATGCAGGTTATAGTTAAAAGTGGAATCTGATACCTTGACAGCTATATTACAAAGTGCTCATTTAATTTGTGTCAACCTGATCCCGACCCCATTGGCAGCTCTCACACCCAGTCCATGACAGACACTCTTTAGTAAATAAATGCTTGGTTGGCAGGACCAGTCAGAATTTGCTGTTTAGTTGTTTGGTTTTAGACGGATGCTCTCAGCTGACCTCAGGTCAGTAAGTTTCTCTGAATATCTGACTCAAGTCTTCCTAGTTGACTCTGAGACAGTGTCTTTACAAATTAAAGTTGAGATTGTGTAAATTGTCAGGTTCTCTGGGTGGTCGATTGGACCCAAGGTCTGTCTTGGCTTTGGATCACTATGCCTCTTCACCTTTTAGGTTGTTGAAGTCAAGAATGTACAATAAGTGAATAATAAAACTACAACTGTTTAACTTTGTTTAACACTAGAAAGGCAGAGAGCTAAGAACATGGTCCACACACAATATGTTACAAGGACATTTCAGTGACTGCGGCCTGTAGTCAACATTTGGTTGTATATTATTTTGTAGAGGTGTATGACTTGTAAAATGACAGAAAAGCGGTTATACTTAATCCAGTACAAATGACAGAAAAGCGGTTATTCTTAATTCAGTACTAATGACAGAAAAGCAGTTATACTTAATTCAGTACAATTGTTTACGATTTGCTGTTTACTATTGTATTGTCTTCCTTCCAACACTGACTTTTGCTGATAAATTATTTCTTGAGTGTATTACTGCCAAGTTGCATGTTTGCACCTAGTTGTCTTACATTTTCTGAACTAACTGTTAAGTTGTTTTGGTAAAGAGTGTCTGCTAAATTACAATAAACATCTGATGTTGCAAACATTTGAATTCCACATTACCTCACAGGGTAACTTTTTGATATCTGATGGATATCTATGTAGTTTGAATGTAGGTTTGGAGCTTCAAAAAGCCAATAATTCTTCCCCAGTCATACCACACACATAAGCTGGTCCCTTGTTGAATAGTTGCAGAGACACTTACTGTATGGCATATTAGAATACCTATTGTCCAAACTACACAGTGGCTACTTTGGCATTCTGGAGTACAGGTAATTGTTTTTTAAGCGTTGTGAAATGTGATAGTGTTATATACTATTTTCATCATGAGAACCCTGAAGCTATGACATAATTTTCTGATTTCACTGACGGACCTCTTAGAACTTTGGAGGACCCAAACTGTAGGTTTTTAGCACCCAATATGACAAGAGAAATCCACAATTCGTCACTTTTCTGGGGACATTTGTACCACCATGAAAATAAAATCTGTTGTCATGCTCTCAGTTTGAAAGCAATATTGATTTTTCTTTTAGCACTCCATATTTTTTGTGGGCCTGGTGATGTGTTATAATGGCTGATATAGGGAGACAAAAACAACTGAAGGGTCTCTGTTTCCCATGGGAACTGCTTTGGTTAAGGGGCTACAGATGTGCTTGTTGTGTTCCTAATCAGTTCAGCCCTTTTCTTTCTCTGCTGTATAGAAATTGGACTGAGAAGGCCTAGCCCCTACGAATTATTCTATATTCAGCCATTAAAGAAGGCTTGTTTCTGTCTTCATCTAGCGAGAATAGAAATTGTACTATGGAGTTGGATTGCACACACGGTCTATGAGTGGCACTTGCAGTCTGTGTTAAAGAAGAGCCTCACTGCTGCTCTGACCACAAACAAGGTCTGCAGTATCGTCCAGCCTAATAAAGCCCGACATCTCAGATGGCAAGATTCAAGGCCTTGTGCTGTGTGGCTAACTTAAAACTCAGTCAGTCAGGAGGAACCATATATAGAAAAAAACACTTTTCTGCTGGCTTATCAAGGACATCTTTAGTGATAACGAGAAAACGAGAGTGACAAAACGCAACAACGAGACAGGAAAAGAGAGCAAGAGAGTGGGAAAGACAGACAGTGTGATAGAAATGGCATCAGAGAAAGAGAATGGAGAGAGTATCAGACTGACTGTGGAGATAGGACACCACTGAAAAAAATAGGTCAGAGAAGAAAGACTATAAGCACTGTGGATCACGTGAAGTAGCGAATGAGCAGCACTTCCAACTACGTTGTTCCAAATACGACCCAATCAGAGGTATTTATTTAGAGAAATGCAAACAAAGGAGGAGAGGATGTTGTTTTTAGCTGCCTGCTGAGGTGAAAATGTGCATTTTGTTAGAAAAAACACATTGCCCTGGTCTGTCATTATAAAAGACAATACTTCCCACCATTTGACAAACAAACCCTTGAGGATTTGAATTAATTAATTGTTGCTGTTTGTTTTCCATGTTGAATTATTTTGTTGATTAATGTCCTAATGGAGAGGGTAGCCCATTCTACCACACAACACTGCCGGATATGTTGATTATGCAAGTGCCAGATTAGATCTGGCTAAATGTATATAATATAACATCAATTAGGGGCATGAGTGCATGTTCTCCCCAACCTGGATCAAGTTCAATTCCCACGTGAGGCACTTGCTATTTGAGTTTCTTTTGTTTTCCCAAACCTTAATCCTAACCTTTAGAATTTGGAATCAGTACATAGACTGAACTGAAAGATAGATCTTAAGTTGAAGCAGTTTGGTCTAATTAGACGTGAATGCATTCTTATTGGTTTCCCTTAAATAATATTAAAATGCCTCCCTTTTAAGCGGTATAACTATAAAGCGAAATAGTAATTCAGTATTTGTTTGTCTGAGTTGTGGTTACTCCGCTGGTACTTGCATCAATTGGCTAAAAACAGAGCTTAGTCTAATCTCTCCAACCTTACCCACCTTTTCATTTTTTCTCTCTCTGTCCTTTTTCAATTCCTGATGTGACATGACACTTCTAATCTCATTGGACCAGGAAGAAATCCATCTTGCACTGCTGCAGGTCACTGTAAACAAGACTTGGACACAGCCCGGCACAAAGCGTGCAGCCCTGTCAGAAACACGACAAGACTATTTATGTCGTATCAGTCACAGAGAAATCCTGAAGGGAGCGAGAACATCTGTAGCCGGGCCTGAAGCATGAAACTGGGCTGAATTCAGTCTGGGTTTGCAGGTATATGCATTTCCAGTGTGTGTTCTAATCTTTCAGGTAGTGCTGTGTAGAATTGGAAGATTAGAGGCTAGCTGCTTTGTGTTTGTAAAGCATTGCATATTTCAGTGTTTGTTGATGGTGGTTAAAATAGGTACAGTGTGTTTGGGATCAGTGCAAAAGCATGTAGGGCATGGTGTGTACTCCTTGCATTCCCATCCTGGGGTCTGGGACGACACATGTCAAATGTGAAATCGAAAGGTCAAAAATTTTTCACTGATGTGTGACTCGCCTGTCATGTACAGAGAGAATACTTGGGAAGAGAGATACCGTCTACATTCATCTAGTGGATTGCAAGATGATGGTGGCCAGACAAAATATTGACACTTTGGGGCCAATTTGGACATTTTTCGCTTAGGGGTGTAATTGTTGCCAGCGGTTTAGACATTAATGGCTGTGTATTGTGTTATTTTGAGGGGACAGCAAATTTACACTGTTATACAAGCTGTACACTCACTACTTTACATTGTAGCAAAGTGTCACTTCAGTCTTGTCACATGAAAAGAAATAATGAAATATTTACAAAAATGTGAGGGGTGTACTCACTTCTGTGAGATACTGTATATACAGTCCTGTAAAAAAAAGAAAGTACACACCTTGGATGTAGCAATTTAATGTAACTGTCAGTCACACGCATTGACTAGAAGGAATTCTTGATTGCATGGCCCACTTCAAATCGCCCCCGGAGCGTTGTGATAGGACTGAGATCTGGGCTTTGACTCTGGTTCATTTGATTACCCTTAATTTCTTCTTTTTGAGATGTTTTTGAGCCAATCTTGGATCATTGTCCTTTTGCTAGATCCATGTTTGATACAACTTCAGGTTTTTGACGGGTGGCCTCACATTCTCCTATAGAATTCTTTGGTCCAATATGGAATTCACTTTTCACATAATAACGGAATGTTGGCCCTGAGAGGGCAAAGCAGCCCCTGAACCTAATGCCATGGCCTTTACGGTTGTTATGAGGTTATTTTGTTTAAAGGCAGTGTTTCCTTTTCCATTGTTCCAGTAGTTTTGGTTTTTACCCAGACTTCAGTCCCATGCTTGACATTTCTTTTGAGAGCTGAGGGTTCTTCCTCCCTGACCTCACATGTAGGCCATGTTTGTGCACTCTCTGACATGCATTGACTCATGTACTTTGATATTGATTGATGAATATTGATTAATACAAAGACTCTGTCTCAGCATATATCTCCAAATGCATTGACGATGTCGTCCCAAGGGTCAATGTTAGGACTGTCCCCTAGCCAAAAGCCCTGGATAAGTGGTAATGTCCGTGCTAAGCTCAGAGCACGGTCCTCCGCCTAAAGCTCCTGGGACCTGGAGGCTTTGAGGAGGTCCAGATATGTCCTATGGAAGGCTATCAGGGATGGAAAATGAGAATACAGGGATAAGTTGGAGTCTAACTACCACAGCTTTGTCCTCAGACACATATGGGGAGGACTGTGACACATCAAAGATTACAAAGGGAGAAATAGCAATGATGCTGTCCCGCCACCTGGCTCCCGGACGAGCTCAACCCTTGTGCGCTGCACGATTTGAGGCGTCCAACACAATTCTTTCAGTGAGGCTTGCTGAGGACCAGGACAACTACACTGTCCCTAACCACGGCTGATATACATTCTTTTTTAAATGAACCCCCAGGAGTCACCAGGGCCAGATGGTATTCCAAGTCGTTTCCTCAGGGGGTGCACTGACCAACTAGTGGAGGTTTTCACCTCCATTTTCCACCTCCATTTTCCACTTCCCCCTGTCTGTCTGTTGTCCCCTCCCGCTTCAAACAAACCAACCTTGTCCCTGTACCAAAGAAACCTTCCTTCACTTGCTTGAATGACTACCGCCCTGTAGCACTGACCTCCATCATCATGAAGTGCTTTGAGTGGCTGGTCAGAACTCACATCTGCTCCACCCTTCCTGACACCTTGGGCCTCTTTCAATTTGCATATTGCCCCAGAAGATCTACGGATAATGCCACCGCCCTGATTACACACCCTGCCCTCTCCCACCAGAAAAAAGGCAACACGTATGTGAGGATGCTGTTTGTGCACTACAGCTCTGCATTCAACACTCCTCAAATTCTTGCCCCCATTCAAAAGCTTAATACACTCATGTATCTATAATATTCAATAACTCCGCAAATTGCTGCTAATGTATACTGTTATATGTATTACTGCCACACTTGCCATACCTAAAAGTACCCAGATTGCTGCTAGTTTACAGTACCCTTTTCTTTAAACTGCTGCTAGTGTACACTGTTATGTATATTTTGCTTTATTTTATTATCTTTTTGGTCTGGCTATATTATACTTATTTATTCTTCTTATTAACTCTCACTACGAAGTTTTCAGGTGCCATGTCGCAAGAATTTGAGATGCTGTGTTGTTCGGTGCATTTGAAGAATAAACTTTTAAACTTGGACTGTGGCATGCGAGGCCTGTAGATAGCTTGATGTTACCTTGAGGTTCTTAGAGACCTCTATGAGCATCTTTCGGTCAGTTCTTTTGGTAAGCAGAATTTGGAAGGACGACCCGTCCTTTGTAGATTTTCATTAGTCTGGAGTTTTTTTCATAAGTTAATGTAAGAGTGGAATAATGTACTTTGAATTGCTTGGAATTGGCTTCATAACACAGTCTCATTAGCATCCATAATCTTTGTTCTGATGGCTTGAGATAGGTCTTTTGATCCTGCAGTGATGAGTTACCACACAACCTTTGGTTAAGACCAAAAAAGACGCCACATTTTTATGGAAGTTTTGACCCCCCAAAGCTCTTTTGACCTAATTATATTTTTTAGCTGGCTTTGTACTAACGTTTTCCGCTTAACACATTTGCATTTTCTTTGCATTTCAAAGTTTATTTTTTGTGTGTGATTTGAAGTGTGTTACCTTTATGGATGAATGTGGTTGGAATTTAGCTTAAATATCCAGAAATGGGAAAAAAGGACTTTACCATATCATTAAATCCCATAATAGCATGTTAATCCAAACATTGGGTTGGGTTAGTAAATGCCATAACACTAGAGAATCACTCTAAGCAAAAGGTACCATACTTATGACACACTTTCCAAGCTGTGGTTCCTCTTTTTAAGACGATAGTGCTCTTGTCTCTTAAAGCAGCACACCAAAGGGGTTTTAATCATCGGTAATTGAAGACCCTGCTGGGAGCAAATGAGTCTTAATCCGACAGCAGAGACAGCGGAGCTCAGTGCCTGGCTAACATTTGCTCTCTCAGGCTAAGTGAATGCCCCGCAGCACCACCCGCCACTCTATCACACCCACACTTTCACAAAACACACACACATCTCTTGTTTGTCTCCATCCTGCTTTCACTTACTCGTCCTGGTCCTGGCAGACATCCCTTATCCTAAACTGAGAAGGTGAGCTCTCTAAATGGCATGTTTATAGCTGCTGAAGACTTCCAGAAGTCCTTGGTTAATTACCAGGTAGAGTTTAGCTTAGTTGTTGAGTGCCCAGCCTTTAGATTGATGTTTTTAGGATCCTAGCTCCATTGCTCAGTAGAGTAGAGAATGGGGTATGGGTACTGTTTTGTTGTTGCTATTCCATATTGTCATTTATTGAATCATTTTTATTTCATTCTATTTATTTCCTTGCAATGTCAAACAGGAACCTACAGGTAGGAACATTCTGTTTGCCTTGTTTATCCTGTGCATATGACTAATAAATAATTTGTGCTACTCTATTAATTTTTCCCAGTCATGGTATTTCTGTCAGTTTCAGTGATTTGTGCAGACATGCATTGTGGTTTGCCCAAGTCAATATGTATTGGTATTGAAATCAGTGATTATTGTTTTTCATTGAAGGAGCCATCAATAGGATTTCTGCTATACTAAAGCAGAATTTTGAAAATTATTTTATAAACAGTATTGGGAGTTTTTCTTCATTTGATATGAAGTACTTCCAAACAAATAGTTTGTTATTGTCGGCGTATGGCAATTGTTTTTGCTCTTCCCAATGTGTAGTAGCCAGTCCAGAGAAATTGAGATAAAGATCTGGAGAATACTGACATTTTGTTTTCAACAATATTGGAATACACAGCCTTATATGGACTGGAAAAGTTGTTTGTTTGTCATATTTACCTAGATTCATAAGTGAAACATCCAAGTAGTATGGGGGACATCGCTTTCTTGTGCCATTAGTCTAGAACATGGGCTATACAAATGGGAATTCCAAACCACACACTGTGTAAACATTAGCTAGAAAGCCAAGCTAGCTAGCTGTTGTCTAGTTAGCACCTAAGGCTAAACCTAGAAAGCGTTCCCTGTCCTTTAAAACTAACCTACTGTAGGACACGTAGAAAAGTGCTTCCTTGCTCGTTTGCTATATTATGGGCGTGATTGGTTAAAACCCTAGCCAGTTGGTAGCATCTAGTCAGCGGCAAAGGCTATTTAGGATCATAAATACATTATTTATACTAATGCTCTTGTAGACACTGGACTGCTCAACTGAACAGTTCCTCTTTAAGCAATATAGAAAAAGGCAATATTGAAAGGACCTGTTTCACAAAGACATGATAAAGGAAGGAGACTGAATCCGTGGGCGGTCATTTGTTTCCGTTACCCACTTTCTGATTCTGATGACACTGCTCCCATTTTAATTCAGTGACATTCAATGATGACTCTAGAGTACCATTATCATTATCTGGCGCAAACGAGCAACAGGCAGCATGCAAAGCTTTCTACTGTCTTGGATCACTTAATTTGCCATTAGCCTCTCCAGAAATAGCAGCTAGCTAATGTTCCCTTAGTGGAAGCATCTGAAAAATGCTCACAGTCTCTTACACACAACCATACGTGTGCAACCTAATAGGCATGTGATTTATGGCATATGAAGACAATTTATGTGCAACGAGAGACATGAGAAACATACTTTTTACAATAGATTGCTTTAGTCGGCATCTGGCATGGCACCTCATCATCGCATATAATGTTGGAGAAAGCCTATTATCAAGTTGATAATTTTTAGAAAGAGCACAATATAGGAAATGGGTGATATTTTAGACACAAATATAGTACTGGTAGATTTCATGGTGTCAGTCAGGTTCAGAGCACAGGAACATCTGCTGTGATACAGTGTTGGTGTATCCGCTTTGACCCGTTATTTTGTCCCATTCCTTCACATCGAGATGAGCCTGTTAGAGTTACAGTCCCAGACATAAGGCCATAAGCAGGGAGCATGCTGCTTTCCCGACACTAAACACTTAGCCTCAGTGATCTGTTATAGTTGAAGGCCTGCCTGGAAAAATGAAACCTAGTTTAGACCGATGTAGTCTACTCACCTAGTGCATGAACAAACACACACACCAAACATTGACACACTCCGATCACTGTTCCGTCTGGAGAAATAGCCATCATATCCTTACTTTTGTGTCACTGGGTGACATCTGTAAACAAGTCATTTATTCAGGTGTAACACAGAATCTATCAGCAGTAAGTTAAAAAAGTTTTCCTCTTTTTGCATTCGGGAAAACATGATGATAGAAGAGAATAGATGAGGTGGCTGTACATTACTCATATTTTCCACATTTAGCGATCGGGTGAACAGGTAAAGGCGTGATGAGTGGGTACGTGAGATGGGACAAAGGTAAAGGACCCTCCAGTGTCTGCCACCTGCAGAGAAATGCAGATTGCAGCTTGCCCTAACTGTGTGTGCCAACAAGCAGCTTCTTGAATTTTATGAGGACATACAGTGACTACCAGTTTAAACATGGTTTTCAAGGACACAGACTGTCCTCCACTCAAACACACCTCTTTTTCCTAGCAAGGGACTCTGGGCCAATCACGGGCCATGACGACTTGTATTCCATAGCCAATAATTGAGTATCGATTGCCATCCATCACCTGAAGGAGAGGCTGGCGCATGTGTGACTGTTGGCCTGGATGTCCTGAATAGCCCTGTGTGATGGCCATAACTCTGTTGGAGAGCATCAAGGAGCTCTTGGCCATTAATCCCTTTCTGTCTAATGGAGTCCTTGATGATTGGACCAGGGGAGTACTTTTCTGGGGCTGCTGTGATTTAGGCCTGGTCTATGGAAGTACCATGCAGCAGGCCCTAGATGAGCTAAACCATGCCAGTGATCTCCAGTGATGAGGTGCAGTGAGTAGTGAGTGGGCAGGAGCATTGTCCATTAAAATATGGTTTTATCACAGAACTACAGAATTTCATAATCCAAAGAATCACACTTACAGTATTTTACAGTTGAGGGCTATAATAGTGAGTAGTTCACAGTAGTGTGCTTAAATCTAGTCTGCTTGCACAATATCCTGGTCCCCCAATTATAAAGCGTGGGGTTAAATTTGCCCATGTGTCACTATTACGGGCCTGGCAGGGTTGAACAGTCAGATGCCATAACCTATTGATACATTTATACAACAAGGGACAAAGGTATGTGGTATATGGCAAATTAAAGATGCAACAGTACACAGTATGTTACCAAACCGTTCGGTGCTCCCCCTACGGTTCAATACTCACATGTGACTGCGGAGTTAGAATGTGCCGGTCATTTTCCTATAATTTCCAAAACATGCGTATTGCGCTGCAGACTACATGCGCATTGTAGATTCAGGTCCACAGAACCAGACGTGCAGCTTGTGAACAGGTATGGCAGGCAACCACTTGGGGCGCTATCTTTTCAAATTCGTTTTTTGTAATGATGCAGTCCAATCGGAGTGAGAGAAACCTTCACATTCACAAGTTTCAAAAAATGCTGAGAACAGCGTAAGCGAAGCTACCATGATCTCTGTTGTCACTTCAACGCCCTCTGTAGCCAGTGAAGGGAGAACGTATAGATTGATATAGATTAGGGCTGTGAAAAATATCGCGTTAACGCATGCGATTAATCACAGTCTGCGCTTTTCCAAAATATATTCAAGTTACAGTTAAATAATGAATATGCGTTTAAAGTGCGGTGTCTCAGCTATAGTTTAAGGGTATTCACATCCAAATTGGAGCAAAAAATATGTCTCTTTAATATATAACCTGCTCTTTTTCAAGGGACCAAAAGTTATTGGACAATTGACTCAAAAGCTGTTTCATGGACAGGTGTGGGCTATTCCTACGTTATTTCTTCATCAATTAAGCATGAAAAAGGTCTGGAGTTCATTCCAGGCATGGCATTTGGAAGCTGTTGCTGTGAACCCACAACAGGCGGTCAAAAACAAAATCCATCAGAGAGATAGCAGGAACATTAAGAATGGCCAAATCAACAGTTTGGTACATTCTGAGAAAAAAAAGAATGTACTGGTGAGCTTTGCAACACAAAAAGGTCTGGACGTCCACGGAAGACAACAGTGGTGGATGATTGTCCAATCCTTTCCATGGTAAAGAAAAACCCTTCACAACATCCAGCCAGGTGAAGAACACTCCAGGAGGTAGGCATACCATTATCCAAGTCTACCATGAAGAGAAGACTTCACAAGAAATACAGAGGGTTCACCATTAGGTGCAAACCATTCATAAGCCTCAAGAATAGAAAGGCCAGATTAAAAACATCAATAAAAGCTAGCCAGGTTTCCATTCTTTGGACTGTTGTAAGTAAGATCAACCTGTACAAGAATGATGGGAAGAAAAAAGTATGGAGAAGGCTTGGAACGGCTAATGATCCGAAGCATACCACATCATCTGTATAACACGATGGCAGTGTGATGGCATGGGCATGCATGGCTTCCAATGGCAATGGGCCACTAGTGTTTATTGATGATGTGACAGAAGACAGAAGCAGCCGGATTAATTCTGAAGTGTACAGGGATATATTGTCTGCTCAGATTCAGTGCTTCCCTTTACAGATGGACAATGACCTAAAACATAATGCAAAAACAACCCCAGTTTTCTAAGGCAAATAAATTGAATATTCTGCAAATTGAGTCAATCACCAGATCTCAACCTGATCGAGCATGCATTTCACTTGCGGTAGACAAAACCTAAGGCAGAAAGACCCACGAACAAACTACTAAATATAGCTTCAGTAAAGGTCTGGCAAAGCATCACAAAGGAGGAAACCCAGCGTTTGGTGATGTCCACGCGTTCCAAACTTCAAGCAGTCATTGCCTGCAAAGGATTCTCAACAAAGTATTTAAAAAAGTATTATATTTTATATAAGATTGTGTTAATTTGTCCAATTACATTTGAGCCCCTGAAATAAGGGGACTCTGTATAAAAACGGTTGCAATTCCTAAATGTTTCATACAATATTTTTGTTCAACCCGTTGTATTAAAGCTGAAAGTCTGCACTTCAATTTCATCTTGGTTGTTTCATTTCAAATCCATTGTGGTGGCGTACAGAGCTAAAATTGTGGAAATTGTGTCAGTGTCCAAATATTTCTAGACATAGTTGTATTATAATCACATAACTAACAACTTCTAAGTTGAGCGTAAATAAATTACATATCTGATCTTGATGAATGTTTGTGGACAAACATATCTGTCTACCTTGCCGACCTTATGCCTTTGCCTATATAATTTATCTACCTTATGGAAGTAATTTAATAAAGACCCACTTATTTGGCTGTGGCCAAACAGCCATCAAAAAAGCTGCCTGTATGCAGGCCCTATCCTGAACCCCATTCTAACCTCATTTTAACCTAAGAATCAAAGTCCAGTACAACGAAAAGCATCGGTGTGATTTGGTGTTGGATAACATGGCTGCAGCTTTCCAGAGATATGGGCTGATGTGTGTTTTAAACAGAATCCTAACATAATAGTTATTGTACTTGGTGTCTTGATGAAGAGCACAAAGGTAGAAGATGCTTGGGCTACTCTATCATAGACCAGCAACTTTCTATTTAGATTTATATGGGAAATTGATTGATTGTGCCAGTCATTGTGATAATTTGACATTTACGTGCCATGATATACGTTGTTTGACAGGACCGATTTAGAAAAAGACAGTTCCCGCACTTAATGTGGATAGTTTACAGTAAAACAATGTCTTTAACATAATGCATAGCATTTGAACAGAAATTAGTTTATTTAGGACCAAATGTGAACACATTTTAAAACACTAACGGTTTAGAAGAGCAATAAGGCACGAAGTGGTGTGGTGTATGGCCAATCTGTCATGCCTAAGAACTGTGTTTAGCTGTGGTATATTGGCCATGTACATACATATACTGTGTATTTGAGCCAGTCAGCATTCAGGAACCAACTTGTTAATGATACCATGCAAAGTGAAAAGTGATGGGCCTTGTACAATGACTCACCCAGACCAGTTGAACCAGTGAGCCAGTGTTGATTTCGCCTTTGGATGTGCTTCAGGGATTTAACACAGCTGGAGTGGAACACAGGGCCAGAACAGTGGCAAGGCCTGAAAGAGGCTTATTAGGACATTACGCTTGTGTTTGCATGCTTCTGTAGGACTTTGTTCTCAGTCAGTTTAGTTCATCATGGAGCTGTGAATCGGGGTTGACCTTAGGGCTTGTTCACATTTCGAGGGACAGAATAAAATGCTAGAACTTATTTAAGTTTGCATAATTGCTTCCAAAGCGTTTGAATTTACACTTGCTCATTTGAGACGTACCGCGCAGGATTGTGGTCGCCAGTTGCGAGAAAAGCAAGCGATATGCTTTTCGGTTTCGATCTATGGACATTGGCAAGTTTACAAAATAGAATAATGTAGTGTATCGAGTCCTGTTCGATATGTCTCGTAAAATGTAGCTCAGAAATGCTGTGTTATTACAAATACCCTTCATCAACCTCTAGATAGATAAGGGATTAAAGAGAGATTGCATTGGGCTTCCTTGATACTTAAGGTGTGCGAGAGCGAGACAGAAAGAGGGAGCAAGACACAGCAAATGAGAATGTCTTTGTTCTCTCGTTATTTAAGAAAATACCTGCAGTAAATTCATATACGACCATCAACTGCAATTAGGAAAATTGCAGTGATGACAAATTAGAGCAATTTCATTCAAAAGCTTTTTGTGAGCTCCCTAACAGAAAATGGCATTGAAGGGATCCCTGCCTGTTATTTTGCTTTGGGGCTACTACTTTGTCACACAGCTATTCTAGAACAGTTTTTTATTTTTTCATAATAATAGAAAGCGGGATTCAAAAAGCAGCAATGCAGTTTGAAAAACCCTATCGATTACGGCTTGCCTAGGCACATTCTTTATGCTTCCTAGCGTATTTGTTTTTAGAGCTGTGTGTGTAATCCTATTTACATATATATTTGATTATTTTTATGTGTGTTCGTTAAGTAAAGCAGAGTGTAGCATGTAGGGTATTAAGGAAACACATAATCATCACATTATAACACCAAGTCAATTAAACTTCAGGGATATCAATCTGTCCAGTTAGGAAGCATAAGCAATTGTGAATCAATGTCACCTGTTTTGGTACAAATGAAAATGACAATAGGTGTACTGGAGAGGCAACAGCAAGACAGCCCTCAAAAAGGGAATGGTTTTGCAGGTGGTGACCACAGACAACTGCTCTCTCCTTATACTTCCTGACTAATTGTTTTCTAGTTTTGCATTTTGATAGTGTCCTTGTCACTGCTGGTAGCGTGGGACGGTACTTTCAGCTCCTCCAGGATGGCACATCCATACCTGCCGTTGCAAGGTTTTCTGTCTCTGCCAGTACCGTCTCAAGAGCATGGAGGAGATACCAGGAGACGGACCGTTACACGAGGAGAGCTGGACAGGGCAGTAGAAGGGCATCAACCCAGCAGCAGGAGGGGCATCAACCCAGCAGCAGAACTGGTATCTGCCCCTTTGTACAAGGAGGAACAGGAGGAGCAAGGCCAGAGCCCTACAAAATGACCTCCAGCTGGCTACTTTGGTGTGCATGCTGCTTGGAACTATTCTGTTGTCATAACCATTGGGTGAAATGTTAGCACCAGGGGAAAAAAATCTATCTTGGCACAGTTTATCGTGGACGTACTTCTAGCCTGCAGTTTGTTTCTCTGGTGAAAGTAATTTCAATATATTTGTCAGTTTGCCTCAGTTCCTCAAGGAATTGTCCAATTTGTATTGATTTTTGTACCATTATTTTATCAGGAAATTTTATTTCAAAAGGATCCTAGTGACTTGTAACTCAACACCACTTCTCTCTTCTCTTCTGTCTGAATGCACTACTTTTGACTAGAGGTGACTATAGACGTTTTGGGAGCTATTTCAGACGTGCCACTCAGTCCCTAATGCCAAGAAGACAACACACATCCGAAACGGGTACTTCCTCACGCCCGTGTGTCTGGCAAACTGCTTTTATGGGGATTTTATGGCGTTGCGTCTAACAGGATGGTGGTCCACAGGTTAGAAAGCACTTGGCTGCCTGACGCTGCATGGTTGTACTGCATAAACAACACAGCCTAGGGGCATACGTGAGGACAGTCATGTGACATGGTGCTATTAGAACACTCTATCTTCACACACATGCCTCCCATTGACTCAGCCTTCACTGACCACGCGTGTCCCAAGATCTCACTGTGGGGGTCTTCTCACTGTGGGGGTCTTCTCACTGTAGCTGGCGTTTTAAATGAATTTCAAGCTGCACTTGACACCACTGGTCATATTCAACCCATCATGCAATTATGATTGTGTATATTGAAAATGATATTTCATCAATCGGGATCCTCATTAGCGCATGCCTTAGTAACCACTGGTCTCTTTCTTTATTGATGTCATATTTTAACAATAATTTGCTTTTACAGCGGCTGTAGTGGATTGTTCAGTCGTTTTAATGTTTACAGCCCTATCGTTATCTTGTTAGCCATGACAGAGGAAATCACAGTAACACATTAACTTAGTGAAATTGTTATTGGCTGACTGGTTAAAGTCTCCAGACCTCTCTTTGTTAGAGATGACCCTAATCAAGTCTTGTGATCTTACCTGAGGAACTTCAGCAAGAGGAAATGAAACATGTTCAAAAGCTGTGATGTAGTAGTGCATTTGAATGTCAAGGTTATTTAGAGCATGACTGCTAAATGCAAAACAGGCCACGAATGACATACAAATATTGGTAATTTCTTAAACCAGAGGTTATTAATCATTCACTGAACAGCCCTGTAGCTTAATGCTAACTAACGCTAAGCTTGCACTGAGATTTATGTTTCTTTGCTGGAACCTTCTGTGTCATGACAGTTGCTTTGAATTAAATAGATTAGTGAAAATGATTCGGGGAGGGACATTTTCAGTTCCAAGAAATTTGTTGTAGTGTTAGACTGAAGGAGTCAGACTGCAGGAGATGAGGTGAGGAATCACTAAGCAGTCAGTAATTATTTCTAAATCAATATGGTGACAGGAAAGCTGTGGAGTGCCAAAGTCCAGCCTGTTGGTTTAGAGCAGAATGATCCCGGTGGAAACTCCAGAGCTATGGTGTGGGGATCAGGATTGATTTACAGATGATACCTTTCAGCATTCAACATGCCTATACAGTCCCCATGCACACACACACAAACACACACACACACACACACACACACACATATATGCAGCTTTATACTTGTCTGGCCAATCAATCCCCCCTAATTGTTTTATTCTTATCAAGAATGTGCAGTCAAATACAGTATATACACTTGCAATTGTGAATAATTCCTCATTTATTCTCAAATTAAATACATTTAAAATTGAGCTACTATTTGTTTGCAGAGCCTTTGACAAAGGCATACAGAGAAATACTTCCTGCAGCCATCAATGAGCTTGCTGCATCATTTGAATGGTAATTCGGCCCAATGTTCAGTAGCAACTTGCTGATATTCTTTTGTCTGATTAGTGCCCTCTACCAAATGACATTTATAAACTTTCCTGGCCTATTCAAATCAGTCCAGAACCTCACCATATTTCCTACTTTTTGTGTTTAGGGTTGTTGTCTAGCAGAAATACATATGTTTAATAGAGACACAGTTTTTTGGAACATTGGACTCCAAAACATTTTATTATCATCTTGTTTCATGTTTTCAAGAACCTCACAGCTCTATCAAATCTCCCTCATTTGTGATTGTAGGCAAGGTGTGTTATGAAGTAATTCATTTTGTTGTTAGTAAACAGCGCTAATCTTTATTGCCGAAGAGCTCAATTGGTGTTGCAGTGTTAGACACAATAACATGCTGTGGATTTGCATTTCAATTAATTTGAGAATAAATAGTATTTTTCTTCAAGAAAAGTATGTGGGTGTCTAAATTTGTCCACAGCTGGAGAGTAGGTGTCAGGAAGCATCAGGATCTGACTTAGCTTTTCTGAGAAATGACCTTTTGACCTTTATCACCTCTGGGTTGTAGTTGGTTGGCTTCCCCCATGGAACCTTTTACCCTATTGAAGTTTGGGGTGGGGGTGAAGGTGCAGACAGATGTCTAGCTATGACGGTCAGGGGAGCCATCAAGGGTTGTGAACATTGACAGACCGGTGGCATTTAACATGACATATATCACATGAAGTGGCATATACCCCATATGCTACTTCATGTGATATATGTCATGTTAAATGTCACCCTGCTTATGTAAGCATGTGTATATATAGGCAGAAATTTTACTAGCGCTTCATCCGTCACTAATCTGGTTATGCGCTCCCACCTTTGCTCGCATGATGATCACACACAACAACTGAGGTTATTTTGATAAAAATGACAATGTATTTAAAACATTTAAAAACAAAATCAAACGTGCAACGTGTGGATTACATCCAAATGTAATCATACATTTTTTCAAAAGTATCTGTAATCCGACTACAATATTTTAGTTGGTAACGTAACGGATTACAGTTACTGTAACGGATTACCAACATGTAAAAGATTACTTGTAATCAGTTACTCCCCAACTATGTGTGTGAGTGTTGGAACCCAGTATAGAACTTAGTCTTAATGTTGTGCAAGCAATAAAAAACAATCAGAAACATAGTCTAGATGCTGTGTGAGTGCTGCAATAAAAACCTTGTCAAGATACTGGCTGATCGCTGGGACAGTCAGATAGAGGTTGATGTTGCGTGAGCAAATGCAGAAACATTTTGATGTTGTTTGAGTGCTGTGACACAGACATTGGTTGATTGTCCTTGATTTTGGTTAATTGTTCGACCACATTCAGAAATGTTCTTGAGGTTGTGCGAGATTCTCTCCAGTAGACCAATATAATATCTGACTCTATTTAGGCAGGATTTTGGCTCCCTGCTTGAGAGCATGGGTTGATTGGTACAGCGTTGGAGAACAGCTGCTACCAAACCAAGTGTAAAATAATAACAAATTGAGCCTTGGGTTTGTGTCTGAACAGCATGCAAATGTACACTTGTTTAAGATACATGTAGGCGTATGGAGTCCGTGTACCGCCTTCCATTCTGCCAGTTACATTAAATCAGAAAGAGAAGAAAATATGCATGACTGGGCCTTTTTTAAATCACTCTTTTTAAGAAGCAGGCCTGCCCTGCAATATGCTTCCAGCAGAAAATACTACAATATATAGTACTTATTAAGAATAATTTCAAAACCTGACACGTAACATAAATTGTGGACTTCGAAACAACCCAGCTGCAGGGTTAATCTGTAACAGAGTTTCTCAACACTGCTCCTGGGCGCCCCCCTGCCCTGCATGTTTTAGATCTCTCCCTGATCTACAGCTCCGGAAAAAAATAAGAGACCACTGCATCTTTTTCTTTCCTTTCCAAAACTGTTGAAAAGGAATGTTTTGAGAGAGGAATAGAAGCGTCCTATTTGCAATGGTCTCTTAATTTTAACCCTTTTGTTCCTCACTCAAAACTTTCCTTTTTGACTTTTTTGGAAAGGAAAGAAAAAGGTGCAGTGGTCTCTTAATTTTAACCCTTTTGTTCCTCACTCAAAACTTTCCTTTTTGACTTTTTTGGAAAGGAAAGAAAAAGGTGCAGTGGTCTCTTAAGTTTTTTTCCGGGCGCTGTATAACATTTGAATGGATTAGGGGGATGTTCGTTAGATGAAGCAGTGTTTCAAACTGGCTGTGAGACTCAGAGAGGAAGAGACAGCTCCCCCCCCTGAGTGTGGAAGCTGAGAGACAGTGGTGTGTGAGAGAGGGAGGGGTAGGACTGTCTGAATGACATGGGGAACGATGGAGAAAGGGGAGAATGCACCTTCGCAGGCATGCAGTTCAGTCAGTCAGCCGTCACCCATTGATTACCACACCAGTCCAAACTCCCCGTCTCCACCCCCGTCCTCTCACCCCCGTCCTCTTGAGGGCATCTGCAATCCCGTTATGAGACTCATGAATAGGTTATGGAGATGCCCATGACACCGCTGCAGCTCACTTCACTTCCTTTTTAAGATGTGGATGAAGTGTGATGTGGAGGCAACCACGGCACCTCTGTGAGTGGACCTAGCTTGCTTTGAACAATAGGTCAATTACAGGTGATTCTGGTTGTCATTAATTGTGACTTGAAAATTAACATATGATGAATAACGCATTTTCAAAGTTTTGCGGGCAGTGTTTACATCCTGTTAGTGAAGCAGATCGCTACCGGCCATGATACTGCATATCAGTATGCCAGTCCTCGTGGCTCGTCCTTGGGCCTGGAGATATCCCAGAAGCCTTCTCTTCACCGCACTTAACTCCACTGGTGGGTCGAGGATCTCCGCTTCATTCAGCCAATTCTCCTCCAGCTTCTCTGTCTTCCCCCGTGGCGGTGAGCGAAGGAGGTGATAGAAAGTTCATTTCAGGATTACTCCTCGGCTTGGAATAGCCGCAGGGGCGGAAGGCATAGCTGCTCGCTAACAAAGAGAGAATTATGAACATATTATGAATCCCTGTGAAACCAGCCTAACAGAGACCGGCAAATCACTGATACCCATCTGCTACCCTGCTAATCAGCTGAGGAGAGAAGAAAAGCTGCTTGGTTTTCCTGGACGAAAGGTGACAAAGACAGTGTGATAGAGAGACAAAGGCGGTGTGTGAGACTGTAAGTAGGCCCCTCGGCCACTGGGTAAAGAGTGGCGAATCGTCCAAGTGCTGATAATTCAAGTGCTCACCCAACGTGTTGCCCTGCTTGTCCTGACTACTCACATTTGCGAAATACTCTTTGTCGCTAGGGACGGATACGATGCTCAAGGCTCGCTCACTTTCCTCCAGTGGCCTGTTTATTTTGCAGTTGTGATAACATCACTCCCGACAGGCACAAAATAAATGAATAGCATACATAATAACTTCTAAACATGCACAGGAGGTAGCCTAATGTTTAGAGTATCTGATCTATGATGATGACAATATGGAAAATCTGTCGTTCTGTCCTTGACCAAGACTGTTAACTCTAATTTCTTAAATTGTCTGCTAAAAAGCTGAGTAAAATATACACTCAAAGATTTTGACCACATAATATATATTGCACAGAAACTAGACTAGTTTTCCATTCAAGCAATTGTATTCTAGCATGTTACCTAAAACAGCTTCATGCAGTCTAGCATAACCTGTCTCCTAGACCAATCTTCAGCCCAGGGTAAACAAAGCACTAAAATGTATATTCATAGCCCATTTGTTTGTGAGAAAATTTGAATATGAGAACATTAGGTTTAGACTTTCTCAATCCAAAATGATTAACCGGAAAATAACAAACACAATAGTTGCGCTAGACTGTTAATTGTGTAATTAGGCTGGTAGTTGCATAGAGCTGGACAACACAATGAAAACCTGCACTAAGCAAACTCAGCCCTTTTCCTCATTATTAATGTGTTATACTTTCTCTGTCCAGTAGTCTATATTTAAAATAAAATTCATATGAATAAGTAGACCTACAGTGCAAGGTTGCTGTAGTTTAACCAGGGTTTTGCCATTTTACAACATAAATTAGGTCAGACCTTAAAACAAGGAAAATCATGCGAAGTAATTTGGCTGGTCTTCCCTTTGACTTGAGGTTATTTCCCGACAGAAATGTCTTTGTCCACTTTTCCCCCATGTGCATTTCTGGTGTCTTTTTAATAACAGCAATAATCCCGGTCTCAGGGATGAATAAAATGTATGTTTGTTTGGCTGCTTATCTGGATGTCCAATACACTGCAGAATAAAGTCACCCAGAAGGTCCAAACATTTATTAATCTCTTTATATTTGGAAGATAGTCAGACATAATCAGAATCACCTTTATTTGCTGTGTACATTTACATAATAACAAGAATTTCAACATATAGGGACAGAATACACAAAATCTACTAAGTTCACATACAGTTTCATACACTGTGCTATACGCTACACAGACACCCTCAACACACACTGCTGATCGCTATCTGATATGAATCTGCCGTGTGTTCTGACTTGACGGCGAATCTCAGGCAGAGCCGGTACCACTAGACTTGGGTTGAAATTCATCGACAACACCACACCGTATATAGACCCAGGCTGTGTGTCCGTCCCTGTTCACAGTTTCAGATCAGTCACAGTCGGGTGACACAACGTGACCTCTGACCTTACTCTCCTGAGTATTGACCTTGTCCTGTCTGGTCGCCAGCTGGCTGGGGAGGGGGAGAGGGGGAATTCACAGCACCAACCACGCCATCTTTTCACCATACCCGACTGAGATTAACGACACAGCTAATCCCCATTACGGTTGTTGCTCTCAGCGTAACGGCGGTCTGATGTGGCCCCACGCCAAGGGCGGGAATTCTCAGGCTGTAATTATTGTGGTATTTATCACTCGGCAACAGGCTTGTCCCATCCATTCACCGCCCGACTCATGGCGGACCGTCTACTCCTTGCACATGGGCAACGGATCCGGCTTTGGCTCTGAAACAATGGGTCAGAAGATGCAGTCAGGTTCTTTGCCTAGCTAATAGCCTGTTGATGGGAAGTAATGAAGCAGATGTTAATGCATTATTAGGGGGATGGGCGAGTCGGCGGTGGACGGCGTCCGTCTGCTGTCTCTCCCCATTGGAGCATCTGCTCTGAGGATTGACAGATGCAGAAACAGGGAGGAGGAGGAGCGGTAAGGAGGTTGGAGGGAGAGAACGTGCTAAAGTCTCAAAGGTCACAGAGGATGAGATAGTCATTATAGACCCAGTGAGACCTGTCATACAATAAGGAATGTCTATCATCTTTTGATATCATCACATTTACAAAATGTTTTCCTAGACAGGTACATCAAAGATTTGTATAGCAGTGTGTAGTACAACTTTAAGTGGTTCACTCTGTGTAGCCAAGCTATTTATACTATGGGTGGGGCTGTCTACTGAACAGAAACTTGGCACATACAGTGAGGTTATTTTCAGATACAACAGTAAGCAAAACTGCATTCTACGGTGCATTTATAACTGCAGATAAATACCAGGTAAGAATGCAGAAAATCACCGCTAATCACCACTTTGCTTAGTCATGTTGGGAGTGTACCACCACTATTCACCACGTTGCCACACAGAATCCTGTAATACTGTTCTAATAGCGGGCTGCAGAACAATGGTTAGCTATTAGAGCAGAGACAGCCACACAGACAGCCGGGCGCACCATCGCACACTCAAAACAAACACTCGTACAAGAGTTGCAAATTGTATGATCCTATTGTCTCAGTTTTTTGGGCAGTTTTAATTCATTTGTTTTGCTGACATAAAATATTTATGTTAACATTCCAATTATAATTTTTTGTTATAATTATAATGTGGTAGCAGGGTATCCAATTGATTTACTATACTGTGTCTATATATGTAAATATTTTGGTGGAGCCCCTCAATCTTAGTCAGTTGATGTTGACCCAAGAGTTAGTTTGTCTGTTGTTGGACTTGGGTCAGTCAGCTTCTGTTGGACCTAAGAGTTTGTCAGCTGGTGTTGGAGTCCATCAGTCAGTCAGTTAACTGGTGTTAAACTTAGGGATGAAAGACTATTGTGTCCCTTAACTTCTTGTGTTATCAATGGACCAGCTTCCTTATTAACTTGGATCTGTGCCCCAGTGTGGTTTGGCTGATTCTCCATGGTCGACTGGAAGGCCCGGCAACGGGTGGTGAAAACCGCCCAGCACATCACTGGTACCCAGCTCCCAAACATCGCAGACCTCCAGCGCTAGCAGTGTCTGCATAGGGTGCGTGGCATCATCAGAGACCCTTCACATCCATGCCACAAACTGTTTGCCCTCCTCCCATCAGACAGGCGGTACAGGTTTCTTCCGGTTGTTACATGTACATGTCAACCTCGGGAACCTCATTGCTGCTATCCCTACATTTCCAGGCGGTTCGAATGTTATCATTGGATTGAATGGGCGTTATCAGTGTTTATCAACCTCATAGATATGGGTCAGAAGGGGCCTGTTACGCCTACTGGTAGGCTCAGAAGGCTGTTATCATCCATTCACATGGTTAATTTACTATTTAGATCATTTAGAATTGACTAAATGATCACAGTTTAACCCTAGCCCTTACCTGTACACTTCCGGTTAGCGGCGACCTGGATTCGTCTGGGATCTGGAGTCTTCTCGTGTATTTATCTGTGATTAACCATGCAAATGGATGATAACAGCCTACCAGTAGGCGTAGCAGGCCCCTTCTGACCCATATCTATGAGGCTGATAACCACTGATAACGCCCATTCAATCCAATGATAACATTCGAAGTGGGTGACATTTCAGTTGCACATGCTACCTTACACTTCCAGTTTGCCTCGATTGCACAGATAGAATTGCCATTTGAACTTGCATTTGCTTCATCGCACAACTATTCATTTCCCACATAACATATATATACATTATATTTGTACATGTTCTGCCCTCATCTATTTGCCTTCATTACACATCTACACATCTACACATTCCACTTGAAACATACACTAAACGTAATATTTGTACATTTCCTGCCCTCTTCTGTTTGCACTTCTGGTTAGATGCTAACTGCATTTCATTGTACTGTACTTGTACAATGACAAAAAAGTTGAATCTAATCTAAATGAATGCTAGCATCACAAAAAAACATTTGCCATCAAAGTAAAAAATATATTGAATTTCCTAATTCTTTTGCAGGGAAATGCACATTGTATTGTTGAAACTAGCACAAAAATTAGGACATTTATAAAGAAATTTAGTTTTTCTAATTAGTTTTTAGCAAAATGTTTGGTAGAGAACTGTTTATTCATGTGTACTTCCCTGTCAGCTGAGATGTGAAGTCCAGTTAGCCTCTCTCTTACTCCCCATGTCAACTCTTTCTCTCTTTGTATTTGTGCATGGCTGGCTGCATCTAAAGCGTGTAGGGGACACAGTATGTCAACATGAGAGCTGTTGGAAAAAATGGGTCTAGGTTCAAACAGGAGGCGCTTGACTTAAGTGTCAGAGGAGCAGAGGACATGTGTTTGGCTGTGAGAAGCACTCTGAGGCTCTCTAAGGGCCCACAGAGAGAGGTGAGAGGGAGAGGTGTATTGAACGGCACACAGCCTTCAGGCTTAACCTGGCCCCTCGTGAAAGGAGGAAAACAAAGAATGGTCTGTATGTGGCGTCCAAGAGAACGTTCAGCGGAAGAGGAGGTCAGACATTGTCACTGTCTGAGAAAAACCATTTAACACGCAATACAATTTAGATTGTATTTAGTTTTATTGGAAACATTAAGTCCTCTCAATGTGCTTTGCACATTTTATTATTTTATGATCAAGGAAAATAACTGTTAACTTTCATGTAATTTAGGTCATGGTCTTTTTTTTTTCCAGATAACCCTTTCCTCGTGTATATGCGTTCATATATGTTTTCTATATTGTACGTTCATGTCAGGGTTGTTTTTTTTTTTGCTGTGTGGTGGAGTGTGGTATTAACAGAACCAAACAACCTAGGCTAAAAGCATGAAAAACACAAATAACAAAATATGCAAGAGATGTAGTTAGGACAATGAACTTTACCGGAAATAATTTTATTTCATATTTTACTTTGAGAATCCTTTAATTGAAGTCAAGTGGACACCTTTGAAATATGGTGTTTTGTTTTATACAAAGTCACCAGTCATTTCTAATTTGAAAATACATTTTAACATCTGTTTGGCCAAAGCAAAAAGAGCATAGGTAGTTGGTCTAAATAGCACTTAAATTCTTGCGTCATTGCAGCAACTCCCAGGAGGCTTGGTGTAGTCAAAGATTAGACCTTGCTGCTTCTTATCAAACGGCTCGCTCAACCAGGAAGTAATAGCCATCGCATACACACTTGGAAGAAAATGTATTCCCTGACCAACAACCACGATTGAGCTAGCATGCGCCAAGCCTACCAAAAGTAATGTATTTTTCAGATACCCCTAGAAAACTCTCATGAAGATGTGCAAGGGCTAATACCTGTTTCTCTGTGTGTCTTTCTGGAGGGGCAGAAAGACACACAGAGACAGTTCAACAGGCAAACAGAAATGTGGGCAGGCTGTCTTTCAGTAAGTAGTTCTTATCATCTGACACCCCTGCCTCTGGACCAGTCTTCATCAGTTATCTCCCATTTGGGAAATCCAGAAAAAATTCATTGGGTTTAACAGGGTATCAAATGTAAATTCTGGTTCCTGTTTGTACTGGCAGGACAGTTTTATAGAGCATCAATGGAGAGATTGACAAACAGCAGGAACACGTCAGGACTTTTTTTAATGTTTTTTGTATGTGAAACATTTTTCTGTCCTTGAGCAAGACAGTTAATCCTAATTCCTCTCTAAAGACCCCATGTGCCAGACTCCAGCACCTCTACAATTTGGGTTACAAACAAAACCTTCTTATCAATTGACAACTAAAATAGTGTGATTCTTATACACTCATTAATCCTTCCATTTGTTCTGGAATTTTAAATCGGTTAGGTGGAAGAAACAATATTGGTTAGTCCTTTGTGCATCATCTTCACACATTTAATCTCTATATATCTAAACATAGTTGAATATATGAACTTTAATATGCCTTTTAGTATAAAATTCAATTACACAAGGGCCCAATTGTGTTTCTCTTTTTTTTGCAGTGCCCAGCTTGCAAGTAATTATCTAAATGAAATCCATAGAGTCAGGGAGCACAGAGCATTCCAATAACTGTTAATAGAGCACTATTTTTGATGCCCAGACATTTATAGTGAACAGACAGAATACGGTCCCCAGTTTGATGTATGATTGACACCCATTTCCCATTTGACACGGTTCCAAAAGTAACTAAACTGTGGCTCTTCTGCTGTTATATCAAGTGGGCGATCATACAAAAAGGTAATGGATTAACACCTTTACCCTGTTCATGCACCCTTCAACTGTTGTGGTTCATGACTTCCTGTCTGTCAACTCCCTAAGGCGTGTCATATGACGGCCAGTCAGTGAGTTGTTATGACAAGAGAAGGTTACATTGGTCAACTACGCTGTCAAATTTCATTAACATTTCCTGAATGAAGAAAGACGGACAGCAGGATTGAATAAGTCTTATGTGATCCTCGCTGAACCCCGATGCATGCTATGAACTCAGTGTCTCATCTAACACCTCTGGTCAGTGAAAGCCGGTAACCTTTCAGCGCTTTGCGGTGTCCTGTGCATGAACAGGCACACTCCTACCGGGCTCCTCCGAGGGATCGGAAGGTGTGAAGACTTGGAGTTAGTTTTGCGCTGGCCGGTTGTTTCTTATGACCCGGCTGTGGAGGGAACTGTGCTCATTCTTGGACCTATAGGTCTGACTGGTTCAGTCTGGTCTGTCTTCCTATCCATCTAGCTGTCGAGAATTGACCCGAGCCTCCCGTGGGCCAGCCAGCCTCGCATTTGACCTTTCCGCTACAAGGTGTGATCTTTCAGGCAACCTACGCATTATTCGCTTTAGACTCGATACAACTCATGACCTTTCTGGTGATGGATGGATGGATGAAGGGATGGGGTTGCTTGTCAGGGGGTGGAGTTTCAAATGTCACAATCAACCTGAGGTGGTGTCTTATTGTATGCAGAGGGGGATGTATTATTTTTATTTTTTCTAATGAGCTATTGAGTCAAAAGTTTGTGTTGTAATATGCAGCTGTTGAACAGTCACTGTAGCAGCCAGCCTAAGGCAACACGCATACCTGAACAATCTGAGCGTTTGATACCGTCTAGTGGCAGTGACACATGGGTTGACTTCAACGGCCCAAGGTGCCAATACAAGAAGCCGTCGTGTAATGGTTTAATACCCAGCAAGCTGCTGTGCGCAGGCGTCTCTCGTCATCTCAAGTGAACAGATCTTCTGCTGCCAAGTTGACAGGCTTGGCTGTGAGCTGAAATGTAAGTGTGTTGCCTTGCTGGGTCCTTGTCTCTTCAGTTAGTTATGCATGTGTTTACTGTCTTGATAAGAGATGGAGGGTTTATGGCTTGTTATGGCTTTTTGTACTTATTCATGCGGGCTGCACTTTTCAAAACAGAGCGGTGCTGTGGTGTTGTTCGAACCAGATGTCTGTGGGGTTACTGTTGAGTTCCTATTCAATCAAAACGGGCTTCCAGTACCACAGGCTCAGTCAAAACAACATTCCTCCTGAATGGGTGTTGCGTTTGCTCGGATGTCCTCGTTCTTTTGGTTTTACACTTTCAATGCGGTTTTACTGAGGGGCATGAATCCACACAGCTTGCTTTCTTTCAGCGAGAACAACAAAAAAAAGAGGGGATGTTTTGAGCCATTCCCCTCGACCTGCCAGAGTTCGGTTGAATAGGGGCCCTGTCCGTCCTCTCTGTGAATCGAACCCTGCAGTAAGCACATTACATGGAGACAATAGAGTGCTGATGTGCCGGTCTCGATGTCTGAACAAAGCACGGGGAGGCAGCGGAAGAACAGGGTGGATGTGGCCGCAGCACTTTTACTGTGGAAATGGATTAGAGCAAGCGCAATTTAAATGGCTTCACTATAGGAATCGCTGGTCAGGTGTTGCCCTTGTGGGGCCAGTATATGGTCAGATAAGCTCCTCTCTTATCCCCTCAGTGTGCTTTGTTTTTACAGACAGAGAGAGCACCAGCGCAGACAGCCTCAATCTCTGTGGGGTTTTTAATGGCATATCATATTAAGTAGGCTAATTAATTAAAATCAACAGTGTGAGATAAACACGAAGCCTAAGGGGGAATGATATGTGGGTGATACACTGTGTGCATTTTCTCGGTTGGCTAAAAGTAAGCAGGTATGGATAAATAGCAGGGGTGTCCAGGCAAAATAAATAACAGGGGTAGGCTGATAAAACTGATAAAACATGAGTCTATCACAAGCAATTAAAAACCTAATGCCATGAAAACTACTAGCAACTACACCAGTATTAAACATTGACTTCAGCTGCATATTAATTAGCAAATTGATTTGAAAACAGGCAGTATTGATCGAAAATGCATAGTGGTTGGTTCAGCAAGAAATGTGTTAAAAGGCAGGGGACAGCTAATGTCTGAGATTAAGACATACACCTACTACAGTGGACACATCAATTCAGGCAACAGTGGTCGTGGTCTTAATGAAACTTGTACAGTGTCCTTACACTTTTTGTTACCTGATGTATGTCTCTTTCCATTCATCAAATGACGGATGGATCTCACGGTTTGAATGCTGGAATCATTGAGACAGTGGTCAAATGTGCTCCGTGAACTAAAAAGGAGCGACTTTTGAAGTGGTTTCTTGACAATCTAATGAAAGAATCATGTTGTCACGTTTATGTCATACTTCGTGGTAATACATTATAAAAATTGACTTGAAATAGGCACATGGAGATCACAGGTTACTAGATTAATAGGGATTATATGTAATGTATATCATTTTATGATTACCCAAATAAAAAACATTTTGGGGGCGGAAAAGTGTGCATTTGTCAGTGTGTTTTTGAAAGGTACGGGAGAGACATTAATACCCATTTAAATCCCACTCCAGTGCCTTCTCTGTGAGTAGGAGTACCCGCCATGATAAACCAAGTCTTATCGTCCCTCGGAAACATAAACCTTTCATCACCACATTCTCCCGTCTCTGACAAGGGCTTTACATTGAGATTGGGAGAGAGAGAGAGAGAGAACACGCAGGTGCCTGAATCAACTCCTCACACAAATCATTGGACGCTGGAGGGGAGAGGCTGTCAGACACACTCTATCATGGAAGCCAAACACAGGGAGAGAAGGCTTGAGGGATGTGAAGGTGTAGGCATGGTGGCAGGCGTCCGCTGTCTAATTCTCCCGTATGAATGCAAAGCTGTCATTTTATCTGATGCTGGCGCTGCGCTTACAACGGGGGTTGTGAGATTCGCGGCTCTCTCGGGCTTGTGAGGGAAGCGAGCCTTTGCACTACACACACAAAGGCCTTCTAAGAAGAACAGCTTGAAAGGCGCACACAGTTAATCCCTCAAACGGCCTCGCATCCAGCCAGCCTCATGTGTTCTAAAAGGAGAGGATTACCTAAGGACAATTGCGACAGACTTACATGTTTGTCTTTAAAAGTAGTAGAGAGTCAGTTGTTAAAAATGTCATTGTGTTAGCTGGGAGTAGAACTCTAGACCCTGCACTTGAAAAGCTGTTGCCACATTAATCATAGTCCATTTACTGAATTCATTTGGGTTTGGATTTTATCAACCATGACCCTTTTGCTTCTTTACCAGAATCTGATTAACTCTTCGATACTATCTAGCGTTTTCACAGTTGCAAACTAGTGTTAGCGCAGTTGCTTAAACATCTGAGGGAACAGCTAACATATTAGCTGTTAATGTCAACCTTTAGTAATGTGCTGAGGTTAATCAGCATATGCTGGGGAAACTCATCTTCATGCAGATAAAAAAATGGTATCCAGGAGTTAATCCAACTAGGGAAGCAGATAAAGGGCCTCACTGCCAATGTCCTGAATGATCCCTTTAATTTAAACCAATCCTTTCTAAAGTTACAGTGCTTTTGTCCGCGCTCCCTACACGCTCTGCCATTAAAATAATCTTTCTGTCTGAGAGTTCACTCTGACGTCGGATCAGTGAGTCAGTCCTAGTCCACAGACCTCTACTGCCCTACCTCACTCAACCGTATCCCCTGATCAGTCCAGCCATCCATCTATCTATCCAGCCAAACCTTTAGCCTACGCTGGCCCCAGTCAGGCTGCCGGACTGGAGGGAGGAGGATGGTGACAGACCCTATTACAGGAGAGAAGTTGGGGGGGGGGTGATGAGACCGCAGATCGCTGACGCCCAGAGGATCAGAGCAGTGTTCCTGCCCTGCCTCAATCTCTCATTAACCTCCCCTCCCGACTTCACCCGGACCACCAGCAACTCCCCAGACCCCTCTGTCCACACCTCCCACTTATTGCCGTCCTAATCACGGCCTCACATTAACTGCCCCGAAGGGAAGATGCCAGATAAACCAAGGCATCAGCAGTTTCAGTGTAAGACCAGCTGTGGTACATTTTTGTTTCTCAGGTCATTTTTTCACTCACATGAGATTCACTGGAAATCAGGGTGTGGTTGTCCTAAGTGTGATAAATAAAAAGCACATTAAATGCAGCACTTGGCCGGAGTGGTAGTCTATTGCAAATTATGAATGGAGGCAGTCATTTGGGGCTTCATGGTATAGTTTATTTTCCCTCTGGCATCACAAATGCCTTTGTCAGTTTGACATGGCTAATTTCCATATAACCAAAGACCAATGTGCCTGGGGTGGCCAGGGGTGTTGTTGTGGCTTATTGTTTAACATAATACACTGGATTAAACTGTGCCCTGTTAGCAGGCGTGGATCGATTAAGTCCTGAGGTCTTGTTGTGTGGGTAAGGTCTCTAAACCAGACTGCTGTTGACAGTAAGATTTATGTTTTGCTCACTCCTTTGTGACAGTATGGATGTGCTCTGGTGTTGTCCTGAGCCTTGCCTACTTCCTCCCAGCTTTGGGAGATCTCTGGAAGGCCCAAAAAACTCCAGAGGCCTCAGTGTGTGAAGGACTGATCCGAGATTGTTAAGAGAAGCCCCAGGAGATTAGCTGAGTTCCGGTTACTCTTCTGAACAACTTTGCTCAATGTCTTGATAGCTTGCACTCCACACTGTATTGCGACACTAATAGGTTCTGGTGCACACACACACAAAAACACTGTTAATGTTGTAAGCTGTGTGAACATAATAACACATCCAAGTATTCGCTTCCATGCAAATCACCAGCCCAAGTGATGTGCTTGACCGCTGACGCCAACAGAGACTGGACGTGCAGCAACACTGGACATTGTCCTCTGGCCTCCGGATGTCCATGTCTGTCTGTGGCTAGCAAATAGCCAATTTAGCAACAGCCAGAGTAGCTCTGTGGTAGAGGCATCTCTCTCTCTTTTTTGTTTTGAAAATCTGAATCTTTGTTCACTTAGTAAATGTACATAACCTCCGAACCCTGACCCATGTGTCTCAGTGCCAGACCCTACATTATCCATGCATTACCATCCATGTAGTTACCTCGCCATTGCCACACAGGAACTGGAAAGCTTCTGAGGATTATAATTCCATGGACCTCTGCTCCACTTGCTCCGCTTGGCCGAGCCGTGTGTTGGCTAAGTCCAAGGACACGCTACTGGCGTGCGCCGCTGGACATGTAGGTCAGACAATTTAAAACTGTGGCAATTTTTTTCAGCTCGCAAGGCAGCTTCGCCTGCACAGATGCTGGCAAGGTTACAAACACAATAGAGTCCTGACAATGTCCATTCTTCACAATGTCTTCCCTTGCAACAGGTCATTTTCTCAGAGAAGGTTGCTATACATACAAACAGCAATCAGCGCATGGAGCAATGAACTTGCATTTAATGATGCAGCAACTCTTGCAATAGCTATTCGAGGAGTTAGATGAGTTCTCTATGTACTCTCTGGATGACAAAATACCACTGATGTCCTTTCGCGCTTCTAATGTCCTTTCAGTGTAATTTATCTAAAGCTGAAGGCCAATTTCAACATTTTGCGGTATACACATTTTTTTTTCTCCCACTGTCTTTGTTCTGAGCGCCAGAGGCATAGAGACAGTACATTAGGCCTAATGTCATGAAGGAGATGGATGGACAGCACTGGGGCCGGATGGACGGCGCTGATGCTTGATGCTAACAGAAGTCATACAGGCGACTGGCCTAGCAGAGTAGAAGCTCTGGCACGCAGGGGGAGGAGGATGCGGAAAGGGGGGTAGACATTGATTCATTTCGGGTCTCCCCCTGACTTATGGGACGACACGAGGAGAGGGCTGTTTCAATTTCAGCCTCACGCTCTACATCTCCTCTGAGCTGTTCATCATCATGAGGAGGGAAGGGGAAGAAAGGGAAACGCCAAGCTCTTCCTTTCAGTCACCGCCTCCCATCACTGTTCAGGTCGTCATTTTATGTCAGTTTCACACCTTATGAGGAGCGGACATTTTAGGCCCACCCTTTGCTTTTGTTTGTGGCTGCTAGAGAGAGGCTTCACCACTGCACTCGAAACATAAGTATGCAGACACACGGGGCTTCCACTCCCCACTCAAACCTGCCAGTGAAGTCTTTTAAATCCTGTATCCCCTCAGCTCTGGAATTTCCCATCTTTCACTCTGCTCTGCTCTGCTTGGCTGTTTCTTGTTTTATCTCTCACTCTGCCCCCAGCATCCCTGCTGCTCTCAATGGAAAGAGGTAAAAGGGATGAGAATATAAGAGATCCGAACGCAGACAGAAGGGGTGACCAGAGAGGAGAGAAACACCAGAGGCCCATTAACCATTTATGGGCTAATGGGAATGACATGGGTTTTAGTTATTGATGCTGTAACCGGCTGTTTTTCTTGCACAGTCTCCAGGGGTCCGCTGTATAGTTTTTATTGCACAGTTGTTTTTCATTTAAGAAATAAAGTGACTATTTACTGGGGTTAAGTTCCTCCTAAGGATAATATTTGGAATGTAAACTTAAATGTTTGTTTGGATGATTTTGGTTACCTGCAGTTTCTCACCGGTGGGTGGATGGGTTGGAGAAAGGGATGTATAATGAACCATTGATAAGGTGATTGTCTGGTTGACTACACACTGTGGATGTTACAAATCTTGCTGCTATCTGAATAAGATTTCATGAGACGGCCTGCGGTTTTAGTCTCTGCATGGCAGGATAAGCAGTCATGGAGATAGGCCTTCTTAATCAAACAGCAACTGTGGGGTCTCATTTATCAATGGTGCCCTGAGGAAAATACCTCAACAAATTAACATATGTCTATCAATGAATATAGTCACATACCAATGAAACTACCATTACAATTTCTTAATCTCAACAGTTTCTTCTCTCATTGAACACATAAATCACTGGAGTCCGAAACTACGCTAAAGGCAACATTTAAAGAATGAAGATGCTTGTAGTCTTTCAGGGCATTCCAAAACAGGGGGTCATGAATCCAATGGAATTTAGACTTACAGTTAGGTTTAGAAATATTTGGACACTGACACAATATTCATAATGTTGGCTCTGTACGCCACCACAATGGATTTGAAATGAAACAACCGAGATGCCATTGAAGTGCAGACTTTCAGCTTTAATACAATGGGTTGAAAAAAAATATCGTATTAAACATTTAGGAATTGCAACCATTTTCATACAGAGTCCCCTTATTTCAGGGACTTAAATGTAATTGGACACATTAACACAATCTTATATACAATGTTAATTTTTAATATGTTGTGGAGAATCAAATGTATAGGGGTTTCCATCCACGTCTTGCAGCTACTCCTGCTGCAGCTGCTTCACTCAACAGTTCTTAGCTCCTCTGCCAACAGGCTGACTGACTGTCAGCGTTGTTGTAACTGGGAGTGTTACTCAGCCCAGTCAATTCTCTTCTCCGCCTGTGCCACCCCAAATGGTGGAACCAGCTTCCCTTTAAAGTTAGGTCAGGGGAGTCCTTCCCTGATTTCCCGTAAACGACTGAAGCTGTACCTTTTATCTCAAATAAGTCCACATGGCTCTGCGCACTCTTCCTGAGCTGTCATTGTTGCGATTCTTTGTCTGTGGTTGTTTTTATTTAATGTCTAGAGGCCCAGACAATCTCATAATAGAGGGAAGAGGGCCACTAAAAGTAGGCTGACTGCTTAGCTGTCTCATAGCATACATCATCCAGTCCAAAATGACAGACATTAATCACATACATCGAGTAACATTAATCTCTGAATGAATAGAACCGTATCGCACCTCAATACCATTATTCCCTTTTATTCCCCACCCGTTCTTTCAGTGCTGCATTTTTAGGGGTTTACGTTAATACCTGCGGATCTCTGTGCAAAAAGTATGGCTATATATAAAACAACACCTTATTTCCTAAGCACTTTCCCTTTAGGCCTTAATCCATTTGGCTTGGGCTGAGTAACACACAACTTGGGATACCTACAGTATGTGTGTGAACCATTGCAGAGAGGGGAGCCTTATCTTATTTTCTGCCATGTAAAGATCCAAAGGTTTTAGTCTCTGTTGTCTCTCTGGCGCTGTCCTTTTTTCCTCTATCTGTCTCTCTTTCTTCTCCTTTCTCTCTCCCTTTCTGTCTCATATCTAAATTACAGTCTGGCCTTCTGGTCAGGCCCCCTGATTGATGGGCCATATTAAACCCTGTCTGGAGGACGTCTGGGGAAGGCAGGAGGGTTTGAAAGGAGAGCGTAGGAGTGAGCTGATGGATGGCCTGAGGAACAGTCCTTACCGCACACGTCACAAGCCCCTCGCCAACCCCCCGGGAGACGTATCGACGTGTTACCTCATAGGCATCCAGTGTGTTCGACTGGGGTGGAGAGGCGGGGCAACGGGAGGAAGTAGCATGGACCACAGACAATATTACCCGTCTACGCTCAGGGAATAAGGAGTTAAGGTGTCTAGAAAGGAAAAGAACAAAGGAGACGCTTCATGTAGAGCAGAGAGAGAGAGCGGGTGTGGGATGGGGAATCTCTGATCGAGAGGAACTAATTAGCCAGACAGAAAGGAAGAGCCTTTTCAGTAACCCTAGGGGGTGGGAGAGGAGGGGGCACCTTAAGAGAGTGAGATTGACAGTAATACTGTACGTGATGATGTGTTGAAGAGTTATGTATGAGCAGTGGAGGTCTGCTCAGCCTCACAAAACCAACCTTATTGGGTGATCTCCTAAATGGGTATTACAATTGATTGGAGCATCATGTCCTGGTGTTAATTATTGATCTGGCCCGCAGCGCTAAGGAGGAGTGACGGTGAGAGAGCTCACGCATCTGTTGCATCTCTACCTCAGAAAGGCATCGAATAACAAGTAACCTTTGTTTTTACACATTGCTTGTGTTCTATGTAGCGCATTTGCACTACAGCCGGTTTCTGTTAGTCTCCAATACACATCCAATTCATGTCTGTCACATCCACATACATTCATGTGAAAAGTTGTCTTTTTCTATTTGGACATATGGATGTTTTAACAAAATTTCAACCAGCCATTGATAAAGGTAGACAGATTTAACAAATCATATAAAACAACATAGAAAACCATTTATGCAATAAACAATAAACAGAAATGAGAGTTCCTTATACAGAAAAATGTTATACACCCCTACATTTACCATCACATGAAATGACAAATAATACAATCAGTTACACCAAATCATGTGCAAATGATTACAAAATAATTACAGAGAAACTTTGTAGGGTTCTGCCTTCCATAAAAATGTGAAACTTGTTCAGGTATGGGTGTGTGGTAACACATCTTGCCAAGATCAAACACTATTAATCGGAGGCCTTCAGAAGAAAGATCGGACTGGGAGGGATTACAAAGCTATTTCCAAGCAATTTGAAGACATAAGACAAGTTATCCCACCAGATTCAGCCGAAGAGCTGACTAAGAGATGCCCATAGAAGCTTCTAATAACCCCAAGGTAACATAAAGGGATATTCTGACCTATTGTCACAGTCAATGGTCATCTACTGTAATGGCCTGGTCAACTTGCCATAATTGAGCCAACCATGAATTTCATATTGTACCAGAGAATTGTTCAGGAGAATGGTTAGGCCATCTGTTAAAAAGCTGAAGCTAAACTGAACATAGGTCACGCACCTGAACTATGATCCAAAACACAGGTTATGGAATGGTTTGACACATAGCCCGGATCTCTATCCTATCGAAATGCTTTGGGGGTCTTGAAAGGGGACTTGAATGCCCAAGAACATGATAAAATTGAAGCAGTACTATAAAGAAGAGTGGGCAAACATTCCTCACAGTTGATGTAAGAAACTGATAAACAGTGACAAGAAATAGCTACATTTTTTTTTCTAGCCAAAAAGGAGAACACCAGATATTGAACCTGGACTTGCACTTATTTTTCCACACAATGAAGTTGCATTTCTGTTGGTTTTAGCGTGAGTATAATCTTTGATTGTCATTTTTGCCGGACCGCGTAGGCAGAGCCTGCCAAGAAGAGCGAATGTCTCTAACTGACTGACTGACTACCACTTGTTAAATAGCGTAGTGTTTAAAGAAGCGGCCCTGCAAATGATAGGTCCTTTGTTCGAATCTCGTCCCAGTCAAACAAATTATGCATAAGGATTTGTTCTGGATAGGCAAACATTTTGCTGGAAGTACGCATCCGTGCATGCTTCTTGGGGTAATATAGGCTTTATAAAAACGCCTTAGGCTTTAAAAGAGTAGGGGTTTCCACAATTCTCTCATCTTTTCACTTGACGAAAAAGTCAGTTATCGTCACCGAAATTGTATCAATGTTATTCACAAATAAAAGAAAAACAAATGTTTTGTGCCATGAAATGAAATAGTTTTGGCATAATCTTCAGTCTTGCTAGCAATTGCTCAATTCTTAGTAGTACGTTAGTAAGCCTATTACTGACTAATAAGATATTAAAATGGCCAGTGGCAAAAGCCATACAGTTCATAGACCCTATTTGTGGTGGAGGTAAACTCAACATATGTATAGCTTTGTGGCATTGTGGTTAAACACAAAGCCTGTCAGATGGGAGACCCGGGTTTGAATCTAGTGAGGGAACAACATTTATCACTTTTAATTGCGGGCCGGCTTGCCTGGTTCCTTTTCTGGTTTAAAATTAGGATACCGTTACCTGTCAATAGTGTTAAAATGAAGATTGCGTATCCATACGTCCTAATTAGTAAAAATAAAACACAAAATTCCAGGGACTCAGTTAATTGTATTTCACTACACCAGTACTGGAGCATTTAATGAAAATAGAGATTATTTATCAGGCAGCTAATTGCTGTAGCTGAAGGTTTTTAAATGGTAGGTGCCGATTAATGAAGAGCAACTACTGCATATAGGTTGAAGTCATTTAGCAGGTGCCTTTATCCAAAGCAAAATACCCGTAGTGAGTGCATTATTTAACCTACAGCCCTGATGTTACACTACGGTCTACCAACTGAGCTGGGCAGTGGTGATCATCATTGCCTTGGTGTTAAGTGAAACATTTACTGATTGGAAAAAGGAAATTTGCTCCCTTTGAACTTTTTCCATTTAGTTTTTGACCCCTTTGTCCCTCAGTCTGTATTTCTTTTAGCTGACAATAGTCACTTTCCAGATGCTGTGATTTCTGCACTGGCCCCCTGTACTTAGTGATCCCAGTTCTACTGTTACTGACATCCTGGAATTGTCTGGGAATTCCTGCTTACTGCCTGGAAGTAAAAGCTGAGGAAAAATGTATTTGACCATGCCTGTTGTACAATGTGAACAGGGAGCCATTCCATCCACAGTGATCTTTCTAGAAACTCAATCTGATTTGATATTGAAAGTCTCTTTACAAAGAATTTGGGACTTTGCTGATGTTGTGAAAGTATGTAAGCAATATTTTGCACGATGCCTCTTTCATATTTCTTTTAATATTATACATTTCTGACGTTTGAGCGTGTCTAATTATTGAGCATAAATTACTGGGGGATGACTTTCTCTTGTTTTGACCTTTGGTTGTCTGAAGAGCTGGCGTGTGCATATACCTGTTTGTATAGACACTTATGGGATGCATTCAGTTGACTTGAACATTAATTTAATGTAAATGTGACTTTGAGGTTTGAAGCGATGGGCATAGTATTGAAAGGGCTGCAGCCATGCTGAAAGTGTTCTCCAACCTATTTTTTCAATGGGCTGGTCAGTACATCACCTTTTCTATTTAATAGAAAGTTCCAGAATGTTCTTATAGACTGAACAGAGCCCAGGGCAGGTGTTGCTACACTCCATTACCTCACAACTCCTATTGTGATATACCACAGGATAGAAGGCTCAAGGGCATCCTCTTCCCTAGCTATTCCTAGTCATGTTTCACAGCACTGTACAACAAGACATAATCAGACGTGATGGATATTTCTACATATAGAAAATGAAAAGGGAGGAGCAGTTCATGGACATAAAAGGGCTATTCGGCGTTGTGGCTAGTGTGATGAATGAGACTTTTCTCAGCTGAAACGTGTCTCTTAGTGCCAGGCGGAGATAGCCAACAAAGCCTGTCTCATTTTGTGCATCGAGATATAAAGTGTTGCATGTTGTCGTCTGCAGCCGGAGAGCGGCGAGGAAAAGACAAAGAAGCGGTGAGTTGTAATGTAATTGAGTGCGCCAGTCATTGATTTTCTCGTCTCCTCTCTTCCAGGTAAGTGGCTGTGTTTTCCTGTGGGGCTCGGGACCCGGTTAGCGGTTGGTAAGTCCGGAGTTGTCAGAGCACTGCGTCGTTTTTCAGCACAAGCGACTTGGTCCCAACCTCTCACAACCAGACTTACTAAATAAATGGACTATGATCAAATTGAAGCAAATAAGGTTGTCATATTTGAAGCTTCCCAACCCTGGTTTCCCACTTGCGTCTCTGATTGTAAGGCATATATTATCCATCTAATAAGAGGCAACATAGGCACAATTGAATAAGCATCACTGACTGTCCTTCACCACTGGAATCAATTCAATATCCAGTTATTGGATAACATGCATCAATACTTGCATCCCTTTCAGTTTGCCAATGATCTCCCACTAATGAAGCTGGAGCAGATAACCCAATCAGCATGTTGGAGGTCGTCCTGTGACATTGCAGTGCCATTCTTTATTAATGGCCCTCTTTGGTAGGGTTGGACCAGACAGAACGCTTTAAGCCGTAGTGCTATAGGAGTCCTGTTGGAGGCCCATTAGCAGGATTTTTTGCTGTATCATCATGGTGTAAACACTTATAAAACACCCTCTAACAGAACAAGGTCTCCATATTCAATAAAGCTCTTCTTTACGCCCCCCTTCACATTGCATAAAAATACTTAATAATCACACCTTTTACAGCTCTCTCATCTCATGTTTCTCCATTTCTGTCCCTTCCTCCTTCAATCGTTCTCTTTCTCTCTGTCTCTCTTTGTCTCCCTTAATCAACTTTACGTCTTTCTCTCTCTTTCTAGATGAACCCAAAATCCACAAAAAGTACATGCAAAACCACAAACAGGGGTTTTGAACAATGCTAAGTGGCTCAGCAGTCAGTCAGAGACAGAGACTGACGTTGCATTGCATAATGGCATTGACTGTCTCAAATAGAAGCAGTCGTTTTAATAATGGGCGCTTCAGACTACATGATGCGACGCCTGGCTCAAGCCTAAAATGGCCCTTTTCATGATAATTATGTAAAACAGCTCTTTTCCTCATACTCTTGTCCTAGCTGCATTGTGGGTAGCCATTAGATCAGTAACAAACAGTTGGCCTCTGCAGGAGATCTGTCAGGCTGGAGCCAGGAGGTTGTAAATTCTGCCTACCTCTGCTTCCACTTCTACCTCAGCTTCAGTCTCTACCTACACTCCTACCTCAAAGTCTGCTTCTTTTGCTACCACTGCTTCAGTCTCTATCTCTGCTTCTGTCTCTATCTTTGCTTCTATCTCTGCTGCTTGCACTGCCTCTGCTTCAGACTCTATCTCGTGTTCTATCACTCTGCCTTCTGTATCTATCTTCGCCCCTGCTGCTCCTGTCTCTTCCTCTGACTCGGTCTGGAGAACAACAAGGCGAGTCGGCCTACAGTACATCCTTAACAGATGGCCCCCACTTGCCCATAAGTGATGATAGCTGTGAATTGCAATACTCTTCTTTGCTGTGCTGACAGCTGCGGCAGCCCCATTGCCAATGGGCTTACATCCAGAACACTGTGATGTCAGACAGGAGGTCAGACTCCAACTTAAGAACAGTGCATAGTTCTGCGGCTCAAATACACTGATCAGCCATAACATTATGACCACCTGCCTAATATTGTGTAGATCCTTTTGCCACCAAAACAGCCCTGACCCGTTGAGGCATGGACTCCACTAGACCTCTGAAGGTGTGCTGTGGTTTCTGGCTCCAAGAAATTAGCAGCAGATCCTTTTAGTCCTGTAAGTTGCGAGGTGGGGTCATGGATTGGACCTGTTTGTCCAGCACATCCCACAGATGCTCAGTTGGATTGAGATCTGGGGAATTTGGAGGCCAAGTCAACACCTTGAACTCGTTGTTGTCGTCTTCAATCCATTCCTGAACCATTTTTGCTTTGTGGCAGGGCGTGTTATCCAGCTGTACCGTTGCCATGAAAGGGTGCACATGGTCTGCATAAATGCTTGGGTAGTTGGTACTTTTAAAGTAACATCCACATGAATGGCAGGATCCAAGGTTTTCCAGCAGAAAATTGCCCAAAGCATCACATTGCCTCACTGCTGGCTTGCCTTTTTCCCATAGTGCATCCTGGTGTTAAGTGTTCTCCAGGTAAGCAACTCACACGCACCCGGCCATCCATGTGATGTAAAAGAAAACGTGATTCATCAGACCAGGCCACCTTCTTCCATTATTCTGTGGTCCATTTCTGATGCTCACTTGCCCATTGTAGGCGCTTTCCACAGTGGACGGGGTCAGCATGGACACCCTGACTGGTCTGCAGCTACGCAGCCCCATACACAACAAACTGCGATGCACTGTGTGTTCTGACATCTTTCTATCAGTAACAGCATGAACTTTTTCAGCAGTTTGTGCTACATTAGCTTGTCTGTTGGATCGGACCACACGGATCAGCCTTCGCTCCCCACATTCATCAGTGACCCTTGTCCGCCCATGACCCTGTCGCCGGTTCACCACTTTTCCCTCCTTGAACCACTTTTAATAGTTACTGACCACTGCAGACCGGGAACACCCCAAAAGGGCTGCAGTTTTGGAGATGTCATGTCCCAGTCGTTTAGTCATCACAATTTGGTCTTTGCAAAAGTTGCTTAGATTCCTATGCTTGCCGATTTTTCCTGATTCTAACACATCAACTTTGAGGACAGAATGTTCACTTGCTGCCTAATATATCCCACCCACTGACAGGTGCCATGATAATGAGATTATCAGTGTTATTCACTTCGCATGTCAATGGTCATAATGTTATAGCTGATCTGTGTTTACTGTAATGCAAAATCCTTGTGACCCTGTGACCTACCTGAAAGAGCAGGTGTGTTGACTCTAGTCAATCACAGAACTGACTAACGGAGCAGACTGATCAATTGAGTGATTGGCTCAATTCCACACAGCTGGTCTTCTAGGTCGGTTAAAGCAAAATCCTTGAGCAGGAAAAGCTAAACCTGCCATAAGGCTTGTTGCATTTATAAAGTTTGATCCACATATTGAAATACACATACTACAGTGTTTCTCAATCCTGGTCCTGGGGAGCTCCAAGAGGTGTGCATTTTTGTTTTTGCCCTAGCACTCAAATTTTTTACTACATTTACAGTTGATTTTATAGCAGGGTAAAGTGTTTTTTCAAATCTAGCTTAATTTCCCACTCTTAGTTGATGTGTAGCGCAAAACTGGAGAATATTAAAGGACTGAACTGGAAAATATTACCTCCGTAAGATGCATGAAAGTTGTTAAAAACAGGAGAAATAGATTAAGTGAATATTTTATGTTTACAGGAAATGTAAATGAAATAAAAATGCTGTATTTCAGAAAGGATGTACCCAACAAACCGCTCAGAGTGACTTGAGGTACACTGTAATTCCCTATTGTTTGCTAGGAAATCATCATTACATTACATTTAAGTTATTTAGCAGATGCTCTTATCCAGGGCGATTAAGAGTAGTGAGTTCATACATTTTTCACAATCCTGGTGTTGTAAGCACCATGCTTGCCAACTGAGGTACATGGGACCTTTCTGTACATGGAAACCCCTGAACAGAACTAGGGCTGCACAATTTATTGAAATATAATCAAAATTGCGATATTGGCATGTGCAATATCCAAATCACCAACTTTCAAAGCTCCAGAAAGCGTGAATGATATGCACTTCACGTGAGGCAACGGGCATGCATCGTATGTTCATAATTGTTTTTCTTGCGGATGCTGTAGGTATTTTTGTAGGTTACTTAAATACCTGGACAAACTTTGTTTAAATACTTGGTGGTGAATGTTAGTTTGTGTCAACACTGCAACTGCTAGCGAAGACATCTGCTTGAAGTTAACGAGTGGTACCAAGATATATTGTCGCACATACACAACATGGTTATTAAAAGTTTCAGCTTCACCCATACGGAAAATAAATGTAAATTTGGAAAATATATTTCCAAACACATTTGGAAAATATATTCCTGAATACATTTGGTGAATATATGTCAAAATGTTTGAATTTGGCCGCTTCAATATATTTATAAAAATATATTTAATACATTTTTAAAATGCTAAATATACTGTAGCATTGGGTAGGCTGTGTTTCAAACCTGCTACCTTATGTCCGACAGTCAGGCGCACTAACCGCTATTCCAAACAGAAGTATTACATTTGAGAGGCAGGTAGTGGCCTTACCAAGATGGCTATAGTATGTTAGAATATATTTGTGACCATAAGATGAAATTTATTTTTGTTATGTATATCTATGAAATGTGTTTCAACACCTGAAAGTGATATAATCTGTATGTCGGTAATTACATTTCTTCTTTTTACTTTCAAAGAATCAGAAAAAGCATTTTAATATGGGCTTCAAAATAAATTTTCTTATGTATTTTCTATACACAATACATATTGTAATAAGTGCATTTTTGACGGTGAAATACATTTGGACAAAACTGAAATGTATTTATACATTTTCAAATACATTTTGGAATAAAAGCTGAAATACATTTTGATAGCTGAAATATATTTTGAATAAAGTTAAATGTACTTATACATTTAAAAATAAATTTCAGAGTAAGATTTGAAATACATTTTGATACCTGAATTGTGTTTTGAATGAAGATAAATTTATGTTTACATTTTTAAATACATTTCAGAATAAAAGGTGAAATACATTTTGATACCTGAAATGTATTTTTAATTAAGTTATATTTATTTGACATATATTCATCATATATTCTACATACATTTGGCATTGCAAAAATAGATTTATATTCCATGTGGGCAATGTTGGTGCTTACAAATAAACTTAATATGGGAGAAAATATGCATCAAGGCTTGAGACATTTTGCCTAACCAGCTATAGTAACCATACAATCATAGCAAACACTGCAATGCCATTGCATTAAATGAGCAGTTAAATGAATAGTTCAACACAGACTGCACCTTCAAATTGGTAATAAGTGTAATATAGAAAACACTGAACTTTACCTAGATTTGTATTCAGATTAATAGCACTTTATGTACGCTATGATCTATATTTTAAAGTGAGATTATCTACGCTGTTTACACCCATATTTGAAAATTGCACATGGGTGTAAACCGTAATTGCAATATTTGTCAGACAATTCGCAATTCAATATTTTATCCAAATCGTGCAGCCCAAGGCAGAACTGTGCTGAAGGTAGAGAAGCCATCTGGCTTGTCAGTGGATAAAACAACCTTGCACTTCCCTGGGGTTTGAAAAGCTCCAATGCATTGCAGTGTTTACATTCATTATCACTGCAGCAGAACACATTTGCATAGGTTATTGACAATTTCCTCACAGCAGCAGAGATCTGCACAAATGCTAAAGGTTTCCAACCACCTATTAACTCTTATAGAGGTCAGCATGGCATACAATGCGTAGTGTTGACTGAATCTTGCATCAGGGAGAGAAACGGGAATTCTACTAGACTGTAACATTGCTGTAAATACTGTAGTTTAGCTCACTGAATACAGTACTGTTTGTGTATAGGCTAGCTTCCAGAATACTTTATATCTGCACACAAAAAATCTAACATGGTTTTATGTTATTCAGAGCAAGCTGAACTTATAATTACTGGTCAAGAAATGTAACTTGGCCAAAATTTGGCCACGTTTTTTTCCTGTGTGAGGCTAACAAAAAGCCTATGCACGCACTTAGTCATATCCTGAGCAACTATCTGAAAAATTACTTAACCATAAATGTAAAAGAAAAAATGTATGTGAATACTTATACAGGGATTTATAACAGCAGTCTTTGGTGGCCGATTTTTCAAAAGAATTATATTCTCCTGAACTCCAAACTGAATGTCAGAATGGGAAATAAAGGTGATTTAAGAAATTTTGAGCGTGGCATGGTTGTTGGTGCCAGACGGGCCGGTATGGCACCAACAACCTATTTCATTTCATTTCTATTTCACTATCTGCTCAGTTACTGGGATTTTCACGCACAACCATTTCTAGGGTTTACAAAGAATGGTGTGAAAAGGGAAAAACATCCAGTATGCGGCAGTCCTGTGGGCGAAAATGCCTTGCTAGAGGTCAGAGGAGAATGGGCCGACTGATTCAAGCTGAAGAGTACCTTTGACTGAAATAACCACTTGTTACAACCGAGTTATGCAGAAAAGCATTTGTGAAGCCACAACACGCACAACCTTGAGGCGGATGGGCTACAACAGCAGAAGACCCCACCGGGTACCACTCATCTCCACTACAAATAGGAAAAAGAGGCTATAATTTGCATGAGCTCACCAAAATTGGACAGTTGAAGACTGAAAGAATGTTGCCTGGTCTGATGAGTCTCGATTTCTGTTGAGACATTCAGATGGTAGAGTCAGAATTTGGCGTAAACAGAATGAGAACATGGATCCATCATGCCTTGTTACCACTGTGCAGGCTGGTGGTGGTGGTGTAATGGTGTGGGGGATGTTTTCTTGGCACACTTTAGGCCCCTTAGTGCCAATTGGGCATGGTTTAAATGCCACGGCTTACCTGAGCATTGTTTCTGACCATGCCCATCCCTTTATGACCACCATGTACCCATCCTCTGATGGCTACTTCCAGCAGGATAATGCACCATGTCACAAAGCTTTACATATTGGTTTCTTGAACATGACAATGAGTTCACTGTAATAAAATGGCCCCCACAGTCACCAGATCTCAACCCAATAGAGCATCTTTGGGATGTGGTGGAACGGGAGCTTCGTGCCCTGGATGTGCATCCCACAAATCTCCATCAACTGCAAGATGCTATCCTATCAATATGGGCCAACATTTCTAAAGAATGCTTTCAGCACCTTATTGAATCAATGCCACGTAGAATTAAGGCAGTTCTGAAGGCGAAAGGGGGTCAAACACAGTATTAGTATGGTGTTCCTAATAATCCTTTAGGTGAGTGTAAATACATAGGCCTACAGAGATCCATTATTAACATCCATGATTCCTGTGTTCCAATGGCACATTGTGTTTGCTAATCCAAGTTTATAATTTTAGAAGGCTATTTAATCATTAGAAAATTATTTTGCAATTATGTTAGCACTGCTGGAAACCGTTGTTCTAATTAAAGAAGCAATAAAACTGGCCTCCTGTTGGTAAGTTCAGTATCTTTAGTGTTAGTGTTTGTGGGTTCAATTACAGGCTCAAATGGCCAGAAACAAAGAGCTTTCTTCTGAAACTCGTCAGTCTATTCTTGTTCTAAGAAATGAAGGCTATTCCATGCCAGAAATTGCTAAGAAACTGAAGATCTCGTGCAACGTTGTGTACTATGCCCTTCACTGAACAGCGCAAACTGTCTCGAAACAGAATAGAAAGAGGAGTGGCAGGTCCCAGTGCTCAACTGAGCAAGAGGACAAATACATTAGTGTCTAGTTTGAGAAACAGATGATTCACAGGTCCTATGGCAGCTTCATGAAATAGTACTGTTGCAAAGAAAAATCCATATCTCAGACTGGCCAATGAAAAAGTAAAGATTAAGATGGGCAAAAGAACACATACACTGGACAGAGGAAGAACTGTTTGTATATTTGTAAATGTTTGGTATTGTTACATATCATTAATCAAACTGATACTCATTTTATTCAGTTCAAATTAAACTTTTCTGTCTGAGAGGTAGCTTCATGTTTGTTATATATAATAGAGTATAATAACATAGAACCCAAGTAGACCACATTGTAAATTAATTGAAGGATCATATAGAATCATAGGCCATCAGTAATACAAAATAAATAAATACACTAAATGTTATAGATGTTGGCACAAAACTATTAGCCCCTCTCTTAGATTGAGCGAGGATCATTACAATACTTTTATAGGATGAGCAGCTAGATTTTAGTATTCTTTACTGAATTTATTTGATAGCTGTCCACACATTACGTCATTGTAATGTCGAATTGACCTTTTGGGAAAGTCATATGTCCATCCTCTCCTGCAATATCAAGAAAGACAGAAATGTTTAACCTTTATGTGGACAGATTTGCATATTTTAATCTGGTCTATAGATTGAAAGTAGATATTTTGTCATGATTGTAATTTTGTTATTCCTTGTTATGTTATTTTGTTAGACCAACTGCTGTTTATGGGTTTTGTTTAGTGGGACTAATACACTTGCCTGTGAACGTCTAATAAAGATTATGCAAAATGTGTTTACAATTTAAGTGTACCACTTCATATGATTTACTCTGTGTTTTTCTGTCTAGAGAGGTTTTCATGCTTGTAACGTCAAATATAATAAGGTCCATTTCTTTCAGAGAAAAGTTACAGGCCACCACTTAAAGTTCAGATTTGACAGTGGCATGGAACTATAATGTTCTGTTTCCTTTATAGAAAACCACCAGCAGAAATAGCACATCATAAACATGATATTGTCCTTGTGAAAGATCTCATTGTTTTGGTTTAAAAGAGTAGATCCAACTTCTTAATCACTTAATCAGTGATTCACTCTCAGTAATCCAGGTTAATGACACAAACACAAACACACACTTATTCCTTCTTGGTAAGAAACTAGTTTGAACACAAACATTGTATTGGTGTGCCATGTGTCCTGAGTTAGGCCCACTCTTTGTCACTGACATTCATTAAGAAACTGCAAATGAGACTTCTTAAAAATGTTGTGTACTGTATAAAATATACCCAGCTGCTACTTCAGTGCTAACTACATTTCCCCATATATTCAATGCCACAATGTGGTTATTTGTCAGCAGTGTCTGTTAGCGAAACTAGGGAAGCATCTGAAATATATTGATAGGGTGGTTTCACGAACACTGATTCCTGGACTAAAGAGAATCTCGATTGAGCTTTTCTTTGTCGGGAATTGGCTTAATCTGTGTCCGCGAAACCATCCCTTAGAGTATTGAGAGCAGTGCTGCAAGGTTTGATGCATGCGTTTTTGTGAATTCCTACATAGGCCTGCCCAAGTTAAGTATTACATATCTAACTGTCTGCAAACACATTCTGCTCTTTTGGATAAATTAATACATTTTGCACTGACCGCATGCCATGCTGAAAAATATTCAAGCATGTTATTGGACGTCGATTTATAACGATTCATATCCAGGCTTTATGAGAAGCTGCTTGTGTGACAACAAATCCCTGGAGTGTGTCTTGCTGACATGGCCTGTGGTGCCGACACAATGACCTTGTAAGCCTCTTAAGTCCCCCGTCTTTCCGAGATCCCTGATCAGCCATCGTTGTCTCAGATCTGCAACCTGATCAAATCAACAGTTTAAAAAAGGTGAAATATTATTGATGCACAATTTCATGTTAGTGTAAAGAAATTCTCTGGTAACTTAAAATATTCAGACCCCTTCACTCGCTTCACATTTTGTTGTTGATCAGACAAGGTTGTGTACGGCCCTATGGTTGCTGTAGGTCAGGAAAGGACTCTTGGGTACAAACTAGGGGTGTAGCGGTACACCTAACCTACGGTACATAGTGTGGTTTCAGGATCACAGATCAATACATTTTTGGAACAGTGTAATAATGTATTTACACTTGTGGCTCGAATGTTGTAGAAGGTGCTGAAACTCTATTCTTTACCACAAAGTACGGGCACATCTAGAAGCAGCTATAAACACATACCTATTGCCCTTGTAATTCCTTTAGCTTAATTAGACAGGCCTTAAAGGCTTCATGAATGCGTCAAAGTTGTGTTGTTTCTTTGTATTTCCGTGTTGTTCATGGGTATTGATTCTGGGTTGATGTTGACGTAGACATTAGCGTGTTTAAAGTTTCAGCAATGGGCGCAGGCCTCTTTCAATAGCTACATGCACTGATGAGCCAAAACATTCTACCACCTGCCTAATATGCTGTTGGTCCCTCCACGTGCCACCCAAAACAACGCCGACTCACTGAGGCGTGGACTCTACATGACCCCTGTAGTTGTCCTTTAGTATCTGGCACCAAGACATTAACAGTATATTCTTCAAGTCCTGTAAGTTGTGAGGGGGAGCCGCTGTGGATCAGACTTGTTGGTCCAGCTCATCCCACAGATGCTCAATGGGATTGAGGTCTGTGGAATTTGGAGGCCAGGTCAACACCTTGAACATCATGTTCCTCAAACCATTTCTGAACAGTATGTGCAGTGTTGGTGCATTATCCTGCTGAAAGAGACCACTGCCATCAGAGAATACCATTGCCATGATGGGGTGTATCTGGTCTGCAACAATGTTTAGTTAGGTAGCACTTGCAGCTCGAAAAACAGCAGTTGGAAAAACTGCAACAATTATTGTATGTATGACATGACATGTGCAAAGGCTAAAAAAAAATAGCTCTAAGATTTATTCAAGAGTAATTCAACACAGTGTGTCTGGTTATTTATTTTAAAAGGTATTCATTCAGGTTCACATGCACACTGTAAAGACCCCCTGTACCATACAGTGTACCTTTACATAGTACAAGCCATAGTACAAGCAATCTCTTTCTCTGTGTGAATATAACATCAAAACACTCCCATGAAATGGGGATGTTGATAGAGAGGGAGAGCTAGAAACAGAGAGACAGACAGAGTGAGAGCAAGGATGAGAAGGTTGAGCATGAAAGTGAGGGGGTGGGTGTTTGACAGGGATAGAAGGAAACGCTGAGTTGTTTACGGCCTGGTTCCTGGACCGGTAGCGAGCACTAGCGTGTGTTTCTGGTTGCTGAGTGACTGAACTCCTGTCAGGCTTTGATGTGGAGATTGTGGGTTACATTAAGTCTTCCTATTCCATACCAAGTCTTCTTCAAGCTCCGCCTCCTGTCTCCTAATCACAGAGAATAATAATTAGCTCACATTACACACAGACATTATTCATGAGGTGTGATATCTCTATGGGATGCTTCATCTGAAGAGAATGGGGTCTGATCATAAGTCTGGAGCTGTTCTGATAACCTCTGCCTGGCTCCAATGTGTGATCTCCCTCCTACTCGTCCTGAAGATCACATGATTGTAGACAAGTGTGCTTGACTGTGTGTTTGTCTGTGTGTGTGTGTGTGTGTGTGTGTTTGTTTAAAAAAAAATAAAGTTGTGTTTTTTCATGTCCTCATTTTGTTGTCCCACATGTAGTTATATGCCCATTTGTTCTTGTCACAGCTGCATTGGATTTGCCCTGAAACAAAGTCAGCACTGCATGAGTTTGCCTGACGACAGAAATCTTCCACTGGACTACAGTCTGCTCGATATTTCAGTCTGAGGCTTCTAATGGAGTATTTCAGTTGATTTCTAAATGAGGGATGTTGCTCAAAAAATTTCATAATTGATTGTACCATCCCTAGCCAATAAGATTATCACAGCTAATGACGGTCAAAAATAAACTGGTCAGGTGGCTAGATTACTTTTTGGGAGGGGTCAACATGTATTTGGCTTGCACACCTTCTAGCCCTAAAGTTATGTGGAACATTGATGGAGGGCAAGGGACAGCTGATAACCTGCTCTGTAAATTGTACAATGTCTTGCAGTTCACTCTCTGGTTGGGGATGCAGAGCCAAACATGATGGTGATGAAGGAGGTGATGATGGACTCTGTAACTGATGTGTAGAGCCAGATTAGGATAAATATGGGCTCTCTTTTTCAGTTTCTGTTAGTGCTACATCTGCCGATGTGGCGTCTTGGTGGTCACTGGATGATTTTGTGACATCTCAGTTGGTGGATGCTGATTGCAATCTTAGAGCCCTTCACAAAACAGGAGAATTAAACTGCTAGTAAAAGTCAACGAGGGAGAAAGAATGTGTATTTGTTGCAGGTGCTCAAAATGCCACTTCTACAAAAGGTACACCGCTGAGAACAGCCAGTGTGAATGGGATGATCGTTAATCGAGACTCATCTGAGAGAGATGCTAATTTCTCTAGCATCTGAGCGCAGACCATGTGTCTATATGTGCACAACCTTTAACAGTTGAGCCTTAATCTCAAAGGATAGACATTGTTGTAGCCTTTCCTTAAATCAACCTCCACCTGCACCCATGCTGAAGAAAGAACACACAGTAAAATACCCAAAAGATGTCTGCATCTGAAGAACAGTGATTACCTTTCACTTTGTTGAAAAAGATGAAGAAATTCAGTGAAGTACGCGCTCACCATCAGGTACATTCATTTGGCAGCAAACTCCACTCCTTGACCGTTTGAAGAAGTCTTATGTCCTCTTAAATGTCCTTGAAATGCAAGTTACAGCCAAGAAACAGCTCTTGTGGAAAGGAACAAGTAGTTTTGAAAATTTTTATGGAGGGATACATTTAATTAATAATGGAAAGAGGCCAGTGTGACAGAAGAGTTGGCAGAAAATTACATTGATCTCTGTCTGCAGATTTTTGTGAAGTATGGTGTCTTCTCTTTCATGGTGTTGGGATGCATTTCAGCCTTCAGTTTAGGGGATCTGATTCACCATACTATACCTTCAGGAAAATGAATGATGTCAAAATGTTTATCCTTATCACTCTGCAAACATGATTAATACATACTTGTAGTGGAACTCAGCAGATGGAACAGTCCCAGTATATGATTGGTCGTCTCAGAGTCCAGACCACAACAAAATCACAACAGAAATCAGCCAAAAAAATGCTAAATCCACGTTTACTAAGGTAGGCAACATAAAATGCTGAGGCAGGCCACATAAATGCAGAAATTTAAAAAAAACAGTGTTTGTTACTATTAATTGTTTTAATGTTTTTTGGTGTTTATTGGAATGTTAGTATTTTTTCTAACATATCAACACTTACTACTCCAATAAATGCAATTCAGAAGACCTTTGCACAGTGCTGTACATACTTCTATAGTCATATTTTCTGCACTTGGCATACAGTATGTAGAATCAAGTCTAAGGTAAGCATAACAAGCTGTCATTAGTGTCTTAACAGACCTGCATCATTTTCCTTTCATTTCTCACATCTGTCAACCTGTCTAAATCAAATGGTTTCCAACTAGCATATGGGAATGTAAACACAGAAGATCCTGAGGCCTGTTTTTGTGGCTGGAGGATGGGATAGAGTTTTTTTTGTAATGTGCTTGAAATCTGTGTGATAAACACACTTTTGTTATGGTAATGAGGGTGTATGGAGGATGACAGCCCATTGGCTCTGCCCCAGCGCCGTCCTGCCATCCGCCATATTCCTCCTCAGGATCCAGTGCTTTTGTTATCTCTGCTTGGCAGCTGGTGAAAGAGCTCTGAAGAGATGGAGGCAGGCATACTGTATGCTCGTGTAACAGATTCCATACAGACTCCATTTGCTAGTAGCAGTCTGAACGGAGAGAGAAATGTGATTGCTGATAAATCGGCAAAATTTTTAAAGCTGCTGAATTTACTGTGAAGTAATGTGATACATTATTAGTGACTATCCGGTTACTGTAGGCGTAGGATTCAATTTAGTGGACTTATCCAGAATTCTGTTGGTTTAATATTGTTTTTTAAGTGTTTTTAATATGCTTTGTAGATTGTTGAGTGATGAGTTTTAGACTCTTGGTTCTATGTGACAATGGTTTCATCTGTCGGGATTCAGCTGTTTAATGACCTTTTATAATTGGTCAAATCGACTTGTCTGTAACGTAACATAGCAACTACAATCACCTCTGTGCAGCTGCTACGCTACGGTATTTAGGGAAGTGAGCTTTAAGTAGATGTTTGGAACAGCACCCAAGGGCCATTAACAATATAGGGTAGGCTACTGGCTACACAACAGTTGAAAAAAGATGGACACACCCTTAATGTGCTGTATTAGTACCTCAAAGAGTGATAGAGAATGATCTTTGCAACTGCACTGCTATGGTGACTGTGAGCACACAGGCAGCTTCATTGAGGCCAGCTTAATTTTTAAGCAGTCATTTATTTCCCAGTACTACTTGGTAGTGTGGGTAAAAAAAATACAATAGAAGTATGAATTGTTCCACCTGAAGTGTATATTTTACCAGGAACAATACGGAAAAAACATGAACATTTATATCACCCTGCATAAGGGCGTGTGCCAAATTACTCTAATGTACATAGTTATGGAATGTTGGTTCTGAAACAATTAAATGTCTGATCCCTCCTGATGATCCGAATGGAATAAAGTCCCCATAGGAAGTCAACCCAGTTTACTTAAAAATGATGAAGGCCCTTACTGACACTACTGCCCAAGCTAGGCTTATGGCCACCAGTGTCCATTGTCATTCTCTATGATAAAGTCCTAACATTGTGGGTTTGAGCTGTTCTCAGTCTAGCTGGCCTGTTTTGTTATCTTCCTCTACCCACCTTTGGGGTCCTACTCTGCTCGTTTGTGTGGCGTGTGTGCGTGTGTGTGTGTGTGTGTGTGCCATGAGTGTCTGTTCTTAATGCAGTGGGAGTCAAGCCACAGCCGTTTCTAATCGCTTCTGGAATAAACCAGTATCCCTGGCAATCACTGCCGAACTATGCTGGGTAGGCTGATCGATTAGAGAACAGAGACTGAGGGACCAGGCTCCTTTCCAACCCTGATAGCTGCTATTAAACCCCCTCCTGCATGCTATAGTCTACCAGTCCCTGTGCAACCACACTTTTCACTGCGGTCTGCTTGTCCACCCATTAACCACAGATAGGCCCTCAGGGTAGACCAAGATTTGGGGTTCTTGCATTAAATGCACAAGTTTTCATGATTGCTTCAGCTAGCTTTCGCCTAAAATTCAAAAGCAGTAAACTCACATTTTGACTTCAGTGAGAAGTCTAGGCATAATACTTTTTAATGCTTTTTAATGTTTTTAATGCTGTTTACTCAGGTCTGGATTACCAATATTGGCTGATTTTTATTTGCTGTGCAAGAGATTTAGCTTTCTGTATAATTACTTTACCGTTATGAATAGGTTCAGCCATGTTACCCATATTTTACTTTGGCCTGAACCTTATCTGGAAAAAACAATGTAATGCAATACTAACAGTAAATGTAGCACTTACTTTGTATTAGAAATTCATACCTTTTTCATTGTTAATAATTCCATGTTGCTCATAGTCTTCATAAAGAATGCATACTAATTTTAGACCCAACTGTTTAATGAAGCTGCTCTTCATCTTTATAATTTTTTATATCTGCTAAATGTAGCAAGCTCATTGAAAATGCATTAAATGAAAATACCTTTCACAGAATTAAATTATGTTTTTTTTATTATTGGCTGTATAAATTCAGACGGGGTATACACATTCTTTTTTTAAATATAATAAAATCCCCATTTGGGGTTAGAACCCACTACTTAAGGACCACTGTCTAACTCAATTTAAAGCTACTGCATGGGTAGATCTGTGTAATGTTTGCCTTTTACATATTTGGTCTTGGTCCTGGCACATTGATATTCAGGTAATGCTTATTCTGACCCACCAAAGGACAGATGCAATGCCCCCGTGAAAAAAAAATGCAACATCCCCCTTATCTGTTAATGCTAATAACTGTACCATATCTGACAAGGCCTTTCATACCAACCAGGACCATTCTTAAACAGTTGTTACATAACCCCAGTATCCCAACCATTGCCGGCCAGATGTCACAGCAATTTAAAGATGCCCTGTCTGAATTGTCCAGCAATTAGCTATTGTTCACTACCACATTTCATGGATTCTAAGCCCAGGGACAGAAAAAGGGAGAGTGACTGGTTGTGGTGCATGCTGGGAAATGACCTTTAAATGGCTTGGGCTGCCTTCTTTGTAGCTAGAAGTGGTGGCCCTCTCTTTGTGGACATTGGTTATGGGAATTAGGTGTACACAAAGGGACAACTCTTATACGCCCAGGGAATAGAAGCTGTTGAGGTTTAATCGTAATGAATCCAAGATTTTTCCCTCAATATATTTTAGACTGCACCTTTTTGTCTCTTGATGTCAATTTTTTTTAGGAACCCTGCTTAGCCTGAAGGCCTAAGCATCGAATAAACTGAGATGCATTTAGTGACAGCATTGCCTAGCTCTCCCAGAGGATTTCACTCCAATCTGATTCAATTTTCTGTCATCTCCCAGGAGGGAAGACTGGGCTGTGAATATAAATGAGGATACCTTTCCTTGGCAGTCAAGAATTTTGTATGGTTACTGTAGCTTGGTGTAGCATATAACTTTCAAATGAATTTACAAACCGCTTGACTCATCTCTTGTGAAAACTAGTACCCTTTTTTGATAAATAATGTTTGACCAGCAACCAAAACATAATTAAAATATTAATAAAATCTGACAGATTTAATTACATTTTAAGTACACTAAATATATACACTAAATCAAGATGCAAGTCAAATGATAAATCCCTTACAATCTGAGGAGGACTCCATTGATGGAAGTGTTCCCAGCAGAAGGCAGAGGAATCGATAGGCAAACAGCATCATTGATTCTGTCTACTTTGATGTTATGTTTCTCGTAGCTGGATCCCTTGTCCTTCAGTTCCCTGCTATCTGTCCAGGTGCCTTGGGCCTGGTTTCCCGATAACGTGGCACTTACGACGGTTTAACGATGCACGTAGCCTTAAAATGGACGACTTTGTTACGACTTACTCCTGCTTCCCAAACCATCACGTACGTCGCTCTTTATAAAGTGCATTGTAAGTGCTACTTTACGGATGTTTTTGGAATGGATGTGGGCCATGTTTGGGGTTTGGAATGGAATTAGGCCATGAGTATGTTTTAAAATTTCATTTTGATAGAGCTTGATTACTTATACGAAGCATATAATATTTCTGCTGATGTATTCTACTAATTCTTAGGCATCAATAGGAAAATCTAAAACTCAAAGTAGTAGTGAAATATAGGGTGGATGAAACATTATACCCATCCAATGGGGTAGGCTTCAGCCAATCAAAATTCTATCTCCGGAAATTGATCACGTGACATCAAATTATCAGTTCCTCTGGTAGCTATATAGAATATATTTTACTTAATTCACATAGCAATCAACACATGATTGGTTGACTGGGAATATAAAACATAGTTGGAAAAATCCATTCTAATTGTTTGAAATAGAAATGGAATGCAAAAGAAAACGTGTTTTATGTATGTTTTTCTTTATCGTCAGTTAGCAATTGCATTCAATTACATTCACAATCCACTCACGCACCTATTTAATTTGTCTAAATTAAAACTGTTAATGATAATTGTTCTTTTGCCTTAATATTAACGATCACTCCTCGCATGTTGAGGGAGGCACTGGGTCTATTTCACAAAAACAGGAAAGTGCCTGGTACGATGGACTAACAAGTGTTTTCCAGCACTCGATAATTAACGAGCAATGTTACGTGCCACTTAAGTAACAATGCTTTCGGGAAATGCACCGATAAGATAATGAGGCACTTACGTGCATTTTACGATCATCTTATTGCTTTGGGAAACCGGGCCTAGATCTGTTTCTCTCTCTCTCTCTCTGTTTGTCTTCCTCTGTTTGTCTGTCTAACAAGTCAACAAGCCGAGTGGCTTTGGGATTCAGTTAAATTTTTCATGACATTAGCACTGTTTCTATCAATGTGATCTCCTCTGCCTAGAAGAGACGGTATACAGTTTGTGTGTCAGGAGTTGCAGAGATTTGTGACCTGTACTGATTGGGTAGGACACAAAGGATGGAGTGAAACTTATTGATTAGCAACTAAACCCTGCTATTCTCCATGGTTGCCCCAAGTAACTCGTCCCAGATGTTCTGCAAAGAGAGAGAGTTTTACCCGTGAGATCATCTTCGTGGTCCAGACATGCATGGGCATCTTTCTGCTTCTGACTCTGACTGCAACACTCTATAATTATGTGGTTCCACATAGAACTAATTTGAGTCATTCGCAACAGAAAAGACGTTCAATACGGTGAGGTGTAGAAATCGGTTGATTTTCCAACCAAACATCCTGATAGGCATCACTGTTAGCCAGGAGAGGCGAGACAAGCCACAATGATATTACTGTAATCCATTGTCAGTTTTCTTGGAAGTGAGGAAGGCTATTTTTTCAGACACTGTTATTCCTCCTGCTATAGTTATGTGCTGACAGATCGTTGACTAGCAAAAATCTGAGTCGCTTCCCTTTCCACCAGAGGACACAGTGAAGATCTAAAAGGCAGCAACTTCGAACCCATTCACTGCACTACAAAAGGACCCTGTTGGAAAAGACACACCGTGTTTCACTTTGCAGCTAGAACATTATAAGAATTGTGAAGATCCTTTGCTAGAATATCATTTGAACGTTCTCAGTCTAGTAGCTCAAAATGGAACCTGAAACATTGGTCTTGGAGTCAAGACATTTCAGTTTCATTTCAACTAATGTGTGCTTTATTGGGCTTGTAGTGTTGGAGTTTGTGTAATAAGTTTAGTCTTAGTAAGTTGTACGTTTACCATGTAATAGTACTACATTTTGGTTTGGCCAGACTGCTGTGTTCTATATGTAGCAGAAATTAGCTCCACTGTCAGCATATGAAAAAGGCTGCTGCCTGTAGGAACACCATATTACAGAAGTTGACAGGCTCACAGAGACTTGTTTACAATTCTTTTTTCTGGGAGTTGCTCAGTCATGAGTGTGCAGACATTATCTGTTAAACATCTATAATAGCATAATTGAAATTATATTTATTTATTAAAAATATATATAATCCACACTTACACTCTCACACAGACCCATCTCACAAAGACCCACTGGCCAACAACCCAGGTCAAATACAGCTCTAGGAAAAAATTAAGTGACCACTGCTCCTTTTTCTTTCCTTTCCAAAAAAGTTGAAAAGGAAGGTTTTGAGTGAGGAACAGAAGCATTCAATTTGCAGTGATCTCTTAATTTTAACCCTTCTGTTCCTCACTCAAAAACTTCCTTTTCAACTTTTTTGGAAAGAAAAGAAATAGGTGCAGTGCTCTCTTAATTTTTTCCGGAGCTGTATATTAGTCTGCGGTGGCATGTCAGACTCTATGGGAAACATACAGTTGGGTCCAGAAATAATTGGACACTGACACAAGTTTTGTTGTTTTGTCTGGTTACCAAAATATATTAGAGTTAGGGTTATGTAATGAATATGGCCTTAAAGCGCAGTCTCCTAGCTTTAATTTGAGGGTATTCACATCCAAATGGGAGGAAGGGTTTAGGAATTACAGCTCTTTAATATGTAGCCCCCTCTTTTTCAAGGGACCAAAAGTAATTAGACAATTTACTCAAAAGTTGGTTCATGGACAGGTGTGGGCTATTCCTTTGTTATTTCTTCCTCAATTAAGCAGGTTGAAGGTCTGGAGTTCATTCCAGGTGTGGCATTCACATCTGGAAGCTGTCGCTGTGAACCCACAGCATGAAGTCAAAGGAGCTCTCAATGCAAATGAGCCATGCAACAGACCATCCTTAGGCAACAAAAAAAATCCCATCAGAGAGATAGCAGGAACATTAGGAGTGGCCAAATCAACAGTTTGGTACATTCTGAGAAAAAAAAGAACGCACTGGTGAGCTCTGCAACAAAAAAAGTCCTGGACGTCCACATAAGACAGCAGTGGTGGATGATCGTAGGATCCTTTCCATGGTAAAGAAAAAAACCTTCACAACATCCAGCCAAGTGAAGAACTCTCTCCAGGAGGTAGGCATATCATTATCCAAGTCTAGCATGAAGAGAAGACTTCACGATAGCAAATACAGAAGGTTCACCACAAGGTGCAAACCCTTCATAAGAATCAAGAATAGAAAGGCCAGATTAGACTTTGCCAAAAAAAACGACATCTAAAAAAGTCAGCCCAGTTCTGGAACAGCATTCTTTGGACAGATGAAACTAAGATCCACCTGTAGTAGAATGATGGTTAGAAAAAAGTATGGAGAAGGCTTGGAACTGTTGATGATCCAAAGCATACCACATCATCTGTAAACCTGGTGGAGGCAGTGTGATGGTATGGGCATGCATGGCTTCCAATGGCACTGGTTCACTAGTGTTTATTGAGTATGTTACAGAAGACAGAAGCAGTCAGATTAATTCTGAAGTGTATAGGGACATAATGTCTGCTCAGATTCTGCTAAATTCAGCGAAGTTGATTGGACATTTTACAGATGGACAATGACCCAAAACATACAGTGTAAGCAACTCAGGAGTTTTTTAAGGCAAAGAAGTGGAATATTCTGCAATGGTCGAGTCAATCACCTGATCATTTGGTGACCAGGTGTTTCAGACTTCAAGTAAATAAAGCATTTAAAATGCAAATTTAATTTATAATTGTGTTAATTTGTCCAATTACATTTGAGCCCCTGAAATAAGCGGACTGTATATGAAAATGGTTGCAATTCCTAAACGTTTCATTCATAATTTTTGTTCAATCCCTTGAATTAAAGCTGAAAGTCTGCACTTCAGCTGTCAGTGTCCAAATATTTCTGGACCTAACTGTAATTCTTAGTTCCCTCCCTTAGTTTTCTGAATAAGATTTACTCAGAACAATATTTTACCCATTACTTCTGACTAATGTTTTTTCTTTGTGTCGACATCAGGAAGCTATGAACCAGTAGAGTTTTGGACTTTTCTAGAATGTCGTTTAAATACTTAAAAGCAGACTTTGTCCCTCGGGCCATCTGTTGTCAACCCTGTTAGAGCATCAGCGTAAGCCAAGGCCTGAGCCAACATGCAATAAAATCACAGGTAGAACTTAGTGAGTGCATCAAACAAATGCTGCATTTTTTTCTACTGACTAAGCATTCTCTGCACCTACCTGCTGACAGTAAGCATCTCATCATAGACCAAGGACTGCGGAGGGTTGTCAGTCCGCCCTGGTTACTATGGGTATTTGGTAACTCCTTTGAAAAGCATTGGTCTGCAAAGTACAAAAACCAAAATAGACCTTTATGCTATGAGAAGTTGGGTACATCTGGGTGACTGTGCATCTGTGCGTGCGTGCGTGCGTGCGTGGGTGATTCATGTGTTTGCGAAAACTGTCATTTTTCAAGTGTGTTTCTCCTTAACAGCTGGACTGGAGCATTGCCATCACAAAAATTCAGCCACCAGCTCTGTGTGCCCATAAAGGATGTCAAAGGTTCAGTGTACATGTCCTGTACCCCCATACACATGTGGAAACAGACTAAACTTTCATATATACATTACATAATTTGCACAGCAACAGTGGTCCTGGTGGACAAGTAGAACTCTGAGGCCTCCAGCAATAGGCTATTGCTCTGACCTGTCTCATGCTGGTGTTTTCTACTCCCATCTGCGCTGAGTTGGCCATGCTTACAGAGAAGCTGATCCACCAGGATAGTGTTGGAGGGCAAAGAGCAAGGAGAGAGATGGAGGGAGAGAGTCAGTTAGAAAAGCAAGCCTGACATTGAAACTTTTAAACCCAAAGACTTAGTCACAACATCACTTCAGTCATAACAACTAGCTTAAGTGACGCAACAATAATAATAAACACGGCCTGTTCTATCCGAAGCCTGGACCAGATTGGGCTGTATATAGTTCAGTAACTCTATCTGCACTGGTGTCACTGTCTTTTCCTATCCTTAAGAGAGACATCTTTACTGGGAAATCTTAACATGGTTACTCTTCTCTCTAAGCTCTGCCACCTGGTGTAAACTCTGTGACTGGGCTTGCAAGCTTTCATGCTGAGCCTGTACTGTAGGTTTAGTACATGTGGTTTTGTGTTTTTGTACTGATTTATTTTAAACAGCTTTTCCATGTTACATGGATTCCACATAAGCCCTAAAGTATGTTTTCCTGGCTACTGTTAATACCTTACATATAGCTTGTCTAAATATTCTAAATATATTCACTCAGCAAGGTGTACAAGTCTAGCGCCATTGTATACAATGCAAACACTGTATATTCTGCCTTTTATTCATCCTGCACAACACACTATTTCTCAGTCAATTCAATAAACAGGAAACCTTTTCAGTTCATCAGGTACAATCTAACCTACACTGTAAAAAGTAAAGTTTCCTAGAGGATGTTTTGAGTTCTTCAATTTGAAATGTTTGGAAACCTTTTTTTATTTTTATTTTTTTGGTTCTTCAAATTATTCATGAAAGTTCTTTGAAATAACCTTTTACATTTCCGTTAGTAAATTATAAGGCTTCCTTACACTTTCATTTTCAAGAAACCCTTAAGGATTGTTAAAAATCACCTTTTCTTTTTAGAGTTTAACATGGACACAGGTCCAGAACCTACTGTAGATATTGCTCAGCCCTCAAACAAAAGTGGTACAATAAGCGTGTGTGTGTCTGTGTCTGTGTCTGTCTGTCTGCATGTCTGTGTGCATGAGTATGTGTGTTCATGGCTTTCCTTTACATGTGAGGACCAGAAGACCCCACAAAGATTGTGAAACCTGACAAATGTAGGTAAACACAAGGCTTTGTAGCCAATCCCGATAAGAATGTTTAGGGTGAAACATACAATTGGGGTTAGTGTTAAAATTGGGGATAATTTTAGGTTAAGCAATTAGGGGTTAGGGTTAGACATTTGGGTTAAGTTTAGTCATTCATGTTTGTTTAAGATATATGGTTCAGTGAAGATTAGGGTTAGGTTAAGAAGAGGGTTATATTTAGTGTTAGGGGCTAGAGGAAAAATGTGAATCTTCTTTTGGGGCCCAACAAGAATAGATGAACAACCTTGGGTGGCTGTGTGTATAGTGTGTACACTAATGATATTTGTCTGCACAGGCCCATCTACAGTCAGTGTTTTAGCCAGTTTCATGCTTCTCCAGACGCCTGCTTCTCTGAAGCCAGTCAGCCAAGCTCCACAGATTTGATCATACTGTTGACTAACTGACTGAGCTGTTTGTTTGGGGGGAGATGGTCGATTGAACACATTGCTGACTGAGGCTGTAATTAAGGTGGCGTCTAAAATGGCACTGCTTATAAATGGCAGCACAGCTCGATAATTTACACCCTCTTAGCCCTCCCTGTATTGGTTACTGTGAAAATGTCACTGCCAAACAATTAACGATTATCAAAATGATTTAATTGGCCCAAATACATCAATACCAAATCAATAATTAAAACTTGCTTTAAAATAAATACTTAGAAGGAATAAATCTAGTATGGTCAATCAGAAGAGGTTAACGCCTGTATTTTTTATGTCCTCTTTGAATGTGTGGATATGGGCTAATGCTTTACTAAAATAAGTGTGGACCAGGACAAAGACCACATATTTTCTCTTGTTCCCTGGAATAGATGGTGGGAGGGTGTTCCTCTTTGTCTGTTCCAGGGCCATTTTGCACGAGAGCTAACATTACTGTGAGATGAGTCTTTTTGTAGCTGAGTTACATCAGAGGGTGACCAGCCAGTCAGCAGGCTTTGTTTAAAGAAACTCTTCATGCTTCACTGGACCACTACGAGGAGCAGAGAGAGGGATTTGGATCAGACTTTGCAAGACGTTGCAAGAAATTTCAAATGTGTTTCTTGCAAGCATACCATTACAATACAAGACTGCGTGGCGTGACATGAAATCTCTTCGTGGCGGTGTCAGGTTGTACAGATGTTTGGGACTCCTAAGAGAGCAGAGAATACAATATGATTTGTGTTTTGTTTTGCCATTGGTAGGAAGGGTTTGTTTAAAGGGTTGTCAACTTTACCAAACCTCTTTCCCTCAATATCAGGGGAAGTTATTGAGATGAGGTCAGAATTTGCGACTCAAGGACATACACTGTCTCGATTGGCCCCGCATGTCTCCTGCAAGCAGCAATTACTGCATCTCTGCATGACTCAACCAGACAGGGTTTGTCTGTGAACCACTGGAGCCCAGACATAAGGACAGCTACTCAGAGCCATGCTTGATGTCAGCTCTCAGAAATGTCTCACCGTCTGGTTCTTTTTGTGCTTGATAACTCATGTGACAGCAGAAACAGATATAAGATAGAGTCTGGCGAGTGTCTTGAATCCTCAATGGTGGCAATGACATTTCCTTCCATGTTCCAGGCGAAATCCACAATCAGCAAAGTGCATTGGTCTGATGGGTTTCCAATATTAGGTTTGCTCGAACATTCTGATTGGTGCTCTTGGCACTGGAGGGATACAAACAGAAACATATCCATTAAAAGATAAAAAAAGACCTAAGAAAATACATATTATACACATTGCCATAAGCACTGCCATGTCATTTCTTATTGAGGGTTGTCAACAGCTTTTTTTATTTTTACTTATTTCCCTTGGTTGTGTTACCTACTTTTTCAACTAGACAATCATCTTAATTTTAAATGATGAATCTCTTTGTTGGAGCAGAGTGGGAGCCTGGTCTCACAGCCAGAGTAGTACAAAAACGAGCCAAACACTTTAATGTTGACTGTAGAGGGGCTTTAAATTGGGATTCTGACTATGCATTCATACATTTGTGAACTTTCATTTGTACAGTTATTTCCCACACTAGAATCAGTCAGTTTAATTTAGTGAGAATTTATCAGGCGATAACAATCTCTTCCCCACCATACATACTTCCTTTTCAGGTTGAGTATGAAGCCCCCAGGAGAAAGTGCATTCAGTTTTTAATGAGTTTAGCAGCCATGCGTGGCGTGTGGACCCGTCTTAGTCCACCAAACCTGCTCAATATTCATGAGTTTCTTGGTAATTGTGATTACTTTCTTTTTCAGCACACTCATGATACAAAGCCTTCCCTTTTGGGGGACAAAAACACCTCTGGGATTAATGAATTCTCACTAATACACACAATAGGCCAAGTAGGGCTTGTTTACATTACGAGAAAGAGAGAATAAAATGCTAGATAGACTTAATTTGCATGATCATTTCCACAGCTATTGAATTTACATTGAATTTATGTGCGAGACATACCACTCTGGATTGTGGCCGTCAATCAAGTGATATGTGTGTGGGCTATTTTCCCACTCGCAAAACTCTATCGGAAATGTGGCGCACGTTACCTTGGAAAGTGGCGTCTCAAGGTATCAATTTCTGCAAGTTCACACAAGAAAATAATCTAAGTCTTCTTCGGTGTCTCGGAAAATGTAACGTAATGTTAACAACTCATAATGTGGAGACTTTTCTTTCTTATCATCTAAGCTGATTCCAATCATTTATGTGTGTGTTCATATGGCTTGTTAACCATAGGTATATCTCTTTTGTCGTCTTTATAGGCTTTTTTTTTTTTTAAACTATAAAAGTGACTTCCAATAGATCTCAATACACCCTGCACTGCAGCCTTGATAAACTGCCATGTGCCCTGAGGGTCAGCCTCATCCTATCCACACCACTTACTGCCACCGAGGCATTGATGCAGGAGCACCGAATTCGGCAGCACAGGGGGTGGCAGAAAGAACGTAATAAAATGAAAATACTTCACCATGGCCCTGGAGAAGGACATTTTGATTTTAGCCCAAGGGATGAAAACAGATTTATGTGTGAGGACGCTGAGTGAAGACCATGGAGTGGAACAGCAGAGATTACAGTCTGTCTGACCTCACGCTCCCTACGTGTTGCATCTGAATGAGATGAGGCATCAGGAGACACTGCGTTGTGACATACCATTGAAATGAAATAGAATTTGCGAGTCGTCGTTACGTAGACAACTAGACTTGGGTTGAAGTATTGAGTCTGTGCAGACAGCGTGAAGCATACAGACATTCTATTCCCCTTTAAGTCAATAAATATTCATGGGATATCAGCCTCTATCATTTCAAATACATGGATACCCTCCAGCATACGAATCTGTTGTTAGGAGTCTGAGAAATGAATACAAACTGCGGTAATCGGGCGTTTCAAATGTCCTGCTCTTACCAATTCCAAGCGCGTAGGTAAGTACCGTGGTCGTAGCAGATCTGGCAGAGGCAGATGGCTCTGTCACCTGTAATTCACGTCCACTGCAGATGGCCCCCTGGGCCGATTTAGCCTCACAGAGTAATTTTAGGGGCCGTGTTCTTGTCTTGTATCACGACAGATCAGAGAGGGAGGCTGGGTATTGTCTAGTAACTGGGAGTGCCCTGTATTTCCAGTAAAACTCTATCTAGGCTGATCATATTAGTGGTAATGGTATCACAAAAGGAAATCCACCTCAAAGTATTCCATTTGTGATATTTGTCGAGGATCAACCTACTTCTGAGAATCATGTATGTCCATAAGAAGACAGGAGCTTATATAGTTTACTGATCAAAGCTCCTAAGCACCATTGTCTATATGGAGAAAAAAAATGTCCAACATGCAGGGTCATCAAGGAAACTGGATTACTATTAAATTGAGCACTAACCGTGGAACGTGATTTAGTGCTTATCTTTTCCATTCTCAGCGTCCACGTCGACATTTAGCCAGCAATGATTTTGGGTGATCTTCTGTCCAGAGTCGTGACCACATTTAAGGGACGAAGTTGTTCCTTGTGCTGTAGCACCACTCCTGGAAAAACACTCTTCTTATAAAGGTCCAACCAAGCCCGAACATCTTTAGAGACGTCAGAACATGCACAGGACCTAAACACCACTTTAACTGCTCGTAGGAGCTCGTTCTGAATTCTGGGGTGGTGGGGTGGTGGGGGGGGCTTCTGTAAATTATAGGGTTATAGCTTTTTCTGTCATTAACGTGATATGCAAAGAGATTATTCCCTGGCATGCACTTGGTTTGCTCTGCTCTGCTGAAATGCCAGACATTTTATAAACCGTTGGCAGACAAAAATATCTAATAAAATGCTTTAGTCCCCTACAATTTGCTTTAGAAGTTATTTCCCACTGTTGGGAAAAGTATCAGTTGGCTCTGAAAATATACTGTTGCCGTGATTGGAAGAGACTGGGAAGGAGATATTATTACCCCTTGAGACAAAATGGCTTATGTCTTAGAACTGTTCTTTGCTCTGACAGATACTGTTGTTTTCTCCACATCGGTTCTTGATTAGAACCAATTTGATGTGTCTCTTTTTTTTCCCCCACATCAAAGAGAGAATCGTGAAACTGTTTGCTGTGTTGATAGAAGACAGGACCTGCCAAGCATATTTACCTAGCAGTACCGTGCACAGATCTTCCGAGGGGCGTGTGCTGAATCTGAAAAAGTAGGCACAGTTGTCGGCTCACATGGACGGATGATGTGTTGGAATGATGGAAATAAAATACGGACAACGCATTGCCCATTGGTGTCCACTAAGGTGGACGGGCACATGTAACCTGGTAAGGGCACTAGATAGCAAAGGAGCATGTGCGCATGCCTGGTACCTCGGGTCATTATTCGATTCCGTGGGTGTTTGATTATGTGTGGCTACATGCCTTCTTCTGTGAGTGTGTCTGTGTGTTCCTGTTTTATTATCAAACTATGATAATAAAACAAGGAAAAACATGCAAAGTGTGGACATTTTGACAGTCTTCACTGTAACAAGAAGCTTTATCTGACTGGGTTGGTTAATATTAAAGGTTAGAATTAGGTTTAGGCATTAAGGGGTTAGGTTTAGGGGTTTAGAGTTAGGTCAAGATTAATCAAAATGGTTACACTGCTCGAAAAAATTAAGGGAACACTTAGATCACACATCGGGTCTCAATGAACTAAATAAATTAAAGATAGAATCTTTACCATACATTGTTTAATTCGTTGAGAAAAAAATGACGTGACAAAGGTCAATGGAAAACAAAATCACAACCGGTTGAGGTCTTGATTCAAATTCTCAGCGAAAATCAGTAAACAATTGAAATCACAGGCTGTTCCAACTTGCGTGAATTTTTTCACAGCAACACAATGTGACTCAGTAGTGTATATGGCCCCCACGCGCCTGTTTGCACTCCCGAAAACGTCTGGGCATGCCCCTGATGAGACAGCGGATGGTGTCTTCCCAGGTCTGGATCAGGTCCTTAATGGGATCTATGACAGTCTGTGTTGGACAGTCTGTGTTGGACAGTCTGTGTTGGCCAGTCTGTGTTGGCGGCATTGGATGCACCCAGAAGTTCTCAATTGAATTTGGGTCCTTGGAACATAAGTGCCAGTCAGTGGCATCAATGCCTTTGTCATCCAGAAACCTACAAGCTCTGGCCACATGAGTCCGGGCATTGTCCTGCACCAAGAGGAAGCCAGGGCCCTCTGCACCAGTGTAAGGTCTGACAATGGGTCTGAGGATTTCATCCAGGTACCTAACAGCAGTCAGGGTACCGTTGGCTAGCACATGAAGGTCGGTGCGACCCTCCAAAGATATGCCTCCCCAGACCATCACTGACCCAACATCAAACCGGTCATGCTGGATGATGTTGCAGGCAGCATAACATTCACCATGGTGTCTCCAGACTCTTTCATGTCTGTCATGTGCTCAGTGTGAACCTGCTGTCATCTGAGAAGAGAATGGGGCGCCAATGGTGGATCTTCCAATTCTGGTGTTCTCTGGCGAATGGCAATCAAGCTGCACGGTGCTGGGCTGTGAGCACAGGTCCCACTAGAGGACCTAGGGCCCTCATGCCACCCTCATGGAGTCTGTTTCTGACAGTTTGGTCAGAAACATGCACCCCAGTAGCCCTCTGGGGTCATTTTGTAGGTGCTTCTCCTGTTCTTCCTCACAGAAAGGAGCAGATACCGGTCCTGCTGCTGAGTTAATGCCCTTCTACGGCCCTGTCCAGCTCTCTTCGTGTAACAGTCCGTCTCCTGATATCTCCCCTATGCTCTTGAGACTGTATTGGGACACAAAGCAAACCTTTTTGCGACGACACATATGAATGTGCCATCATGGAAGAGCTGGACTAGAATACCTGTGCAACCTGAATGGGCTGCAGGTACTGCCTCGTGCTACCAGTAGTGACAAGGACACTAGCAAAACTAGAGAAAAATCTGTCAGGAAGTATAAGAAGCAAGCAATATTCTGTGGCCACGACCTGCCAAACAATTCCCATTTTGGGGGTTGTCCTGCTGTCACTTTCATTTGCACCAAAACAGGTGACCATTGATTCACAATTGCTTATCAATTGCTTATCCAAACTGGACAGATTGATATCCCTAAAGTTGAATTGACTTTGTGTTATACTGTGATGATTACTTTTTCTCTTATTTTTTGGAGAAGTGTATGTTATGCTTTTTTAATGGTAGTTAATTGCTGGTCCTCAACTTAATAGTACAAGCTACAAATTGTATGTAACTGTGTGTTACTGTATGTTAAGGCAACTACTATCTTCACCTCTCGTCTGGGGGTCTGATGTCTAGTTCAGTCAATACATTGAATAGGACCCTACTTCATCTCAGCCTTCTTTTGCAGTGTATTTCGCTTCCTCTCTGTCTCATGAGTAGCCCGCACCTCTAAGAACTCGGTAAAGAGAACTGACCTTTACCATCCATTATATCCATCTCCATGGGCCTGCTTGGCTAAGCTCTATGTGGAGAACACAGTACGGCTGGGCAGTAGAGCCCATCACTGTCATCTCCTTCCCCTCCAAGGCACCAAGGCAGCTAGGGCCTCCTCTTTGGCGTAGATCAAAGGAAGGAGATAACATCTGCTATCTCTTGTTAAGCCCCCTCCCCACAGGTGTATTACTGCCGAGATGTCTTTGTCATGCTACCCAGACCCTCTGTTATCACAAGTGTGAGATGCTTTATTTGCTTCTAGAAAACAGCTGGGTGGCAACCTGTGTTGTGTGACTGGAATAGATTACAGCATTTCTTTTTTGTCCGAGCACCACTTAGTTGATGTATGGGCTAGAAAAGCTGGGTCGGACCATGGTGCTCTTGTTTGAGCGGCATTGCTGCTGAGAAGGCAACGCATCGTTTGTTCTCACCAAGTTTTTCCAACAGTTCTACTGTTTGAATTTTATTTAGATGAAATAAAGACCCAACTACTGTTGCGCAAAACTGACTTTTGTCAAAGACCTGAGATGTCTCTCTGACAATTTGTATGTTGTTTGTTATGACAACTACAGCAATAATCACTTCACACCAAAGTCAATGTTCCGGGGAAAATGCCTTGAGGAGAGTTATGATGCGAACTACACTCCTGGGAATGGCAGAGTGGCAGAGAGGCTGATGCAGGAAAAAAGACACATGATTAATCCTCTGGAATGAGGCCTGTTGGGGACAATCCAGTTTTGGGATCAAAGCCTTATTTCCAGTCAAAAGCATTTTTGTCCCAGCAGTGTTAGGCTTGTCTTTGATATGACTAATCTGTCTACGGACACGGTCATACCCAGCCTTTCATGTTCCTAGAATTGATACTGTATTTTTGATGCTGTTTGTAGACTACATTGGAAGCTTTGGCCTCATTGATGCTTCATATGACTTTGTTCAGGCAGTAAGGCACAAGCGGGGGTGTGGTTTATTATGACCGATACACCACAGTTAAGAGCTGTTTTTAGGCACTGTGCCTGGACACAGCCCTCAGATGTGGTATATTGGCCATAAACCACAAACCCTTATTGCTATTATAAACTGGTAGTAAGGGTTAGCGTTACAAAGTTAGTTTTGTCATACCCATATAACACAGCTTTTAGGACATCACATTACATTTATCTTTCTGGTTTATAATTAAACATAACTTTTTATTGCTGTAATTAAGTTTGTAACTGGTTTATAAGAACAATATTGCATATTGGGGGTGTGGTATATGGCCAATATTCCGTGGCTAAGAACTGTTCTTGGGCACGATGCATTGTGGAATACCTTGAAGTTGTTCTTCACTGTGGTATATTGGCAATATACAAGAAACCCTCAAGATGCATAATTACTCTTATAAACTAGTTTACAACTTAATTGGATCAGTAAAAAGTGATATGATGTCATACCAAAGGTATAGAGTCTGATATACCTCGGTTTACAGCCAGTTAGCATTCAGGATTCAATCAAACTGGTTAATAATCTCGAATATCTATTGAAGACATTCTAAGTCTCCAATGTAAAATGTACAGCGTAATTTGGCTAGTTTACTAGGTATTAAGTGCCATGATTCAGTACATTACCAAAGTAGTTTCATGCAAAAGTTAAAACTTAAATGTAAAATATGGACATTTAGTAATTGAAGTATACTTCCAAGGCCATACCTCCAGAATCTCGTCAAGGCAAATTGCCTGGTCTAAATAACCAAAAACAGTGAGCAAACCCCTTTCAAAGATGTATTTAAGTATTTTTTTACATTCAAGAGGATCATTTGGTGTTTCATTTCTTTTTTTCAATCCCTTATAATAATTAATTCTCTTTGCTTAGTGCTTTATCATCTTTACTATGTAGCCAATTCATTTCGTCCCCAGCATTCAGATGAAGATAAAATATTAATCAAACACACCATGATTTTGTGACTGATGTTGAATTCGCACATCAAAACACACTTTTTACAACCGGAACATTTCTATTTTGGGTGAGTCGCAGATGGGCTATGTTAATCATTCTCCGGTAATTGTATTATTAGAGAGCGGTGGTCAGGGCTATGTAAAAGCACTGATACGCTCTGGGCAGTGTTTTTTTTTAGCCTGGCAGAGAATGTGGTTGAGGAGAACCAGCATTGTTAACTATCCGCTCCTGCTAGAAAGGAAAGATCACAGTGCTATGTAGGTCACTGGGTTCGTGTAGGAGGATCGATTCTTTCTAAAAACCTCCTATTATAATGTACACTTTGAGCTCTGAAAAGGGAAGGGGGGGGGTCAAACTGGCTGAGAAATTGCTATGATTACACTCTTAACACAAAGATAGAGAGGAAAGGGAACGACAGAGAGCTAGCAGAGTGGCACTGCTTCTCAACAGGAGAAGCGTTTTTGATCCTTTCTATTCCCTCTGTTCCAATGACCTGCCTCACCCTCCATCCGGTTGAGGTAACTCCACAATGCTATGTCTTACAATGCACTGGTGTCCTGCTGGGTCGGATGCGGGTCTTCAGTAATAACCATGGAGCTGTGAGTAAACAAGCAGCAGCCAATCACAATAGCTCCAGGGCCCTGAGGTGGCAGACTGAGGTTGCAGCCAGTAATGTCAGCTCTTATTAAAGGGGCCTGAGATTTATTGGCATTGCTGTATCCTCCCTTCCTCTCTACTTCGCTCTCTCATTCTCTCTCCCTGTCTTCCTCTGTATGAGTCCCGCTCTGTCAATGCAAACTCACACACAGAGTTGGGGAGTAACTGTAATCCGTTACGTTACCAACAAAAATATTGTAATTGGATTACAGATATATTTGAAAAAATGTATGATTACATTTGGATTACTTCAATTAAAAAAGATTAGGTGCGCGAAATACTTACGACACGTTGCATGCTTAATTGTTTTTAAATGTTTTAACATCGTTATTTAAATCAAAATAACAATTGCGCGCCTCAGTTGTTGTGTGTGATCATCATGCAAGCAAAGGTGGGAGCGCATAACCAGATTAGTGACGGATGAAGCGCTAGTTAAATTTTCTCCGGTTTTAGTTGGTTGGGTGGCTGATAAAAACAAAGTACAATATATCTACGATAATATTAGCAGACCCATATAAAATGTGATTTTGTTATCTACTATCAACACATTTCAAGTTTCAAGGTTTATTTGTCAAATGCACCGAACAACACAGCCAGAAAGAGTTACACTGAACAACTCAGACAGGAATTGATTAGAAGATTAGGCAACTATTTGTTAGATACCTGTAACATGACGCTGCTTTCAAGATAAAACATTATATGGAATTTATCACAGCATTAGAGGAGAAAAGGTGTGTTGGGAAGCACTCTGCCAAAGGATGATTGCATTTGATGTAGCCAACTCAACTCCATTCATACAGGTAGGCCATGTGATTCTGCCAGCTTTGCATCTCAGACAATTGCGTTCATTGGTTATCATTGGCTGCTGATGACTTTGACTTTAAGCTAAGAGTGCATGTGTATAATAACAGTTTATTTCTTTCATTTACGTTTAGAAAATCCATCACATGCCCTAATAATCTTAGGTTACGTAAAACATATTTGTGTGTGGATGTTCATGATTGTAAATGTTTGTTTGCATGCCTGGGGTTTCTGAAACATTCTGACAATGTTGGTGGTTGTGGAGCAAAACATCGGACTACTGTAGATTTAGTGTGCACGTGAAAAGCTACGGATATCTTAATTTTTATGTACAGTAATGTCAATACTCTTTTTGAGAAATTGACATTTATCGTTTGAAGGTCTTCAGTTGGTTATAGGCTATTCCTATTTGTTTTCTAATACCTCTTAATATGAAAGTAATATAAAAGTAATTCAAAGTAATCAAATTACGTTACTGAGTTTGAGTAATAAAAAAGTTACGTTACTGATTAAAAATGTGTACAGGTAACTTGTAACTGTAACGGATTACATTTAAAAAGTAACCTACCCAGCCCTGCTCACACATCAGTGCATTCCACACCCCTATCACTACCTGGTAGCGTGGCTCTATACCAGAGGCATCGCTAGGATCACAATACATTCAGGGCTTAGCCCACCCTCCCGCCCCTCCCGGGACAGAAAGTGCAGGGTTTTGAATGTACACATTGAAAATGTCGATGTACATGCTAGCTGGCTACACGTCTACATTGTCATAATGTGCAATCTGAATTATAGATGAATAGATCAGGGGCAAATCTTTCCATTTGAGATCCGGGGCTATTCATAAAAGATCCGGGGCTATAGCCCCGGATGCCCAGGCCTAACGACGCCACTGCTCTATACCATATAATTGCCATGCTGTAATTCAAATTTTGGAGCAGAGTTTAACGTCATCATAGGCCTGTAGGAGGCTAACACCAGCGAGGGCAATGAGGGATCCCATTAAAGTGACTGAGGGAGGGATTGAGCCGTACCATGTGAAATCCATTGGGTGGATCATTGGGTGCTAGCTAGCAAATGTCTCTACATCTCCCCTCCACATCACGCCACTCATTAGACACAATTGAGCCTGTCCAATGCCACAAACACGACATATTGACTTTTTTTTTTCTGCACATGGCACCGCCAGTATTCAACTGTAAATGTCTCTGTGCAATTATCCTTCAACTGGAAAGGACATTTATTGATTTCTCTATATAATATGTGGATGACACATTTTAACCACAGATAGACTGCTTCTTTATCAACGCTCTCACAAAACACTAGGGCGGTACAATTTCTTTTTTTTAATGTACTGTGCTCCAACACAGTCATCTGAAGAACAAAGGAGTATTGAGCAACCCCAGGTTTACAACCGCCTTTTGTGGTTTTGGATCAGACTAAAACACTGGACGAGAGTCTCCCTATCCAAAAAGCTGCTGCGAGGAGAACTGTCTGGTTGAGTATACCGCTGTTCCAACAAAACTCCTGACTCACTCTCTTTGAACTCCAGAGTTGTTGTTCCTTATTTATGTGTTAACTTAAGTTAGACTGAAGGGCACCTGAGGCTGTTCTGGCTGCGTACATTCATTCAATAGGGACTGTTTTCATGCTTGTTTTTGCAGTTCCCATTTGGAACAAGGATGCCGGAGCGATCTGAAGCCTGCGCTTCACTCCGGACCATACACCCACTCTCTGACAGACTGATTAACCTCTCTGCAAATGCAATTAAATACTTCATCTTAAGGTGTTATTATTACGCCTTTTTGATTTTGATACAATGCAAAATGATTGCTCGCTGTTTCGTACGGTAACAGATCTCAGAGGAATGTTGTCATTCTCACGCAAGTTCAGAGGGTAGGCGGACTGACTGGCATGCCCCGTGGCGATTAGCAGGTAGGTCTCATTGATCATCTTTTTGAAGTGTGACTAAAATGTTTCCAATGTGTGGGTTTGAGTGATTGAAGCTGAGGCTGCAGGCGCATAGCGTAAAGAGGATGTCTGTTTTGTCTCATTCAGCTGTCTAAAATGTTATCATTAGACCTCGTCAGCTGTCAGTTTCAATGTGTTATATCTGATTGATCAACATCCTCTGGTATCATCAGCGGTACACCATCCTCTCATGCTACCTTCTAGACTCTTCCATAGATCTAAGAGTATTATATTTGGATTCAGTTATTGTGTCACTGGTGAGTTGCTTGACACAATCATTTTGGTTTTAGTTATTCTAATCCAGAATCCCCTTGGAAGATATTAGCCATGTGTCTCTCTAGCAATGTCTGTGAACTTTCAACATGATTTCATATGCTACTTGGAAACTGTCTGCAGTTACCAGCCTAATCAAAGATAGTTTTGCACTAGGGATAGTTTGTGTAGTTTGGTGACATTTCCATACTCAGGCAGATGAGAACACTTCAGATCTGAGACACATTGATGATCATTTCTTCACAGGGTCCTAAAACACAGCCATTCAGCGAGTCTGTGAACATAACAACATGTTCCAATGTACGTGCATGTTTGCATGCTTGCTTATATAGGTGTGTGGGTGTTTGTGTCTGTGTGTGTGTGTGGGGGGGGGGTTACATCCATTGCAGTGTGTGTTAGACTAATGTAAATTGGCTGGGCAGCAGGTCATCTGAGGTAGTGCCTGACAGCTAGCACCTGAGATGTGGTCCAACGCCTCCTCTTTGATGTGTCACTGTTGCAGACTGAACATGATGAGCCCTGTCTCCCCTCAGAACACCTCTTCCCGGTATGCTTCATTGCACTGCCTCAGGCAGTCAATACAGATATGTATGTTCATGCCAATATACTTCATTATTCACAAATATGTTTAGCCCAAGCAGGCGGACAAAGAGAGAGCTTGACTGATTACTTTTATTTCTGGCAGTTTGGTTAAAATGTGTAACTAACGTCGGTCTGGTTTTGTGGGGGATCGTTTTCGTGAGGCGGTTTCGTATAGGAAGTTACGTCAAAGCTCCAGGAACCTTCTGAACAGTCAATGAACACAGAGACAAACACTTATACAAATGACATGCCTTATCCATAGTGTATTCAGGGCCTTTCAATTTCAAACCAAATGGAGTAGGACAATGTAGATAGCATGGAGTGGGGAGTTCAGATGATGTTAGTAGGGAAATTGCTAAAATCAAAAGGTGGGAGGGCGTAGAGCAGATCAGCCAATGTGCCCTTCACACTTTAGCACTGTACACCTAAGGGGAATATATTACGTGCTACCCTGTCTGGCAGACCTTCCTACTCTGTCACCCTCCAGGGGCTGGGCTGGGCCCAGTGTGACCCTGAGCATGAAGGCTACCACTGCCTCGGGCTGGCACTGTTCAAGTGAATGGGTGTATAGTGGAGCCGGTACCAGCACAAACAAATCTATCTTCCCCCTTTTGCTTTCCCTCTGTTTTGTTCTTTCTATCTTTCCCTCTATTTCCCCCTGTCTTATCCTCTCCTACTTTGTCTTCTCTCTTTTCCCCCTCTCCTCCCTTCCTCTCTCCCAGGCAGATGCCACCTCCTTGCCAGCACTGCCATATGTTGGCCAATGTCTCTTTCACGCCCAGGGGTCAGAGGTGAGAGGGATCCAGCGGTGTCTCTATGGAAGAGTGAATCCAAGCCCCTTTGGGGTTTTTGGGCCGGGCAGAGCTGGGGAGCATTTCCTCTTGGTGTTCGGTGGTATTTGGACTGTGGGGAACAGTTTCACGGTAGCAAGATTATGCCCAAACTCGTCCCGTTTGCGAGAGAGAGGAGAGCGAGAGAAGGACGGATGTTTTTAGCTGATAAGAGGGGAACCTGGTATGGTTGTCTGCAGCAACAGCCCACTGATGATTAGTGCAGAAGAGTTGTCACTTTCTAGATGTCGTTCCGCTCACCAATGTTGTGCCCGCCAATTATTTGCCTGTTTTGACCTGCCTATTTAGCTAGCACATTTCTTGCATTTTTTCTTTGCCTCAAGTATAAAATCCCTAGAAGGGCAGCCCTTTTTGAGATACCGGAACCTGGCACCTGAGTAATTGACGCTCCGAGTCGATTAGGTCACTTGTTTTTTTGCCAATTCTAACATGGTATGCCTAATAAACTGGCCACTCAGTGAATGTTTCGCATGCCAACAAATCCTGTTTCAATTTAATTGACTCAGGAAGAAATGTCCTACTTTCTCCACTTTTGTAGTGTCCTTGGCTTCTATGGGACTGTGCATTGTTTACACACCTTCACCTTTAAAGGAACTGGATAATGACCATTTTAAGATTAATTCCAAATAGTCAATTAATTAATGTATCCAATGAATGTAATATTTAAAGACATTATTACAATTACAGCACAAGTCTCAAAGATAAAAGTTATCCGGAGTTTAAAGATGCAGGCAGGAGTGAGGAAAATGCAAGAGAGCTTCCCCAAACTCTGCTCTGGTTTATATCCCCAATCTAAAGGAGTAGGGGTCGGTTTACAAACATGAAGATACCAAGACTAGTCCTGCAGAATAAATCCCCTTATCTTCTAGGGACACATTCCAATCTGTGCCTGACACCATATAGTAAAACAGAGTGATCTACTCATGGGTTCAGCATATTGGAATAAAGGCATGAAACTAGGTTCTGTAGTCAGACAAGAGATAAACATTTGTAACATAAACATTCTGATAAAAGAACATGACCAGTATAGGCTAGGAAAGGACAATTGAGGACAATTATGAATGGCTTATACCAAATACTGCAGAATCATCAAATACGTAAATAAAGGTAGAAATGAAATTTTTCGGTTCCTTCACCTGGAGCCCACCAATCTTTAAAGAATTGTTCCATTTCAGGGTAGGACCTTCTAGGATGGAGCCGATAGCAACAGCTTTTAATTAAATGGGCTTTTCCTCCCCCCTGCTGTTTTAACGTAAGCTTTTCTCTGCCTCTTGACTGGACATGTTGGATATAATGAAAAAACTGAGAACTAACAACGAGTTATGAATACCATTTCTTCTCCACTGGGTGACAGGGAATGTTATGTTTGGAGAGAGGGTGTTGCACTCTGAACTGACCTTCCTTCCTGGTTCCTGACTGTAGCAGCTTTATTGGAACCTGTGGAGATGGAGGCCTGCATACTACAGAAAATGTACAGAACCACACCAGTAATAAATGTTAAACCGGGACCTTATAACACTAAAGTAACTAACTCAAGTAAATAAGTACATTTAAACCGAGTGCTTTGAAACCATAACTCTATAAGGAGACCAAAACCTGGTGCTTGTAATTACTGTGGCGCTTATAATAATAAAATAATATACTACTGCTATAATACTAATATCAGTACTACTACTAATATACTACAACTACCATATCATAATTTATATTAAAGTTAATAGACTACTACTGCCACCAACACTATGATAAAGACCTGGATTTTAGGGGGTATAATTATTATTTCAAAATGTTAATTACCTGGATTTCACCCCTGGTAAATCATTAAATATGTAGAAGTAGATTGATGAGAGGACAAATCTTTGTCTAGAATTGGGGACTCCAGTTCTTTTTTTCTAGTTCTACACATGTAATCCCATCTGATAGGAAAATGTGGGTGAATAACTTTCGATAAACCGTCCCCAGCCGACCTATTAGTGTTACTGCTAGTCTAGTGGGTCATTAGGCTACAGCAGGACCACACAGTCTGCACCGCACAATGGAACACACACAGCCAATCATCTGCACCACGTCAGTGTTCCAAACAGACATGAAGATGAATGATGAAGGAGCGAGCCAAGGTACAGTACAGGACTCCCTTGCTGTTTGGTGGGTTTGGCTGATCTCATGGATTTCCTGTTCTCCTCACTGGAAGTTTGGTCTCCCACAGCGTGGGAGTATTTTGTTTTACTTTGAGGTCAGAGGTTACATTACTGACAAAAGGCCCATGGTATTATTTGTAAGTGGCTGGATTCAGATATGGATGTGTAAATGGTGTGGTTAGTGAAGAGCGATTACAATCAGTGGTGGGATTCTTTTTTTTTGTCGGCACACATTGTCAGAAAGCTGGTGCATAATTCATTTTTAAAATACATTGTACACTGTGAATTGACCCCAAATAAGCCCTCCAAGAGTCTGTATTTTAAAAAACACAAGAACATTTGGATTTGTTATAAAAATGTTCCTTGTTAAATATGTAGTCTGCATCCAGTGCAGTGTGCCATAAACCCAGCCACAGCTGTAGAAGGCATTGAAGAAATGTCTGATACAACCTTAAACACATTTGGTTGTGTTGCGCTCAGGGCAGCATTTTAGATCTGAATCCATACAACTAGACCACTTTTTTTGCAAAAGGAAAACTCTGAAGTCCAGAGAGAGAGAGAGGCTGTGAATGTTTTTTTATTTTATTTTTTAACTTAGCTACGGGGAAATGTATAACATTTGTTTCCATTTGAGACCATGGTAAAGTCATGGCATTTTCCCCACTTAAAATGGTTATCCTCATGTGTTAGAGTGATAAAGAAGACTGTCCACAATGGACTGAATTTGGATTGTCTTCAAAGAGGACGTTTCCACTTCTCTGCATGCCTTGTTAGCAAAGAAACCGTCTCAATGACCTCAGACTGCACAGACGTGCAGCGTTTTACAGATGTGCACTGAATTACCCTCCAAACTGCTCAAAGACCTGCGACATTGTGACCTGTGCTGAATTTATGCAGGAAAAAATAGTTTTAAATAAGAACCCCTCTCCAGAGAGGCCAGTGGCAGCAAAGTAGCAGTCCATGCATTTAAATAGAAATATTATTATAATGATGGATGAATGGACCACGTGACACTGCATCCTCTCTGTTTCCTCTGTCCTTTTGGGGGCACGGGTGTGGAGTCTGACAATTATGCTTTGGAGCCCTTGTTGGATAAACAAGTTGAAACAGTGGGAAAAAACACTTGATCCTGTATCCAAATACTTATTTCAAGGGCCTCTGGACCCCCATATAGAGTAAGATTTATAAGAGCCTCCTTTTTTGCACTTTTGTTATTCTCTTTGCAGTAGCTGAACAAACTATACGTACAGTATGTTGTGGGTTTGTAAAAGTAGTGTGTGTGTTTGTGTGTGTAGCTGGAACAGAACATTAGTTAAGGAAATTAAATGTAAATATCGTAAATGAGAAGGTTCCTCTATATTTCGGTGGGGAGAGTGTTGTGTTCACGATAATGGTTCATTCCGAGGTAGGATTGAACGGATATCAAATGCACGGGTGACGTGCCCGTTGGCCATAACGACGCACAAGATCCTCGAGCACCGACGAGACGCACATCAGCAGCAGCACCCCTACTTCCTGTGGCTATGCACACATACTGCTGCTACTGCCTGCTAAGACTACAACGATTGTCCAGATGAAAAATTCATTTAAAAAACACTTTTAGAATATTTAGTCTATTCACACTAGATCATTTGCAAGAGGTTTACAATATGTTTGGCTTCTCAACCACAGAATTATTTTTGCAATTCTTTTTAAACTTGGAGCAGGACTAGACTTCATATGTCACTGGTCATTCTTCTTCAGTACATGCTGAGCGAGACCTGGTCTTTAGATCTCAATATCCGTCAGGAAATTGTACCTTGTAACCGAGCAACAATTAAGATTTTTGATGTTTACATGATCAAAATCTCAGAGGCAAATCTGGCCACAAGTATCATTCATCTAGATAAAACTAATGTAGTGTAAAACCACTCTTAAACTGGCTTATTGACACACCTTACATCAGATTAATTGCTATAATTAACTTAAATCAATTAGCAATCACAGGCACCGTTAGTTGGTTATTCTCTGCAATGAGCAAGAAGTCTTACTTGTGCACTTTAATGATAATTATATTTTTTCGTTAATTGTCTTAATGGAAATGTAAGATGGTTATTCTATTCAGGAATGTCAATTCACTGCCATTGCATTCAGTCCGTAAACTAACTAATTTCCATTTTCTGTCTTTCTCTGTATTGTCCATGGGTGGTGTGGACTCTTCATGTCCATCGATGGTGTGGACTCTTCCTCACTTGCATCCATCCATCCTCAGGTAAGAGTATTCAATATACTTCAATGCTAAGGTCCTCGCTGTGTTAGTCTTATCTCTGGCTAGGCTACCCACAAACACCTTGTTGGGTTATAAACATCCATTTATGAGTTATCTTGGTCCGCCAAAGATGTTTGTAGGGCGTTCTGAAAGGCAGGCACCTTTTGTGGATTGAATAATTACTCCTTTACACTTTCCTTCCACCATCTCTCATCTGGCATATACTCCTGCAATTAAAGATGCAGACAAGAATCAATTAAGGGCGGTGAAAGAAAATAAAAAGAGGAATGATAAGGAAATAGGGACAATTAGAGACGTGCACACGCTCTGAAAAGAGCTGCAGGAAAGAAACACAACATGGTAACCAAGCCCTCGTCTCGACCCTGAGGGCGTATTGAGATGAGAGACAGGGAGGGAATGGACTGAGAAGTGCAAGAACTAGATAACACATAAGAATGCCATTGGGTAATTGAGACATCAATCAAGGAGGTTATTTCCGGGTAATTGCTGGCTCATTCAGTGTGGCTGTATTGAATGTGAAGAAGGGCTGTGTGTCCTCAGAAGAAGTCATTCAGGCCTCTACAATAGACCATGTAGTCAGCTGCACTGCTCAATGGCTTATCACCAAGGACAAAATATTTTGTATCGTGAAGGCTACTTCCTATCTGTGTCCTCCAGCATTGCAGTTAGGTTTGGTTTTCTTGAAGTTTGTCCAGATCTATAATTATAGACCAAATCATTTTACAGTATGTTACAACAATAGCATGGGCTGAATGAGAGTGGAGAAAGGCAACAAGCTGCTTGTTATTGAGTAATTAAATCAGTGTGGTTATATTTTGAAGTTTGTGAATATGAGGGAGTGAGTTTTAGTTTGTTTAGATTTGTCTTGCTTGATATTAGGGATAATTCCAGAGCATCATTAATATTCAATTCCACATGAGTTAATTTAAAGCAATAACACAGCCCAACTCCTTAGGGTATACCCAGCCTAAGCATACTCACACACATGCACACACGAGCCAGCTCTCTCTCAAGGTAAATTATTTATTTATGAGCATAATGATTTCACTTTTAATCTTCCATTTTCTGCTCAAGTGAGTTTAGTTTAGCTTGCAATACTACATGGCTGAGGAAGGGGATGTATTTTAATTACCAGGCTGAGTATGTTTTTAATACTTAGGTATCCATCCACCCTAACCATAGTGGGAAAATGTGTGTTGGTGATTAAATGTCACTTTCTTATATAATTAATGACATTTTAGCAAGACAAATGTGATTGTTTAGTTTGGTCATTCTCTAACATCAAAAAGTCAGACTTTGTAACCGAATGTAGCACTTAGTTCAGATGACAGAGCTTGACAGATTTTTTGTAGGAACTTAAGAGCATTTTACATTTCCTGGTCTTAGTGTTTCACATTTTCTTCCTCAGGATGTAAAAAGTCAAATCCACATGAAAAAAACGAAAAAGTGGGTATATGATCAGTGCCCCGTTTATATTTTATTGGGCTTCACGAATGTGATACATCTTCAACCAAGCAAAGGAATTGCATATTTAAATGAAAAACATACTGAAATTTGAAAACATTACATGACTCATGACTCATTCAATATAAATCTTACCTTTATATTGTCTGATGTTCTCCAGATATGAAAATAAAAGATGACGAGTTCAACAAGATAGTGAGACTTCCCCATAGGTTCTCTGACAGAGTTATGAACTATCTGACACAATAGTACCGACTAAAGTTACATAGTAGTGCTCATATGAATTACCATTGGGGATATAAACTTAAGTTCTCATAGGTGTAATGCAGTTATTTGCTAAAAATAATTATGATAATAATTGAATTACATTTAAATCAAAATCTATCACGGTCTGTTCTAAAATAGTATTATAGGCAATATTTCATACAGTGAGCCTTTAAAATGCAGTTTTCAGCAGTTTGAGAAAATAATTCTCAAACCTTCATTGTTTTAGTGTCCCTAATTTTGGTCATTCTGATGAATTGAAAACTACAATAACATTTGAATGGATTATGATACAGAAATGCAGTTTGTTAAGACATGATTGTTTTAATTCGAGGAGTTTCTGAATTATTAACTAGATTAGTTGTGGGTGAAAAGACGCATTTCGATTAAACATTCTATGATACTGTTTTACATTCTATGATACAGCATTCTAATGGATCATTGACCTTAGCTCACCTTGTAGAAAACTGTGTTTTATCTGACGTTAGTTCAGCTTAACCCATTCCCATCTATCATTGTGCTACAGTACGATAAAAGGAAAAAATCATTTTAAAAAGTAGAGAAATATAGTAATGGCCTTTAAAACTAGAAAGGCCAAGAGAGTCATTTTAAAATCAAATATTTCTGCCATCCTTGACTGTGCTTGACTTTTCCTCAGTCTTTTTACTCTCATGTTTATCTTGTTTGAATATTGATTTCACACTGCAATAGCAAACGAGTTTTTTACAAGCCTTCAGTATGACATGCAATAATGCTTTGATATAATAAATATGATAAACTAATAGATGTTTAAAATGTCTGGCAACATTTTTGAAGGTCTATACAATATCAGAAAGACCATACCCTGAGTCTTCTAAAGTATGCGCTATTGTCAAATATTGCAACATTTCAAAATATACTTTGAATAACCAGATTTTCACACTAGCATGCGCAACGTTAATATAATGTAATGGACATTTTGTTTGACAGCGGACCAGGCCTTTATATTTTGTATGCAACTTTGTTTTCCATGTGTTGTGAGTGACTTGGGTAGGCAACTAGATCCAGCTGAGGGCAGACTTTTGCAAATTGCTTTTTCTATTATATTCATGTCCCTTTTTTATTTTGTGGGCAAATTTGGGAACTGATATACTAAACTAGATTTCTGCTCAATCCCTACTGGTTTTGCAGTATTTTTACTTTCTCTTCTGTAATTGAAAAAAATTGGGAGCCTAAAAACATAAATTAAAGGCCATTTATTGCTGACCCCAGATGCATGGAAAAATTTCAAACAAACCCTCACTGTCACAGCGTTTTACATATACTATCTAAGCCAAAGAATGCGTGATAATTTTTATAAACTCTGTACGATATTCTATATGACATCTTGGTCTGCTTTCCGGGATTTGTCCTCCTTTTACCTTCTACTCAGTCTAGATTTATAAGGATAAGGCTACAGTACGTTCCGTATACTTTGGCTTGGTTAATGTACTAGCTGCAGTATAATCTTCTTTCCCAGGCTTTGATACAGAGGTATCAGCCATAAGTTATTCTGCTAGCCTCTGACTGCAGAGTTAACCTACCTAGCGCCAGCCCTTTGGGAGGTACTCTCAATTGCTTGTCTGGATGAGAATGCATGGCTGTCAGATTTACGGGATGTGGGATTTTTTTGGATGGCAGGTGAAGGGTTTTAAGAAAAGAGACAGCTCTCCTCCCTCCATCCCTCTTACTCGTCCCTCTCCCTCCCCCTACTAAGTCTCCTTTCTCAACGTCTAACCCTTGCTTCCCTGTCAGTGTGTGCAATTTAGCTACACCAGAAGTCTGCAGTGGCATTTCACATCGTCATACCAGCCTTCACTCACAGAATACAATCAGTCCTCCATACCAATGAAGGTGTCTGTGTGACCTAACTGGCACTTCCCCTTTAATTGTGATTGGTGTCAATCATGTGTCAATCAGGGATTGACACCTTGACCAACCAATAACTGGCAACCCCCTAAAACAATTATTCACATTTCTCATCCGGTCATTAGCGAGAGCTGTGTATCAATTATTATTCAGCTAGCCATGAAGCCAACCTGATGGATGCATTAGCAGGAGTGATATGAAGATGTATTAGGATGGATGATCATGTCATCATCAGGGACGGTGATCAGCTCAGATTGACTTGACAGATGACTACAGCATGTTAGCGTAGCATGGCCATTGATCTCATCTCTTTATTAGCTCTCATACTGGTTCAGTCTGCTTCAGCCTCTACTCACCCAATCTTTTGTTGGTTTCCTGTTATCAATCACTTTAGACAGCATCTTTGAAAATTCACATATTTGGTAATGTAACCCACATGGATTTTTTTCCTTTGTATCTCAGTTGGTAGAGCAAGGCACCTGTAACGTCAAGACATTGATTCCCCAGACCACCCATATGTAAAATGCATTCGCACAGGACTGTCAGTCGGTCTGGACAATAGCACCTGCTAAATGAGGTGGGTCATTGACGTGTTCTGGCCAATCACCAGCTGGTAATCAACCACTTCAAGCTTTCCTGTTTGTTAGTGCAGTGAAAAGAGTCCTTTAAATCATCTGTCAGTCCTTTTCCATTACACAGATGTCCATTCATTAGAGCAACGGAGTGTTTCTGTGTGTCTGTGCCGATGTGTGTGTTCTGAGCCAGCATTAGTAGCCATGAGGGACAGTGTTGTCAGTTAGCAGCTGCTCCTACTGAATCCTTTAGCAGACCCCCTTTATGGTCCCTCTGTGCCAAAACCCAGCTAGCTGACACACTGTTTGATCACACATCTGTACTGAAAAGCACGATCAACAAGTTAGCCGGCTAACTTTGATAAGTGACCACAAAACAGATTTTTTTTGTTCATCATCCAAGCGCGCTGATATGGGGGCTCCTGTACTTTTCATCAGTTAAACCTTTTCAAGCATTTCTTTCTTAAAAGTGTGTAAAAGACAAGTTAGCTAGTTAACTCATTGATCTTAAGGTTTTACTTTATGGCATGGTGTGCCAGAACAGAGCTAGTAACTGGACATACTCAGTCAGCTAAAGGACAGAACAGCTCATTAAAGTGATAGTTCTCCTAGATTCATTCCATTGAATTGTTTCTGAAGGCTCGTGGGGTCATTTTTCACATTAAGTCATTATCCTTGGTCCAAGCCTGGAATTAGTATTATTAGCATAGTCTATATTCATAAATTGGATCTGTGTGTCCCGAGCAACAAAAGCTTTATTGCAAGCAGAAACCTACTCTATAACGCTTCGAACTAAGACTGGTGGTGCTGTTTAATTCAAAGAACATTTCAATGTTATATTCCTCAAATAAAGGTTTATTGTCACTATATAAATCTAATTTTCAACCGAACTGATACTTCCTGTGTTTACCGGCCAGTTTTATTCACAATGGTATCAATTGTATCAGTCACATTTTCAACATAACTTTATTAACAACCATTAACAACCCATAACAACAACCTGTAACAATAACCCAGAACCACCACTTAGATTTTGCTAGCTACCGATTACATCCTTGCCAAATAACAGAGGCTGTGAGTGCTGGCTAAAGAAAATGGTTTGCATAGTGTCCAGTTTGAAGTCACCAAATTCTGCCTGCTGTTTTGTGAATATGCAGTCCAAAAATCTGTGCTCGCACAAAGTGCTTTTTGAGTTTGTTTCCTTTTGCAATGCAGCTTTTGTTGTGCAGGACACACAGTTTCATTCAATGAATTTGGACGATTCCAAATATGTATCTGATCTAAAGGTCTAGTGGACCACTATGGAGGTTCTCTATTTAACTGATCCATTCATGGATTAATTGCACAATTTAATTCAATCACACTTGCAGTATTCATGCAGTATTTCCTAATGACATATAACTGTGTAAAATGAATCCGGGGCATCAGGCCAGTACCCATCATACTGCTGATTTAACTCCCCAAGCCAAGCCTTCTGACCAGTGTGTGAACCAACAACCCTCTGATCACAATAACAACATTGTTACAATCACCCCACAAAAGCCACAGCCCTTCCAAAGCGCGGTCTGAATGTCCTACAGGAGAACATTGCTATGCTGGGTTTGAATCCCAGACTCATAACAGGCATCTCTATTTTCTACTCTCCCGGGGAGCCTGATGGACAGGCAGAGTTTTGCGGTGAGGAGCGTGGATGTCAAGGGATTCTTATTGGCATTATTAAAAGACATATCCAGCTTTGAGGAGACTGTGTACAAGGAGAACCAAGTGGGTTATTTCTACTGTATGTGGTGAAAAATAACAGCAGACACGCTATGTTATTTGAATCCACGAATCACATTTAAATAGGATTCAAACATTAAATAGGTTTTTATGTGCATCGACACTGACAGACACACAAACACACATAGTGATCATTATCCCAGATCTCATCCAGATCAATATGGCGTGGCAGCATGGATGCTGTACCACTGCCGCTCCACTGGGGCTTGTTACAGCCAGACACGCACTATCAGACAGTCTGCTGCTGTTTCGGCAAGCGCACACGCACTGCATGCAAACAAATAATAGGCTCCAACACATACATTGCAACCACATGCAGACACAGGGACTCGAAGGGCAAGCATATTGTTTGCTTTTATAATTGCGCCTTTGGGATTGATTTTTCCTTGGTTATTTCAGAAGACAAAAGGTAAAATTCACAATGTTCTCTATAAAGTCCTGTGGAGTTCAACAACAATGTTTTAGAGGTGAAATGTTTTGTTGTTTTTCATTGTTGCGGCTGAGAGATGCCATTGACGCTGCAGAAAGGCAGAATACCGTTCCTCTTTTCACGTTGGTCGTTTACCATCACTGAGGTCCTCATGTTCCCTCTTCTCCATTAATGAATTTTAAACGAGGTCATATGCAACATCTTAATGAGTTTCTATTCTCAAGTCATTTAAAGCTATTCCTCTGTTTCCTTTTGTAAATTCAAAATGGGAATTGGATCTCAGTCTTGTCTCGCAGTCTTTCCATGCCTTCGACAGCGGATGTTTCCTCCATAGATGTTGGGAGGATCGGTGGACATCCTCAACCTTCTTTTGCAGCTCTTTTAGATGACTAATTCAGGGAGGCCCTGATTCCTTTTGCTTCTCAGTGATTTACATGTGCTGCTCAAATCAGAAAGCCAGCCAAAGGCCATTGTCAGCGGAATAGTAATATGTACTCTGAGATATCAGCTTGCTTCAACCCTGTTAATCAAACTGATATGAATTCTCTCATTTATTGTGAGGAGTCTTCTACTTTCTTCATCCAAAAAGACAAGCGGATCCCTGAAGGCCATTCCGTTTTGAATGGAGTTAGCCCATTTCTTCAAGGGATAGTTAGCCCCATTTTTCCCCTCTCGCAGCCAACACATCCAGACTTCCACAGACATTCTCCCAGGGCTGCACAGATTAGGTCCAAACGTGCTTCCCCAACACTCCCAGGGGTGTGAGGGGGGTGGGAAGAGACTGAGGAGGGGGAAAGACGGTGCCCCATGCAGATGCGTCGTGGTGGGGGCATGAGAGGACAGGAGAGGGGGGAAATGTATCCATTTCTTATATTGTTTTGTTTGGTTATTTTCTCTCAGTTCATCTGTGTTTTGGATGCTAACAGATGTTATTTAGGAGTAGAAAGTCTATTGTGTGGATTGGACATTTTGTCGTCTGTGTATGCATTTGTTCTTGTACTGTACTGTAGAAAACTTATATCACCTTTTCCTCAGGGGTTTACTAAAGGTTTTAGAATATGGTATCTATGTATTTGAGGTACTGTACATAGGCCTTTGGTCCACCAAAATAATGATTGGAAAAGACAAATACACGCACACTCACAAACGTGCACACATCGCCATGACAACCAGCCTCCTGCCAAGCTACTCCTGCACAGAATGCAGAGATTAAGTTGGAGAGAGATGTGTCTCTCTATTTGATTCCTTACCACTTAAATGATATTATGAGCACCAATCCCAGTTCATCTCCATTGCGCAATTAAGTTTTGGGGTCATTTACAAAATGGCTTTATATTGCCAACCATTATAATTTACTGGCAAAGTGGAAAAACTGAGAATGAAATGACATTGAACAGTTAGCCATGGTATTTTTGTATAGAGGATCTAATGATGAAAGAGAAATTATTACTGTTTAGAATTTTGTCAGATTAGTGTGAAATGACATTGAAGAGTGAAGCATCGTATTTCTGTATAGAGGATTTAATAATGAATGTTTGAATTTGTTCTAGTTTGTGTGAATTAAATAGAAAAATAGCAGGGGCAAAGTGGCCTTGTGTTTAAGGCATCTGACTAGTGTCACTAGTTCTATCAATCAATCTATCAATCAAATGTATTTATAAAGCAGTTGTCACAAATTGCTTTTACAAAACATCTGGCCTTAAACCCCAAGGAGCAAACAAGGAGTAGTGTTGAATTTCAGTGGCTAGGAAAAACTCCCTAAGAAAGCCAAAATTTAGGAAGAAACCTAGAGAGGACCCAGGCTCAGAGGAGTGACCAGTCCTCTTCTGGCTGTGCCGGGTGAACATATTAAGATTACAATTGTAATAACAAATAAATGCATGTGGGCTGAGTCTAGAGTCTATTTCAATTTTGTTCAGGTCGGAAGCATGACCAGATGGACAAGGAAAGGGACAACACGGGGGAGGGGGAGGTGTCAGCACAGTGGCAGCTGAAATCGTCAGGTATCGTCTTGATCTGCAACACAACCAGGAGGACTTTGGACAGGGACAGCAACGGGTCTTTCAAGTTCAAAACAGGAGGAGACTGGGAAAATTCTGAAAATGCATTCCTCATATCAACAAGGATTTATAGTGGAGAAGGAGAATTGACCCTACTCCCCCAGCACAATAATATAGCAGCGTAAGACCTTGGGACTGAGACAGGGGGGTCTGGCGACACTGTGGCCCTATCTTGAGGAGGCCCCGGACAGGGCCCAACAGGCAGGAAATCAATCCACCCACATTGCCAAGCATCAACCAGGGACACCTACCAACCGCAGCCACCCTGAATGAGGGCCGAGTATTGCCAGCAGAGTACAGCCCAATTGCACAAGTGCGCAACAGAGAGACAGCAACAAGCCAGTGACTCTACCCCCAAGAGGCATTGGAGGGAGGGCATCCCAGTGGCGATGAGAGCCCACCTGGCAAGACAGCAAGGGTGGACAGTATCAAGCCTTTCTGGTCACCGTCACACCCCTGGGCCAGGCTACACCTAATCATAGAGCGTGCTGTAGAGATGAGTTTTTAGTAGACACTTGAAAGTTTCCACTGAGTTTGCATTTCTAACCTTAATTGGCTAATCATTCCATAGTAGTAGAGCTCTATGATAAAAGGTCCTGCCTCCGGCTGTTTGTTTAGAAATTCTAGGTACAATTAAAAGGCCTGCATCTTGTGATCGTAGGATACATGTAGGTATGAATGGCTGGATCATTTCAGCGAGGTAAGTAGGAGCAAGTCCATGTATTGATTTATAGGTTAACAATAAAATCTTAAAATCAGCCCTAACCCTAACAGGCAGCCAGTGTAAAGAGGCTAGTACAGGAGTAATGTGTTAAAAAAATTAATTTGTTCTAGTTAGGATTCTAGCTGCCGTGTGCAGCACTAATTTAAGTTTATTTATTGATTTGTCAGGGTAACCAGAAAGCAGAGAATTGCAGTAATCTAGTCTAGAAGTAACAAAAGCATGGATTAGCATTTCTGCATCAGTTTCTGATAAAAAGTCTCAGATGTTTTGATGAAAATAAGCAACTCTTGAGACATATTTTATATGTTCATCAAAGGAGAGGTCAGGGTTTTTTGGGATACGACCATGCAGCCGTCGAGGTTCACAGTGAAATCTGCTAACAACGCTCTTTGTTTCTTGGGTCCTAAAACAAGCATTTCTGTTTTTCCTGAGTTTAAAAGCAAGAAGTTCTCTGTCATCCACTTCCTAATATCTGAAATGCATGCTTCCAAAGTAGCAAATTTTGAGGCTTCTCCATGCTCCATTGAAATATATAACTGTGCGTCATCAGCGTAACAGTGAAAGTTGACATTGTGATTCCGGATGACATCAACCAGAGGCAGCATATATAGTGATAACAGTAATGGGCCCAGAACTGAGCCTTGAGTAACACCAAAACATACCTTTGACTTGTCAGAGGATATGTCATCTACACTAACAAACTGATATCTTTCAGATAAATAAGATTTAAAAGAGGCTAGAACATGTCCATGTAGCCCAATATGGGTTCCCAGTCTCTCAAAGAGAAGGGAGTGATCAATAGTGTCAAAAGATCAAGAAGCAACAGGACGGCTGCGGAACCTTTGTCTGAGGCCATTAGAAGGTCCTTTTTTACCTAAAGTATTTCGCAGTGTTGAGTTTAGATCCTCGATTTGATCGTTTGCGGATTTATTCACTCTTTCGTTGATGAACAAACTTCAAGGAATCAAGATCAAGGAATCTATTTGTAGTCAGAGAATTTATAGTACAGCTTTTGAGACTCATTGTTTGCGGAGCAAGTGGATTTCTTGTTTTAATGTAATAAGACAGTAATCCAATAATCCAGGATTTTGGTGGGAAATTATTAGATCTACAATATCTATTTCTCGTGACAGGACTAAATCTAAGGTGTGATTGTGGCAGTGTGTTGGACCTGAGATATGTTGGATAAAACCCATTGAGTCAATTATGTCTTCAAAGTCTTTTTGAAGAGGATCATTGGACTTTTCCATATTTATCTGCCATGACTACAAGGTTAGACAAGAATTCTGGAAAATCATTGAGGAACATTGTGTAATGCCCGGGGGGGTAAATTTATATTTACTGTCATAAATATTAGCAAAACCCCCTCCTTTTCGGGATGCACAGGGGATATGATCACTAGTATAGCCAGGAGGAGAGGCCTCATTTAGGGCAGTGAATTCATCAGGCTTTAGCTACGTTTCACACAAGCCAATAACATCTAGTTTATGATCAGAGATTAATTCATTCACTGCAACTGCCTTTGGAGCAAAATGAGACCCAGTTATCTACAAACTCTACCTCCTGCAACGGGCAGAACTCTGTTTTCAGCCAGTGATTGAGTTGCGCAAGTCTGCTGTAGACCCCTAGTTGGGTGGGGGGCAGAGACAATTACTCGATGCCAACACATTTTTCTGGCTAGTTTACACACTGATGCTATTTTCTGCTTCGTAACCTCTGACTGTTTCATCCTAACGTCATTAATGCCAACGTGAATAACAATATCACTGTACTCTCTATACTTGCCAGTTTTAGACTTCGCTTGCACCAACCCCAGATTTGCGGCTACGTTGGTGGCTCTGCCCCCCGGTAAACAGTGTACGATCGCCGGCTGATTCTTTAGTCCAATACTGCGGGTAATGGAATCGCAGATGAATAAAGTTTTAGAACATGCCTGCCAATCATTCCCCTCCGAAGACGGCTCAGGCCTTGACTCCGACTCCATTGGAGAAAACCTGTTGGCTCTAGCAGTGACTCAGGTTTAACTGGTCGACGGCATTTCTTCCCAGTGACCAAGAGAAAGTTATTGCCTGGCTGCAGGAGCTGTGCCGGGGGGCTAACAACACTATCATTTCTATACTATCATTTTCTCATTTCTATACTAAAATAATCCTTGCCTGACATTTACGTCAGGAGCCGAGCCTCTAACTCTGCTATCTTTACCTGAAGACGATAGTTCTCCTCCATGTTGTAGCTACAGCAATTACAATGATAAGGCATAGTAATGGTACTTAGCCTCGGGTGTTCAGGGGTGAGTAGTTCCGTTTATTATGTCCAAAAAGAGTCCCGGTGTAGAAAAGTTGGGTAAAAGGTCAATAGATAAAAAATATTGTGTTGGTAAAACTCTTGAAGTAGAATTTGACCAATTAGTTTATATAGAGTAAATTTGAGTAAAAGTTTGGCAGGTAGCCAGGTGGGTAACAGCAGGCAACGTACAGCACGTCAATAATACAATGAAATGCAAATCTATGTAGAAGTTGCCACCTAGAACGACATGTCTAGTCCCCCTAGCGCCAAGGTGAAAGCTACATTGTTCTGTATAGGATCAAGGCAATTAACACTGATTTATTCTCCTTCCCACTGTAACATTCCCCCCAGGTCATTGCTGTAAATCAATTTCCTTGTTTAAATAAAAGTAAAAAATAAAGAAAAGCATCCATATCTGATAAAGGAGGTAATCTACCCCTCTGGAATATTTTTGTTATTTCTGTGTTTTATTATTCTTTTTCCCGGTTTTCAGTTTTAATTGTACAGTGCATTCGGAAAGTATTCAGATCCCTTCACTTTTTCTTAATTTTGTTACGTTAGTCTTATTCTGATTTTTATATTTTTGCAAATTTATAAAAATAGAAACAGAAATATCATACAGTATTTAAATATGTATTCAGATCCTGTGCTATGACACTCGAAATGTAGCTGTAAATGCAACTCGACTTGAGTCCAACTGTTGTAATTTCACTTTCACAGGATAAAAAAAGGCACCCACCGGTCTATATCAGGTACCTTTGGTGACAGTGCATGTCAGAGACAAATGCTAGAGCTCGGAGACAGGATTGTGTCGAGGCCCAGATCTGGGGAAGGGCACCAAAAAGGACTTGCAGTTTTGAAGCTCCCCAAGAACACTGTGGCCACATGTGGAACATGATTGGAACCACCAGGAGTCTTTCTGGTCACCCGGCCAAACTGGTAGTGATGGCCAAACAAGCAGCAGGATATTATGCTGGCAACACTCAGATTTTCATTATCACAATAAAATCCATCATTAAAATGTATATGGCAATGTAGTTAACAATCTAGTCTGTAAAAAAGAACAGACAAAGACAACTTTGATAACTATATTGCCAAATATATTTTAATGATGGCGTTTAAAAAAAAAAAGAAAATCTGGGTTAGCCCTGCTAGCTTGATATTCTGTGGCTAGAAGAACGGTAATGAGGCCTCGAATGGACATCACTACCTGATGGTCACTCTAGCAGAGCCAAAGAGTTCCTGTGTGGAGATGGAAGAACCTTCCGGAAATTGCAGAACTCTACCAATCAGGCCTTTATGGTAGAGTGGACAGAGAGATTCTTCTCCTCAGTAAAAGGCACATGACAATTTCTTACTGAGAAGTGGCTTCCATGAGCTCCATGGAAGCTCTTACATCAAGCTAAAATATATGCTGATGATTACACATTATACAGGTCAGCACCCACAGCCAGTGAGCTCACTGAGACTATTAACTATTAACTGGCCCTGTCACCCTCATCATCGATGGCACCACTGTCTCTCCTTCCACCCATGCACGTAACCTCGGTGTCACAGCACTGCTATATGTTCAGATAATTGCGACAAAAGAACAAGCCATTAGAGGTTGTCTCGTCATACTTGGGCTATTATTTTTATGAAGCTTTGCCCTGTATGCCCCACATTCAACAGCTGACAAAAAATCTGAAATTGAAGCTGGGCTTTACTTTAGAATAAGTCTTTTAAGCTGGATAATACCTTGTTGAAAACTTATGATTGCCTTTATGTCGTATTATTGTGATATACTGCTCATGAATGCCGCAAAGTACCACCTGCCCACATTGAACACTATCTATCATGTTACTATTACATTTGTAACAAACACATCGTCTTACCCTGTAGCTTACTGCAGTAAGAAGGATTGCCCTCAGCAGTTATTTGTAAACCGGGAGGTTTGAATCCTTAATGCTGATTGGCTGCAAGCTTTTGTATATGTATACCACAGATATGACATCATATTTGTCACTATTCTAATTGCATTGGTAGCTGTTTTATAGTAGGCATAAGGCATTTGAAGGGTTTTGGGTGTTTGTCAATGTCCCAAATATAAGAATGAAGTCTGTTAAGTGTTCTTTTAGCTTTGCTTCCCTATCATTTTGGAAGACTTTGAAGAAAAACCTGATCAAATTACTCTAAATGTTGATTTTTCAGTTCCATTTTTAAAGGCTGCTGGACACAAATTGTTTTGAAAACATGCTCTTTTAAACTTTCTGATGTGCTTACACCATTTTAACTTTGATTCATTCTTATGAATTGTCATGTCAGGCTGTCATGGCCAGGCTTCACTTGTAAAAGAGATCTCAACATGCCCTCTGGTTCAATAAATACATTATAATTGTTATCTAATTTAAACTAAAACACTGAACGTACCAGAAAGAGTAACTGTCTGTTTTATATCTTACAAAGATAATACTACAGTAGTAAGCTGTTTGGACTGAGGGACATTGTTATTCACTGTAGGGTGCCGTGGTGTTTTTCTTGGTCACCAGGTCCACCGAGGAGACCTGGAACACTGCAGTTGAGCAGTGAGAGGTCCTTGTTCTTTTTCAGTACACTGTGCATAAACAGCTTAACACACACAAGGTTCATTCCATTCTGCTGTCAGTGATAGTTAAGCTGCTCTCTGATTGCAACTCGGGCGTCGGTAACTTGGATTTCTCCCTCTCCATTTCTCTCTCTCCATTTCTCTCTGTTTCATTATGTCCTTGTCTCTCCATCTCTCTCTCTGCACACATGTGTCTGTGGGTCTTTCCACATTACTCTCTGTAATGTGTCTCTTTCTCTTATACATGCCCCCAAATTCAATTACACAGAAATCTAGTCTTTAGAGCAAACTATTAACTAGCTTTGCATTCTGCCCTTAGGCAGGTGTGTGTTTACGTGTGTATGTGAATGTGTCTGTAGTTCAGGATGTGTGCGGAGAAGAGACGCCCGCAAGGAAGAGCATGATTGCACAGCAGGACCTGGTCCCATTTGAGGAAGGATATCGTAGTATATCGTAGTTTGCACACTCAGTGAGCCCTGAGCAGTGTCTCAGTGAGAATATTCTCAGAGACGCATTTCCAACTCTCCCAGTATGCACAACCAATCCAAATGGTTTCCCCATTGGTATTAAATATACATCAGCCAACCCTTTCATCTACTGAGCCCAGCTTTTGTATCAGAATTCCTAGGGATGTTTTTTTTTCCAACACGTGCCACCGTACATTTTTTATCTTCTCCTTTTAATTAAGAAGGAGAATGAGGTCTGCGGATGTGGAAAGAGAGCTAATCTTTATTAATTGGAATTCCTGGGCCACTGGGTTGCTGAGGGGTACGTTATGAAACACGCACATCTGCCCAAAGTCACAAGACTATTAATGTCGCCTCAAATTGGCCTGGAAACCTTCTGAAAACCTTCAGAAAACCTTTCGAAAATAGGACACATCTCCCCCTTTAGTAAATCGTTATGTTTGGGACTGGCGCATGGCGAGGCTTTATCAGCGTGAGTAACTGTGTGCTCGGTGACGGGCGAATGGGAGCGATGGAGGTGTCGCTGGGCTGTAGGTGTGAAAGGCCCTCATCTCTCAGCCTGTCTGAAGGCTGGCTCCGAGGCTCACACGTTAAAAGAGGCCCCCAGGGTTCCATCTATAGCTCGGCGACAAGCACATCAATCTCCTCTCAGGGCCGAGGCGGGATACTCGGCGCCCGCGCGGAAACACTCCCCCTCCCGCACGTGCACTCAGCTTTCCAGGTGAGCGATTCCCAGCGCTTCGACACATGGCGTTCCGGGGCCTTCCGGCTCCTGCTACCTGCCGGCCTCGGCCCCGTCTGCTCCCTCAGGATTACCTCTCCATCTGTAATTAAAGCCAGTTGAGGAGAACGTTTCGCTCTCTCTTGTATCTCCGCGCCAAACTGCAGAGAGCACACATATATTTCATCAAAACGGTCTTCTGACGGCCCTGCTGTCTCAGGCTTACCGTCGAAGCCTTGCGTGTGTCTTTGTCAATGAGCCAGGCAGAGTCAGCCAAGACCGCTGTGTGTGTGTGTGTGTGTGTGTGTGTCTGTTAGTCTGCCAAGACCCCCAAGTTGATGCTGTGTGCCCGTTCGTGCCTGTATGAGTCCGCTCGCACGTTCGTCGGGTAGCAGGTGTGTGCGACTTCGGTGCGCGAAAATGCAGATTTCTCCTGCCTACTCACGCTAAAGCCATGCCATCACTCAAACCCTTGCCACACTTGCATGTTATGCATCTTCACATCTCTTCAGAATCCTCCGTCTCTCCCGCTCTCTCTTTCTCCAGCTGTGTCTGTCTCGGAAGCTGACCGTTTAAATCCCTGTGTTTTCTGAGCCCGACCTCTCCCAGGTCCATGTCGGTGAGTTTTCTCCGGCTGGAATTGGACAGGATTGGAGCCTGTCGCCATAATGGGGATTGTGACCTGACGCTGGTATCACAGCTGCGGTCCAGAGAGCTGGTTGTGCGTTTGTTTACGCGTGTGCGCAAGCATCTCTTTTAACGTTGGCACTCGGCAACCGTTAACATATAGGAATTAGGTAATCCACCAGGCAGTTGGCTACAATGATTGTTTTATTATTATTTGATTTTACCAGAAATGCATTACAGTCCTATATAAGTATATAAAGAGATTACAACACTGTCGGATGAGTTCAGTGTCAAACAGAATGTCCGTGGATATATACTATAAGTGTTTACTAGTTAAATCCCTTCAACCTGATCATTTGTTCTTCACCGACAGTAATCTGCACTGTAATCATGGAAGCTGTGAATCATTGAAGGGACTGACAGTTACGTAACACCTGAGGACAATAGCATGCATCAGACATCCAGTCACAAGTCAATATTCCACTCCAATGTGAGGTGACAGTGGTAGCTTGTATGTGGACGTATTTTTATGTATCTGATAATGCTAATCTGTCTTTGTCCCTAAATAGAATCCAGTTCTTAGGCGGCTCCAAGGAAAATAGCTCTCATCCGCCAATGACATTTGTTTGTGATGGCCTAGATAGGATTCGTAGCTCGGTGTAGCTTACTGGAGAAAGCGAGAAGCTTTACGGAGATACGCCTTTGTTGTTTTCGCTGTGTCAGTGGCTCTGCGGCATCTGAAATGAATCTCACCTCCAGGCTTAATGAAACCTTCTTCAGCAGTTTGTCTGCTTCACCTCTCTCTACAGGACCGGAGTCTTTGAGCTCAAGTTAGTGCTGATCAGTTATTGAAACTAAGTACTGTTTGTAATCAGATTTTGGGGTGAATGAGGAAGTGACAACTGGATATTCGATCCAGCTTTTTCAACCGACACAAACATTCAGGCTCAGCAAGGGTTATTAAACCAGCTTACATTGCCTTCCACCCAAACGGAGATGGAGCACGGAGATGGACAGAGACAGAGAATGTTTGGTGTGAAGCCCTGTTGAGCTGCAGATTTTTTGCCAAATAATGAGCAAAATCCTTAATTCGTGGACAGCTCTGTCGCCATTGAAATGCAGAAAATCTAATCCAACCCCTTATTGTCAGGCATTTTCCCACCCAGCTTCATGGTCAGGCAAGTGTATTCTCTAGCAGGCCTCCTGTCGCATTAGGCTGAGAGTTAGGGAAAGCCCTTGATCTGTCTCATTCACCTTCTGCTAATTACACAAGGCTCAGTGGGTTCCAATCCCCAAAGACCAAATGGTAATTCACACGCGAAAGTAGATAGGATCTCAGCCCTGGCCTCACCTGCCTGACACCCAATATAACCCTACCCAAATGAACAGAAAAGAAGAGGAAGGATAGATGAGAGCCAGACAGGGGAGTCAGGAGGGGATATAGAAAGGGCGAGGAAGGGGGAGGGGAGAGTTCACCTCCCTCAGGAGCCGTGGGCTTGGATTAATGCCAGGAGGCGGTCATTCCTCGGCAGTGTGTACTGCCAAAGGTCATAGGTCATAGGTCAAGTCTGGGTATAAGTCTAGGTCCAAAAGTTTATCCCAACCGGGCCACATTGTCAGAATTCTTGACTGGTTGAACTTGATCCCTACAAGCCTTTTTGTGTTTTCCTGGGAAGACCAAGGTTTTGCGATGAACGGAACGTGGAAGTACGTGTCTCGTGACTTGTGCTGAGTGCGGTTGGTTTCTCGATGGCTGGCGGTATGCGGCGCAAACGCAACTAAATGTTCAGTCTGGCTTGCCCGCCGAGTCGAATTAATGGTCTATTTCTGAAGAATGTGTCGTGGCATATCAGGAGGAAAAGTGCCGTCTCTCGCTAATGCCGTAATTGAGTGTGTGGTTTTGGCTGGTGCCATGGTGCTGCGTAGCTGCGTGTGGCTGGTTCTCAGTGGGCCTCTCAATGTGGCTGACGCCACACAGCCACAGCTTCGCTAACAAGATTTGGACATTGCCCAGTCATGCATGCGTCCCCACACACTCACACACACTCACACACACTCACACGCTCTGTTCTTGAGGAGTGAGTGTTCAGGCCAGGAGAGTTGCAGCTCCAGTCCCAGGAATTGTCTCTTTCTCCATCTTTCCTTCCTCTCTCTCTCTTCCTTTATCCCGCTCTCTTGCTCTGCCTCTCTCCCATTCTCATTCTCTCTCGCACCCCCTTTCTGACACCCTCCATCCCTTTTCACTTTCTCTTTCTACCTCTCCCCATCATTCCTCTCCCCATCTGTATGTCTCCACCTCACTCTTTGTCTCTCTCTTGTTCTCCCCTGTATTTCACAGAGCCAGAGCTATTTCTAGCCGAGTCTTGCTTCAGTTAGGTATTTCAGAGTAATCTCTTGGTTACGCGTGAAATGAACCTTCAGGGAATGTCAAGGTGAACTAGCCTAAATGTGTGGCTTTGATCCCCTGTGCTTTCTGTTGCACTTCTTCTCCCCACTAAAAGAATAGATTCTTGTGGGGCTGGCCAGACCATCCCCAAGGAACATAGCCGGACAGAACACAGTAATCACAGACAATCATCCGCTCTGGGAGTCTCTCTGGACCAGGAAGCCCCCCCCCCACCCCACCCCCCCGATACTCTTTTTCTCCCCCCAAAACCTGCGATTTCGCCCACAGAATAAAGCAAAACCCGGCAGAGCGCAGCAGGCAAGGGGAGGATGAGAGAGAGGCTATTTTCGCAGGGTTGGAAGGTTGGAGACTTGATTGTGATTCTCATTTCCCCTCTCATGACATTTCGCCACCTTTCCAGCCTTCTCGTTCTCCTCTACTCTCACTTGCAGAGCCGTTCTCTCTGGCTTGCAATCCCATTTTATGTGCGTGTCATGGATATAATTGTATATCATTTAAGTCGCACATTCATTCTCACCTACTACTTGCCTGGCTACGCATATGTCACACAGCCTAACTAACGTTTCTCCTCTGTAGTTAGTCTGGATTTGCAACATGACAAAAAGAAAAATGCACATTTACTTTTACAGTAACTTTTATACAAAATGGTAACCTGCACTAACTGGACTATAGCTATCTGCAGGAAACAAATGGACGAGGCTTCGTGTGTAGTGTAGCAGAAAGAAGAAACACCCACCACACTGCACCGAGCTCATCCCCTGGTACATCTGTCACTACGTGTCCCATAATCCCCTGTTTCTGTAACCGATCTAATGACTCCAGCTGATGGAGGACTGGGCACAGGGAAGGGATGAGTAATGGTATGTAAAGCCTCTCATTTCAATACAAATACACAAATCTTCTGATGATTCCCGCAGAGACTGACAGAAGGCTTAGCAGTGATGGGTAAGACAGACATACTGTGTGCGCTTGCGCACATTTCAGGACTCTTCTCTGTCTTTAACTCGGGAGACCCCGGCATGTCTGGGCTAGGCAGAGGGGACTAGAACCTTTATCCTGACAGGCACAACTCTGCTTCCTCTCTAGGATAGCTTGGCGAAATTAGACTTTTCAGCAATGGTTTTTGCACCATCTTTGTCTGGGCAGTCGCAGGAGAAGGTAAAGGCGTTATTGCAGCATTATTGTGAAGCTGAGTTAGACTGATGGTTTCCTCTGTTGGAGCTCCCTGAAGCAGCAGTCTTTCACAGTTAATCCCCAAAACAAATCCTGGTATTGGTGGATGTTGGTTTTTCTCTGTGCTGTCTGTTCTCCCCATTTTAAATATTTACCTCTTTCCAGACAGACTGCAGGAGAGTTTTTAAATGACCAGCGCTCTGCTGCCATCTAGTGGCAGCCTGAACTACATGGCAGCCTGTTTGCGTTTGTTTGTGTGTGTGTGTGTGTGTGTGTGTCTAAGAGACAAGCAGCTCATTACTGAGGGTCTATATTAGTGAAGGAGGTCAGCCGGAGTCAATGAGCATGCTCTAATTCTTCTCCAGTCCCCATGTGCTCTGCCACTTGTCACACATTTGCATATAAATTGCTATAAAAATGACATTCCTGGTTAATTCCTTAACGGCTACTTTACTAAGGCTTGTTTTGGCACGATAGTGAGCACTTGTTTGTGTGTGTGCTCGTCTGTCTGACTGTGTATCTTTGTTTTGTGTTTGCCTGTCTGTCTGGATCTTTGTTTTGTGTGTACCTGTCTGTCTGGATCTTTGTTTTGTGTGTACCTGTCTGTCTGGATCTTTGTTTTGTGTGTACCTGTCTGTCTAGATATTAAATTTTTTCGTGTACCTGTCTGTCTGGATCTTTGTTTTGTGTGTACCTGTCTGTCTGGGTCTTTGTTTTGCATGTACCTGTCTGTCTGGATCTTTGTTTTGCGTGTACCTGTCTGTCTGGATCTTTGTTTTGTGTGTACCTGTCTGTCTGGGTCTTTGTTTTGTGTGTGTCTGTTTGTGTCATTGGTTCTGTCTGTGTCTTTGCAACCATATTTGTTCGAGCATGCATGTGCATATATGTGTAAATGCGTCTCTTCTCTCTTTCAACACCCCTCCCTCGTTCTATCCCTCCTTCAATCCCTCTCATCATCAAAGACTCAAAGCAAACCACAGACTCTCTCCTCTATTCCTCTGTCTCCACTCTCTCTCAGTTTCTTTCCCAGCTCTCTCTCTCTGCTCATTTTCCTGTTATCGTTAACAGATGGTGCAGGGAGCCTCTGTGTCCATGTCTCTGTGTCTGTGTGCTAGTCAGCCTCAGTGGTAATGATCAGTATTCAGTAGCAGTCCCTGGTCGTTGGCCAGTCAGGACAGCATGTAGGCCCCATATACCCTGGAAAGATCTCTACCGACAAGCAACCACTGCCTGCCTGTCCGCTCAGCCCCTCCCGCTTTCCCCACTCCCTTCCTGGCTGCCTCTGTGCTAGCTCAGCTTCAGCCTCTTTATGTGAGGTGCTTATTCAATTGATGCAATCAAACACACGCACACGTACACACACACTCTCACTACTTTGTCTTTTGCTGTCTCTCCATGTAGATGGATAGAGACAGATTAGTCTTTGAAACATGTCCTTGTGTTGTTCAGTTTTAATTTGTCGGTGCTGGCTGATTGTTACCCTCAGGGAGAACGTATGGTTCCGTGCTAAAAAGAGTCAAGTGTCCTATTTACAGTCTGCTGAATTAACTACCTGATGGGTTTGCAAAAGTGGTGTCTATATCAGCCACCAAGCTAGCCTCCCAAAAATCCTCTTATTACAGATGAGTGACAGCAAGGATCGAGGGTGGAGGGCATTGTTCAGGATTAATGCTTGTGTATAACAGTGGAAATTCGGTATTTCACTCTGAAAATCCAATTTCTTTGTGGATTACATCGTTTCTCTTTATGCAAAACTGTGACACCTCGCTGTTGGGCACCAACGTGAAAGACAATTTGGTTTTAATTAGGGAAGTGGCTCTCTGTTCCCCACATGGGGTCAGAGTCACACACTCAAACACACTCTAAATTTTCCTACTATTTCTCACATACACAACATATCAATAATTTAGTTAATTTAACATATAGTGTATTGGGACCAGATTGGCAATACTGTCCTGACTGAAATTATTTAATAAAGAGTTGCAAGAAATATATACACCACCTTTCAAAAGTTTGGGGTCACTTAGATTTTATTTATTTTTCCATGAAAACATATTAAATGAATTTATATAGGGAATATAGCAAAATTAATAGGAACTAGATTTTAACTTTACAAGTAAAGTTACTGGGGCTTGCTTTTACGCTTTCAAAGTAAGTTTTGGCAGTTGCATTGGTACAGCAAACTTTGAACAATTATACATTTTTAAAGTATTTAAAGTCTTAAAAAACATGTTGCTAAAGTTACTGCAGTTGCAGTATTTCGAGTTTGGTAAGAGATATTTTTGTCAAGTTGTCAATTTGTTGAGGTAATCTGAAGAGATTTCACCCCATGCTTCCTGAAGCACTGCCCACAAGTTGGATTGGCTTGATGGACACTTCTTGCATATCATACAGTCAAGCTGCTCTCACAGCAGCTCAATAGGTTGGAGATCTGGTGACTGCACTGGCCACTCCATTACAGACAGAGTACCAGCTGACTGCTTCTTCCATAAATAGTTCTTGCACAGTTTGGAGCTTTGCTTTGGGTCATAGAACTGTTGTAGTAGGAAATTGGCTCAAATCAAGCAGTGTCCACAGGGTATGGCATGGCGTTGCAAAATGAAGCAATGGCCTTCCTCCTTCTTTTATCCCATACAAATCTCCCACTTTACCACCATCAAAGCTTTTTATTGGCCACACTGAGATATGGCTTTTTCTTTGCAACTATGCCTAGAATCCCAGAGTTGCCTCTTCACTGTTGATGTTGACACTGTTTTTTGAGGGTACTATTTAATGAAGCTGCCAGTTGACGACCTGTGAGGTATCTGTTTCTCAAACTAGACACTCCATTGTATTTGTCCTCTTGCTCAGTTATGCACCAGGACGTCCCACTCCTCTTTCTGTTCTGGTTAGAGCCTGTTTGAGCTGTTCTGTGAAGGAAGAAGTACATAGCGTTGTATAAGATCTTCAGTTTCTTGACAGTTTCTGGCACAGAATAGCCTTCATTTTTCAAAACAAGAATGGAATCAATTAGCCTTTTAAAACTATTAACTTGCATTAGCAAACATAACATGTTATTAAAACACAGGAGTGATGGTTGCTGATAATGGACCTCTGTACACTTATGTATATATTCCATAAAAAATCTGCCATTTCCAGCTACAATAGTAATTTCCAAAATAACAATGTCTACACTTTGTTTCTGATAATCTACACTGTGTTTCAATAATAATTTCTCATAATGTTACTTTAATGGATGATGTGAAAATTGTGCTTTTATTTAAAAAACAAGGACATTTATAAGTGACCGCAAAATTTTGAAAGGTGTGTATATTATTGTATAATTGTATATGTTGTATATTGTCAAAGGGGAATTATGTTTTTTAAAACAACATTTAATATCACTTGGAAAAGGAATGCTAGGTACTGTCCTTCACTATTTATTTTGTTGTGGAGAGTTTGGTGCGATCTCAGAATGAATGATTATGGTTGCCTAAAAGATAAAAAATCAGGCTCTAATAGGACAGATGCTGAGGTAAATGTTTAAGTGCATACAGCTGTGGTCACACCTTTTTATTTTGTCCTACAATATAGCTTAGTCTTTGTATTATATATCATTGTTTAGTAGAGGTGTCTACTAAATGACCAAAATGTGAATGGGAGTCTCCCAAACCTCTCCTTGGGCCTACCCAGATGATTCACATTTCTGATTTAGTCCTAAACTGGCAAACCTGATTCAGTTACTCAACTAATTGTCAAGACTTTGACTTATTGAAGCAGGTGTGCCAGTTTTGTGTTAAAACAAAGATGTTAAAGACCTGGGGATTTCTGAGGAGATGTTCCGGAAACCCTGATGTCTAAATGCCTCAGAGCTGTCTGCTTTTTTCTGTCCCTTTCTTTATTTTTCCATGACTGTGACCTCTGACCAATTCAAGGAAATTCAAACAATAATGTATCCAATTTAATGAACTCTGAACCAGACTAACAGTTTGAATCATCAGTAAGCTTAAGTGAATAGCATTTGGTTGTAACAGAATGTTGTATACGTCCAATATTTTCTGAGGTTAGCTATTCTAGACTGGGTCCTTTTTAAGTTGCTCTCTCAACTCTGTGTCTGTTGATCTTGAGATCATCTGAATTTACGACCAGTCTACCGATTAAAAGATGAGGGTCTACAGACAGGCTTTCATTATGTATGATAAAGGAATGTGTGAATAAAAGAAAAACAGTAGTCATGCTGGAAATATTCCTGATTCAAAGGAGAGGGGTTTGGGGGCGGGCTCATTGGTTGAGTGAATCAGAAATAGCCTGGCCTTATGAGGTTATTTATCAAGTAGGCCAAAATACTGACTAGGGTGACAGTATATCTACTTTACATACACACAGTGCAGGCCGTTTTCCAACTGTATGCTGTTGTCCAAATATGTCGGCCACAGTCGTTTCTGTGCATGCATATTCCAAATATTTGCCATTCAAAGCTGTCTTCCTTGTATCGACTGTGAGTAAATATTGTTGTAACAGTACGTCCAAACAGCGCATTTGCCATGTGTTTCCACGGCTGGGTTTGTCTTCGCTACAGCTGTGTATGGTGATGAACCACTTGTCCTATATTCATTCACATTTTAGAAGGACATTTTCATGATGAGCAACTTGTAGTGTTGGCATCAATGGCGGGATTTGGATTGACCAGAAACAAGAAAGTGTGTAGTGAAAACAGTTTTGCCGTGACTGGATGTGATTGAGACTGGCCATCAGTTCCTGAGGATTTAGTCTCTGTGGCCATCTCGTGTCATCTCGCTGTTCTGGTGAATTGCATTGCGGGTGCTCTAGCCTGTCAGTGAATCCATCTGACTCGGTTTGCCCTGTTGCTCCTGTGGGGACAGCAGTGTGGGGCAGGGGACTTGACTGGTCCTCATCCAACTCCCCCGTCTGTCCTCCCCTGCCCTCTCTCTTTTTCATCCCTCCCCCTTTCCCCCTTTCCCTTTCTCCCACGGCCTTGTGATGTCGTCAGGCCCTCTGTCGTTCCAAAACGGGATTATGCCCCCCCCCCCTAATTTAACATTGAAAAAAAATCCCAACCTCGTTGAGGGACTCATTCGAATAATTGTTGCTTTTAGCTGTATCAAGTTACTTTTCCCTACTCTTTCCCCCTCTTTGCTTCTTTTCCCCTGAGCCGTTTGTAAATTAGGGCCTTTCACGAAAGGAGAGTGGGAGAAAGAAAGAGAACGAATGAGAGAGGGAACATGAGTTGGAAGTAAGAATCTGAAGAGCCCTATAATTTGTTCTCTATCTCCATGACTATGACAGACTATGACTTAATATGACTTTGCGGCAGGCACAGTCCCTGTGTCAGATTGTAGCTCACTGCAACCAGCCAGGCCGATGAGAGGGGGCTGGCCCCGGATCAGTTTGTAGTTTTTAGGCGGGGCGCCTGTCTCTGTGTTAACAGGAAAACGCCAGTCAGACTTACTGGACCGGTCCTTGAAGAGAGAAGTTAGTAGAAGTGAGAGGACATCCCACTGTGGGCTTGCAGCTGTGAGAGAAAGAGAGAGAGGATGTAAAAAAAAAAAAACGAGGTGGGGTGGAGAGGCTGAGAGAGACACAAGAAAGAGAGAGAAAGAAAGAAAAAGACAGGAGGGAGAGAAAGAAAGAAAGACAAAGAGAAAGGGCAGAAAGAGGGTTTAACAAAACAGAGAAAGAGGGTGGCTGTTTGTAGTAGGAGTTAGCCCAGTGTAGCGTGTAGCTAGCCTCCCCCCTCCCCCGGAGCCCATTAGATCTGTGCTACATGGCTGGACCTCTGTTTCTGCGCTGCTCCACCAAGCCATGCATTGTTCTCCAGTCTGCAGTCAACTTGTTGCTCACTCTGGAAGAGTGACGTACAATAAGCAGTCCAGTAACAGCTCATTTCCTCTGAAACACTTCTTCTCTCCGTGGCTCTGCTTCAGTGGTGAGTAGTGTTCCTTCATTTAATTTAGTGGGAAAATGACTTTCGTATGTAAAATGATTTGAACAGACGAAACGGGGAACGATGCAATCACGTCCAACTTCAGCTTGAGATAAGCTTGGGAAAGTGTTATTGATTGGAATAAGTGTTGATGACAGGAGTTTTATGGACATGTTTTCTAATTGGGGGTAGTGTTGTTTCATGGAAAGGGTAACTGACTGGGAGAAGGATTGTAGTTGGTCTAGGAGAGCTGGTATGTTAACAGAAACTCTCTGAAGGCTGCCAGTCTGCTTCTTTTCGACTGACTGCCTGATGTTGCTGAGTCACAGTGCTAGTTTGTGTGGTTATGTCTGTGTGCCATCTGGGGTGTGTGCAGTGTGTGTCTGTGTGTGTGTTGGTGTGGGCATTTACATGAGTGCTTGTGTGTGTGCCTGATTATTCCGTGTGTGTGTGTGTGTGTGTGTGTGTGTGTGCGTGTGTGTGTCTGTTTGCCCTAATTAGCCCATTGCTCCCCAGTGGCACCAGTACATGACTTTGAGAACGGCATCTCACATCTTTTCTTTAAAGCCAGAGAGACAAACATAGGGAGAGAGAAACAGACAGAGAGAGACTGAGGGAGAAACAGACAGAGAGAGAAAGCTGTAAACATCAGTCTTCAATACTATTTATCATCAGCGTCTTTAGCGTGTATTGATTTCCATTTCCCAGAGCCCATGAGTGAGAACAAAAGCCTTTCGCCTGGCCAATACCCCAAATAAATAACCCTGCTAAATATCACAGAATCTGAGCATCACTGCTGCATATTGATCCCTTCCTCCTCCGGACATGCAAACGCACACACACACACACAGAAACAAGCATACACCACCAAGCGTCCACACTCGTCATTCCATGTTCACTACAAGAGAGCCATTGTTCAGTGTGTCTTGCTTAGACGAGTGGCTTCAGCGAAGAGCTGCTTTGCTGAGAGAGTGAGGAACTACTCTCTCTCTCTCTCTCTCTCTCTCTCTCTCTCTTCCTGTCCGGGCCTCTGGAGCCGGCATCTGGAGCAGTGGCCAGCTGACAAAAAACATGGGAACAGAGAGAGAGGGAGGGAGGGAGGGAGGAGACAGGGCTCCGGGGGCCAAAAGCTTTCCAGGGCAGCCCCCCCTTGGCAGGACTGCAATATTGTGCTGTATCGTCTCAGTACTTCCTATTATGCAGTCCGTAAACAAAGAGCCTGGAGAACAATCGTAGAGTCTCAGACACAAATAGAGATCTTTAACCGGTGTCACTCATCAACCTGAGGCGGGGGGGGCCTACCCAACTAAACATGGGGATGGAGTGGTAGATAGACCCCGGGGAAGGGCTGTTTAAACCTGGGGGCTTTAGAAAGTAGAATGTGGTGTGTTGGCACAGTGATGTTGGATGATGTCCTGTTGAATGCTCTGACGTGGTCTTCTCTATGATGAAAAGTCTGCTGTCAATGCCATCTCCCTTTCTCTCTCCTTCTTTGCTCTTCTCTCATTCTTTGCTCTCGCTCTTTTTCTCTCTTCTGTCCTCTCTTTTCTTTCAAAGCATTCCTTGATAAATAGTGCTTTAAGCCCCAATCTCACTAGACATCAACCTATGAAGACTCGAGACTTGCCTCTCAAGGCGTGGAGTCATTGGGATTCATCTTCCGGCGGTCCTGGTTGTACTGTAGGTGTACTGAATCAATGTGTTGCGTATGTATCTCTCTGATAGATGCGGTTGGGCACTGTAGAAGAGCCGCTTAGCATAAGTCCGACAAAGCCAACACTTCCACATCCGTGCAGTGGGACCAGCTTTGGCTGATCCTAAACCGCTTAGCTCCTTTGTCCTACCCCACCACTCCCACTGTCATCATATCAGCAGAGGAGCCACACACACACACACACACACCCACACACACAATTGAATAGACACGTGAAACGATGAACACCAATACACACAGATACACATGAACAGAGAGGCACAGTAAAACGGTAAAACGCACAGGAGCCCATGACCAGACACAAGGACGCCTTTCACTGTGATGGGATTTCAAAGAGAACGGAATCTCTTAATGAGCGGGGAGAGATTCCGGGAGTAGAACCTCGCTTCCGTTATCAAAGCTTCCCCTCTTCTGCTGTGCCAAACGCACAACGTCCCGTACGTCATGCCAAGCAGCCCGGCTCAGAGCGTCGAGCGAACCCGCCGGTCTGTGCCAGCTTCGCCACCTTGCACTGACAGCAGGTGGAGGATGAATGACATCATTAGCTCCCAGGTTGACAACCAGATTTACAGAGGATGTGAGAAAACCTGTGCAACATCTGCCACCCTATACCGCTAATCCTGGCAACACATGATGCCCCTGTTTGTGGAGGAGGAAGTGAGAGACAGTGAGGAGGAGGTGACATCAGGAACATCGTCTTTCAGTATCTCTCTCCCTTTCACTCTGTCTCTTTCTGTCTCGCTAGCTGTCTGTCCCTCAGCGCATTCTAGCTTCTTTCTCAGAATTTCAGCTGGCAGGCCTCTTGTTCAGGTAAGTTTGTGTGTGTGTGTGTGTGTTCTTGATTGCTTGCAGCAACACCTTTACCCCTGCATATGTGTGTGTGTCTGGTTCTGGTACTTTGAAGTCAGTATTTCGGTGACGCACAGGTTTATGCTGATGGGAAGTCTCATTGCTTTCAATCATATGGGCTTTTATTCTGAAGTGAGTTGTGTTTTCTTTTTGACCTGTTAGTGATGTCTTTTAGGCATGGGTAAACATTTGTAGGTTAATATGGCTCTCAAGCTTTTGGAAAGTCTTATAATATGGTGTTAACTTTTCTGTAATATAGTGTTACCAGAGATTGAAAACTTGGATTCCCATTATCGCCCACTGGTTATGTTAACTGTACGTTGTTGACAGGCCTGGAAGTACATTCTAAGACAAGGTAGTCGATAGGGTGGTCGATAGGGTGGTCGATAGGGTGGTCGATAGGATGGTCGATAGGGTGGTCGATAGGGTGGTCGATAGGGTGGTCGATAGGGTGGTCGATAGGATGGTCGATAGGGTGGTCGATAGGGTGGTCGATAGGGTGGTCGATAGGGTGGTCGATAGGGTGGTCGATAGGATGGTCGATAGGATGGTCGATAGGGTGGTCGATAGGGTGGTCGATAGGGTGGTCGATAGGGTGGTCGATGGGGTGGTCGATGGGGTGGTCGATAGGGTGGTCGATGGGGTGGTCGATGGGGTGGTCGATGGGGTGGTCGATAGGGTGGTCGATAGGGTAGTCGATAGGGTGGTCGATAGGGTGCCAGGCTAAAGACCAAACATTGGCACAAATTATAATATATCAAAAGTCTTCTGGGCATGAGTGCAATACGTTCATCCATTAATTCACCAATTACTTCTCCTTTCTAAAATATGAATATTAACTCCATTATTACTGACAGTCATGTGTAGAAGTTGGTTAGGTCAAAGGTCACCTTGGCACTAAACGGTATTATGTAATAGATACATTTACTGATATATGGCCAGTTATTTATTAAATTGTTACAATTCGGGTAAGCTTCAGTGCTGATCCTAGATGATCCTCTGTTTTTCCTTTTGGCAGATTGTCTGCCTGGTTCGCCAGTTTGTTTCGCATCTCATGCCAAGATCTTATGGAATTGTCCAACCATACTTGGCAAGTTGCCCGTACGTAGATCTAGAAACAGGCAGCACAATACAGTGTCTCTGGGGAATAAGGCTCCCTTTTGTTAGTAACAGGGCAATGAAGGGTATTCAGTAATAAGATCAGCGCACGACATCCCATAATAACAGCTATGCTACTTGCACGAAAACACATGCCAACACTGAGGAAACCACGTGCACGCACATTCACCCACACGACAGGCCTACGTGTACACAAATAACCTGCATTGTCTATAGGAGGCAACTTCCCTCAAGGTTATTGAAACATAAGAATGAATGCTTGTGGCTTACATCAGAATATATTCGAAACATAAATGCAATACCAGGCATTTCCTATCCGAAGGGAAATTACAAGTATATTAAGGGCAGCATTGGGTGAAGCGTCATTTCACTGACGTTATATGAAAGAAATGCGTGATGGCATATTCGATCGTGAACATATGGCGAACATTAGTTTTGGTTTCAACGGAAAACCCTTTATTCTTAACAGTGAGCACGTTCATTTGAAAGACATATTTTCAACTTTTAATCTTTTTAACATTTTTACAACCAAGAATTCTTGTTTCATCGTCTTTTGAACACATTTTTTTTTTAGCACCTTTGTTTTCAGTTGACTGGGTTTATTTTTTGCACTCTTTTGTTCAGAAGGGTTAGGCAAGCAAAGAAACAGAGAAGAGAGGTTTCTTGGGGACTGGTGAGAAGGTTTTGCTGCTCACTGTCCAGTCATTCTTTGTTCATCCATCCAGCGTGTTTTATTACATGGAAGACAGGTCTCCATCACATCGTCTAAAACCTCACCAGCGTTTTTTTATTACATGGAAGACAGGTCTTCATCACATCGTCTAAAATCTCACCAGCGTTTTTTTATTACATGGAAGACAGGTCTCCATCACATCGTCTAAAACCTCACCAGCGTTTTTTTATTACATGGAAGACAGGTCTTCATCACATCGTCTAAAATCTCACCAGCGTTTTTTTATTACATGGAAGACAGGTCTCCATCACATCGTCTAAAACCTCACCAGCGTTTTTTTATTACATGGAAGACAGGTCTTCATCACATCGTCTAAAACCTCACCAGCGTTTTTTATTACATGGAAGACAGGTCTTCATCACATCGTCTAAAATCTCACCAGCGTTTTTTTATTACATGGAAGACAGGTCTCCATCACATCGTCTAAAACCTCACCAGCGTTTTTTTATTACATGGAAGACAGGTCTTCATCACATCGTCTAAAACCTCACCAGCGTTTTTTATTACATGGAAGACAGGTCTTCATCACATCGTCTAAAACCTCGCCAGCGTTTTATTATTACATGGAAGACAGGTCTTCATCACATCGTTTAAAACCTCACCAGAGTTTTATTATTACATGGAAGACAGGTCTTCATCAGATCGTCAAAAACCTCACCAGCATTTTGATCTCCCTGTATCTATTATCCATCACTGTCATGCTGTCACCGCAGGCGACACATGTAGAAAGATTACTGCGCACATGTACACACAAACATTTGACAGTAGGTGTCAGAGGGACATGGAGGTGAAGGGGGGAAACAAGTATTTACGAGTAACTCTGGGCGCATGTTCGTGGAGTCGGGAGTGTTGCCACTAGACCACAGCCTCGCAAACACCTGCAGTTTTAAGTATTATTACCTAAAGAGTTGAAGCTGTATTGATATAGATGTTGGTGAATGAAAGAGGACATTGTTTTAATACTTTAATACTCAGGTGTGGCACATTTGTTCGGCTTAACTCCATTGGGCACTGAGTACATGTGCAGTGGAGGCTGTGCTTCAGACCACTGGACCACCCTAGGGCACAATCTTACACATTTGACATTTACACCCTCCCCCTCCACTCACCCAAGTCCTCCCCCTCCACTCACCCAAGTCCTCCCCCTCCACTCATCCAAGTCCTCCCCCTCCACTCATCCAAATCCTCCCACTCCACTCATCCAAGTCCTCCCCCTCCACTCATTCAAGTCCTCCCCCTCCACTCATCCAAGTCCTCCCCCTCCACTCATCCAAGTCCTCCCCCTCCACTCATCCAAGTCCTCCCCCTCCACTCATCCAAGTCCTCCCCCTCCACTCATCCAAGTCCTCCCCCTCCACTCATCCAAGTCCTCCCCCTCCACTCACCCAAGTCCTCCCCCTCCACTCATCCAAGTCCTCCCCCTCCACTCATTCAAGTCCACGGTGTCCAGTGAAAAAGAACTTCACGACGGGTGCAGGACAATCAAAGATGGATATGTATTCCCCCGATGCACATCTTGCCAAGCCTTTCTCCTTGTTGTTATCATACTGCTTTTAGAACCAGAAAGTATTAATCCACAAATGTACGCTGGAGGTGAGCACATGCCAGATCCAACAACCATGATTGAGCATGCAGAAGCTTGACCTACCACAATGAGTCGCTACAGCTCACCATAACAATGCAGTTAAGCCCAACACCCACCCATCTGCCCACAAATTTGCACCACCCTCTGCAAGACTCCTGGGCATGGTCGGTATGCTGTGACCAGGATGCAAACTCCTAGCTTAAGTGAGGCAGCTGAACTGTGAGGAAACGACCCCTACGCCACTTGAGGGCCCCTGAGACATCTTCTACACACATTCTGAGACGCTCAGCCAAGGTCTCTGTTTGGTATGCCTCCAGAGCCCACTAGTGTGTTTTACTGAGTTTTCCACCATGGGCACATGAAGCATGTTACCCTGAGCATTTGTGAGCTTGACAATGGGACTTATACAGTTGGTTCCAATTGAGGTAATGACATTCCAGCCTGGCTATTGCCAAGCCCTTCTTTGGGGGTCCAAAGTCTTTGTAAGCCAGGGTTTTCCAAACCTGCTCCTGGGGGCTTAATTACCTAACTATCATGATTTGAATCAGCGTTTTTATGCTAGGGTGAAAAATTTCAAATGTGCACTGCTGGGAGGCCCCAGGTTCAAGTTTGAGAAACACTGACGTAGGCTAGACATTCCCATTTTGGTGTTCTGTTGGATCCAGCAGTTTACCTGTCAAGTTTAATGGATAACGTTGACAGACTGTATGTCTATTTCTTATCCACCACCATTTGACTTCCTGAGTCAAGCATCTGAAGGTGTATTCTATTCTCTTATTTTGTATGTGCAAAGTGTAGCCTATTCGTTTACACAATCTTGATTACAGTATGTGTTGTATGTGAATCCGAATAGAATAAAAGCTGTGAAATATATGGATATTTTGGCACGTACACATCAAGAAAATCATTCAACATACACATTAAAACATTTCTATATAATTATTAATGTACTGTTAACATACCCTTTTGTAGTCAAGTTGCAATATTATAGAATAGGGAATAGAATTGAAAACAGCTGAATGGCAAAAATACATTTTTCTGAAGTTTATTTTGGATTGTGCAATCCTACTAAAATGTACTTGGCTTTAATGATGTGTTTGTTAGTAAAAATGAGAGGCCGGTAACAACAACCCATCCTGTCTGTCTACGCCTTTGGTTAATTACAACTACCACGTTGACCCAACGTTGACATAATGTCCGCCTTTACACTCCAATCTCACTGGAAGGGTCATTCCATCATTCAAACACCAGTTCAACTGCTTGTACTAACCTGATCTATCCCGACTGGACCTGTAAGTGTTTTCCTCTTGGACGCATTCCATCCTTTTTTTCATACTCTGTTTCAATCAGTGGTTAAATCATGGAGGAAATGATGTGAGTGCCTGTACTTTGTCAAGAACCAGGAGCACATTAAACCAAGCTGTTTATCATCCACTCACCAAAAAACATAATCCCTCCACCAACCCCCCATAGCTCTTCATTTTGATAACAGCTTTGCGGCTCTTTTTTAAAGCAGAATTCATGCGTCTTGTGCAGAAGTGAAAAACAAGTCACACCTTTAAGCATCTCAGAACACAGGTTTGAAGTGCAGTAGAAAGCTGTGTTAATTTAAGCAGGTCATACATTTTCAAATGAGAGGATTTGTTTGGCCCCCTGGACAATAAGCAATAACACTCACAGATTTTACTGAAATGCCCAGGTGTGTGTGTTTGTGTGTGACTGAGCACCTTTCCCAACTGTTTTGTGGGAATGAACAGAATCTCGGTTGTCTGATATCCGTCCATCTCCTCTCTGATTATCCATATTACATGTCAGACTTCGCCATAGCTTTCATCGTCTGCCTTTCAGCAATGATGTCATAATATACAGCATTTGTGATGAGCTCAGCTCTGGAAGGTCCCAAGGGACCAGTATCAGCATGGCCCAGCTCCCAACATCAGGACTTTCTCACAGTTAGTATGTGGGAAAGGGCTCCCTCTCTGGGCTTAAAGCTCTGGAGTTGAACCCCATGCTCCTTCATAGGGTTCATAAATCACAAACAGCATGGCAAGACCGTCCCCTCTGACAGAAACACTGGAAGGTTTAAAGAGGGGGTGACATACTGGCGCTGTGGTTGTTTCCGCAGTAATCTAAATCTTATAGAGTTTTCTCCTGGTAGAAATTGACCAAAGAAGCTTTGACGTCAGACTAGAAGACTTCTTCTGGATGTCGAGACATCAGTAACCCCTGAATTGAACAAAGCTTGAACCAGTCCCAGTGTTCCAACTCTTCTCTGCCAGGATTAAGTCCTTTTGGACATTTTTGTTAAGATCTTCTCATGATTTCTGTCATGGTCACTCAGCTCCCTTACTTTGTTTGAAGAAACCTGGTGACTCATTTATTGGTTGTTAAATTAAATACGCTTTGACATACACCTTAAAAGTTTTTGGAGTTACAGTAAAACAATGATTTGAAGCAGAAGGGATATTCTCTACTGGAAAGATGGGTGGCACTCTCACTCTGATCACTGCAGACACTTGGAAATAACTTGTTGCATTCAGCCATATGAGAAGGTTTGAGAAGATGATGTACAAGAGGTGGGATTAAAAGGCGGATGTTGTGACAGGTCTTTGGGCTATGCTCCTCCCCAACACGGGACCACAGCACCTCTCTTCTGGTCCACAGCGCCTCTGCCAGGGAGCAGGGTGCAACCACCCTCCCTTCAGCCTTAGCCTCATCCCCAGCCTGGGGGACTCAAACAACCACAGCCATTTCACAAATGAATGGTTCTCCTTTTCTGACAGCTGTGCTGCTAACCATGGAAACATTCTCGGAGTGACCGCAGCCATCTTCCATAAGAGGAATGTCATCCGTGACCATTGAAATGTAGGACGTTTGTTTATGTGTAGAGCTGTAGGGCCACAATAAATTAATTCAATATTTATTCTGTATTTTTCTGTGAATGTCTCACTTTGGCTGTGGTGGTTAATGGCAGCTATACTGAACTATGAGTTTGTAAACATACAAGTGCTGTAAGTGTTAAGAATTCGGTTGAGTGTGTGTGTTTATGCTTGTGCTTGTGTGAGCAAATGCAGGTGACCAACTGGCGCCCAAACATAGACAGAACATCAGTAATCTGCTTCTCCCCTCGCGTCTCCATTCCATTCCATGTTTGTATAACCTGTTCCTGTAATTCTGATCCCTTCCTCCAGAGGGTGGTGTTGCTCCAGCACAACCCCTCCTCACTTCCTCCCATTCTAACCTGACTCCTGGATCCATGAAAGCTCCTCTTGTACCCCTACCCTTCATCCTTCGAAGTGTTTAGCCTGGACCTCCCAGAGCAGCAATAACATACCATCACATGCTTTCTTTGACTTTCTCTCCCCCCCTTCTCTCTTTCTTTCTTTGCGTTTTTTCTTCCTTTTCCATTCTGTCTCTTCATCTCAGTTCAATTTCAGTTTTAAATTTAAAGGGATTTATTGGCATGAGAAACATTTCTTTAAATTGCCAAAGCAAACGGGGGAAAATATTCATGCAATAGATAACAATAGTGAAAACAAAAATAATGTCAGCAAATCTAAAAGAAAACATACCTCTGAAGTTCCTGTCTCCCTTCGCATGTCATTCAATGACAATTAAATAAACATTTAAGTGAACCTGGTTGGAACCAGGGCTGAAACTGGACTGGATCTAGACTGGGCTGCAGGGTTTTGGTCAAAGTTAAGATTCCTTGTGAGACTTGTGTCCATTGCAGTTTGGATTGAATAGCACAGTGGGGCTGGATTCACTGTTCTGGATTCACCTTTGCAGGTAAATCAAGAAAAACCACTTGAGACTCGACAAATATGTCAAAATAATGTCTGAAGAAAAACTTTGCACCAGAACCACTGCTGCTTATTCCGTAATTCATTTCCCAGACGGTCTTATTCAAGGCGACGAGCGACCTTTTTGTCTACATTACATCGCATTACATCCTGTTGCATCAGAACCTTCGGTTTTGGGCACAGTCTGCCAAGGAGAGATTTGTGTGTTTCTGACTCTCATTCAGATTGTCAGTGGAATCGGGTCTGATTTGCTGTCGTCGTACTGAGAAAATCCCCAGGCATTGATATTCGGATCAGGCATCATGCTGCAGGCAAAAGTCTGGTTATAAATCCATGGAAAGTCTGTCCCATTACCTGTATTCAAACCTTTGCTATATTTGTTTATCATGTGATACATTAGACTGGGCCATTTAACATTGTGTCTGACATAGACAAGAGATGTTGGCATAAAAGTTGTCTGTAGAGGTGGAATGCTTCAATAGCCTTGATGAAGATATGCCCGGGGGGGTCCCTAACGGACATGTTATTGTTTCTGTTGCCGTGGTTACGCCAGCCTGACCCTACCTCTCCATATTCCCCGTTAATCTCTGGGCTCAGTGCCAGAGAGCGGGCCTTCCTGTCCAACCCAAACACACACCCTTACACACAGACACGCACACACAAACACACTCCAGATTTCCTCTCTATTCTCCTCCCACCCCATCCAGCTGTAAGCACTCCAAATGCAGACACTGGTCCTGCTCCTGACTTCCTTTCTCTTTATCGCTTATCCGCTGAGATCATTCAAGCCTTTCTTGATAACAGCTGTGTCTCCAGATGCAACAGACTCAACTGTTTGGCCGCTGTTTCTCGAATTCCTGCAGAATTGACTTTTTGCCTGAATACTAGTCACTAGCGAGTCCATGTTCTGGTGCTGAGTTCATAAAGCCACATACTGTGTAGTGAAAAGTACAGCACAGCTCACTTGAATGGATTAGTGGAGACTGTGATGAAAGAGGTGGATGGAGGAAAAGAGAAATAAAGTTGCATTTGAGGGAGGGTAGGCGGTACAGAGAGGGTGGGAAAGAGAAGAAGTGGTCGTTGAGTTGGGACAGACGCCAGCTCCTATATAACCTCCTAGCCAAAGGACCTGGATCTATCAGCAGTCATCAGGTTGCCCAGCTTCTACCATATTCTACCCTGTGTGTGTGTGTGTGGCTGGCAAAAAACAACTTCCAACACTCCAGCCATTCCCACCTCCCTCAAGCAACCTTGGTTTGTTACATAACTTCCCCTATCCTCCTCCATCCCTCTTTTACCCAGTATCCATCTCTAGCTCATTATTTATCTCAGCCTGCCTCCGTCTCAGGCAGACAGCTTGATGTAGCAAATAGCTGCCCAGTTACACAAGGAACATGAGGGAAGGGAAAATTCTATGTCTGGCTGCCTGGCTCACATGGTTATGTCATGATTAGGGCTTGACTAAATGTTTTTAAAGCCAATAAGGACCATTTAACTTAAATCATTTACATTTAGATTTTTGGTTGTATACACATAAAAAGTCCCTATCCATATTTATATATATTTTTTTGCATTTTTGGAGTTGTTACATGAAACAGAATTACAAAGATGGAAGGAGCCACGGCAGAATTTCTTTCTATGGCCAGTTTGATGTCATGGTGGGAACCCAGCCTGCCAGTTGAAACTGAGATTTTTTAAAACTTGTGCTACCTACCCTTTAAGCTCTAAAACTCACAATTGCCATAAAGCATCTGTGAATACACCATTCATTCAATATTCACAACAGTGAATATGCACCCTGAGAAACTAATGGACCAAGAAATTGATGCCAGGGTTCCTGAGAACCAAAGGCAGCTGGCCAGCTGGGAGGGGAGAGGAGACACATTATCTCGGGCTTGGCCGGCCTTAGCGCCTGGTCCTGGGGCCTTCACTCTCATTAAACCCACAACACTTATCACATCTGACCACGCTGTTCTGCTCCACTCCATAGAGAATTAGCCTGGTCAGACTAATGTTTTTCCTTCATTGTTTGTTAAGCCCCCCCAAAAAAATATCTGGGCAAGTGAAAGAGGCAGGGGTTGAGAGAAAAGAGGGCCAGAATGACAGAGAAAGAGAGTTTGGGTTTTAGAAAGAGAGGCATTGACTGAGTGTAAGAGAGAGAGAGAGACAATTCTGAGCTGAGCTCAGGGAGTTGAGGGAGGTGTGTTAATTGGCCTGCTTTGATCTTTCAGACAGAGCTCCCTGATCATAATGAGCTCTCTTAAGGAGGGACCAAGTATCGCCACGGGAGATGCCACGACAACCTCTGCCCTTGCGCCCCCCTTCTCATAGGCTCTAGTTTTCAAAGGCGAAAAGAGATTTATCAGGACCGAAGCAGACTTAACCACTTGTGACATGGGGCTGCTGATAACAAGATGAGTGCAAACGTTCCAAACGGTTTCCACAACCTCAGAGAAAGAACGCTCACGGTTCACGGTGTATGACAGTGACAAAGGCCTTTTTCTCGTGAGCAGACTGGCAGACACCCAGGCTAGCCTAGGTCTCCTTATTACGCGTCTCCGTCCATGCGAACCTGTCATTAGGAACTGTTACCACAGTAGTATTTACTTCTTGTTTTGTTTTGAGATTCGTTTTTTGGAGCGAGATGCTGCCTGCCACTGCCGGGCTCAGATTGTGCCTCGGTAAGCAGGATCCATTGGGTTGTATAAGGGGGACGGGGAGGGTGGATGTGAAAGCTACTGTCAGTGGTCATTCAGCTGAGTGTGCGATATGTTTGTGTGTCGTGTGGTCGGGTTTGGGTTTTCTTGCAGACAGACGGACAGAGACGGCTCTTCTGGCATAGCATGTTTGAGTCCCTCACTAGGACGGGTAGAGTTACCGCATACATATATACACACACACACACATACAGTGGATATAAAAAGTCTACACACCCCTGTTAAAATGCCAGGTTTTTGTGATGTAAAAGAATGAGACAAAGATAAATCATGTCAGAACTTTTTCCACTTTTAATGTGACCTATAATGTGAACAATTCAATTGAAAAACAAACTGAAATCTTCAAGGGGGAAAAATGAAAAATAAAAACCTTAACCTTTTAAAACAATAAACCTTTTAAAACAATAACCTGGTTGCATAAGTGTACACACCCTCTTAAATCTGGGGATGTGGCTGTGTTCATAATTAACCAATCACATTCAAACTCATGTTAAATAAAAGTCATTACACACCTGCCATCATTTAAAGTGACGCGGATTAATCACAAATAACGTTCAGCTGTTCTAGTACGATTTTCCTGACATTTTCTTAGTTGCATCTCAGAGAGCAGAGAGCTTCCAAAGCATCAGAGGGATTTCATTGTTGAAAGATATCAGTCAGGAGAAGGGTACAAAAGAATTTCCAAAGCATTAGATGTACCATGGAAGACAGTGAAAACAGTCATCATCAAGTGGAGAAAATATGGCACAACAGAGACATTACCAAGAACTGGACGTCCCTCCAAAATTTATGAAAAGACGAGTAGAAAACTGGTCAGGGAGGCTTCCAAGAGGCCTACAGCAACATTAAAGGAACTGCAGGAATTTCTGGCAAGTACTGGCTGTGTGCTACATGTGACAACAATCTCCCATATTCTTCATATAAATGGGCAATGGGGTAGGGTGGCAAGATGGAAGACTTTTCTTACAAAGAAAAACAGTTTGCAAAAACAAACGTCAAGTCTCCCAAAAGCACGTGGGAAAATGTGTTTGGGTCTGAGGCCATAATTCCAAAAGTTAACATTGCACATCAACCAAAGAACACCATACCCACAGTGAAGCACGGTGGTGGCAGCATTATGCTTTGGGGCTGTTTTTCTTCAGCTGGAACTGGTGCCTTAGTCAGGGTGGAGGAAATTATTAACAGTTCCAAATACCAGGCAATTTTGGCACAAAACCTTCAGGCGTCCGTTAGAAAGATGAAGATGAAGAGGAAGTTCACCTTTCAGCACGACAACGACTAAAGCTACACATCCAAATCCACAAAAGCATGGCTTCACCAGAAGAAGATTAAAGTTTTGGAATGGCCCAGCCAGAGCCCAGACCTGAATCCAATTGAACATCTGTGGGGTGATCTGAAGAGGGCTGTGCACAGGATATGTCCTCGCAATCTGACAGATTTGGAGCGCATTTGCAAAGAAGAGTGGGCAAATATTGCCACGTCAAGATGTGCCATGCTAATAGACTCCTACCCAAAAAGTCTGAGTGCTGTAGCAAAGTAATCAAAAGGTGCTTTAACAAAGTATTAGTTTAGGGGTGTGCAAACTTATGCAACCAGGTTATTATGAGTTTTTAATTTTAAATGGTTCCCCCTCAAAGATTTCAGTTTGTTTTTCAATTGATTTGTTCACGTTATGGGTCACATTAAAGGTGGATTTATATTTCTCATTCTTTTACATCACAAGAACCTGGTATTTTAACAGGGGTGTGTAGACTGTTTGTATCCACTATACACACACACTAACTCTAGCCATATATAAACAAATAGTGTTTCTATTTGTTTGGAAGGACGAGAAACAGAGAGCTTACAGCATTCCGTTGACTGCGTGCGTTTTGGATGGGTGGGGTCTCGTTGTCAGTGCTGTTCATAAGAGATACAGTAAATCAGATGTACTCTATGTTTCTCTGTGTAAACCCTGACAGTAATTACAGCCAAACTGATTACAAAGCAGCTTGTGGCTGGCCATGCAACACCCCGAATATACAGTCAAATATTGACCCTGTCTGCAGGCGGCTGCTGCTGTTGCTTTTAGGGAAATAAAACTGTCACACGGGCAGATTAGAACAGTATATGTTAATGATCACTGGTGGTTGTGTATTAACCTATACTTTTTACAGCCACCTTCTTAGAAAAGATTTCAACTGCTATTTTATGGCAGAATTGCTCAATAGAACAACAGCATTCTTGGTCAAGTCAGTGTTGTCTGTACGTGTGCATAATTGCTTTGCTGTGTGTGTGTGTGTCTGTGTGTGTGTGTCTGTCTGTCTTTACACTAGGAGGTATGTCTCCTCATGTGTTTCTATAAAGCGCCTGAGATGGGAATCTCTTCTCAGAATCTGTGCCAAGGTTTATTCTCTGCCCACCTCGTAATAGTCATTGTTTCCAGATGCATTCCAATGTAGACCTGCTTTCTCTACTTCGCATGGGAACAGAAGTCAGCCTGTCAGAGTTTCCACTGGGAAGGATTAAGAAGTGCACAAGTCCTGTGAGAGTGAGACTGCTGTACTTATGGGGATTTCAGAGTATCTCTTCATTCAAAGATCCTGAAAAGAACATTTATAAACATATACTATTTAGAGATAATAATAAACTGAGTTTTGATGCAGCTGTGAAGTTACCTGGTTATTGGCTCTAAATGGAAAAAAGTTTTCTGGGATTCAAAATAAGCATCATATTTAACAAAGAACTAAGAAATGTATGATTTTCACTTTAAAATGTCAGCCTTGATGTTTCCTAATGGAAAATGTGTTGACCCCTAAGAAAATGGTCCATTACTTATAATCCACATGTTGATTTGCTCCACCTGTGAGGTCCCATACATAATATTTCCTATCTTGATTTATAACACAAACTTGGTGTTCTGAATTTTTTTAGGCATTTTCACACAGCACTGTTGTTAGCCCTGGACTATCATTGCCTTAGGCTAGGGCTGGCCCTGGGCTACCTCTTATTCTTGAACTGTTTCACACTGGTTATTTTGTCACCATGGTTCTGGGGCTAACACAGAAATGTCAGTGCTCACTCTGCTCCGGAACAGTTTTATACTTGCTAAAATGTTCAAGTGTGCACACTTGCTTAACCCCTGAACTAAAACCTCCCTCAGCCCTGGGCTAAGGTGTAGTGTGAATCCTGTATTGGTGGTAATTGAAAGTCCAATGTCCATTATCATAAGAGTAAGGGTGATAACCCTAGTTCTTGACCAGGTTTGCACACACTGCAGCAGGGATTTTGGTCCACTCCTCCATACAGACCTTCTCCAGATCCTTCAGGTTTCGGGGCTGTCAGCTCCCTCCAAAGATTTTCTATTGGGTTCAGGTCTGGAGACTGGCTAGGCCACTCCAGGACCTTGAGATGCTTCTTACGGAGCCACTCCTTAGTTGCCCTGGCTGTGTGTTTCGGGTCGTTGTCATGCTGGAAGACCCAGCCACGACCCATCTTCAATGCCCTGACTGAGGGAAGGAGGTTGTTGGCCAAGATCTCGCGATACATGGCCCCATCCATCCTCCCCTCAATACGGTGCAGTCGTCCTGTCCCCTTTGCAGAAAAGCATCCCCAAAGAATGATGTTTCCACCTCCATGCTTCATGGTTGGGATTGAGTTCTTAGGGTTGTACTCATCCTTCTTCTTCCTCCAAACACGGCGAGTGGAGTTTAGAGCAAAAAGCTCTATTTTTGTCTCATCAGACCACATGACCTTCTCCCATTCCTCCTCTGGATCATCCAGATGGTCATTGGCAAACTTCAGAAGGGCCTGGACATGCGCTGGCTTAAGCAGGGGGACCTTGCGTGCACTGCAGGATTTTAATCCATGACAGCGTAGTGTGTTACTAATGGTTTTCTTTGAGACTGTGGTCCCAGGTCTCTTCAGGTCATTGACCAGGTCTTGCCGTGTAGTTCTGGGCTGATCTCTCACCTTCCTCATGATCATTGATGCCCCACGAGGTGAGATCTTGCATGGAGCCCCAGACCGAGGGAGATTTACCGTCATCTTGAACTTCTTCCATATTCTAATAATTGCGCCAACAGTTTTTTCCTTCTCACCAAGCTGCTTGCCTATTGTCCTGTAGCCCATCCCAGCCTTGTGAAGGTCTACAATTGTATCCCTGATGTCCTTACACTGCTCTCTGGTCTTGGCCATTGTGGAGAGGTGTATGTTTGATTGAGTGTGTGGACAGGTGCCTTTAATACAGGTAAAGAGTTCAAACAGGTGCAGTTAATACAGGTAATGAGTGGAGAACAGGAGGGCTTCTTTTAGAAAACGAACAGGTCTGTGAGAGCCAGAATTCTTACTGGTTGGTAGGTGATCAAATACTTATGTCATGCAATAAAATGCAAATTAATTATATAAATATCATACAGTGTGATTTTCTGGATTTTAGATTTTTAGATTCGGTCTCTCACAGTTGATGAGTACCTATGCTAAAAATGACAGACCTCTACATGCTTTGTAAGTAGGAAAACCTGCAAAATCAAATACTTGTTCTCCCCACTGTACATGTTGCAACATATGCGCACACGTGTCTAGTCACGGCATAAGAGCCAACCCTCTAACTGTACTCAACATCAACTAATTAAAACGCATCGAATAAACATTCACATGTGTTGTAGAATTGTTTGGCCCATGAAACAGGCTTCGGGTACGTGAGACTCAGCTGAAACCCGAGAGCGGGAACTAATTATACCCCTGGAATGTATCTGTATGTGGCACACATGGTCATTAAATATAGGATATATGTTTTCTATAGTCAAACAGAGAGGCTTGGCTGGGGCACATATAGCAGGATGTAAGTATGTGCAGGGAGAACATAGGTAGATCTGTAGATTGTGTAAGGTGGCAGGAGTATATTGGGGCATCATTAGGGGGTGCTAGAGAGAGCACCAGACCCTCGCCCTCGCTCTCCTTGGTCACTTGTTGCTGACAAAATGCAGAGGGTGATTTCCAGAGAGTGGCAAGTGAATCAATAAACACATCCACTTCAGGTCACACTCAAGATTTGATGATGATGCAGTCCATGTGCCACTAAATATGAAAACAAGCATGCCATTCGTTTTTTTTATCTAGATGTAAACCACACTAGCATTTAGACATTTAATATAGGAGTTGTTTTATCATGTGTCAAGTTGAAATCAAAAATGCAAATGCACGTGTCATTTGGCATAGGTGAAATTGAGTAAAAACAACGTGATGCCTTATCAGATTCCACTTGACTCATGGAGGCTGAATTGTAGCAGTCTCTCAATAAAGGGGCCAGTGGAGAGACACTTGTGCCAAGGGTGGAGGCCCGTGTGAACACGCAAACGGAAGGCTGAGGTGAAGGGGGACATTTGAGATTAGCTCAAGTGTGTCAGGTGGAGGGAGACATCCCAACGGGAAAACACAGTAATAATGCATTTAAATAACATTTGGTGTTTTGACTAAAATGTCAGCAGTTCTTTTTCCACCTTGACCTTGAGGTAAAGCTGAAGTATATAGACGTTGAAACATTACAACATCCTGTTTCTTTACCTCATAGTTTTGGTGGCAGGTTACCTGGCGGTAACAGTATCTCACCAGTAACCGAAAGACCGGCAGTTAACCTAAATGTCCCTGTAAGTTGCTCATAATTTACCGTAAGTAACAGTAAAACCAGTGAGATCAGACATCAGAGAGTGTGTGTTTGTGTGTGAAAGGCCAGTAGCTGCATATATGTACTAAGTGGTATGTTGTTGGAGGTTGGGCCTGGGTTAATGACACCTGCTCTGTGCTGAGTTCCACTGCTGGCTGACTGTCCCACTGACCACGCCATCTGTCAGTGACAGCCCTACTGTCATAGGGTTCAACTCTGATCAACCATGTGTCTCTGTGTGTGTGTGTGTGGGTTTGTGTACGTGCTTTGTTCAGATGTTCAATTTTAATGGACAAAAGATTTGCTTTTCTTTCAGAAACAAGGATGTCTCTAAGTGATCCCCAATTTTTACTAAAGAATTACAATGGAATAATTCTTTATCTTAGAGATAATTACAAAACATCCTGTAGGATGCTTTTCCAAGTGTGTAATTACACATTATATTAATTTTAGTCATTATGTCTTGTTAATGTCTTGTTACACATAATAAATTTAAGATTTTAGAATTATACTTTTGCAGCCAGCTCTGTTGCACCAAATGAATAACTACACCAAGGATGTTGCCTAATAAAGTAACAACAAGTCTGAATCATCAATACAGGCCCAGAGGTAGAAAATATACCATTAAATGTGGGTTCTGTAACTTTCATGAAATTTGCCGCTGTAAGCTAAAACGGGTCCCTGAAAATTATTTTAGTTATAGCTAATCCTAACATAGCTGGCACTCGTACCACTAGAGGCTGAGTATTAAACATAGCCTGCCCTCCAGATTTCAGAGGTAGGAGTAATTATACTTACAGATTGTGCAGATTGTAGCCAGGCTACAATGTTTTCTTCAATCAAACGTTATGTATAAACATTATGTATGTCATTCATCTGTAATTAATATGTACCTACCTAGGAATTAGCAATTTATGACAAAGTGAAAATGCTAAAACCTTTGTAAATATCATGTAGTCACCACTAGATGCTGAGCCTCTACCCTTGCATTTCCAAATATGGCCAACTACCCCTCAGTAAGCAGCAAACCAAAACAAAAGCAAATGAAGCTTAGTGTCAATTGGACACTACTGGAATAATATATATATTTATATATATATTAGAGCCCCAGTAAGCCTATGCATTAAAACCGCCCTGGCTGTCTTTAAGGGAGGACTGTGGTTCACACTGTTCCACAGTGGAAAGATTACCCGCTCATTCTAATAAAGTGTCTTACTGCTGGGCTTTAAGTGTCTGTATCCCTGGACTGGCTCAGCCTGGTACTGCCAAACGCTGTGCCAACGCAGTTGCCTGCTTCCTCAATTCCCCAGGCACTGTCATCTAATCTCAGCTAGCTGCACCTGTGCGCTCTCTCTATACCTCTCACACTCTCTCTCAATCGCTGTCTCTCTCTCTCTCTCTCTCTGTCCGTGTCTCTTTGTCTGTCTGTCTCTTTTTATGTCTGTATCGCCCACTGACTGTCTTTTTCTCTCTCTGTGTCTGCATTCTTATCCTTTCCACGCAGTGCGGGTCATACCTTCGGGAGCTCATTTCAGTCCAAAACAACATCTGCCCGGTTGGACCTGATTATTGAACACACTGGCATCTCAGCAGTAACACGCACATATACACTCACCTAAAGGATTATTAGGAACACCTGTTCAATTTCTCATTGATGCAATTATGTAATCAACCAATCACATGGCAGTTGCTTCAATGCATTTAGGGGTGTGTTCCGGGTCTAGAAAATCTCCTGAACTCCAAACTGAATGTCAGAATGGGAAAGAAGGTGATTTAAGGAATTTTGAGGTGTGGCATGGTTTTTGGTGCCAGACGGGCTGGTCTGAGTATTTCACAATCTGCTCAGTTACTGGGATTTTCACGCACAACCATTTCTAGGGTTTACAAAGAATGGTGTGAAAAGGGAAAAATATCCAGTAATGCGGCAGTCCTGGTGGGGCGAAACATGCCTTGTTGATGCTAGAGGTCAGAGGAGAATGGGCCGACTGATTCAAGCTGATAAAAGAGGCAACTTTGACTGAAATAACCATTCGTTACAACCGAGGTATGCAGCAAAGCATTTGTGAAGCCACAACATGCACAACCTTGAGGCGGATGGGCTACAACAGCAGAAGACCCCACCGGGTACCACTCATCTCCACTATAAATAGGAAAAAGAGGTTACAATTTGCATGAGCTCACCAAAATTGGACAGTTGAAGACTGGAAGAATTGTTGCCTGGTCCTGATTTCTGTTGAGTTTCGATTTCTGTTGAGACATTCAGATGGTAGAGTCAGAATTTGGCGTAAACAGAAATGAGAGCATTGATCCATCATGCCTTGTTACCACTGTGCAGGCTGGTGGTGGTGGTGTAATGGTATGGGGGATGTTTTCTTGGCACACTTTAGGGCCCTTTAGTGCCAATTGGGCATTGTTTAAATGCCACAGCCTACCTGAGCATTGTTTTCTGACCATGTCCATCCTTTATGACCACCATGTACCCATCCTCTGATGGCTACTTCCAGCAGGATAATGCACCATGTCACAAGCTCGAATCATTTCAAATTGTTTCTTGAACATGACAATGAGTTCACTGTACTGAAAATGGCCCCCACAGTCACCAGATCTCAACCCAATAGAGCATCTTTGGGATGTGGTGGAACGGGAGCTTTGTGCCCTGGATGTGCATCCCACAAATCTCCATCAACTGCAAGATGCTATCCTATCAATATGGGCCAAAATTTCTAAAGAATGCTTTCAGCACCTTGTTGAATCAATGCCACGTAGAATTAAGGCAGTTCTGAAGGCGAAAGGGGGTCAAACACAGTATTAGTATGGTGTTCCTAATAATCCTTTAGGTGAGTGTATATTGACTAAAACTGCATGGCAAATTTGCAAAGCTTAGTGAAAATATGCCATGGTTTTGAATAGTTGGACCAAACATGAAAGGTTTCATAACCACCCTGCTTCCCTGATTGCCTGTATCACGAATTACGGAAAAGCGTGTTAAAACACATGCACACACATTTTCGTTCATATACAGAAACAGCCAAAAGTTTGGACTCACACATTTAGGGGGTATTTCTTAGGTTTTACTATTTTACACATGGTAGAATAACAGTGAAATCATTTAAAATCTGAAATAACACATGGAATGATGTAGCAACCAAAAAAGATCAAAACACATTTCATATAGTTGATTTGTCAAAGTAGCCACCTTTGCACACTCTTGGCATTCTCTTAAGCAGCTTTGCGAGGATGTCACTATTATTCTACAATGCGGAGAATAGTGAAAATAAAGAAATACCCCTGAAATAGTAGCTGAGTCCAAACATTTTCTAGTGCAGACAAAGGAGACGGGATATAAAACCTATCACTTCCTTAAACAATGGTGTCAGCCTTTCCCGAGAGTTGCCACAAGCAGACGTGACCTCACAGTTCAACCCAAACCAGCCATTTCCTCCTCAACCTTTCAGCTGTGCATTTCAGCTGAGATCAGAATTGCGCGATCATCAAAGATTCCACCGGCGCACTGTAGCCTTCTAAAGCCACGTTGGTGTGTTGTCACATTGCGTTCCCATGCCGAGCTAAGCTGATCAAACCGGCCATCTGTAACCATCCCCTGTTCTGATTGTTTATGTTTACATACCATACGCTGCGTGCGGTGTTTAATGTTGTCATACCGATTGCTGTGTGTTGTGCTCAACGCAGCTGGCTATCGCACATTTCCCCCTATCCCCCCCCCCCCCCCCCGCTCATTTTCTGTCAGTCTCTCTCTCTCTCTCCCCCTCGCTTTCTGTCTTGTCTCTATCTTTCTCTCTGTTCCTGTCTCCAGTTACATTTAAACTGCCTTATTGGCATAGTGTAACAGTGAAATATTTCAAGAAGTGAACTCTGGAAACAATTGAATTCATATAACTTAATTGAAGTATCAATAATCGTCTCTCTGTTATCTTTCTCTGTCTATCTCCTGATCTCTTCTCACTTAATCTCCCCCCTCCTCTCTCCCTCCCTCTTGCACCCTCAGGTTAAATCCAGCTGTCTTTTGTTTGAAGTTAGCTTTGGTTTTGTACAATCAAAAGGCTCATGTGTTCTCATTGACCTACCCCAGAGAACTAATCCCTCCAAAACACAAACAACCAACAGCTAGTCATTTATGTATCCTCCCTGAAACCTTTGTTCACTGTTCAGCAACAATGTGTTGTTATCTAAATAAATGACTTGGTTAGCAGCAGGCTAACTGATTAGGGTAATTAAGAGTAATTAGCATTCTGTGATGAACTCCCCATTCACAGTAGTCTGTGGTGTGTTTTGAAGCACCCAGGGCCAAACATGAAAGACTGCAGATATACAAGCTTATAAATACACACACGCACAAACATACACTTCTATTGAACTCAGGATGCAATACACCTTAACCCTCTAGACCTACTTTAATAACGCGGAACCATGAACCCCAATTATCCATGAGAAATACAGACCTTTTCTAGAATAGCTTCACATGGAGTGACTGGAAAGAATACCTTAAATACAAATCAAAAGTAGATTCTATTTATTTTTCAATCCAGGAAACATCAGAACAAAAAAGGAGCCCAGTTTTGGCAAACGTGCACATTCCATATCAACCTGGCACTAAAACACTTTCTCAGTAGAATCTGAATATACTGTATAATTTTCTCATTTAACACATTGTCAGTACACTATGTCACACATAGTTGTGAGTAGTCCTGACAGGAGTATGTAACCAATGACAGACTGTGATGCTAACCCTTAATCTCTCTGGTTATACCCTGTGGTGCTGTATTATAACAGAGGTCTTCTGTGTCTCTGGTTGGGTATGTTCTTCCACCAGGTTGTCTATCAGCGCTGACAGGCGGGGTCGTGACATGTCCTGTGGGCTATTTTCCGGCTGAGGTCACTGACCTCCATGGGTCACTTTCACTACATGGGGAGGTCCAGCAGTCCTCAGTTTCAATTTATCTATCTGTTTGTGTGACTTGTTGCTACCATGTGTGACCATGTTCCTCCTCCTATCGACCGTGTCTCCCACTTCTGAGCCTCAAAATGCCCAGCCATTTAGCACAGTTGTTACTTAAAGAACATGTTGTAGCAAAAGGCTTGTTGGGAGAGTGTGTGTGTGTATGTTGTGGGTGAGGCATAATGCCATGTTCTGCCTATCTGTCTGTCTGTGTCTGTCCATTAGTAGAGTGCCACAAGGCTCTGATATTCCCCAGGGACTGCGCTGGTCCTCTTGAGTGGCACTGTGAAAGTGGGGTGGACTACGAGCTGGATGCGCGTGCACGTGTTCCCTAACGCCCAGCCAATTAGTCCTGGAAAGGACCGGGCATGCTCAGTGAGAGTGGAGACTGACCCGTCTGATCAATAGAATATCAATGCGTCTCAGGATCAGCTGGTCGTGTGTACCCAGTCACAACACACAATGCTGGCAGCCCTTACCACAGGTGCAGCATGAAGGGGTGAGGACTGGCTGGCTGAAATGGACTAACATGCTGGACTGGAGCTTGTTTGTTTCATTTAGGTTTCTGAGGTAAACTTTCCCTGTTACAAACTCAGAGCGTTGGATTGTCACTACTCTTCACAAAGTGCTCTCTGTATATACGTCAATGTATTCTCCGTCTTTCCTCCAAAATGTACATCTAGATAAATGTATAGGTGGTTTCAATTGGTTGCAGCTGTCTGTTTTTCTTATGTGTTTATTTTTGTTAAATATTTTCCTCTATTCATTGGTTTACTGCCGATGCCAGGGAAAATGCTTCTTTTGACTCTTCTGTTTTGGATTCCATTTTGGATATTTCATGCATTCAATGGAGATTAGTCTTGCTTCTGTCAATGCTCAATTGACTTTCTCAACAGGGCTTTGTCTGGCAACATGACACTTGCTATCTTGAGGTGATAGAAAAGGAACGAGATTACACAGCAGGGAACCCATACACAAAGACACACACGCACAGTGTTGTGCAGTAGCAGAGGCTGTGTTTAATGAGTGTTCTCTGTGTCAACAGACGGTCCCTCCTCTCCTCATTAGCAAGCTGGCCCCTCTGTTTACAGGTGGGCTACTTTGGGGGTGGATTTCCTATACCATTCTGTACTGGGGGAAGGTCAAATTATTTGGTTTTCCAGAAAGTCCATTAAGTGAATTATATCCCAAAAAGAAATAAACAGTCAAAAACAGTCAAAATACAAAAGTAAATCTTGCGAAATTTAACAAAAACTGAAATCTACTTTCAGGGATTTTTTTATTAAAACATTTTTTGTTTACATTTTTTTTTAAGATTACTTACAAAACGAAAGTTTATTTTTTTGTTTTTAACCTGGTTAGAGTTTGTGTCTTGCCTGTTTAAGACAGTTTTAGTTGGTGCTTAGAGGATGGTCTTGGGAAGTTGTTCATTATCTGTCTGTGTCCTTGTCGGTGGGGGATGGGATTGGGGGGGTTGCTTGAAGTTTGACAGTTGTGGTTGCTTCTGTGGTTCTGTTCATCCATGTTTTGTGGATGAGGGGTTTGGTGCTAGGGCTGGAACAGAAACCAGGGACAGCGGTTGGTGTAAGTGTATGGTCAGGGTTAGGCTCTTTAGGAGAGGAGAGACAACCTGAGTAGATAAATATATTGGTAGAAGGGTAGGAGCATACAAGGGAGTGAGAAGCGGGGGTGGGGCAGTATTGACACAACGCCTCAGTAGCAGAAGATTGGTGACGGTGCTTCTAGAGGTGACCATGGTCCCTCAGCATTAGATTTTGTAATTTAGTAGACATTCTTATCCAGAGCAAATACAGTACTGTGACCTTACATCTTCTATTGAAATGTTTACCACACAGATACATTTTCAATGCAAAATAAATATTTGCATATAAGACATTTCAATCAGAAAGTCGTATTTTCAATGTCTTGTGCTAGTATGGTTCTTGGAGTTTTATGACAATCATGTGAAGGAAATAGAAATAGGGAATTCAATTGTACTGCCTGAATTGACTGGAATTAAAATGGAGTTGACCCCAAACATAAAACAATGATTTACTACACCATGATTTTTCAGGTTCCAAAAATGGGAGGAGTCATTAAAATCATAGTAATTTGGTGGATTTCTGGGAGAACATCTCCAGAGCAAAACCCAAGCAAATGGCTACCAACACATTTAGATGAATCACAGAGCACTGAATATTCTGTAAACACCTGCCATAGAGGCTTGTAGGAAGTCAAAACATCAGCTGCGATAGAATCATACAGTATATATTTTCAGAAGGATCCCTGAACCAGAATGCCGTAAAGAACAACATTCATAATTCATAACATTTTAATCTGCAGATATTTCATACTGACAGTTAAACAGGTCAAAGGTAAGAACAGAATTTCGAGAAGTTTCAGATTAGCATAGACTAATGGGAAACCTGATTACTTCTATTTCTCTTCATCTAAAGAGGGACATACATTTGTGCTCGTAAGTTTGCATATCCTGGCAGAAAGAGTGAAATTTTAGATTTTAAGGATATTTAAGGATAGTGATCATATGAAGCCATTTATTATCACATAGTTGTTTGGCTCCATTTTAAATCATAATGATAACAGAAATCACCCAAATGGCCCAGACCAAAAGTTTACATACCCTTGAATGTTTGGTCTTGTTACAGACACACTAGGTGACACACAGGTGAAAATGGCAATTAAAGGTGAATGTTCCACACCTGTGGCTTTTTAAATTACAATATGCCAGACAACACCTTGACACATCTCACAGCTTCTGACACACTGTAACTTGGAGAGACAACACCAAAATAGAGCTTTATGGTCACAACCATAAGTGTTATGTTTGGAGAGGGGTCAACAAGGCCTGTAGTGAACAGAATACCATCCCCACTGTGATGCATGGTGGTGGCTCACTGATGTTTTGGGGGTGTGTGAGCTCTAAAGGCATGGGGAATCTTGTAAAAATGTATGGCAAGATGAATGCAGCATGTTTTTTAGAAAAAAACCCTAAGCACAAGGCCAAGTTGACCCTCCAGTGGTTACAACAGAAAAGGGTAAATGTTCTAGAGTGGCCATCAGTCTCCTGACCTTAATATCATTGAGCCAATCTGGGGAGATCTCAAACGTGCGTTATGCAAGATGACCAAAGACTTTGCATGACCTGGAGGCATTTTGCCAAGACGAATGGGCAGCGATACCACCTGCAAGAATTTGGGGCCTCATAGACAACTATTACAAAAGACTGCACGCTGTAATTGATGCTAAAGGGGGCAATACACAGTATTAAGAACTAATGGTATGCAGATTTTTGAGCAGGGGTCCGTTTTTTTCTTTGTTGCCATGTTTTGTTGGATTGTGCTATTCTGATATGGCCTACAGTTGAATGTGAATCCCATAAGAAATAAGATGTGTTTAGACAGTACATATATTACAAGTTCTCCAAGGGTATACAAACTTTTAGCGCAACTTCATGATGGCAAATACAGGAAATTATCAAATACAAGAAAACAATCAGATAAATACCCATTAGACTGACCATCCTGTTTCTCCAACGCTACCAGACATCAAACTACAGCTCCAGCCAGGAAGGTTAGCTCAGTGGCCAGGGTCCACTCCTCTGGGGGGTTTAGGGCCAGGTCATTGGACAGGGTCCACTCCTCCAGGGGGTTTAGGGCCAGGTCATTGGCCAGTGCCCCATTAGTGGACAGGAACAAAGCTAGGGTCGTGTTTCATGTTTTGAGACTGTTGCATGGTTCGGTTGAGCAGCTGGTATTGGTCACAAGCCTGTCAAAGACATTCTCCACCATCACCTAGACTCTGCAGTTTGTGCGGATTAAGACGATTCGTGTAATGGAGAGGAACAATTGAAAGGAGCAATAGAGTAGTGACTGCTACCTACAGAAATAAAGGAAGCTACCCTGTAGTCCTTCATGAACATCTGATCACATTTTGCTACATAGTTTGGAGACTTAGCCAAGGGCCTTCCTAGTGGAACCATGCATTGAAGATTGCTCTCGTTCCCCCAGCCTACTGTAAGTTTGTTGTGTTACACAAAGCAGCTAAGGCACAAAATGTATTTGTATATTTACTCTGAATTTCATATAATGCATACTAGTGGGAGACATAGGGACAAAATACACAAACTATACAGAATTTAAATATAGAGCGGTGAGCATATTACCTAATGGGTTGTGAGTTTATAATGTACTGGAGGAATTTAAATGATAGGTCACCTTACATCATCCTCCTCTCGGCTGTTCTGACATTTGTCACAAAACCAGGCAGTTGTTGCTGTTCGTCAGACTCGCTGTGTGTCTAGCAGCACAGGCACACTGAGAGAAAAAGAAAAGACTTCAGCAACAGGCTTGACTTCACTCTGTAAAGTACATGTTAAAGCCAAATGGACACGGAATTGTCATTTTACTGAAAGTACAATCCAGAGATCCCTTTGTTGTATTATGAATTGTTTTATGGAACATACTTTGGCTTCATTTGTAATAATTGTATTAAGTCCCATTGTAGTTTTTACACATGCATAACAAAATCATTTGAATTTGACTTTATAAAACGTGTATCTTTGAATGCTGCATGTACACCTATAAAAATCAATGTAATAGACAAGACACTAATTTTATATATGTATTTATGTATCTGTGTGTGTGTGTGTGTGTGTGTATGTGTGTAGGTATATATACAGTATGTCACAAAAGTGAGTACACCCCTCACATTTTTGTAAATATTTGATTATATCTTTTCATGTGACAACACTGAAGAAATGACACTTTGCTACAATGTAATGTAGTGAGTGTACAGCTTGTATAACAATGTAAATTTGCTGTCCCCTCAAAATAATTCAACACACAGCCATTAATGTCTAAACCGCTGGCAACAAAAGTGAGTACACCCCTAAGTGAAAATGTCCAAATTAGGCCCAATTAGCCAATTTCCCTCCCCTGTGTTATGTGGCTCGTTAGTGTTAATGGGGAGCAGGTGTGTTAAATTTGGTGTTATCACTCTCACACTCCCTCATACTGGTCACTGGAAGTTCAACATGGCAACTCATGGCAAAGAACTCTCTGAGGATCTGAAAAAATCAATTGTTGATCTACATAAAGATGGCTTACGCTATAAGAAGATTGCCAAGACCCTGAAACTGAGCTGCAGCACAGTGGCCAAGACCATACAGCGGTTTAACAGGACAGGTTTCACTCAGAACAGGCCTCACCATGGTCGACCAAAGAAGTTGAGTATACATGCTCAGAGCCATATCCAGAGGTTGTCTTTGGGAAATAGACGTATGAGTGCTGCCAGCATTGCTACAGATGTTGAAGGGGTGGGGGGTCAGCCTGTCAGTGCTCAGACCATGCGCCGCACACTGCATCAAATTGGTCCGCATGGCTGTCGTCCCAGAAGGAAGCCTCTTCTAAAGATGATACACCAGAAAGCCCGCAAACAGTTTGCTGAAGACAAGCAGACTAAGGAAATGGATTACTGGAACCATGTCCTGTGGTCTGATGAGACCAAGATAAACTTATTTGGTTCAGATGGTGTCAAGCGTGTGGCAACCAGGTAAGGAGTACAAAGACAAGTGTGTCTTGCCTACAGTCAAGCATGGTGGTGGGAGTGTCATGGTCTGGGGCTGCATGAGTGCTGCCAGCACTAGGGAGCTACAGTTCATTGAGGCAACCATGAATGCCAACATGTACTGTGACATACTGAAGCAGAGCATGATCCGCTCCCTTCAGAGACTGGGCCGCAGGGCAGTATTCCAACATAATAACGACCCCAAACACACCTCCAAGATGACCACTGTCTTGCTAAAGAAGCTGAGGGTAAAGGAGATGGACTGGCCAAGCAAGTCTCCAGACCTAAACCCTGTTGAGCATCTGTGGGGCATCCTCGGAAGGTGGAGGAGCGCAAGGTCTCTAACATCCACCAGCTCCGTAATGTCGTCATGGAGGAGTGGAAGAGGACTCCAGTGGCAACCTGTGAAGCTCTGGTGAACTCCATGCCCAAGAGGGTTAAGGCAGTCCTGGATAATAATGGCGGCCACACAAAATGTTGACGTTTTGGGCCCAATTTGGACATTTTCACTGTATTCACTTTTGTTGCCAGTGGTTTAGACATTAATGGCAGGTTATTGTGAGTTTTTTCATTTTTATATTTCCCCCTCAAAGATTTCAGTTTGTTTTCAATTGAATTGTTCACGTTATAGGTCACATTAAAGGTGGAAAAAGTTCTGACATGATTTATCTTTGTTTCATTCTTTTACATCACAAGAACCTGGCATTTTAACTGGGGTGTGTAGACATTTTATAACCACTGTGTATAGAGGTGTCACATATATATATATATATATATATATATATATATATATATATATATATATATATATATGTATATATGTATGTGTGTGTGTATATGTATATGTAGGTATATATATATATATATATATATATATATATATATATATATATATATATATATATATATATATATATATATAATCATGAATAGGGCACGATGTACATATCCACATCTAAAATATTTTTCCCATGCGCTTTTGTTTTTTGACACGGTTGTGTGGAGAATGCGGCTTTGTTCTCTAAACCTATTCAACACGGAGAATGTAATGCAGGAAAAGCAACGGGATAAACGCTTAGTAGCCTAATAAAGGGTTTATACGTCCGTCTGGCATCTTTCCAAATCATTACCAAAGGTTGTTTGCAAAGTTTATGAAGGTGTCTTGGTGTACGGTTTCTTTGCAGAAGACTGACATTAGATTTTTTTTTGTTGTCGAAATGTTTTGCTGGGAGGAGTGAGCTGCTGCTGAAATCTTGTGAACTAGAGGGGGAGCGTGGATAATTACGGACAAGAAAGGCGCTTCGGCGTGTTTCACCTCCTTTGTTGTTAGTGGGAAGATTTCAAACTTCGTGAACGAGTTTGTATTTGTATTGTTTTGAAAACGTTTCCCTTTGGATAGTGATATTGTGTCGAGTACGGTGGGTCTTTTCGTGCGTGTTGGAGAATTCGCCCCCGCTGTACTTTTTGGTTTATGCCAGAAGCACAGTCTGAGCTGCAGAGCGCTCAACCAGTAAACTTTTCAGATGATATCACTGCAATGGAAACACTGGCAACAATCGACTGCGATTTGTTTTTGTCGTATGTAGTGTACACATTTTCATAAAGGACCCGTATTCAACTTTCCTTTTAGTTTAATAGCAATTGTTGCAGTTTACAAGCATGTCTGGAAGTATTTTGATTATATTTTGTGCGACGGAATTCAGGGCTGAGACAGGAACAACTTTCTTATAACAGAGGTGTCTGTCACCGACTACGGTTCTTCACCGGTTTTCTAGCTAGACTATTACGTATGGTCACGGGTTAAAACTGAGCCGAAGGCAATACTTCATAACCGCAGACATTATGGAGGGCCAAGGCGACCAGGCAGCCGCCCCCGTAGAACCTGAGGCGGACAGCGCAGTGTCTGACAGTTTCTCCCAACTCTGGACAGACGTGATGGGGATGCTGGTAAGTTTGGGGGCCAGTTTGTTTTGGGGGAGGGGGGCAGGAAGGTAACAACCAACTGTGAAAAGCTTTCAACTTTGTCCCTCAAAGAGGGGGGCGGGGGGCGCATTGATTGCCCGTTCAGTGTTTGTATATTGAGACTGGTTAATGCATGTATATCACGTCCCTGAACAACAACGTGGGGTCTATTTATCAAACCGACAAACTCAGTGTACTTTCCATCCTCGGTGCCCAACATATGTATTTCCGATTCAGGTTATTTACCTCAATCGCCCCTGTTCACGAGGAGATATTCATTATTAGGGTTGAAGCTGGAATCCTTTAAAAATGGTATGTTTTTATATACAACATTAACTGTTTATGTTCTGTTTAATCCTCGTCTTGATTACAATTTCTTGATTTTATTTCAATGGCGGGTTTTACGTTAGGTTACTGCAGTTTAGTAGTCGAACTTCTGTGTGGTCTTTTAGTGCCGGTTGCGAGAACACTTGTTGCTGTGCTTCTCTGATGGAACGTTACTTTGAGAACGTTTCGATGTAAAACGTTGATGAAATTGTTCTCTAATCAGACAAATGTGTTTAGACCTGGAAAGTGATATTCTAGGTTTGATTATTTTCTTATCTGTGCGTAGTGCGTTCATTTATTTTGGACAGTAATTGGACTGCAGTAAAATGTAGATTTTTAGCAGTTGTAGTCAGTTGTAGCCAATGCATGTGCGTCTGGATTTGGGCTTAGAAGGTGGGCCAAAATGACCGGTCTTTAATCCACGTAGGCCTATACCAAGCCTGAGTTTACAAAAGAACATGGCAAATTAATTAATGCAATTATGACACAGAAAATGTCTATATTGATCAACATAATATTTTTTGCAGTAAGTTTTTTTTTTTAGCAGAGGGATATGATACAACCATATTGGCTTTCTTTTCACGTGTGTGGGCTATCTGATCTGATTGACCAAAAGTTTCACTCTTCCAGTGTTAGTGCTGTGTCGTTTGAAGATGAATGTGTTAATTGGGTCTGGTCTGGCACTGTAAATGTTAATCTGGTGTGAAATCCTTGCCCTAACGATAGAGACAGAGGTGTGTGTGTGTGTGAGAATAGTGTCTCCTGACCTCTCACTTTGGGAAACCAAAGGAGTCCAGCCAGACGATTTAACCAGATGTATCACGCCTGAGGTAAATGTCTAACAGTGCTTTCATCTTTGACGTCTTTCCCCTGCCAACACACACACACACACACACAAATGTGACACCTCTATTGGTGACTCAGCCTTTCAAACATACTGCATCACAGTTATATGAGACTGGTGCTTGTGATCTTTTTAATGGAAGTTTTTTTTATTACCAGTAATGTGATTGTCACAGAAGACTCATCTCAGATTTCATGTCATTTGGTCACTGCTCAGGTTTCTGTCCTGTACAGCATTGGTACTAATGAAAGAGCTCATTAACTATCACTGGGCTTGAGTAAGTTTAAATCCCTATAATGTGCCATATACTGTGAATGCATTGTGGCTTATGGTCTTTTCTGTGCTTTGTAGCCCAGAAAGCATGCTTTTGGTCTTTGGAAAGGCTAAGTTTGTTCATGTGGGCATTAGGTAACACTTTTGAAGATATTCACATATGCACCCCTGATATTGTCTGGAGCCCACCCCCTTACCCAGATGAACAGTCAGTAGTCAATTACTATTAGATCAGCAACAAAGTTCCTTTCCACCTGAACAGGGTTGAAATTCTGGGAATTATTTTGAGATTTTTTACAAAAAAGGGCCATTAGCATCAATTAATACAGTCTGGTTTTATTTATAAAATATAACCAAGAAAACAGGGAAATTAAATTTTGGATTGCACTGGGCCTTTAACGACAACAAGCTAAACCCCCGAAGCCCATGTTATGTCATTTCCTTTGGAAGAACAGGCTGTTACTGAGTGGAAAAGGCTTGAATAGCTCAACTGACACCTGATATATGTGGCGTTTCACTCTGTATTTCTCTAGGGGTCATTCCAGGGACAACAATGTTAGATCCCAAATGTTTATTAAGCCTGTACAGTTCAATAGGTCTTGTCACAATGGATTCCATATCTTCGGGCAGCAAAAGGGCCCTGCTATATTTACTTGGTTCACAGTACTTAATGCTTTTTCTATGGTCATTGTCTGTAGGACCTTACAAGAGAACGCCCTTCTGAGTGAGCCACTGCCTGGATCTATTTGAAACATCTGAACACTACTCTTACCATTTCATTTGTACATCAGCCGTTTAGATTTCACACAGCTTCTTAGTCACCCAATGAATGTGAAGTCTGCGAGACAACACTGACGTGATTCCAATTTAGCTAATTTGGTCATATGACTTGTTCAGCCTTGCAGTTGCTATATTTACTTTATTTACTTAAATTATGTTTATCAGAGAGTACAGTATGCCTGTGACCAGGGAGGGAATTAAAAGTCCATCTTAAAAAGGAATGAATTGAACTATAATTGATCCTAAAATGGCATTTAACTGTATGAATGACTCTATAATTCCTGGTTCATCCTAGATAAATATAACTTGAAGGGCAGTGGTATTGTTTGTCATACCAGTGTTTGTTTGTAAACTATCGCTAGGAGTGTTTAGAATGAGAATAACTCCATGAGACGGTCATTTATTTTTAGTGGCAGCTAGGTAAACACTAAGCCAATTAAGAGTCTGGGTCTCTTATGTATTCATAGTTATTGCGTTAAGGGTACATTAGCATAGTTGCTCTTTGAAAAGAGTTAGTCTTAAACCGACCCAGTTTGATCTCTGAAGAATCCCAAGTACTCAGTCGGAATTAAGCTTGCAAATTCTCTTGGTTGCTACAGTAGTGAGGGTATATGGTTTTATACAAGTCACCTTTGTTAATCAATCCCACGACCCTGGTGTTGAAATCGCCACACTTTACTACCTGAGCTACACTGGACCATTTTGGAAATATTGTTAAAGGCAGCATGCCATTTATAACATTTCCACAAGGTAGGTGTGTATGGATGCAGGTGTTTGGGTGAGTGGTGGACATACCATTAGCTCTTTCAACCTTACATACTCATGGCACACACTTTTAGTAACTGTGCGAGCGTATCTCAAAACCATGTCATTTCACTGGCATAGCAGTTGAAAGATGTTATTTATATAAATTATTGTTTTTATTTGGTTTTTGCTCCAGACTTCATCTGTCTAATTTGGACACATGTCTGGACAGCTGACAGTCCCATGTGAATTCTCAGGCAGCTACTCTAAAAGAGCTCTCTCATCCCAGTTGGCATTGGATGTTTGTACCATTTACTGTTTTCACATTGGATGGGCTCTGTTTCCTGTAAAAACAAGTCTGTAATGTTTATTATCATCAGCCCCTTTTAAAACTAACCCATATTTATTGCTTTTTGTATACAGGTATTCCCCTTTTGTAAAAATGTGGGTAACTGGTGAATTGGGAGGAGTGGGTGAATGGTCTTTGTAAACAATGGGTACTGTTTGCAGTTCAAATTAAGGAGGTGTGAATATTGGAAGTGCTAATTTATTGACTTGAAACAACGGAGGAGTATTCACACTGACCTGGTGCCCTTATTTTAGTTACAGTGACTGTGAAAATGTAATGACTAGGTTGTTATGTTTCCATTTCCATTTCAGATGCAAAGGCTGTGCATGCACATTTTGTCTTGCTGTCTGTATATGAATAGAGGTCAGCTTTAAGCATCAAGAAGACATTGTTACAGTTTAGAAAGGAGAATCCTTATCAATGCATAGTCATTGATAAGAAGTCAAATGTTTTGTCTCAAATGCTTGTTCATGCAGATATAACGTCCTGTTACTCACCCTTTGATATATTTTATTAGACTTAGACCATTCAGCCAAAATGTAATTTAAATCTCTCAGACTGACTGTGTGAAAACTGGTTAGCTAAAAAGAAACTTCTGTTGGTTGAAAGAGCGATACTTTCTCCCAGTTTGCATTGTGTAGCTGTCCCGGAGCCCACCCCCCCGCCTAACCCTGCAATGGCACATCCAACCCCCCCCCCAACCTAACCCAGCATTGCCACATCCACCCCCCCGCCTAACCCTGCAATGCCACATCCACCCCCCCCGCCTAACCCTGCAATGCCACATCCAACCCCCCCCCCCAACCTAACTCAGCAATGCCACATCCACCCCCCCGCCTAACACTGCAATGCCACATCCACCCCCCCCGCCTAACCCTGCAATGCCACATCCACCCCTCCGCCTAACCCTGCAATGCCACATCCACCCCCCCCGCCTAACCCTGCAATGCCACATCCACCCCCCCCGCCAACCTAACCCAGCAATGCCACATCCAACCCCCCCCCCAACCTAACCCAGCAATGCCACATCCACCCCTCCGCCTAACCCTGCAATGCCACATCCACCCCCCCCGCCTAACCCTGCAATGCCACATCCACCCCCCCCGCCTAACCCTGCAATGCCACGTCCAACCCCCCCCCAACCTAACCCAGCAATGCCACATCCACCCCCCCCCCCCGCCTAACCCTGCAATGCCACATCCACCCCCCCCCCAACCTAACTCAGCAATGCCACATCCAACCCCCCCCAACCTAACTCAGCAATGCCACATCCACCCCCCCGCCTAACACTGCAATGCCACATCCACCCCCCCCCGCCTAACCCAGCAATGCCACATCCACCCCCCCGCCTAACCCTGCAATGCCACGTCCAAACCCCCCCCCCAACCTAACCCTGCAATTCCACCTCCAACCCCCCCCCCCCAACCTAACCCAGCAATGCCACATCCACCCCCCCCCCCCCCCCGCCTAACCTTGCAATGCCACGTCCAACCTTGGTTAGTCACCTTCCCAGTCTTTTGTTGTGGAGGCCAGTACCAAAGCAGCTCTGTCAGGTTTTTTCTTTCAGCGCCATGGAGCACATCCTCAGGAAGCTGCACCGAACGGGATGGGCCCCTGGCTTTATGCCAGCTGAGGTGTAGTGATACATGCGAGAGAGGTACATGCATGCGGTTGGAGGTCATTGTCTGCCACTGACAAAGCCTGGAAGGAGGAAGAGAACAAGGGACATCTTACCCCTTCACTGCCATCAGCCTGGCCGGTGATTTGGGGGCTTGGGTTATTGGAGCCAGTGTGCTCTATATAACTCAGGGGGGATGTGGGTGCGAGGTGCTAATTTGCCCCAAATCCTGCTTGTTACGAATTGGGAATATGAAACGAATGAACCGATCACACTACACAGCGTTACATGAGATATGTGATGGCTATTGTCGTTTAACACTGACAGAAGCCTTGTCCACAGCGTTAACAGAATCCCATAAGGTTCTATGTGTGCGACTGGTCCCAGTATCATAAACCGCACTGTCAGGAATGTCTATCTAAATCTAGGAACAGAACAAACACTTAAGCTAAGAGCTAATATTTTAGAGACCTCTGGAATGCCTTTGGTTGCTTGGAGAAATATCAGGCACTGTCTGAGGAATGGAGAGACACATTTACTTGCCTGCAAACATGGAGATACTTTAGTTTGGTATTTGGCAAATGAAGATGCTGAGAACCAATGTATTGGTACCAGAGATCACTCATTATCCAAAAGGGTTGTTCCAGTATTTCATTATTATTTTTTTTCACCAAATTTAGTTTTCGTGTGTGTTGGCATCTTTCGATTATTCTGTAGAGGAGGGGACATTTGGCCTGTGACATACACGGTCATAGGATGAAGCTCTTCCTCTCTTAACAAATACAGACCCAGAATTTATTCAAGCATCTGATAAATGAAGTTAGCTGAGAGTAAAAGAAGCCCAGAAGAGGTTTAGTATTAGCTAACTTGGCAGTTTATCTAGTTTTTAGCATGAGTGAATTCAAAAGGTCAGTCAGCAAGGGTTTATACCTTCATGCTGGTAATTATTTATAACAGATTTTGTTACTTTTGTTTGTGAAATGGCAAAGAACAGCATGCCAGCTTGTTAGGCTTTTGTGCCCATAAACTACTTTAGAGGCTTCTGGGAAATCAGGGCTTTGAGTGCATCTAGCAGTGTTGAATGGCAAAACCTTTAAAATGTTTAGTTTCCTTTTGATTTCCCTCCAAACAACAGGCCTTAACAGTAAAGGGTTGCAGCTCTGGTGCAATGATAGCTTACAGTAAATGTTTAATCATGGTTGTTTAAGTTGGACTGAAGGGCCCTGATTTAGATACTGCGTTAGGCATGATGAAAAAACTCAAATGAAAAAATTTCTTCTTTCAGTTGCATTCGAGCAAATTGTTTACGCTGGTTTCGTAGTCAATTGGCTGTCAATTTGTGTATTGATGTCTGTGTTGCGTTGCCTAATTACTACCTTAAGCTGCCTGACAAGGGAGCTGTTCCTGAAATGTCATGGAGCACGACTTGGTGGCAGATAAGGCTTAGTTCCTGCGGTATGGGTGTGACCTGTTGAGGATTGCCATGCTCTCCTACTGTTCAGCAGTGACCCGTGGGTGCCCTTCCAGATGTGATACTGCCTCAGCATCAGCCTCGCATGGTGCTCTGATTAAAGTAACGGGAAGGCTGTTGACTAGATTTCAGTTTGAACTCCTACTCCATGTCAGTGGAATAATGGACCGAACCCTCTGAATGTATGGCTGTTACCAAGCCATGCATTTAATAAAGTATGCATTTCGCTTTTCCCTTAAATGTCTGTGTGTCATGTGGAGTGACTAAAACAGTTCAACGGTCTTTGTAGCCAGTCTTAGATATAGTAAGCCTACGACTTAAGGTTGATCCTTCTGCTAGAGGTTTTTCCCATTGTCTTTACAGGAAATCTAAAAGAGACCGTATTTCCACCATGCTGCACAACATGCAGAGTTTGGACCTGCCCCCAACACTGCATATCTCTAATTGTCTCTAATTATACACTAGCATTTAAATGTGTTGTGTATAAAGCCCATTCGTGCATGATGTAATAGGAGGTTCCTAACTTGAGAAGTTCATTTTAAACACTGACACCCAGCGCTGTTGTCCGTGGGTTCTGAAGTGTTTCAGCTGAACAGGAAATGAGGAGTGGTCAGAGAGGAGAGTGAGAGCAATGTTCTGGGCTTGAGATGTGGAACGTTTGCGGTTTCACCCTGAACCCTCTCCCTTTCTTTTCCTCACCGTCTCTGTCCCTTTCCTCTCTCCCCTCGCCCTCTCCTTCTATTTTCTTTCTCCTTTTCTCAGTCATTCTCTTGTTCTTTCTGTCTCATTCTCTCTGTTTGTGTTATTGGCTGGGTGTTGTCTTCTGTAGCTGCTCTCACTGCATGACTGCTGAACTTGACTTAAGGCTGGGTGGTGCACTCATGTATGCACAAGGTGGGAGCCATTGTAAAACAGAAACATTGAGTTTGGACTATTGCATTATGGGGGCTTTTTCAGCTCCATAAAACCATAATTGGTGTCAGTCCATTTTCTTTTAATTCAGCACACACACACACACACACACACACACACACACACACACACACACACACACACACACACACACACACACAGGCATTACTTCAGAATAGCTGGTGAGTTAGCTTGCTAGCCTAAGACAAACACCCCAGTGTTGCTGTTGATCTTCTGTTGAAAAGCAGGGAGAAGCTATCTCTACATAAAGAGCCTGTCCTCTACCTCCAGGGCTTTTACCCCTCCATCCCCCTCAGCTACCGCAGTTAATACCCCACAAATCACCCCTTTACACTGGCCCCATGCTCCCCTCACACTGTCACGTGAACTATTGTTATCCACATTCCCCTAGTCCCATGCTCACTGGCAAATAAACGCCAACTCATCCTCACATAAATCGACACATACTCAATCACCTGCATCTTGTCATTGTCTCACACGCAATGTGTTATGGCCCCTGGTCTGGCTCCCAGCTGGGCCCGGCTGTGTCTAGGCTGGAGGAGCTCAAGGAATCCTTGGTATGCTAACGCGCACACATTCGTTAGTCATTCGGCAGACCTCCGTTAGCAGAGAAGGTTTCAGTGTCCTTTGTATGCTAACGCGCACACATTCGTTAGTCATTCGGTAGACCTCCATTAGCAAAGAAGGTTTCAGTGCCTTGCTCAAGGGCACACGGGCAGCTTTCTTTCCACCCCACCTGGCTATGCTCACATTTAGTCAGTTTCATCAGTGAATGTAAGACATGAAAGCCAAATACAGAGTAAATATGTAAAATATGGTATATTGCAAATGAAACTGTAGACCAGCAGCAATCCGTGGAGTCACACTAGATCGGCTGTGGCACGTGTATTGTGAATACTTTCCCTGGTCTCCTCTGTGAGGAATGTGGTGAAAAGCATAAGTCTGCCCTAGGCCCAGCTGTGTGGGAGAGCATCGAGTTCACTTCATTCAGACTTAATATAAGATGTTGTCCTGGGTCTCCTAAACCTTTACTCTTAACTGTAATTCTATGAACCATCAAGTTGTTTCAGATCTAATCACAATGCAACGCTATAATGACCGTGAAGTGAATGCAGTCCTAAATATGGCAATATTCACCATAGTCCACAGGACGTCCAATTTTGACTTTGAAGATGTTGTCAGGGAGAGAGGGAGGCCTCCGGAGAGAATCTCAGCCCTCTCTAACCATATGTCATAGCTGGGATTTCAAAGAACTATTCTGGAACAGAAGACAGGGTGGGTGGTGAAAAATCCTGCAAAAAAACTCCGACATCTGACTCAGGACTTTCTCAGCAGCTTATTCGAATACACTCTTTTTAATGTGAATTTCACTGCTGGTGGCTGAATTCATTTCAGCTTTGTTTTTCCACAGTGCCACTGTGATTTGTCTGTTTCTAATCCTTGATGTTGTAAAAATGGCTTCTTAGAAGAAGCCTCTCTACTTTCCTTGTGTGTGTGTGTGTGTGTGTTTGTGCACGCCTGCCCTTGCGTTGTGTGTGTGTGGCACTCTACAGTGCCCCATTCATACCATGCTGGCACGGAGATACTGGACCCTGTTGAGATGACCACAGACAGAGACTGAGAGAGACTGTTCACTGTGAACAGAGTGACTCAATGCACGCTGACCACTCAACAAGCCAGGCACTGGCTTCATCCAAACCCATTCATATTAAACCGTCATTTCTATATGGCGGACAGTACTATCCTGACTAGTTATGGGTCCAAACATCAGGAAGCTTCTCAGGTCCTCAAATGAAATCCCACGTTTGAGTAAATTCAATGTCACCTGATCTGACCATTGTTTTTTCCCCAACCAGGCAGGCTAACAAGTTTCAGCTGTTTTATACGTTTTTCAGGTCTTCTCAGAAGAATGTATTTGACTGGCAGTCTGAGGCCGATTATTTGAAGTCTTCGCCGAGATGCTTGCTCATTCCTGCAGTAAAAAAATAACCCATACATTATTTTCCCTGTTTTCCTTGAAAATCATTGCAGTTGTTGAAGGCTGTTGAAGTCATTTAGCAGAAGTTCTTATGCAGAGTCTTTTTAGTTCAGTGCCTTGCTCAAGTGCACAGCGATAGATTCGTCAAAATGTCAGCTCTGGGATTCGATCTGGTGTTATTTGCTTTCTTATTGTTCGGTAAAGGGCTGTCTATCTAACATCACTTCTTATTTAAAGTGTATGATGGGCTACAAGCTACCTCCTCATATTTTACAGCATACCCCACACAAAGACAGGAACCCACGGAAAGCTGAAATCCCTCCCTGGCAGGAAGATGTTGTTTAGGTTTGGGGCTGAGAGAATGTCAGAGACGGGGTGTAAAGGGCATTTCGGATCTCTGTGTGTGTTTATCTGCAGACCAAATGCCTTAAACACTCCTGGTTAGCCTTATTTATTGTTTGATCAGAATAAGTGCCTAAAATGCATAAGACGAGGACTCGTAGTTTAGGTGTGTTTTGAAACGGTTGTTTGTGTGAGGAAACTGAATGTAAAAAAAAAAAAAGTGCTGCTGTTCTTCGCCAGAACACCCAGCTGGTAGCTGCCACCTCTGTGGATGTGACTAACTTCTCATCTGGAACTGGAGGCGAAAGGCTTATTGGACTGTAGAGGCAATGGGCTAGTGGAGAAATATACGGGCGCGCACACACGCACCGTTAGTCCTTTCCTTTCCAAACAGAGTATGATTAGTTTAACGCACACAGCAAAATTAAAAGCGCTCAGCTAACGCTAAAAGGCTATACCCTTCCACCGCGTTAGCCAGTTAGCTAATTATCTCAGCCCAGGGTGTCAGCAGGAGGAAGACGTCGAGTTTGAGTGATTAAATTTGCGCCGTGCCAGCCACATGCGTGCTTCTCACACGCTCTTAATTGCGACCGGCTGTGACGGGGGTTTTATTAAGCTGCAAGTCACCCAGAGCGAGAGAGACGTGGAACTTAGGTTGTTAATCGCTTCACTTGATTGAACTCCCTTTACCTCGCCTGGAGTACGGTACTTGGAATGTGGAAGCGGTGGTGGGGAATTGGAGTTCTGCGCTTACTTGAAGAGATTGAATTATTTACGTTGTTCAAAGTAGTAAAACCAGTGTTATTCATCCAGACAACGGCGTCACTCACCAACACGCTGTGTTTCCTCTGTTCACCCGCGTTCTCCATCTGAATGTTTTTTTTTATTTTTATAAAAGATTCTCCGTTTCTCTCACCTTGTGCAGGATGGTTCTCTGGGGAACATTGATGACCTGGCCCAGGAGTACTCAGATTACTACAACACCTGCTTCAGTGACGTCAGCGACCGCATGGAGGAGCTGCGCAAGAGACGCGTGTCCCAGGACCTCGACATGGTACTCCACAAACATTAAGTCACCACTCTGAGTCTATGGAAAGGGATGTCCCAGCAAACCAACACCTACTACTGAAGCACAATACTGTGCAAGAGACGTAGGCAGCTGAAAGTCAAACTAAAGCCATAATTTATTTGGATAGTGTTTGTAGAACATATATATTTCAGCTGCTGAACGCTTTGACACAGTACTGTGGTTTGTAACTTAGTCCCCACAAAACATCACCTGTTTCAGTAGTAGTGTACAAAAGAGTCCCATGAATTCAGAAAGCCCACTGGCTTACATCAATGCAATGCCAGCTTGATTACTTAAGTGTTCCCTTGGGCTTACATAGTCTATAACTATAATTCATTTTCATGAAGTGAAAGATATGTTTAATGGAAATTATTCTATCCTGTAATAATTTGTTCACTCATTATTAATTTATGAAATCCTCAAACATATTCTTTGAACAGTTGGGTGTTTTTACAGAGTGCCATTTCCCCGTGTTCTGCCAACAGCCTGGAAGCGATTTGGGGGTGGTGGAATTGGATGAGTGAGCAATCCTGAGAGTGTTAGTGTGTTTGGGACTCTTTTCTAACGCTGTTAGTTTGCCCTCCGCCTTCCCAGTGCGTAAACGCCATTGTGTTGTGTTTTGGTGTAGCTGGTGGGAAGGGGGTTCTCCTTCACAGGGATGTAGGGTAGTAGGGCAGGCAACCCAGGGTTGCCAAGTTACTTGCGGAGGTATTGAAGAATGCAGCTGGTCCTGGCAGAGAACGAAGCTCAGCCTCTACTGCTCAGAGCTCCCCTGTAGGGTCTGTACTTCACACATCCCGAGAGGGGGAGGTTTGCGTTCATATGCCAGCATCATCAACGCACTATGATGGCACTGTTTGAGTCTATGTAAATCCCTTAAAGCGTCCATTCCATGTACCATGCCATAACTGCAAATCTGTTGCTGTATCGCTGTGGTCTTTAGTGATTGTTTTTACTCACAAACATTGCAGCTGTCACAAGGATCACAGCGAAAACAGTGTATGCAAAAAAAAAAACCTTTATTTGAATTGAAAGTAGAAATTGTGATCATGCTAAATTTCTCATTGACAAATGTTTACGTTGATCTCCTCAGCCTTTGCCGTGAAGTACCATCCATTTCTAACAGGAGGTTGAGAGAGACATTCATGCGCAAGATACTTCATTTAGAGCTGGGGCAATATGGCTAGTACAACAGCTTTTTCAAAACCTATCAGGATATATTCAACATGTATTTTTATATTATTATGTTTATGATTAGTGCATGGGGGGGGGGGGGGGGGTTAAAAATGGGATTTCCCTCAGGATCTCTCCAGCCCTGTGGTTTTGATTGATTTGTGAGTTGGGTCTCAGAATGATAGAATGGGTGAATTATGGTGAGCTCAGCTGTCCTGATTCAGGTAGGCCAAAGGTTCTGTCTGCTCTGATCCAAGAGCCTTTTAATGGAGCATTCTCATATCCAGCATCACATTACCAATGTGTGTCAGAATGACTGAAGCGGGTCACATCTCCGCACTAGCAGGGAAGTTACCGTCCCGGCAAGGGAAACTAGGGGAAGCAGAAGCAATCAGGCCCAGATTTACTGCATGAGAGAAGACCTGGCTGTGTCGGGATGGGCCAGAACTCGGGGAGAGGGAAGTGTCGAGAGCATCCCTCAAAGGGTGAGCTAGAAGAGGATGTGAGAGGGAGGATTTGAGAGCCTGCAGCTGCTTGCCCCCAACCCCCCTCCCCAAAACAACTTGGCAAGAGCGAGGACAGGAAAAAGGAGGAACTGAAAGAACAGAGGGGATTTATTCACACTCAAGACACCTGTAGAACAGACTTCATGCCACTGTGGCGATCTCACGGAGGATCCCATGTCTAACACACGCACGACACTGGGTCCCTCTGACACGCGCGGCACTGGGTCCCTCTGACACGCGCGGCACGGGGTCCCTCTGACACGCGCGGCACGGGGTCCCTCTGACACGCGCGGCACGGGGTCCCTCTGACACGCGCGGCACGGGGTCCCTCTGACACGCGCGGCACGGGGTCCCTCTGACACGCGCGGCACGGGGTCCCTCTGACACGCGCGGCACGGGGTCCCTCTGACACGCGCGGCACGGGGTCCCTCTGACACGCGCGGCACGGGGTCCCTCTGACACGCGCGGCACGGGGTCCCTCTGACACGCGCGGCACGGGGTCCCTCTGACACGCGCGGCACGGGGTCCCTCTGACACGCGCGGCACGGGGTCCCTCTGACACGCGCGGCACGGGGTCCCTCTGACACGCGCGGCACGGGGTCCCTCTGACACGCGCGGCACGGGGTCCCTCTGACACGCGTGGCACTGGGTCCCTCTGACATTTCACGCCGCTGCAAAAGGCACGACAGATCTTCTCGGTGACAGATGTCCCCCTTTTCCAGCTCTGAAAAACAAGCATATTGCAGACATTTTCTAGTCGGGATTTGAGTGTTTTCTCAAGAGTGATCTATAGCCAGCTGCAGTTGCTTAACCCTCCACTTGGCTGGTATTATTGTGTCTAGGCTGGACACCTTCACAGACGCTCTCAATATCAGTGGGACAAAAGTTGTGGAAAACTGTAATGAGGAAGGAGCAGAAAGAGAGTGTCAGAAAATGGAGAGCAGGGGAAAGGGTTGATTGACAGTGGCAGAGAGTGAGCGGATAAAGGGAGGGAATGACACTTTGCAGCAGTTGAAGTGCGTATAGCCAGTGGCTGACAGCCAGTCCTATCTAGGCTCTCCCTGAGGAACAATCGGAGTGAGCAGGATAAGGTAATTATGTTAAAAGGGCAGATATGGACGGTTAACAGGCTGGCATTTAAACTGCCCCCTTCCCCTGGAGAAGTGACCTTTCAGAGAGGGTTTGTCTGTCGCAGCTGAACGGGTGGTTGTTTTATTGTCTTCTTTCAAACCTCCTTTTCTCCATGCTCACCTTAGCCTCTGTCCCCTGGCCTGTCCTCTCTACCGGTACTCAATGCCATCAGTCCACTTTCCTTTTCAATCCCACTCCCTCGTTTCCCTTCATCGCCCGCCTGTTGCCACTCAAAGACATGTATCCGGACTCTGACTCTGAGACATGGCCCTGTATTGAAGGTCACTGGCTGAAACCTGACCTTTAACCCTTTGATTGGAAGACTTGAGTTCGGGCAGACAGTCAACAGCGGATATTGGAAAACTTTCTCTGCAGTGGTTAGCTGTAGTACTGATGTCCAGGAGACCCTAAAGCTTTTTCAGCCCGCTACAAACATCTGACCAGATTGGACTCTCAAGGTCTTTAATGTACTCTGGGTCTTTGGGGTTATAATGATAAAAAACACTTTTCTAGGGAAATCAAGGATGTTTCAACAGCAGGAATTCCCAACTCCATGCCTTGAGAACCCTAAACCATATGTATTTTTATTATAGCCCTGCACAAGCACACATGATTCAGCTTGATTTAGCTAGGCAACTAATCTTCAGGCCATTGATTTGATTCCAGTAGTCCTCAAATCTACAGGCCCTCAATAACCCGAACTGAACTGTTCCCCTGGAAAAATAGCTGAAGTTTCCCCTTGATAAAAATAAATAAATCTCTGTACAGCTGTGGTCAAGTATCTGCCAACAAAGCGAAATCATAGCAGATTTACATTTAGATTTTATTTCCCATAAACTTACTTTCTATTAGCCTCCTAACAAGGTCAGAATGTCCTCATTTCACATACTTGACAAAAATCCTGCTTGCTTTCTCTCTCTTCCTCCTTCATTTCTGCTTCCGACATCTTGCAAAACATTACATTTTTCTGAGATGTTTTGCAACAAATCAAACCCTGGGGGCCTGATGACGGCACAGTTGTGCCTTGGCTCTCTTTTTCAAAGTGGGGCTCTTCAACGCAAACCTGTAGTTGTTGATGGAGACTCTTTCTGTCCATAATGATTATCAGTGTACACTCTTCCTGTCCAGCCTATATCTAGTCCGCATGTCTTCAATGTAGTTTTATGGGCAGCCAGAACACAAAGGGTTAAGATAACATTCCCCTTGGAGATTGAGGGCTGTGGATTAACACGCTTGCCTGACTTCCTCCTAGATCCATTAACAGTGCTGCTTGATTCAACTTCATTAGTTTGGCCAAGAAGTTCTCGCCACTAGGCAATCTAATAGGTGCCATTCTAACATGAGTGAGCATTTACAGTAGCATCTTTATAAACAAAGCTCTCGTTTCTCTTCATTTGAGTCTTAGTACTGTTGACTCATTGACTGGTCCCCAAACTAGAGCCAGTTTACCTTCTAGGTTTCTCCTTGGTTTTACTGCCTTTCCAGGGTGTTTATTTAGCCACTCAGCATCCACTACTTTGTGTCTTTACAGCACCTAAAAAAATGGTTTTATAAAACATTTGATTACATTATTACATTATTCCCCTGATAGTGAGACAGTTCTTCAAGGTTAGACAGGCTGCCAGATCTTAGAAAACAACCCGACTCACTCTGCTCCAACTGTTCTTCAGTCTAGAATTCTTTAGTATGTGGCCTTTTACCTGTCGTGCCCAATACATAAAATTGTATCTGCCACATGCTTGAACAACTAGTGTAGGCTTCATGTTGGAAGCCAACTTAATGGCCCTTGTGCATTAAGCAGCTAAAAGGGTAGTCAATTTACATGATTTCAGTAAGAGAATGCCATCAAAAGTATTCGGCATAATCACTAAGATATCCGATGTGTGTCTGTAGATGTTTGGTGTGTGTGTGTGTGTGTTATCTTTGGCTGTTGGGTTGAGCAGCCACCAATGTCAGCACGCATTTGCAGAAAATTATCTTTGGTTGCTTAAATCCATAGTTTTTAATACATTTAAAAAGAAAATGCATGTGATGTCTTTGTGGTGTATATTTGTATTTGATGGCATAATTAGCTCTGGGTTATGTCACCGGCTGGTATTTCTAATTACACTGGTGATGTAATAACACATACATGTTTTACTATACTTATAAGGTCCTTTTTGGGCCCCAACTTTTTTCCCATTAAGTCTAAATTTCCCTAATCTCTAACCCCAAAATGTACCCTAATCTCAAACTCTATAACCTAACACTTTAATCACTAACCATAACTATATATTAAATATTAATATCCTAAACCAGTATAACCATGACCTTTAACCTAAGGCTAAAATAACATTTTGTGAAGGCTGAGAAAATTTGCTTACGTTCCCTGGTTTGCCCTGAGTTTTGACTTGTTTTCACTGTGTGTGGGTGGGTGTGGGTGGGTGTGGGTGGGTGTGTGTGTGTGTGTGTGTGTGTGGGGGTGGGTGGGTGGTATTTGCCTGAAAAATGTCTGGCTCGCTGCAGATCGGGGTTGACACAGTAGGATGTGGTTCGGCATGCTTGCCGTGGACCTGGATTTCCAGTTTGTGTGTGTGTGTGTGGTTTCACAATGTTGACAACTATTAATGACCATCACCCCACCAGCACGTCTTTATCAGTGAGGTCTTCAGGATCAGCTAGTTTGGCAGGCCTGTCTCACCCCAATCCCGTCCATCCACTAACAGTCTTCCTCTGGGTTTGGGGCGGAGCAACCCCGGCTTGCTCCACCCCCTTCCGCAAGTAATGCCACCCCCAGTCAATCCATGGGCCCTCCAGCCCATGTAATAAGAACCGGCAAGCTACAAAAGCACGCCGTGATTGTTCTTACATGTGGTTTCTCTGCCAAGTGCGGGGCCTTTTCCAACCCGGTTCCCATATTCTGGAGCTTGGACTTACAGAAGGTGGTTGAAGCAGAGAAGCGCTGTTTCAGTCTCACCACTTCTTACACACGGATGGAGAGTTTGTTTTCTCTGCCCTGAGAAGTGGTGTTTATTTGTGCGTGTTGGGGCGTGTGCGTTCCTGTGTGACTGTGTTGCATGTTTCACTGTCGATAACCTAGCTCAAATCTGTAGGCAAGACATTGTGATACTCATTAGCTACACCTCTTTTGTGTCTTTCTGTAAATCTCTCTACATATTCATATGTATATCTTTTGCTCTTTCTGTTAATCGTTAACTCGTTACAGGCATGCTTAAGTGATGAAATACCATCACTCACGGGCAGATATCCTATTGCAGGTGTATTCAACCCCGGAGCCAGCTTCAATCACATTTTGTTTCATGGCAACCCCCTAATTAAGGAATTAATTAGACCTGGGACACCAGGTGGGTGCAATTTGTGATGAGGTAGAACCAAAAACCAGCAGGTTCCCGGCCCTCGTAGGGTAAGAGCTGATTACCCCTGACCTACTGGGTAAAGCATCAGTGCTCCAGTAATTGCCATGGCCCTCTGTTACAACACAAGCAGAAAGGTCCTATATATTTATTAATTTTTAATGTTTTTAAGGGCTTTTGTGTGTTTTATTTTATTTTTGGTTTTAAAGAACTGAACGAGTACACATCCTCATCCCCTTTGTGTAAGGGCTCTGCTGTATTCAGGGAACCAAAACAGTTCCCCATTCACACCGTCCGAAAAGTCCAGAAGTTTCTGAATATTCTGCTGTGCCTGTTGAGTAACTAGTCCTTATAATGCTGCTGTCCTTGAGCAAGGCAGAAACCCTAACTGCACCTTAATTCGGTGGGTTTGCGTTGACTGATTGGGCCATGTTCAGTTGACTTTGAGGTATTTCTATTGTACAAATAATCAACTTTGGAGACCGTTAAAGTGGGGCATTGTCTCAACTGAAGCATACAATTTTCTAGAGGTTCAAATGAAGGAGAATTCTCCCCCTTTGGGAATTTGTGAGATTTAACATGCATACTATATTTCTGTTTGTTTGGTATCTGTTCTCTGAAATATAATGTGTCAGATTCTCTGACTCCCTGCTGAACTTTCTGTTTTTGCTAACTCCAATCCATGTCAGTACTCTGCAGCTACTCATGTGATACAGAGGGAAAAAAGTATTTGATCCCATGCTGATTTTGTACGTTTGCCCACTGACAGAAATTATCAGTCCATAATTTTAATGGTAGGTTTATTTGAACAATGAGAGACAGAATAACAACAAAAAAAACCCAGAAAAACACATCAAAAAAGTTATAAATTGATTTGCATTTCAATGAGTGAAATAAGTATTCGACCCCTCTGTAAAACATGAATTAGAACTTGTTGGCAAAACCCTTGTTGGCAATCACAGAGGTCAGACGTTTCTTGTAGTTGGCCACTCAGGAGGGATTTTGTCCCACTCCTATTGCAGATCTTCTCCAAGTCATTAAGGTTTCGAGGCTGACATTTGGTAACTCGAACCTTCATGTTTGATGGTGGGAATGGTGTTCTTGGAGTCATAGGCAGCATTCCTCCTCCTCCAAACACGGCGAGTTGAGTTGATGCCAAAGAGCTCGATTTTGATCTCATCTGACCACAACACTTTCACCCAGTTCTCCTCTGAATCATTGAGATGTTCATTGGCAAACTTCAGACGGGCCTGTACATGTGCTTTCTTGAACAGGGGGACCTTGCGGGCGCTGCAGGATTTCAGTCCTTCATGGCGTAGTGTGTTACCAATTGTTTTCTTGGTGACTATGGTCCCAGCTGCCTTGAGATCACTGACAAGATCCTCCCGTGTAGTTCTGGGCTGATTCCTCACCGTTCTCATGAACATTGCAACTCCATGAGGTGAGATCTTGCATGGAGCCCCAGACCGAGGGAGATTGACAGTTTTTTTGTGTTTCTTCCATTTGTGAATAATCGCACCAACTGTTGTCACCTTCTCACCAAGCTGCTTGGCGATGGTCTTGTAGCCCATTCCAGCCTTGTGTAGGTCTACAATCTTGTCCCTGACATCCTTGGACAGCTCTTTGGTCTAGGCCATGGTGGAGAGTTTGGAATCTGATTGATTGCTTCTGTGGACAGGTGACTCTTATACAGGTAACAAACTGAGATTAGGAGCACTCCCTTTAAGAGTTTGCTCCTAATCTCAGCTTGTTACCTGTATAAAAGACACCTGGGACCCAGAAATCTTTCTCATTGGGATTGGATGAAATACTTATTTCACTCATTAAAATGCAAATCAATTTATAACATTTTTGACATGGGTTTTTCTGGATTTTACTTATTCTGTCACTCACTGTTCAATAAAACCTACCATTAAAATTATACACTGATAATTTCTTTTTCAGTGGGCAAACGTACAAAATCAGCAGTGGTTCAAATACTTTTTTCCCCTCACTGTATGAGGCAGAGAGAAAGTGGTTGACTTGCATGTCTCCTCAAGGATTTTGCTTTGCATAACTGGAGCTACAGGAATTTGCCCGGTTCATTGTTTGAAGTGAGTAGGGATGTGGGGATGTTTGTTGATTGAATCTTCCCCCTCTCTATCTTCTCTCTCTCTCTCATCCCTCCCTAGTCATCCTCTCCCTATATATCTCTCTTATTTCTTCCTCATCCATAACTATGGTTATGGATGGGGTAGACATGGATCCAGCTACTCCTTCATATCTAAACCTGCATGTCTAAACAGATTAGTGAATGGTGTAGGATCATAGAAACAAAAGGCTGTGGGTGTAAAGAGTTCCCTGCTGCTTGACTTATGGGAATTCCCCTATCCCCTTGGATGGACATTCTGTTCACTCCGTTCTCCAGCTCCTCACAACGACTTGATTTACAGAGGGAGAAACTTCCGGGCGCCTGCCACGACTTTCCTGAGTGCTCTACCAGGCAGACACTGACAGACAGAAAGACTGGCTAGTGGACAAACAGAAAGACCGGCTATGGGACAGACACACAGCCTAGTGGGGGAAACACAGACAGATGGACTAGGAGGCAAAACGACATGGATAAAGGGAAACATTTCTAGAAGGAATGCTGGTTGCCCGGGCCTTCTTGAGACAGTGGTATTCATTAAGCGTAAGGTCTGAAGGCTAAGCTATTTGCTTTTGTAGCACATCAGCTACAGTGGGGAGAACAAAGTATTTGATACACTGCCGATTCTGCAGGTTTTCCCACTTACAAAGCATGTAGAAGTCTGTTAATGTTTATCATAGGTACTCTTCAACTGTGAGTGACGGAATCTAAAACAAAAATCCAGAAAATCACATTGTATGATTTTTAAGTAATTAAGTTGCTTTTTATTGCATGACATAAGTATTTTTAGTTGAAGTGTACCTATGATAAAAATTACAGACCTCTACATGCTTTGTAAGTAGGAAAGGCTGCCGATTTTGCAGGTTATCAAATACTTGTCCTCCCCACTGTGTGCTTCCACTGCCCATGGGTTAGTAGGGTTTGTAGCTGACTTCTATCAGCTGTAACTCTGTTTGACTATCTCAGCACACTCACTGTATTGTATGGGCTGGTTTTCTTGACACCGATTGAGTCTAATCCATTAGAAGACCTATGGAGAGAATTTCTATTGAGCTTCCATTGCGATTAATACCTTTATATCACCCCTTTATGTATTATGGAAAATGACAGACATGTCTGAATTTGAATCTCCCTATGTTCAGTAGAAGAAAATGAAATTGGGAAAGAGAGACAGACTTATTCAGTGTCCTTAATGTCATCCTCATGCTTGATGGTTTCTGGGGGGAAAACATTGCAGTCCAGGTATGGATACAAGATCAGTTTCCCTCATTCTGTGTGCCTGGCCTACTCATCTGGTTGTTTGTAATGACTGATCAGGAAGCCTGGCTTTCTTTTCCTGCATCCTACTCCCTGGAGGAAGTGTGAGTCCTACTTCCTCTCCTCTCTAGTTATCAAGCTATCTCTCATTGGTGGAAATGACAAATCCACCTCAATCTTAACCTTTCTGATAGGTTGGCACTGTAAGTTTCAAATCCTGATTAGCTTTGTGGTTGGCTAAAATGCATTCCACAGTGTGAAGCTTTACTCATTGTATTGTGTTGTAAGTTACTACAAGAAACACATCCTTTGGAGTTTATAAAAGCCAAAATCAAATAGCTCTACATTGCGCAAGCAACTGTGGCTTTGGACAAAATTAAATACAAAACTCCAATGTCAAAATGTATATGATTTTAAGGGCACTGTGAAAGAGGATGAGAGGGAAATTTCAGTAAGTTTTATAACTGACACATTCTAGTATTTTCGTTTTTGTAAGCAGTCCATTGGCAATCGCAGAGGGTCCGGCCCTGAGGAAAGTAGAGAACGTGAGAGTGTGACCCTGAGACTTTCGAGATGAATACTTTCATAAGAAACTGAAAGGATTAAATGATTTAATTCCAGGACTGTCGATGAGGAAGTTTCCCTGACCAAAGCAAATTATACGGAGAACAGGAACATGATGGTCGAGTTATACTCTCTCTTGCTCTCTCATGATCTTTCACTTTTTTATCTTGCTCTTTCACCCGCAAACCCTCTGTCTTTGGCCATCTTTTTTTCTCCTTCACTTTATATCTCTCCAAATTTAAATTTGAAATTCATTATTAGCACGGGAAACCTCTGTTTTTCACAGACTTTGAGCATCTGACGAGCAAGCAAAGGGAATGTACTATCTGTCATTTTCGAGCAAGACAGTTTAACATTGTTGTTGACTTGATTATATTCTCTGGGTGTAGGGTTAAATCACTAGATATCCAGCATGCACACTGAACACTCTGTCTTGCTCTCTCAAACTCTTTTTCTTTCTGGATGGGCCACAACAACAGCTGCTTTAGCCGTAAGCTCATTCGCTTCAGCCCTTCTCTGACAGGCAATTGCTTCAACACACATGCACGCTTTTGGGCAGGGCAGGGCAGCTCTCAGCGTGTTATGGTTCCTTCAACCTGTATTAATTGTCATTGCCCTTTTTGAAGGCATAAGCCTGTAGTGGTCATGTTTACACAGCTGAATGTGTCATGGAAAATGTTGAGATATATCTTTTTTTTTTTATTTATTAACGTATTCACTGAGCGTTGTACGAAATTTGCAAGGGTGTTTGGGTGGAGTTTACTGGCTGTCATTCTGGTGTTTGTGCTGCCTAGTTTGATATGGGTCTTTTGTTGGATAGCATTCCTCGCTCAACTCTTTTAATCCGGTTTTTGACTCAGAACCTGTCCGGCGCGTTTGTACAGCTTTGTTTTCACCTGCCACTAATGGCATTTGCTGCATGGGCTCATACATGTACGCAACCCACGTGTGACGTGTCCCGTGTTGTTGTGGTTAAATGTTCCATGTAATTGAACTACTCTCTGATCAGGCATGGGTCCGGTGTGAGTTAAGTGTCACCGTCATATGCATTCCATTGACGCAAGATACTACTTCATGACCTAAATATAACTTCTGGTGGTTTTAGTTGCTCTGTGCATCCAGTCCTTTCACTGTGACAATAACTACCTTGTCCATTCACTTGTTTCTTTTCTCTCACTCACACAGGAGAAAGTTGACACAAGCTCCACCTCTCTCCAACTTCGCTCAGAGATCCAGGTAGGCCAAGACTTCTCTCACCTTCTCACACAACATTGACACCCCTAGCTCATATAGGCTAATAAGTAAATACATTGGCTGAAGTCTGTGCAATGTGAATATTTTGAGTATAATGACCAGGTCCTCAAACCATTTATTACATCCTGAATACAAGGCTAAGAGCAGCACCTTTTCTGTCCACAGGAGTCCCTTGGCTTCAGCAGTGAGGTGTCCACCCCGGAAACTGAGAGAAAGTAAGAATTCATGCCATGGTTCCCTATCCGCTGTAACCAAAGTTCTGCTACTGACTCTAGGTTAGACTCAGCAACCTGCAGAAAAGTATTGCCGTGTGATAAGTTTATTATATAATAGGTGTGCGGGCAAAGGATAAGTGTCTTGGGATAGGTGTTCAGCCAATATCTGCCATGAATGCTTGCTTGCCCATGGGAACAGACCCTGCTATGACGCATAAGAGCTGGGGACAATTTGGAACACCTTATTACTGTAAGCCCAGGGACCCCCACGCACGCACGTGTGGAATCGAAAATGCTCCTCTCTGTCACGTCCCCCTGGGGCTACAGAAAGGCCAGACCATCTGTGCTTGGTCTTTCCTGTCTCTGACCTCTTCTCCAACACTGTTTTACAGCCCTTCAGGTTTCCTTCCTCCTATTGTGTCAACTAGTGTAACGGGGGGGGGGGTTAAAGACGAGGGCAGGAAGGGGCTATGGGTGTGGCGCTCCTCAGAGGTTCCTGTCCCAACCCTCGAGTGTCTCCACACACAGTTTTACCTAGTGGGTCCTGACACATCCCTGGATTTCATGAAAGCCAGTCACCAAACATCGGTAGGACCCCAGGTTCATGAATCACTACAACAGCCGCTTCACCCCTGTGATGAAATGGGACCGTTGACATGTGACTTCTCAGACCAAGTACCCAAAGCTGGACAGAGTAATTGTCACTGAGCTTCGAGCCCCCCCCCCCTCCATCTCTGTGGTCCTGTTGTATAACACTGCCCCATGCAGTTTCAGTCAGGGTATGTTCGTGTGAGGCCCAAATGCAGCCAGGGATATCGCATTCCAGAGACCTTCTATCTGCTCCCGAGGTTAGCTCGTCGACCGAAACGAAGCCGGGGTCCTAGCTGATGGGAGACAGATGGAGGACGGGATTCTTCAAATGCCATTGAAAGAAGGGGAAGTGTCCCTGGCCCCAACTAACTACTCGCCCAACCTGCCCCCCCCAAAACGTCTGTCAGAGCTCAATTTACCCCAGAGCTTTATACCCCACCCTTACACACACACACCTTATACAGCATGAATTGAAAGGGGGTGCCTGGTTTCTTCCCATTCTGCCATCACTTCTGCTGTTGAGACAAAGGCCCACTCGAGATTTCCCTGACTTCCCCTGGGCACGGCACCCTGCCGGTTCCAAACACTTGCTCCTTCGGCAGGAAGTGGGCCCAGCTCCCACAATACATGGCACGCAGGGGCTCAGAGCGAGGTGATGACACAGGGCCCCTGGGACACAAGTTGAACACAGACAAACAATGACATTTCAGTGCTGGGCAAGAGCATTGTGTCTTTAACAGGTAGGTTGTTGGTTTGAATCTCAGAGCCAACAAATAACACCTTTTGCTGTGCACTTGAGGAAGGCATGACCCTAATTGTTCTTCAGGTTTAAAAGTCTCACTTTCATTTTAGTTGAATCCCAAAACTCATACCATGAGAATTTCTTGTTTTGGCAACATGGGATTATTGGGACACCAGGAGTCTGCATATCAGGAGCCAATGTTGTGACCTGAGTTGAGTTTTGACTGTTACAACTGAATTCTGCACGTGTGTGTCAGGGTACTTATATTTGTCCTATTTCACAAGGTGTATTATACACAGGTGTGAATTGGATATATTTCTGAGAGCGGCATCACAACCAAGGGCATAAGGCTTCATTGACTGCAACCTTGAGCAATTTGTGTGAGGCGTCTCGCTCTAGGTCAGAATGGCAGATTTTGACCTTGTCAGCACTGGGATTTGATCCAACTCTTCGACTCTGCGTATCCCGTCATAGGACTGTCCTCTGTACCACTATCATAGAGGATATCCCTGTGACCTCTGACTTTTACTTTGACCTGTAGAGGGGTCACCATTGCGGCCTTCCTCTGGGTCTCATTGTCCTTCACCGTGTACCCCTTGCACCAGGTGGTTAGGTCGTGAACACCCACCCCGCCGGATGCCCGGAGTCCCATGGGTTAGCTGTGTTTTTCCCCTTATCTGCTCTAACCCCACAGGGTGATGGCTGGTGTAGTGAGCCACCAGCTGTTTACATTTTTTTCACTGAAGGAGAAATAAAACAGATAATGGATGTGACGAATCATATCACGTGACACGTGGAGTTCTAGAACTGTTAGGTTGTCTGTTCTTAGCTGCCTTGTCCTCTCTCCGCCGTCTCTCCAGCGACAAGTCCTGTGGTCCCCAGCGAATCAATGTACTGATGTTTTTTCCCCCAGGGACTCCCATTGTAAGAGAGGGAGCCTTGCTGTGAGATTGAGAGGAGGTGTGCGTGTGTGTGGGGACAAAAATAAGCTTTGTACTGGCATAACACTGTAACACAATTTATCCTCATTTTGTCAGTGAACACAAAATGATTCTTTTCAAGCCAAGAATCAAGTGTTGTCAGGTTGATTTCCCCTGGCTTTTATTGTACTCACAATACGTGCACCCGCCACCGAGGGGGCTAGTTAGAGGCTGTCTTCATGCAGCCCTCCCCTTCCTGCTGATCTCTACTCCCTGTGAGGAAATGAATGCCCTACTTGCTGAAGAATGCATTCACAACGTAGGCTATTGTCACAGACTCACTCCCGCTGGTGTCACTTCATGTATTAAGCTTGCAATGGGAATTTGATGCTTAGCCCTGCAATTAGAACCGAAAGGTTCGAATCCCAGAGGCCCACGTGCATGTGAGCCCGGAACTTAACCCCATTTGCTCCTCCGTGTCAGGTAACCACATTCCAATGTAAGAAAAGTATGAAAAAAGTATTCAAAAGGTTTTAAAGTTCAGTGTCCCAGCACCGACTCCTGCAGTTTATAGAGAACCACAATGAAGATGGCTGAAGCAGAAATGGATCAGCTACCCGGTGGGAGAAATATCAGATTGAAATAGAGAAGCATGCAGAGATTTAGCCTAAACCAATTAGTTATTTTCTGCACAATAGCTTGACTGACAGACTGGGGCAGATATATTCAACAGCCTCTACATACATTGGACCTTGACTGTGGTGTGTGTGTGGTGTGTGTAATCATTTATAAAGTGTGGAGCAGAGGGCAAGGCTACAGTGAAAGAGTTTCTATTGAGTGAATCCTATTAGCATTATCTAGGGTCCTCACTAGCCTGCTGGGGCCTAACCCTAGGATGGAGAGAATAGACCGAACAAGAGAGAGAACGGGATGGAGATCGAAGGGTGAACACACATGCCCCCATTCAATTAGCATCTCATTATGTTGCCATGGCAGCCAGCCTTTTGGCTTGTTTTGTTTCTCCCACTTTCACACACCTTCATGTGCCTTTACTAAAGTGACAACCACCTGTCTCTAGCTCTCGTGTGTGTGTGTGTGTGTGTGTGTGTGTGTGTGTGTGTGTGTGTGTGTGTGTGTGTGTGTGTGTGTGTGTGTGTGTGTGTGTGTGTGTGTGTGTGTGTGTGTGTGTGTGTGTGTGTGTGTGTGTGTGTGTGTGTGTGTGTGTGTGTGTGTGTGTGTGTGTGTGTGTGTGTGTGTGTGTGTGTGTGTGTTTGTTTACCTGATTCCTAGCCTCCGCTGGGAGAATGTGTATTTCGGCCTCTGGTCACCTTATTAAGACAGGCTTGTTTTATCTTCTCTACTGGATGAACTCAACTCTCTTGTCTGCACCCAATTGATTCATATCTGTAACAATATCACGCCAAAAGAAAACACCACAGAGGCGTAGCCGCAGACTTTTCAGGTCAACATCAAATATGACAGTAGTCAATTGAAATGAGTCTGGTTTAAATAAGTCTAAGCTCTCTGAGAAGGCCCATGAATTTGAATAAAACTGCACCAAATTCCCTAATGGCTTGTAGGAAGTCACAACATCAGCTGCATAATCAGTCTGCCAATAGTACATTATCAGTCTGCCCTGGCCTCAGTCAGGAGGTCAAACTAACTGTAACATTCAACACTGGAGCATGTTTAAAACTGGCAAAATAAACAGGTCAAAGTATCAGTATGCTACTTGGTTATAGTACTTAAAAACAGAAGCGTTCAATTTGCAGTGGTCTCTTAATTTATTCCGGAGCTGTATACACGTAATATATGCTGCCAGTTGTATAAACACTGACAGAGCAATTTATGTGGTTTTCCTTTCTTCTATAACCGAGGAAATATTTAGCAGCACAACATGTTGTGCTGGGCACTCATTATAGAGGATGTTGGGAGATGGTAGAGGGTAAGATGAAACAGGACTCCTCTAGCCCAATACTGGAAGATTTTCATAGGGCAGGTTATGATAAGATACTGTGCGAGTAAGTTAGATTTTTGGTTTGCGAAACTATATTGAACACTAAAGACTGTTATGATGGCACAAATGATTGGGTTTGTCAGAAAGGTTCAGGTTTCTTGTTTTGGGGCATTCTTACCCCTCCTCATTTCTTTCTACGCCCTTCTCAGTCTCTTCATCCCCTCCCTCTCTCTTCCCCCTCACTTTCCTCGTGACTCCGTCTATCCAGAGAAGGACAGTGGAAACGCTAAGAGGCTGAGTCTGCCCTGTGGTTTTCTCTCGGTCTGCTCTTCCTCTCGTCTATTTTTCTTTCTTTTCCTTACCCCCCCTTTTCCTTTTTCATCCACCTCCTTTTCATCTTCTCATCTGCCCCATCTCCTGTTTTCCCCCTCAGGCCTTCCATTCCTCTCAACCCCTATCCTCTGTTCGTCTTTAACGTCTTACGCCTCCTCTCATCATCCCAGTCCTGTCCTCTGGATGTAAATCTGCCTTTCGCTCCTCAGGAGCCAGCCAGTGTGTCTGTAGAGCTCCGCCACTGTCCTCTGGTGGTGAAAATGCAGAACAGCATCAAGAGTAAACAAAAACGGACTCGCTGAGATCTCAGCAATATCACTGCTAACAACTGCAGCTGTCACTTTTTAGAGGGTGAGCGGTTGACTGGAGGTCCCCAGTGTTTAGAGCCATCACAACGCTGTAGATGTGATACAACGCTGTTGGTGTGTAATGTTGAAAGGAGAAGCAAATGTTTTTGTTATATTTTGACCCTCAACTTTTCCTCCTCTGTCTTCTCTGTCCTTTCCAGGATGTCTTTGCACAAGTCCAGCTCTGAAGATGGCTCAGGAGGTTTGTAGAAATCAACATTTTCCATAAGAAAAGGGCTGTTTCTAGCTAGCCAGCAGGGTGTCGAAATTAAGTCAATTTCCCTTGGTACATCAACCATTATGTCCTGTAGTGATTTTTCCATCGTCGATTGGCTCATAGCCGTGCTAGCTACAGGACTTCTTGTTCAATATTGTGTGTGAGTGTATATATAAAAAATAAATTGGTGTGATAACCAAAGAATGAGAGAACATCAACAATGATTATTTATTTATGAGATGCTGAGCTGACTTTCAGGTAGTTTAGCCTGTTGTGTTTCCTTCCAGACAGCTGGGTATGATCAGGTAAGTCGTAAGAAGCGGCACTCTCTGACCCAGCCACTTAAATGTCACCCACTGTTAGTATGTCTATCCCCAGACAGGTGATTCAGGGCTGGGGGACAGCAGCCTGATATTAGGCTCTGGGGATGTTGTTAGCACTGCAAGGACTTATTAAGGATCTCATACAGATATCGTGCCATAGACAACGGGACCAGCCTGGGAACCAAATGGGGACAGCTTTTGAACAGCCTTGTCAATTATATCAGGAAAATACAATTCCCATTGCTTCCATTTCTCTCTGTCAGCAAGTCGGTGACATTTGCTTAGCTGAATCTATGAGTGCAAAAAACAAACGATCGACTGTATGGCCATGGATGTAATGTTGCTGTGAGAAGGGAGCTGAATCATTGTATTACGGCTGGTGCTTTGCCAGGTGCCAAGGTGATGGAAGCGCCACGTATAATTGAATGTGTAAACACACAGACGTAAACAGACCGTTAAGAAGACCGACACGCACACTTTATTTTACAATGTTTATTTAGAAAGCCTTGTGAACAAAACCAAATGTTCCATTTTTTGGGAGTTTTAATCAGAGGATCGTTTAAAACTTCAAGCTTCCTTACCTAGACATTGAACATGCTCTCTCCTAAACAAACGTCCGTCTGAAGGAAGTGTGCATGTCCTTGATTGTGTGTTAAAGCGTTGATTGACTGGTGCTCTCCTCCCCCTTTTCCTCCTAGGTAAATGGGACAGTAAAAAGAAGAACAAATCCTTCTGGCAGAATTTCCGCAAGACGTCCCAGAAAGGAGTGGGTCGTCAGACGGCAAAAGGTAGTGGGCTTTTTTTTCATGCAATGGTTAACCAAACGTTGAATTCTTGTTTTGTACCCATCTGGTATATTCACTGATTCGATATATAATTTAGCTTGCAATCTGTAGAATTCATTGTTATGAACCATCTGTTGACCTCATTATCTGACCTCTAGGAGAGGATATAGGATATGTAGCCAGTGAGATCACCATGAGCGACGAAGAGCGGATCCAGCTGATGATGATGGTCAAGGAGAAGATGATTACCGTGGAAGAGGCTTTAGCTCGGGTAGGAATGCCCTCTTTTACCCCACCAACCCTCTCCAGTCTCCTCCTGGGGAAAGAGCCGTCCATCAAGGGCCTGGAGTGGAACCCCCCACCCAGCCTGACCCCAGCCCCCTCCCTGCATCGTGGCCTCGACGGTCCCTTAGTCCAATCCCGTTCTGCTTCATCCAGCTTTTACTAAAACCACTCACTCCTACTAACCGTTCACCGGGCTTTGGCCTTTTTGTTTTAGACACAAAGTCAGCCCCGACCCAGCGAGGACTCATGGGGTCATTGCGTGTGTGCGGTCTTGTTCAAGCTGTAGGGGTAGCTGGACACGGTATCTCAGTAGTGCCCCCGGCGGGGGGATAGTGATGCATCAAGCAGTTTGTTCCTCTGGGTGGTTGTGGTGGCATCTTATTTCCGCTCACCCTCTTTTTCACCTCTGCCCTTTCTCCTCTCCGTCCCAGTTTAGGGTCATCTTGTCGTTCCACCGTGATATTCTTCCTTTTTTTATTCCGTTGCCCTCTAGTTATGTTTTCTCTATTTTGTGCTGTCTCTCCTCTTTCTTCCTGTTCCCTCTATCCGGTAACTATTGGAAAGCATGAATCGGGTGATTGAAGTCCTGTAGAACTCCGTGCCTCTACACCAGGCAGACATTGATTCTACTCCCTCACTTCCCCGCATCTCCGTTGTTTAATTGGACGCTGGTCTGACTTCGACCCGCCACCACTGTGACTGACACTCAAACAAACAAATCAGATCCTGGAATCAATGGGCAGCCTCTGTGGACGGTTGTGTTCTCTTGTGGCCTATATGTATTTGTGTGTGTGTGTGTGTGTGTGTGTGTGTGTGTCAGCTGACTTACGTTAGCTTGCAACCTGTTTGTGTGTCTGAGAGTGTGTGCGGTGTCCTACGTTTTTGTGTTGGTGTTTGTGTGTTAACGGGAAGTTGTGGTCTATAGCAAAAGCGGGTCGTCCTCCTCTCCCCTCCCATCTCTCTAAAATCTTGTTCTCCTTTAGCTGAAGGAGTATGAGCGCCACAGCAGACAGTCCGGCAGTGCTGACACTGCAGAGTGGACTAATGGATCCAGTCCTAATCTAAACCAGTCCTCAAACTGCGATGTAAGTACCCCCTCTGACCTTTCACCTTTCTCACCTCCCCCCGTGAACCCCAAACACTTCAGGATCAAAGCCCCACAGAGGAGTAGATGTATTTGTTTGGTTTTTGTTTTCCATCTTGGAATCATTTCTGTTTGTTCATGTCTGTCTGTGTGTGTGTGTGTGTTGTCTGTGTGTTGGTTTTTGTGCGAGAACATTGTCCGCCAGTGGAATCCCTAATGAAGTTGAACATTAACCGATGACATTTGGCATGTGTTGACATCTCACTTTGTGTGGAAGTTTGCACGGCTGAGATGAGGGAATAAGTGTGGGTGCGGATTGATTAGTTATTACTCAGTGCCAAGGCATCTGTCTCATTCATGCCAGCCTATGTTACTTACGTTGGGCCAGATGTCATCAATCAGGATTCACCCCCGTTAAGGGTCTGGCTCAACACTGTTTGGTAATGATTGCTGATTATGTTACTCCACAATGACTGCCTGTAATTAACCTTCCCTGACATTCCCACCCCCCTATACACCCACCCCCTCTTCTGCCCACCCTCCCTTCCAAGACTCCAGTAATCATATATATTATGAGCAGGATTGCATCTGCGTCTTGGATGTCAGGGGCTCACAGGGACAGCTCATGCCCAGGTTGAGGCACTATTTGATGGCTATGTGAGATGGTCATATGAAGGTCCTGCTGGTAGTCCCAGGGCTAGGGGGTTGTACTGTCACTCAAGGAGAAAGAGCTGCTGCCTTTAACTGATCCAATTTTATCCACAGATTTCTTTAACTTTGGAGAGAACAGGGATTATATGTTCTAACTATTGGCTTCTACAATTTAAAGGGAAAGGTGAGGCCACTTGGGCTGATTGTATTATCATAATAAATGGTCTAGTAACCTCTCCCATAGTTCCCCACAAAATAAGTGGGTCGTCCTGGCAACAAGGCTCTTTTAACTACTTACTGTTCCTGTAGACTTCCAGTCATTGTTCTTGCACAAGTTAGCATTGGCTTGTGAAACGACCTCTAACGTCTTTCATGCTGCACTCATGAACCTCCAAAAGTTCACTAGACTCTGGGGAAATCAGATTTAGCCAAAATCCTTCCACAATCCCATTAACTGTGAACAGAGAGCCGATTTCCTTATAAACCCTTCCCTGGTGTCACAATGCAGACGAAACACTGAAACATTTCAGTGCTGAAAGTAAATATGACGACTGTTAGTTGACCAGCCCAGCTGTTGTCAGCACAGTCCAGGCCCTCTCGTTTCTTTTTAAGTGTCCTTACAGACCATGAGATTTAGTGTGTCTTTGCAATGGCTCCCACTACATAGTCTCACTGGGAGGATAGTGGGTGTTGTCAAAGTGGATTTTCTGGATGGATGTGGGTGGTTCTTTTGGATGAGGACCAGTCATTGGTTTAAATCAAACGTTTCTGTCCTGCTGTTTTCCTCTTGGGTTTAGCCCGTGGTGACGGAGGTCTGTATGTTCCTGGTCATCACTAGTAAAACAAGGAATATCATGCAAGTTGAGGATATTTGAACAGACTTTTGTTTTAGATGGGGTCGAAGTTGATGGGCCCTTTCCATAATAACGTAATACTGAATAAACTAAGTAAACAGCTAAAACAAACAATGTTATCTGGGCTATCTATTGCGTTAGATGCATTGCCATATTTCAGAGACTTGTTTATAGCTAGCTAGCGAACATGAAACCATACTAGCTAGAAAAAAGATGTTTTGACCAGTTTGCACAAGGCTAAGTATAGCTAAAAGGCAATGTAGTTGCTTCTTCCGAGCAATAATCGCTTATGCATTAGGTTTGTTAAACAATCCACAATACATGTTTGTTTTTTTATCCTTTGCAGAGAGCAGGTTGTAACATTATTTCCCAGCAAGAAATTGAATCAAGGAGTGTCTACTCAGACACAAATAACGGTAGCTTATTGTATCAAACAAAGACTTTGGAGAAACCTTCCTAAAATCTCTGTGCACATACAAATAAAGTAAACAAGCACATCAAATGATGTCCTACGTCGAATAATTGTTTGTCCGTCATCAATCTAGTGACTTACTCATAGCTTTCCTTGACTATCTAGCCAACTAGCTAAATTATGTAACCTTACTAGTCAAGTAGAAAGGTAGCCAACTCTGCATCACTTTTCATACAAACTTCAGCCCTCTAATAAATGCCAAACCCAAATGTACTGTTGTTTTACTACATGCTAGGTTGTGTTTGTCAAAGCATGCGTTGCTTCCATATATTTAGTTTCAGGAGTTCTCAATGTACATGTGCCCCAACAAAGCTTGTCATTGGCCTTCACCCCTCAGACCTTCAAGGAAGTATACGCTTACAAACGTCCCAACCTACATTTTACTCGCAACCATGGCAGTGGGGATGGTGTCCTGACACTGCCAGAGACTGTTTTTTTTACGTTAACTGATTTATATGTAAGGGTTATCTGATATTTTTAATGGAAAATGCTGCATATAAGGCACCATTTAAGTCTAGGGTTAGAATAAGGGTGAACTTGGAATTGTGGTCAGAATTGTTGTTTGGTTTAAGGTTAGGGATAAAAAAATAAAAAAACATTATACAGCAAGAGTGACCAATCATATTCTCAAGTAATCATATACAATAATGCCAAAAAATATTTGCATTTAGTTCTTTAATCAAGAATCTTTTATTCAAAGGTGAATAATTACTAATCTGTTTTTGAAATGGTTCAGATGTTTTATTAGTTAGATGTTAATTTACTATAAACTATAGCTTACAAAATAAAATATTTCTCTGCTTATATAAACAACCTCTATGAAACCACTATTAACACATTGCATATAAAATGTGGCCTACATAACGTTTATTAACGGATGGAAAGCATACTCTTGTGAATCCCAAACAAGCCCTGCTGCCGTATTACATTTATTTTAAGTGCCCACCTCAATCATTTGTTGTTAATATAGCTCTGAAGTGGCAGCAACGTGTTCATTCAGATAAAACAATCGTTTGCCTGTAAATGGAGGGTGTTTTGGGATCAACTTTGGTTGTTCAACAGAGGATGATTTCTGATTGAACTTTGGTTGTCCAACAGGCAAGTCCCCATCAGGCAAGTTAGTTCCCAGCAAAACATAACAGCAACCGCGGTGATTGGTTATAATGCAAGGGTAATAACGATGTAGTCTAAAAAGTAACTGCTTCTCATGCCAGAATCGCTAAACTCACCCGAGCTCAGACTTCCACTGCACAAATCGCTAGTCGACGCTTCATATACTTTTGAAATGAACTGGAACAGGGCGAGTGGCTTTGGTATGTGTCATTTCCTTAATCTGGAAGAGCTGGTGCTGCCATCTTGGCGTCCTTTTTTGCCATTTGCTACTAGAGAAGAGTAATGCTACGTAAAGCTTCGTAGTTTGCATTGAGGGAAATTTAGTAACGCTTTATTCATGTGAAAAATAACTAGTAATGGATTACTTCAATTAAATAACTAATGCGTAACGTTAATCGTTACCTTTAAACTACTGTTAGCTACTTGAAAACGTTCTGCCACCAACTGGAGGAGAAGCTAATTTTAACGGGGGATAAGCGCAATAAGGATTGGAGAATGGTGGAAATTGTTGGTGACTTAAGTCAGTTTTATAAGTTAGCTCTGTGTTGTTAAATGTGCTGTGTTTATTTAGCATGTTTTTATTTTTTATAGAACTTCATTCTATCCATTTTAATCTTTTGGTTATGCATATCTTAATTTTTT